>NC_141699.1:385803447-386403447 GCF_964263255.1 Lissotriton vulgaris | reverse complement strand
GTTTCCCATTAAAATAACAGTTTGGATTTGGGTGTATTTTTTGTTTGTGATTTAAAGAAAATATTTCATAATTTGTGTTTTTGTTAATGTATACTTGTTTCTGTAGTTTAATGTACTTTTCGAGGTTCAAGTCCTAAAAATTACTTAGGTGGGAGACAAAATAGGATTGTCACGCTGCTGCTGCTATTTTAGAACCTTTGTTGTCTGTCAATAATTTTAGGAACACTCTGCTCGTTTTTAAAAATTGCTCGTAATTGTAGGATTGATTGTATGGTGGTGCTACATTGTACTACATGACGCTGTGATAACTTACAATTGTGCCCCACGATCCCCCTTTGATTGTATCGCCTAGACATTAGTAAGACCCAACAGGACTCACCAATTCGAGTAAACTCAGCGCCGCCTCACTCCGGACCGCCATTTTGGGTGTGGGCTCAGAAGCGCTCCAGGGGCTAACGCTCTAGTGGTTGCAAACATCTTTCTGCCACACACTATTTAAAGACCAGAATGCCAACGCGCAGCGCTCGCGCGCAGCGTCGCGCTGGAGGAGCGCCAGAGGAAAGCCCGTCTGTGCCCGTCCGTGCTCCGGACGGGCACAGGGCCAGGACCGCTGCCTTCTGCAGGTATTCTAGGGACGAGCTATTAGCCATAGGTAAGAGCGTAGAGGGATCTCCTCAAATTAGTCTACCACAGTCCGCTGTAGTACTGGACTGTAGACTGATCAATAACAAATCCCTAGTAAAACATCACCTGGAAGTGTCAGAGTTGCTAAATGATATGGACCTAGATGCCCTATTCATCACAGAGACATGGACTACTGTGGACACCACTGTCGAGTTGGGCCTGTCATGCCCTGAAGGATACAAGTTATTTCATAAACCTAGGCCACTGGGAAGAGGAGGAGGGCTTGGAGTGATTTATAAAGACAAGTGGGACTTCTCCCCTTTACAGATTGATGGGGTGGCGGGGGTAGAGCTACTGGGGTTCTCCCTGCAAGAACCAAAAGGTAGGATCCTGACCGGATTGATATGTTACAGACCACCTGGTGCGGAAACACAATACCAGGCGCTGTTTGACACCATTGCTGCCCTTGCCTTGTCCCACTCCAGAATGTTGATCCTAGGAGATTTTAACCTATGGGACAACGGGTCCCTGGGGAGCCACCTGAGGGATCTGAAGGACAACTGTGGAAACTGGGGTCTGGATCAGTTGGTACAGAATCCAACCCATTCAGGGGGACATATCCTAGATATGGTCTTCGCCAACAAGACTGAGACCAGGATGGTTGATATCCTACCTCAGCACTGGACCGACCACTCCCTAATCCACTTCCAGATCTCCATACCTACTGAGGGGAATAGAAGTGAGCGACAGGTGACTCATAGGAAGGGACGGAACTGGTCCAAATTACCGAAGGACAAAACAAAGCCTATTTTTATGAGCAACGTCTCCTATGATCCAGAGGAATCGGTAGACCTGAACTATCAAAAATACTGTAATCACATCATAAAGACTCTGGACAGACTTGCCCCTCTGAAAATTATAAAGAATAAGAAGAAACCATCTGCCCCCTGGTTTAATGAGGAGCTGAAATCCCTACGCAATGCACGCCGACAGGCAGAAAAGAAATGGCGTAGACACTATTCAGAGATGGATAAAAAACAGCTGAAAGTGGAACAGGCTAAATATAAAGGAGCCATCGCCAAAGCTAAGGCACTCTTCTATGCCACTACTATTCTTCAGTCCCCTAACAGTACCAAAACCCTTTTTAACATCATAAGGGATCTCTCACATCCCACCTGTACGAGTAATAAGGTGGTTGCTACACAAGAACTCTGTGATGAGATTGCGATCTATTTTGAGGAAAAGATTGCTAAAATTGTGGGGGGGCTGAAGGAGGAAAGGGATAGCTGCAAAGATGCAGAGGCACAGACAGAAGAAGAGGAATCCTTACCAATATTGTCATCACTGGATAACTTCACCCCCCTTACAGAAGAGCTCTTTGTTAGACTGGCCCAGAATGTGTCATCTGGATCCCCTCTAGACCCCCTTCCGCACAGGATCTGGAAAGAATATGGGCCAGAGCTGTTCCCCTGGATGCATCAGATCTGTCGCCAATCTCTTGAAGAAGGCATAGTGCCGGAAGCATGGAAGCAGGCAGTAGTTACCCCCCTGCTTAAGAAGCCTTCGCTGGACCCTACTATTCCGGCGCATTTTAGGCCCATTTCCCTCTTGCCCTACCCATTACAAATTCTGGAAAAGGTGGTCAGTAGATCCTTGTCAGGTTATCTGGAAGACAATTGCCTTTTGGATAAGGACCAATTTGGCTTCCGCCCAGGCCACGGAACAGAAACTGCATTGGCAACCATGTTGGACACCCTTCGAATGCGAGCAGACAATGGCAACTCGTCAGTCCTGGTGCTGTTGGACATGTCGATACGGTCAGCCATACAGTTCTGCTAAGTAGGCTGGAAAAACTGGGCGTGAAGGGCAAGGCCCTGAGGTGGATACAATCCTACATGACAGGTAGACAACAGGTGGTGACCCTAGCACCCTTTTCATCTCCCAAGTCCCTGGTCAGTCATGGAGTACCTCAGGGCTCCTCAATCAGCCCTATTCTTTTTAATCTTTATCTGCAGCCCCTGATCCCCATGATCAAATCCTTCGGAATAGATCTGATAAACTACGCCGATGACACACAACTGGTGTTCTCCTTAGAAGAAAGACAGGCGGTGACCATGGAGACCTTCCAGAATTGCATGAACAAAGTGTCCAGGTGGTTGACAATAAACTCCCTTCAATTTAATGAGGGGAAGACAGAGGTTGTCTACTGTTCGTCAGCCAAACTGAGTCAACAACCTTCCCATGAGATCAGGCTTGCGCCGGGAGCAGAACCTTGCATCCCAGTTAAGACCGTGCGCAATCTAGAGGTACTGTTTGATGTGGATCTCCAAATGACCTCTCAGACCAATAAAACCATCAGTGTCTGCTATGGATTGTTGAAGGCACTCAGACAGATTTTGCCCCTCCTGCCTGACGAATCTAGACCACTAGTAGTTAGGAGTGTGATTCTGGCCAGACTGGACTATTGTAACTCTCTATATTTAGGGGCCCCCTTATATATCCTACAGGGGCTCCAGAGGGTCCAGTCTATAGCGGCCAAGCTGGCACTTAAAAGACCTCGCAGTTCCTCCACTACGCTGGCGCTAAGAGATCTACATTGGCTGCCAATCGGGAGTAGAGTTGCCTTCAAGTGCCTATGTATTGTGTACAGAGCCCTGCACAACACGGGACCTATCCCTCTACAGGAAAGGATCTCCTGGTATAGTCCTTCCAGGTCCCTGCGCTCTGCTAGCCAGAGTCTGGCAGCTACTACCAGGATCAGGAGATCGAGGATGGGAGGCAGAGCTTTCTGCATCTCTGCCTCTAGGTTGTGGAACGAGCTTCCCCAGAACATCAGACAAATTGACACCCTACTGGGTTTCAGAAAGAGCCTGAAAACCTGGCTGTTCGCCAAAGTATAATCCCCCTGACTCTATTTAATAGCTTTGGCGGCCGGTCTATATGTCATGACAGCTAGTGTATTGTTACCATCTGATTACCATCTGATTACTTCCTGTTTGGGCGCCAGGATACCCGTAGGGTGACAGTTGCGCGTTACAAGTAATAAATACAATACAATACAATACAATAGTGGCAGAGTAATAAAGTGTATACATATAAAAACAAGCGAATCTTACATTTAAATCTTTTAAAAAGGTCTGTATATGTGAAAGAATTTGAAATTGGGGGATAAAAAGTCGGTATCCTTAGCCTTATTCATGGGAGAATTACATCAAGCATTATCATGGACAATTGGTGGCCTCAGTTGAAGTCACAAAAGAGAGGTTGCATTAGGAGCAAAATGATAAAAAAAAATCTAATTTTGAAAGGCTCCAAGTTTCCCATTAAAATAACAGTTTGGATTTGGGTGTATTTTTTGTTTCTGATTTAAAGAAAATATTTCATAATTTGTGTTTTTGTTAATGTATACTTTTTTCTGTAGTTTAATGTACTTTTCGAGGTTCAAGTCCTAAAAATTACTTAGGTGGGAGCCTCTGGCTTCCAATAGTGGTTTGGTGGTGGTCCTGAAAATTCAAAGGGTTTAAAACAAAATGCACTAGGTGAATGAGGTGCTGATGGTGTTATTCTGCCATGTTTTCTTTCCCTACAGGATATATTTCTGAACTTTGAAAGATGTTCTCTGCCTATTGGAGGCCCCACTTCAATATCATGGCATGGTCCCCGCAAGAACTTTGGACATGCCTTCCTAGGTGGAGGAATGCTGAGGGCCGAAGGAGTCTGAGTCAGTCACCCAACAGCAAGGAGGTGCCTCGCATGATAGCACCCAATCTAGGCTTAGGTGGAACAGAAGAGGGATGTCACCAAGGTTCCCCAAATGTTGATAAGTATGAGAAGTGCTGAAAAGGCGCTCCGGTGGTTGGATCTTTGGGAGTGCAGGAGAAGGCTATAAATCTTCTGTATATGGATGGATTGATGGATGGTTAGAATGTTGTAAGAGGATGATCTTAGATCCCTCGTTGGTAGGAATGTCCGGAAATATTTTGATAGGAAAGCGCTGCAAAACGCCTTGTAGCATCCTGTGGACCTCATACAAAAGGACAGGGTAAGAGTTCAAGGTTAATGTAAAATCCAGTGATTGCTGGAGGGAAAGCAAATTCGGAAGGCAAATCTATTAGCACCATAATATTTCTGCTGTGAAGGACATTCCCCTGCTGAGCCATCCTCTGTATTCAGCATCTCATCTATAAATGTACTGCTTTTCTATTATTGACCAACTACAAATCAAGGACAGTTCTAACGCCAACATCTTTTCAATCGCATCCAATATCGCAATGCTACTTTTCCAAAAAAATGGTATTCGACCATTCTGTGAACAGGCTGCACATGCTAGTTCAATGATTTTGGCGCCTTCTTATAGATTTTTCTTTATCACAGATGTTGTTTCTGAGCTCTGGTCAATTGTATTTTAGGTGTTATTTGTTTTATAGCATATGCCAAAGGAAGCTGTACATCAGAATCCATGTGGTAGGCATAATGAAGCACACCAGCACAGTTGACAAACAGTGGCGGCTCCTGTACTAATGTAGAGGAGCGTCGCCCCACTGCTCTCAGAGCAGTTAAAAAAGGAAAAATATAATAACAGCATTACTTTCATTTTATTTTTCGTACAGGCTACGGGGCTATGTTAGGAGGAGTAGTTTGTGCACCATAAGTGCATAGGACAGTTTGTCCGACCGTCGTGAGCCGGCCGAACAGTCATGCACACTTAGCATTTCTCTATCTGGCTGAGTTGCACAGCTGGGTGGAGAACAATCCCAAGGCTCCCAGGCACTGTCTGAGTGGCCAAACAGGTCAGTCAGAGCAATCACAACGCTGCTATCATGCTGATGACTGCAGCGTCGTGATTGGCTTAGGGGAGCCTGTATGCTGGCGGGAGCCAGGAAGAGGAGAGGATGGAGGAGATGCTGAAGCCCTGATCAAATACGTGTTTTTATGGGAAACAAATTCTAGTCTCCCCCGTAGCAGATGTAACTGAAAATATAAGTGGCTTTATGTGTTTTCCAGTTGTAGCTTATTTTATCTTATGGGCCGTACCTGATGGAAGGGCTATATAGTTCCAGAAATGTGTACTGTGTGTACTGTTACTTTGTAAGAGGCCATCTGATCTTGGAGGCATTCCTGGGCTTCTTTTTCTCTATTACAGGCCCGTATCAGTAGTTTACCATTTTTTTCGAAGACTCCACCTTATTAGTATATTTGACAGGAAGTGCTATAATTTACTTTAGAAAGTCAGATGATGGGAAGAGCCTTCTGGTTCTGCCCTGTAATCTTTCCAGGGGATCCCAAAGCTATTTCGTTTATTACAGTCATAAATTGCATAAAGCTAGACAGGAGTTCAGATGATAATTGAAATTCTGCGCATGGAATTACAACAGTGGTTGAATCACCAATTGAATCTCAGGCAACCAGCACCCTGGTCTCTGGGCTATTGCAAGGGGAACTTTTGTCTGTTATTGTGGCCTAATATCTGTCTGGGCAAAAAATTGGGCACAAAAACTAGTTTTGAGCCAGTGGTTGCTGGTGGGGGCACTGGCACTTATTTTGGGGGAACTGGCACTTATTTTTCCCCTATCAAATATTTACCGTACACAGGAGTGGAAGAAACACACTGATTTGAAATACGGAGGAAGAAAAAGACAACAAAACCATCACAAACAGAAAGCAGAACCCTGTACGTGGGAGGACACAGGGCAGGGAGTGTCTGGTAGTGGATTAAATACTACTAATCTTTAGACGTTTAATTTCAAGGGTTGCCGGTGTCTGAGCGGAGCTTCAGGAACCATCACTCTTTCATTCACAAATTAAGCATTGAGTGAAAAGTTATCACTTTTATTTGGGTTCTGCACCATGCCACTGCACTGTACTCCACTCTGCACCACTGCACTCTATGCCACTACACTCTACACTCTGCACCACTGCCCTCCACACCACTGCACTCTACTCTGCTGCACTCCACTTTACACCACAAAACTATACCTGCAACACTCCTCTTTATGTCACTGCACTCCATGTCACTTCACGAAATGCCTTTCTACTCTGCCCTGCACTACTCAACGCCAATGCACTCTTCACCTCTCTACTCTACACCACTCTACTCTTTACCACTGCACTCTTTGCCACTGCACTGTACACCAATCTACTCTGCATAACTCAACTCTACACCACTGTACTCTAAGCCACTCTGCAACACTGCACTCTACGCCACTGCACTCCATGCCAATACCCTCTGTGGCAATGCACTTTACTCTGTAACACTCAACTCTATGCCCCAACACTCTATGGCAGTTCACTACACACCACTCTCCTCTACTCTGCATCACTGCACTCTATGCCACTGCACTTTACACCACTTTACTCTATGCAATTACACTCTATGACACTCTACACAACTGCACTCTACCCTGCACCACTCCACTCCTTGCCACGTCACTCTACTCTGAAACACTCTACCTTACACCACTGCACTCTTCTCCACTTTGTGCCACTCCACTCTATGCCACTGCACTCTGTCACTCTACTCTAAACCAGTGCACTCTGCATCACTGCACTCTACACAACTACACTCTATGTCACTGCACTCTACGTTACTGCACTGTTATTTATGCCACTGCTTTCTATGCCACTCTACTTCACTCCACACCACTGCACTCTGAAATTCTTCTCTGTAACACTGCACTATCTGTCACTGAATTCTCTGTCTCTCTATTCTGTACTACTCCACTCTACGCTACCACACTCTACACCACTACACTCTACGGCACTACACTCTACTCTGCACCACTCTGTGCTTCCCTACTCTGCATCACTCAATGCCACTGCACTCTTTACCACTTGACACTACATGGTGCCACTGTCCTCTGCATCACTCAACTCTACACCACTCCACTGTACACCACTGCACTCTATGCTACTGCACTCTGTGCCACTCTACTCTGTACCACTCTACTCTGCACCACTACATTCTGTGCCACTCTGCTCTGCGCTACTCTACTTTGCGCCTTTTCACTCTGCTCTACTCCATTCTCCTATGCACCACTCTAATCTACGCTACTGCATTAAATGACGCTGCATTGCTCGCCGCTGAATTCAATGCCACTGCACTCTATGCCACTGTATTCTGCAACACTCTATGCCAAACCAATCTACACCAGTCACTCTACTATACGCCACTCCACTGTAGGCCACTGCACTCTATGCTACTGCACTCTGCTTCACTCTACTCTGCACCACTCTATTCTGTGTCACTCTGGTCTGCGGTACTCTACTTTGCGCCATTTCACTCTGCGCTACTCCACTTTCCTATGCACCACTCTAATCTACGCTACTGCATTAAATGACGCTGCATTGCTCACTGCTGAATTCAATGCCACTGCACTCAATGTCACTGCACTCTGTGCCACTATATTCTGCAACCCACTATGCCAAACCAATCTACACCAGTCACTCTACTCTACGCCACTCCACTGTTGTGACTCCACACTATGCCACTCCAATCAACAGCACACCTTGCTACTCCACTCCACAACACTCTACTCCACTCTTCACCATTCCACTCTATGACACTCCACGCAACTCTCCTCTACACCACTAATTTTCAGCCATGCTGAACAGCAGCCACGCTAGGGTACAACACTGACAAAGCCAGTAGCAATTGCAGAGGTCAGACCTATTGGTTTTGCCAATGCTTGTTACTAATAGGGAGTCGGACGCTTTGGGGCTAGTACACAAAGGCATTTAAGATCATGCAAAAGATCACTCCTGTCGTATTATTTTCCCTGCTCATAAAAACTTTTGGGAAACAGCCTTATAAGTTCTCCAGAATATACGGTCTCTTAAGTTTCTCTCCCCATGATCGCACTCTAATCTAAGTGCAGTATTCCAGGTAGCGACAAACTGTTGTTACATTCAGAATGCATGACTCTGTTCTCTGAGTTATGTTATGTTATGCCATGTTATGTTATGTTATAACGGCTTATAGAGCGCACGGCTGCCACAGCAAAGGGTCGTCCCGGCGCTGAAAGCAGAAAACAGCACAGCTAGTGGCCAGAAGGCAACTTACGACGGAGGGAAAAGGAATGTTTTGACAGCTTTACGAAAAGGTGGAAAGGTCTTTATACTGTGGATGGAAGAGGGGAGCGCGTACCAGTGTTTCGAGGCCAACACACGGAATGAGTGCCCTCCAGCACGGACCCTCCTCACCCTAGGGACAGCCACAAGATTCTGTCCCATAGAACGAAGTAGGCGGGAGGGGGAATAGAAGGTATGCAGATTGGCCAGGATACAATGAGATGATAAAATGAGGATTTTGAACGTAATGAAGAGGTCCTTGAATTCTATGCCCTTGGCCACAGGCAGCCAATGGAGGCGACAGATGGTATTAGAAGTAGTACACCTCCTAGGCAGGCCAAGGAGAGCTCGGGCCGCCACATTCTGAACCCTTTGATGTCTGACAATTTCGGTCTGGTTGGCCCCCCAAATAAAGGGAACTGGCATTCTCTAGTTTTGACATAATCAGAGCCTGGACGATAACATGCCTGATTGGGGGATCAAAGAAACCAAACAGGGGTTTGAGCACTCGCAATAGCCCAAAACAAGTCCCAGCCACCTTCTTGGTTTGGGTGCTGAAGCTAAGGGTGTTCTCAATCCAAACCCCAAGGTTTTTATCACCTGTTTAGGGGCAGGAGCCAGCCCCAGCGAAGCAGGCCCCCAGAACTCACTCCACAGCCCGAGTATCTCCCCACCAGCAGTATCTCAGACTTGCTGGCATTAAGCTGAAGACAGTTGGCAGTCATCCACTCCGCGACAGCCTCAAGATCACACCGGAACTTACAGGTGTCCCGAGTGATGTCGTCGTGAGTGTGACTACCAACTCAGTATCGTCTGCATACGATACTACCATAAGCCCTCTGTTCTTTGCTACCATCACCAGTGGTTTAACATACGGGTTAAAGAGGGTAGGACTCAGAGCTGAGCCCTGCGGCACCCCCTGCTTGGTGGCATAGACTCTGGAGACAAAGGGAGGGGCGGCGACCTGGAAGGACCTCTTAGCATGAAAAGAGGCAAACCACTCCAGGGCGGAGCCCACTATACCCACCTCCTCCAGACGCCTCAGCAGAATCTGGTGGGAGAATGTGTCAAATGCGGCACTGAGATCGAGCAGAATCAGTGCCGAGGTACGACCCTCATTTCGGGCCCATCTCAGATGCTCGGTAACAGCAAGAAGAGCAGATTCTGTGCTGTGCCCAGGACGAAAACCATTCTGAGAGGGATCCAGTATGTTGTTTTCCTCCAGATACCCCATCAAGATGGTATTGACGTGGGCCTCGGAGATCTTAGAGACTCAGGGCAGGAGGGAGATGGGACGGAAATACTCGGGTTTAGCAGCATCCCGGTTAGGTTTTTTAACAGGGGGACCACCCTTGCATCTTTCCAGGTGCTCGGAACAGCAGCCGAGGAGAGGGATAGGTTGATCACATGACTCAGTGGAGGGATGAGCACAGGTAAAATTTTCATCTAATAAACCGGCTGAAGAGGATAAGTTGGATAACGAGATTTGACTTTGCTGCATAGCACAGACAGCTTCTCTTGGGAGATAGCAGGGAGGGTGGTCAGAGTGTACAAAGTAGGAGGACGAGACATGGGGTCATAACCTGGCACGACCTGAGGGAAGGATTTATAGATCTTTTCTACCTTCTCAGGAACAAGCATTGGCATAGCCAATAGGTCTCGCCTTTGGGACCTTATGTGTTTAGCCAGAACTTTTGGCTATGTTGTAGAGCATTGTGGCTGCTGTGCATTATGTTGAAAACTTATGATAAAAAGTGTTAAGCATTTTTGTTACCTTTATAAAAAAAAGGCAACATTGTATGCAACTGAAAAACCTGATTAATAAAATAATTTAACATAAAATTTGTCTTCTACTTTTTTGTGTTTGCACTGCTGTCAACTACTTCCTGCTTGTTCTCATGCTTGTTTGTTATAACTTTTTTGTTATGGGGGAGTGGGACATAAATAACGGGGGAGTGGATGTTTGAAAACGGTAATTTAAATAGAACACGAGCAGCGGACAGACACTAGGGTAGAATCAACAGATGCCAGATTCCAAGGGCAGACTGACGTGATGCTTAGGTGGTGCACTGATGCGTGGTGGTGAATGAGGTTTGGTGCTCAGATGGTGACACTATATGGTGTGGATTAGAGGTACGTTGTGGATTGTGCAGTTTTGGAGTTGAAATATGTTGTTTAGTGTGTAATTATGTGGTGTGTATTGGAAATGTGTAAGGGTTGAATTGTGGGTCCTTGAACTGTGGTGTTCTGTGAAATTATGCTTAGTGAAGTTGTGTCATGGTGTGGAGTGCATTTTGCATTAAGTGCAGTTTAAAGTATCCACTCCCCCTTTTGTTTCTGCTCCTCGTCCGATCCTGCAGGGTGTCCCACAGGGGTCGGCCCTAAGCCCTACCTTATTTAATTTGTATGTCCAACCGTTGGCTCAGGTCGCCCATAGTTTTGGTCTCTCCATGGTGTCATACGCCGATGATACGCAGCTGGCGGTGGCACTTAATGGAGAGACCAACATGGATGCTGCCTCTTTTCAGACCGCGCTAAAAGCTGTGGCGGGCTGGATGGCGAACAACCGCATCCAACTGAATGCCTCTAAAACCGAGGTTATTATTTTTGGTAGGGAAAGTGAGCTTTGGGGCGATCAGTGGTGGCCATCTGAATTAGGCCCTGCTCCCACCCCAGTGGCTGAAGTTAGGAACCTTGGGGTGTGGTTGGATGATAAACTTTCATTCACCGCCCACACTAAACGGGTTGCCGGAACTTGTTTTGGTGCCCTGAGGTGTTTGCGACCCATTTTTAAGTTTTTTGATGCTGACACGAGACAGATCATTGTCCAGGCCACAGTCTTGGCTAGATTAGATTACGCCAGCTCTTTATTTTTAGGCGTTAATCAAGCAGAACTAGTGCGCCTCCAGCGGGTGCAAAATGCGGCCGCCAGGATGTTGGTTGGTCTTCCGAAGTTTGTTTCTGTGCGTCGCACTATTCAGGATCTTCACTGGCTGCCTGTGGGGCAAAGAATTAAATTTAAAACTCTTTGCCTAACTTTTAAAATCTTGAAGTTGGCTTCTCCCCCTATTCTGTCCCAATTAATCTGTCATTATGAGCCATCCAGAGCCCTCCGATCTTCAGGGACTAACCTTGCTGTAGTGCCACGTTTTAAAAAAGCAAGGATGGGCGGACGCTCTTTTGCTGTGATGGCAGCAGCTCTCTGGAATTCCCTGCCTGCCTCTCTTCTCTCCATTCCTGATCTGCTCCCGTTCAGAAAAGCCTTGAAGACCTTTTTATTTTCTACTGCTTAGTCTTTTCTAGCCACTAGCTTCCGTGTTGTGTTTTTTACCTTCTCCTAAGCGCCGGGACGCCTCTTGGCTGCGGCATCCGTGCGCTTTACAAAATAAAATAACATAACATAACATAACATAATTGTGTAGCATATAATTATGTGGCACTGAGTGGTATTGTGTGGAGTGTATGTTGCATTCAGTAGAGTGTAATTATGGGGAACTGAGTGGTATTTGGAGTGTATGTTGCATTAAGTACAGTGTAATTATGTAGCATATAATTATGTGGCACTAACTGGTATTGTGTGGAGTGTATATTGCATTCAGTAGAGTGTAATTATGTGGTGTGTAATTATGTGGCACTAAGTGGTACTTGGAGTGTCTGTTGCATTGAGTGCAGTGTAATTATGTGGCTTGTAATTTTATGGTACTAAGTGGTATTTGGAGTGCATGTTGCATTAAGTGCAGTGTAATTATGTGGCGTGTCATTATGTGACACTGAGTGGTATTTGGAGTGCATGTTGCATTGAGTGCAGTGTAATTATGTGGCACTGAGTGGTATTTGCAGTGTATGTTGCATTGAGTGCAGTATAATTATGTGGCACTGAGTGGTATTTGGAGTGTATGTTGCATTGAGTGTAGTGTAATTATGTGGTGTGTAATTATGTGGCACTGAGTGGTATTTAGAGTGTATGTTGCGTTGAGCGCAGTGTATTTATGTACCATATAATTATGTGGCACTGAGTGGTATTGTGTGGAGTGTATGTTGTATTCAGTAGAGTGTAATTGTGTGGAGTGTAATTATGTGGCACTGAGTGGTATTGTTTGGAGTGTTTATTGCATTAAGTGCAGTGTAATTATGTGGCGTGTAACTATGTGGCACTGAGTGGTATTTGGAGTGTATGTTGCATTGAGTGCAGTGTAATTATGTGGCGATAAGAAATAGTAGAGAAGTGGATAGAGGGAAAGTGCACGTAGAACGGGAGTGAAGTAACGAGGAAAGTGGGAAAATGTGGATGCGAAGAGGTGTGGGGGGAATCGAGAAGAAAAGGTAAAGCGATTGGATTTAGTCAGTAAGCAGAAACGAAGAGAGAATGAGTGATGAATTAAGTGAGAGAAATGTGTGGAGAAAAGATGAGCACGAAGAGAAGTGGGGGCGAGAGGGTAGGAAGAAAAGAAAGACGTGGGAGTAGGCGAGAGAAACGAGGAGCTAAGGAAACAGGAGTAAAGGGAGGCAAATGTGTGGGGAGACGAGGAAAGTAGACGTGGCAAATGTTGGAGAAAAGAAAGGTACAGGAGAGGGGAATACAAGGAGGTTCAGAGGGAATAGAAAGGAAGGATCGAAGTAAGGGATAAATAGCAACAAGTGAGCAAGAAGAGAAACTAGGAGGCTATATGGAAGTTTCACAAGAGCAAGTGAGGACGAAAACAAGGCATAGGAAGGAGAAAGACGTGGCTCATTCAAGAAGCGCGCCTCGGATGGCAAATGGTGACCACTTTCGCGGCCGCTTTGATGTTCTCAGTGGCCGTGCGGCTCACTGAGAACATCAAAGCGGCCGCGAAAGTGCTCCCAAAGACTGAAGGTTGACAAATGGTGCGCGCGCCTGGCGCACATGCACTGTACCCGATCCGCCTGCAGACTTTGGGAGCACTTTCAGAAGCCCCACTAAATATCTCGCAAAGCATTGCTAATGCGAAAGCTAGGAGAGACCTAAAATGACCCTTGCTCTTTCAGCTGGATGGGTCCTAACACCTTATAAACATGTCACAGTGAGCCTCTCACACTCATGGGCCCCAATGCCACTCAGCCGAGTCTAAGCATGGATTGTGGGCAGTCAGAATGTCACCATGTTCCAAGTTATTCTCTTTGGACAACAACCCACATTAATGTCTCTTCTTTGCATATGAATGAACAAGTGAGAATTAATTCTGTGCTAAATGTCACAGAAGGGACTTCTAAGCACTATTAACTACTTTGTGGTGTCTCCGATAGAATAGAACTCATCAATTCCACTAAGGGAAAAAATATCTTGCTAGTGTAAACAATGGGGCGTGGCCATGTTGTGTCCTCCAGAAGGAGGATGTTTGTGGGCCCCTGAGAGGCTTGGTAGGCCTGCACAGTCTCCCTGATGATAACCGACCTGTGAGGCTTGCCAAGCATCTTAGAATGACATTCTTATTAATTTAGTGTTTCATGTAAATACTGAGCAGATGTGGCCTAAGAGACGGACCTGCTGGTTTTAGAACTGGGGAACCAGGGGCCATTTATCAAGAAAGGGCGATACATTATCACCGCTTTTATCAGCAGGAAACTGCTGCTAAAGCGGCGATAATGGGCTTGATAATAGGCCCTTGTGAATTCCCATAGAAGCCCAGGTTCTGGTTTTAACCTGGGCTTCCATGGGAATTCACAAGGGCATATTATCAAGCCCATTATCGCCGCTTTAGCGGCAGTTTCCTGCAGATAAACGCGGCGATAATGTATCGCCCTTTCTTGATAATATGGCCCCAGGTTCGAGTACCGGTTTAGGCTCAACATCATGTGGTCCTGGGCACTTCACTTCATCTCCCCGTGACATAACTTTGTGTAATGTAACTGATGCTCGGCTAAAGCACTTTGATGCTCTCGGGCCAATATATAGCACGTCTCTGCTATTTCTCAGTGCTGTAAATAAAAGGGTCTGGTACTGCCTATTGCGATGGCACTCAGTTTACAAACTTTGGAAAAGTGAGTTGTGATTCAAACTTCTGACTGCAGTTCACCACATACCTCAGTAGTGAGCGTTTAACTCCCCGACACATGCTGCAGCAAAGTGCAAATATTTTTTTAAATGACCCGAATTTGCACTGAAATTTACTAAAGTAGCTAACGTGTCCCAGAAATGTAGGAACACTGAAGAAATGGCTTCAAAAAGTAGTGTCGAGGAAGCATAAATTGCAGATAACAAACGCCAAAAATTATTTTTGAAAAGTGCGAGCAAGGTGGGCGAGGCCTAATGAACAGGGTGGACACCAACACACACTGAGAATGCTTCATGAAAAGCCTAAGCAAGGCTAGCAAAAATAAGCAGTCAGGGTGGGCAAAAAACACGCAAATGTGCATTAAATCCTCACAGACGGTCAACATTCACCTATGATTTCTGCTCTGACTGTTATAAGAGGTGTTACGTATGGGAAGCCGTTCACGTCAAAATTACAGATCCCCATATACGACACCTTCTGAAATGCATATCGTGATGCAAAATGATTATGACACACACCATAATGAATATAATATATGTCAAGGTAAATATAACACCTAGCAGAGTGAATCTGACTTGAACCAAAACAAATATGAAACCTTGCAGGGTGAATATACTACTTAGTGAATAATATGGATAACACACACTCTGAAATGAATAAGAGATATATTGAAATATACATCAATGATACTTTAATCAATATGGCCCTCACTATAAACAATATATCAATCAGTGAAACAAATACAATATGCATCAAAAAGAATGGGACATTCCTTGAAATGACTAACATATGCCAAGAGGAATATGACATACAATAAAATGAAAATGACAGATTGAAATGAATATAAGTTACTGAAATGAATATATTATATTCTGAAAAGAATATAATGCATATTGAAATTGTAATAACATACACTGAAATGAATGTAACACATAGTGCAATGAATGTAAATTAAGTTGAAATGGATATTACCTAGATTGCAATGAATATGAGATATACAGAAATGAAAAGGAGATGATTTCAAATGAATATGGCTTGTGGTGAAATGAATATAAGCCCCATTGAACTGAATTTAACATGCCTTAAAATGAGTATGAACAAAGCTGAAATTCTCATGACCTTTGTCAAAATTAATATGACATGCATTGAAATTAATATGCTACATATTCAAATGAATATGATACATGTTAAAAAGAATATGAAATAAGTTGAAATGAATATGAGGTCTATTGAAATGAATTTGCCATGTTTTAAAATGAATACGAGTAAAATCAAAATGAATACAGCTTGCTTTGAAAGTAATTTGATACACATTGACATGATTATGATACGTGTTGAAATGGATATAATTCATGTTAAAATTAATATAAGATTTGTTATATTGAATGAGACATTCATTGAAAGCAATATGATATATGCTAAGATGAATAGGACATGCATTGAAATAACTATGAGCCCCATTGAAATTTATTTAAAATGTCTTAAAATGAATATGACCAACAGTGAAAATAAAATTAAACTTGTCAAAATGAATATGTTATTCCTTGAAATGAATATGATATGCATCAAAATGGACATTTCATGTATTGAAATGAATATGACCTATGTTCAAATGGATGTGGGCCATGTTAAAATGATTATGACAAGTGTTAAGGTGAATCTGATATCGATTGAAATTAATATGAGATTCATTGAAAGGAATATGACACATGTTAAGATGAATATGAACCACTTTGAAATTAATATGTCACCTGTTAAAATAAATACGTCCACATCAAAAGGACTATGACATTTATTAGAATGAATATGGCATTTTTCAAATTAATATGAAACTATTTGAGATAAATGTAACATGCTTTGAAATTAATAACCACATATCGAAATGAACACAAGCCATGTTTAAATGAATAGGACCCCTGTCCAAATGAATATGGCTTGCAGTGAACTTATGTTGATTTGCTTTAAAATTAATATTACATTTTGAAATGAATATTACATAGCCTGAAATGATATGATGAGGACTACATTGAATCAACTACAATTAATAACAGACATTTAACAGAATATAAAACAAGGAACCAGTCTTTATCAAGCATCCATTACATGCATCTATTTGCAATGCGGGTAAGTATTTCTACATTTATCACACTGTACTTATCACATAGGTAAGTATTTTGGTGAATAACATAATTTTTTTATGTGTGCGTAGAGATCAAGTGAGGTAAGGATGATTTTAGGGTTTAAAGGTGGTTAGAGGTAAAAGGAGGTAAGAATAATTTTAGGTTTTAGAGGTGGGTAGAGATAAAGGGAGGTAATGATGATTTCAGGGTTTAAGAAGGGGGTAGATGACGTAAAGGGAGGGAAGGAATAAAAATGGGGTTCTCATGTACAAAATAAAAAGAAAACACATATACATCCATATACATGGGCGTGCACACATATGTATATATCTTTAGGGTTTCAGGATGTCTAAATTATGCAAAAGAGGAAGTAGGGAACTCTGGGTAGTTCCCTAGTTTACGGGGGAGCCACTGCTCTGTTATTCACTGTACATGAGGAAAATGCCCCAAAATTCCCTGCAGGGCCCAGAAAGGCCTGCAGAGAAAACCAGCTTGTTGGTGGTTTGGGGTCGTCACAAAATGCATGCAAAGGTGCAGGGGGAGCTGCAGGAACAATGCAGACTCCCCCAGCACAAGAATGGAACGTCCCCACCATCAGTCTCTGGGGGACTCAAAGGAGACTACCTCTCAAGGGGTCATCTCTGTTTTAAAACCTACCTTATGCTGAAACCTTTGTTCTAACTATCAGGAGCTGCCGCTTAGGGTTGCAATGAAGTGTGCAGTGTCTAACATGGATTGTCACTAAGGTGATCCCCCTAGATATGGGAAGGTGCACTTGCACAGGTGGTGCATTCACGAATAGCATTTCTTTTGAGGACTGGAAGTCACATGTATAATGCGAAGACATAAACAAAGTGGGTTAGGTTGCTAAGCATTCCTGCTAGGGTGCCTGGTTGTACATGCGTAATCCTATTATTATAACTGTGATGCCTTTCAGGGGCTTTAATTTCATTCCATTATCAATGTGACCAGATACGATAACTACTGTCATTCTAAGGGATGCTTACACGTGTATTCTTGCTACTGCATTAAGTGATGAACAGCCCAGATTGTTAGCCACTATGACTCGGGGTGTCTACTGTATGGTCAGTATGAGATGCTCAGTCAGGGTTATGCGTCACTATGGCAGGTGTTCCCATTAAATATGCTTGTTTAGATAATGGGGTAGGTCACCACTGGTATGGTGCAAGTGGGCAGGGCCCTCACTCTAGGTTATGGTCAACCTACTGCATCTGGGGGCAAGATGATGTGCATACATAGGAGTGGTGGTACTAGACCCCATGGTATGCAATGCCACAAAGTAATTCCAACAGCTTCTGTATATTTGTAAATTGTTGCATGGTATTGAGTAGTGCGTGTGTTTAATAAATGTACTCTTCCTTTTATAAAGCATATTACAGACTGAACAATCTATTATTGAGTGTTAGTTATGAGTACTGGTAAATGGTGATTACTAGCCCACGCCATCTCCCTTGAGTAAGCCTTACACTGCTCTGCAACGCTACTCTCTGAGAGTCAAGCACTACAATGGGGTGTTTGGTTCCCAAACACCCCATTGTAACATGGGGTGTTTGGGAACACCCCATGTTACAATGTAGAAATGTTAATTGTGCAGGCCTCACAGATACTGCCTCATTTTCCAACAGTCTCTAACAGAGATGCCTTAAGCTGCTGCTATACACCATTTTCTTTTGATACCAAGGTGAATAAAATATTATTATTCACTCTTGGAATATAACAAGGAGGGGCGTAGCCCTGGAGCCCTAAAGGGACCCCCCGCTGGGTGCATATCAGTAATAGGGAGCACTGTGGAAAGTAGAGTACACTTATCAAGGGTCCTCCAGTATTATCTTTCTTTATGAGCAACTTAGCAGAAACAAAGCCTCCACTGGCGTGGTAAGAGGATGGAAGTCCTGTGACACCACAGTAGTGCTTTATTCCTCCCTTAATCCTTGGTCTCTTGTCAGCAGGTGTCTGAGCCCGGAACCCCCACTCTTATCCACCATGGACACAATTCCGCAGCTCTCCGAGGTTAATACACAATTGGCTTCCTCGGTTCGTCACCCTAGGTAATTGCACAACCCTGGCTCCTGCCCTACATAGTCTAGACCCATGCACACCCAACAGGGTTTTCCTTATTGTATGATTGACACTGGTATGTATGACAACTGCCTGGCACACACCTACACGTATGATAGTCCTTATCCTAATTCACCCTTGTTTTAAATTACACTTGCACCTTGAATGACTGGCACTGACCTACTGGCACTCACCTACACGTATGGCAGGTACCACCTTAAAGCATGGCGTGGAAATCGAAACAGCTCTATGCTACAGGTTGAGGCTAGCTGGTTAATCTATGTCCCCTATATGTTTTTGTCTCCCCCTTGTAATTACAGGCTTTTACATCCAGGCAATACATTGGTTGTCCTGATGATGATCCTTGATTTTAACAGGATCGAAACGTCGTCGACAGTTAATGTAGTCTAAACATTAGTTCACTATTATGTGCCATAATTGCGTTTTTTCTACATGAGTCAAGCTAAACTGATTCCATCTACCTTCTAGCTGCTCACAAATTGTAAATTGCCTGAGAAACTTCCTACCCCTTGTATATTGTAAATTGTTTGTCTAGCCTTGTTGGATACAGGATTGTGTCCCACTGTATATCTGTTGGTTTGATATTTCCTTATTACATTATCGAATAAAATTTGAGGTCCGGCTGGACTTCCTGTTCATTATAGCGCAGATTGTGGCCTATAATTACTTAACATTGTACCTCCCTTTTGTCAAGGGCCGCTGTTGCTCATTTATACCACAGTAGTGCCAGGCAGCAGTCTGAGAGGTACTCATACACCCAGTGTGCCTCCTAAGAATCAACACCTGATGCTCGGGAGGCCAGGAAATTATGGAAAGGTTAGAGAGGGCTAGTAAACAGCTTTGCAGGGAGAGTGTAGGCAGCAGGTATGTCTCAGCCCTTCGGTCAGCAGTGAAAAGCATTTAACCCCTATCCTGAGGTAGGAGTCACGGTGGCCACGTAGACAGAATGCCACGCTGAGAGTCCCAAGAGGAGTGCATACTATCAAAGCACTCACATGCTAATATTTTAGAAGAGGAAAGTGGGAGGTTTTTCAAAAAATAATCGGGAGAATGTTTTTCTCCCATTGACTTCTAATGAGGCCTGAATCAGCACTATTGTCATGTGTGGGATTTGCACGTGTGCTGCAGCAGGATCAGATATCAGAAATGTAAATATACTTTTTTTTCTTTACCTGTCAGTAGCACAGATAAAGCGCTGTGAAAGGCAGAGAGAACGTGTCCGACTCACACAAGAGCAGTCTCTGTCGGCAGAATCCCCAAGTCCTGGCTTTATGGAATGCCGAGCTAGGGCTGGCTGAAGGAGTAGCACATGACATGAGACTGCTTGGCTGCTTTTTCAAAAGGCAGGCAGAGGGGACATTATAGTACTTCATCTATCCCTCGCTCGAGTACAGTTGACATTTCTTCTGTGCCCAAGACCTAAATGGTTATAGATAGGGACAAACGGAAGCCGAAATGTCCAGGGTTGCGGGCCCATGTTTGTTCAAGCTCCTAATCCGCACTGACATATACATGCCAACAGACTTGCCCCCACATGCATCATTGTTTCATTTTGCACTTCCTAATTTGCGATTTTTAGGGAATCGCAAATTAGGGAATGCAAAATGGGATGCATGTACATTTGTGCAAAATATTTGAGAATCGGTAAAAATCGCAATTTTTACCGATTTTCAAATATTATGCGAATTCCAAAGTGCGAATTCGCACTTCCCATTGTTTCCTATGGGCCAAGCCCATAGGGATCAATGGGAAGGCTTTAACAAATTGCGATTTTCATTTTGAAAATCGCAATTTGTTAATGCATTTCATGGGTGCAGGGGGGGGTCCAAAGGACCCCCCCTGCACCCCTGAAATGTATTTTTCGCATCATGTTACACACACACATGTCCTAAGGACATGTGTGTCCGTAACATGACTGCTTAAAAAAAGCATTTTTAAGCATTTTTACACCTTTTTCCAAATTTACCGAGTGGTTCAACCACTCGGTAAATTTAACTCCCTAATTGCGAATTCGCAATTTGAAAAGTATTCATGCATTTGCTTTTAAGAAATCGCATATTTGCGATTCCTTAAAAGCAAATGCAATTTTAGAAATCGCAAAAAATTATGCGAATTCTAAATTGAATGATGCATTCCAAAAAGCTATTTTGGAGTCGCAAACGGCCAATTTTAAGGAATCTCACCGTTTGCGATTCCAAAATACTTTGGTGCATGTGGGGCTTGGAGACTCCCGATTCTGAAGACACAAATGGCATTAATTTAGGGGTCTCTATTTTGAAATTGCCCGTGCTTCATCAGAAGTCAAGGGGAAATAAACCTTTGCTCGATTTTTGTTTTCAAAATCTCCCTCTTTGCTGTTCTAAGATGTTTGCGTGTGAGTAACATGCCCATATTTTTACTCTCCCCATTTGTCAGAAGTACTGCGTGGTTGGCAAACACTCACCAAGTATTCGAGAACTACTCTAGAGTAGTAAACCCTCATCTCTTCTATTATTTGCAGGATATTTCTTTTGTGCATCTTATCAGTCTCGGGAGCCAGCACAGACAGGTCCTTCCTCGAATGTGAGCAGCACTCACCCGTTGCAGGAACTGCAACAGGTATAGTATATTAATTTCTCATGACATGGGAGTGCCTCTTGGCTCCTGCCCACTTGCTTTCGTTGGACTATAGATTGTTAACTTGTTTAATACAGTAGACACCCGCAGAGCTTCTATTTCAGAGGTGCGGCCAGAAGGAGCAAAACATCACAATTTCTAGTATTTGTTTGGCATTTCACATTGTGCATAAAGCAGAGAGACCATGAAGTTTGTGAATGTAGGGGCATATTTACAATAAAGTGGTGACGCATATCGTTAAGCCAAGAAGGCTAACGACACGCCTCATCACTTTTAAATGCAGGGCTGTACCATATTTAGTAGAATATGGGGCAGCCCTGCGTTTCCACATGCGCTGGCACCAACTTTGGCTGCCTAGCATCAACGCAGGCACCCTTACACCATAGTGCAAGGGTGTCCGTGTTGAGGGGACGATTGTTTATGTGTAGGATGGGGGACATGCACATAAACAATATTTGAATGCCATTTTGTAACTTGTATGCAGTGGCAGCTCCCTCATTAGGGTGTTGGGGCGTTGCCCCCAACCCCTGAATTTAATGTAAATAATTGCCGTCAAAGGTTTTCGTTTTGTGCGCGGACGCTGGGCATTCATTTTTTATAATCAGCTGCAGGCTGGGTTGCTTGCATCATGATGAGAGGGTGCGGCTTGAAGGTAATTGGCATGCAATCAGGATTACAGGCTCACTTCGTCAACGCACGTACACTTCGAGGTGCGCAAACCAGGTTGGCCGACTGCCGTTCCGTGGCCAACCCGACATACTCATTAGATTGGCCTCTCATTATTTGTACATAGTGAGTGGGTGGTGAATCCCAGCCGCAGGCCCCTGCACTCGAAAGGAGTGCTGGGTTCACCTGCTCGATCCAACCCTGGTCTGCTCTCAGCAAGAGGGCAGTGTCTGGATTGGCCAGGACTCGCAGTTAGGCCCGGTCCTCCTGCACATGAAGCAGGGCGGGGTGGGGAGTTTAGGTCCGTGGAGCATATGGCCAATCACTGCACAGCTCAA
Source organism: Lissotriton vulgaris (assembly GCF_964263255.1). NCBI lineage: Eukaryota > Metazoa > Chordata > Amphibia > Caudata > Salamandridae > Lissotriton > Lissotriton vulgaris. The sequence continues at coordinate 386,380,902 of NC_141699.1, read as the reverse complement.
ATATGAAGCCATACAGTGATTGGCCATTCTGTCACCTGCTGTTCCCTCCATCTCTCTCTCTCTGCGTGCAGCATCACTAATGGCACTGCAGGAGAAGGAGTGGTGGAGAAGTCGTAGTGGTTCCAGGCTAGTGTCTTCCTGGCAAGAAGACAGCTCTCCGAGATGGCGTGAGACTCCCACCATGGTGTAGAAAATGTAGGAGAACATTTATAAGATATAATTTTCTGATGCTGTTTGTGAATTTTTTTAACTAAAGATGAATTTTTTTTGCATTTATAAGTATTATTACTATTGTAGAGATGAAGAAGCCCGATTTTCTAAAAGCTAGTGCAGGTGCTGTTTAGAGTTCTTGGACTCCAATCTCGGGTCTGACATGCTGTCATTGATAATATCTTCCGGCTTTGCTGCCTGCAACTAACTCACATGGGTCATTTTGATTAGACAAACTGTGCGTGGCATAATGGTTTTTGTGGGCAGTGCAGTCCTGATTGTGGGGATGCAGTGTGTTTATTGTGTGACATGACATCCCTGAAGTGTAAATGTTCGCTTTTTTTTTAATTTAAAAAGGGCATCGAAAGATCTCACCTGCTGTTTTATGAATTATAATTACTTACTGCATTACACAGTCCACGACGAGTTACAAACTGGCGGTAAAGCTTGGCGGGCCTTGCTGCACACTGCCATCTCACAAAGTAATCAGACGGTAAACTCAAGCTCAGAGCGGGCCTCAGCTACTCGCCTTTGCAAAGTTAAGCAGCATCATAGTAAAAAACACAATTGTGGTATTTCAAATAACAAGAATAAGGATGTTTCAGTTTTCCTCTACTGCACTCACTTCACCATGTGTTTTATCTGTGTTTGTCCCAAAAAGTAAGTACGGCTCGAGAGTCGGATGGAGCTGTAAAAATAAGCGCAGTGAAATAGCGTTTCACAACTAGTATGTCACTATGTGATGTGTGTAAGTCTTGCATTATGTGACCCTCTGATCAGGCCTGTCACGATAAATCACAGGTTAACTTAAACTCGGAGCGGGCCTCCGAGACCTCGCCTTTGTAAAGTCCATCCTTGGACACAATCAAATATCACAGGTCACGAAATTTGTGTTTTCTTCGCATAGTTATACTATTACTACTGGACTGCAGTGCCCCGAGTGTTCTTTCCGTGGGTTGGTCCTGGCTGAAAGGCAGCAGTTTAAAATTATTATGTATCGGTATTCTGATCGGGTGTCTCATAGCAACTCGTTTGTGATGTGCTGCCTGTGTATGGTGGTGTTGAATTATATGACCCAGAGGTCAGACCTGCCCCTAAATGAAAAGCCACAGTCACAGGGGAGGCAAGCAATGCAATCATAGGAGTAGTGCACGTGTTTAAAAAAATCAGCAATGTTGTGCACACTACCACCTCACAAAGGATATCTATCTTTCTGTTTAACCTTGTACACTACCACAAAAACTGCTTTGCAGTGCGCAATGTGTTCTTTCTGTTTTATTCCGGTCGAAAGGCAGCAGTGTGAGATGATTAAGGATCGGGATTCAGATCGGTGTGCTTAACTGCAATAAATAGTATTTAGTAACTAGCGTGTGGTGTTCTACCTGCGTGTAGTGTTGTTGAATTATGCGACTCTCAGCTCAGGCCTGCCCCTGAATGAAAAGCCATAAGCACAGCAGGCAAGGCAAGCAATGAAGGCAATACTATGCAGCTCATGGAGCGCTGCCTGTGCACGTACTATAAAAAATCAGCAATGTTGTTGATATTGTGGCAATGTATGCAGATTGTCTGTGTGATGTGGCATCAAAGGAAAGGTGCCTGGGCTAATTCCTACACCAAAGTAGTTTAAAGGTCTCTGTTTCAGTTTTAACAAATGAATTAAGTCTGAATAAAACTACCTAAAGCAGACACTTAGGTCCAAATTCAAGCAATAAATACAAACCATTTGTCAGCACATAAATACCGGGCCTGGTAACTGATGGAAGGACATATGGATTTGTGCTGTAGTCTGCACTGTGTAAACAATGAGAAAGGAAATCCAATATATGAAATGAATCTCATTATTGGTGTCATCATAACTAAAGTTTGTTATAAAGAGAAGGAAGGCTTCTACCATTCAGTTTAATACATACGCAATTACATGTGAACATTTTGCTCGAACCATAATGAACATTTTATTTTGCAATGCCCACATGTTTGCTTGTTATTACATAATCATTATTGTAGGAAAATTTTCAGCTTTAAGTGCCAACCAGATGCAGTGCAGAGAGTGACAACCCTATGTCCAGGTAGGATAATGGCAGACGTTGCTTTCCGCATTGTACAATTTGAATTTATAAAGTACACTAACCGTTGAACAATTTTAATTCACTAATATATGGAGTATCTTTATGTATTTTAATATTTTAAGTTTCATTTTCACAAGTGCTTTGTAAAAGTTTTTGGTTTCTCAAATTTGCTTGAAAATGCATCATTTGTCTTCTTTAAAAATAAAAATTGCTACAGGTCGAACCCCCCCAAACCCATTTTATGACAGTCTGTCAAGCTCACTCACTTGCCAGTGGCACTCAAGCCAAACGTTTACGCCTCACCACTTTAAAATGTCACCAGCCGCCACTGCTTGTATTTGTGCTACTTAATGTGGCACATACAGAAGTTATAAAATGTCATTTTTTCTCAAAATGATTGTTTATGTGCAGGAACGGCTACCTTCCTGCACATAAACAATCATAGGCAATTTGCTGTTCCTTTGAGTGCAAAAGCAAAAACGGGAAGAAATAAAGCATTTCATCTTGTTTCGCTTGTTAAAGACCAGGTTTTACCTGGTCCTAAATTTGGCGCTGCCTCCTATTTATGCCACCTTTGTAAATAGGGTGCAGCATCAAAATCAATGGGTGTTGCGGTGGGCGTTCCACCGTAACACCCATTGGCCTCCCCCTCCCCTTTCACGCTAAATACAGCGTGAAAAGGTGCCTTATTTACAAGGCAGCGTTAAGCTACATTAAGTGGCTTAACGCTGCCTTGTAAATAAGGTGAGGCCACTATCGCCATCACAACATCACTGAAAGTGATGCTGTAGTGGCGATAGGTGCTTGTAAATATCCCCCGTAGTTTGGTGTGCATGCAAATCCTGCTTTGTCAATCCCTGGTGAGTTGCACTAATACTGATAAAACAAGGATAATGGAGGTACCAATGTGTGAGGTGAACTGGCCTCAAGGGTTCTGTGACCTCTGTGACAGAGTCACTGTTGCTCTAGGGTATGCTGTTTCGGCCTGCCCGCAAGGCTGGAGGTGAACTTCAGTATGGGTTGTGGTGGGCAGGCCTTCAAAGTTAACCCACACTTGCCACCACTAGGTTAACGCTGCTGGTGCTAAGACACCAGGGCTTCTATCATCTTGCAGGGCCTTCTAAAGTTTAGCACGGGAATCTGTTCCCTCAGGAGAGTGTTCGGGTGGCCTTGTTATGAAGGCTGAGCCTGGTTCCTCAGTTTTAAAGTTGGCAGCTTCGGCCATGGTGCCACATCCTCTCCACACTGAAAACCATACTGCCCCACAGAGAAACCCACCCTGCCTTCAGCTACAGTCTAATTGTAACCACCTGGATGCAACTCAATTCAAATTACGAAGTGGACAAGAGCAATATGCTGCCTGAAAAATAAAGTACCACCATCCTGGAAAAAGCAAATAGATAGCGAATGCAAGAATAAGTACAGAATGTGAAATGTAAACAACATGGTTACCTTTACCCTTTTACACTCATTATTCAGACATCAATTATTGTTTTTGCCTGGTAGGGACACGTTTCAATGTCCTTTGTTTAGATCATTAAAAAACGTAAGCAGTATGGTTTCAAAAGACCACTTCTCTGAACACAGAGCCACGGTACACATTTTACAAACTTAAATAAGGACAACAGCTGATTATGATCACATTGAACGTTTTTTACTCCACAGGCCATTACAAAGGTGACTGGCAGGATACCACTACCAGACCGCAAATATAGCTCTCGGGCATCATGTCAATACCTGTTTTATTAGCTTTGGTGCCAAAGCATCTACTTTTATTTTCTTTAGAGGGTCTTAAAAACGGCTTCCAAATTGCTGATTCTTTGATTAGGTGCACACAACAGCTAGCCTCTAAACACTATCGTGCTTTTTGAGCTCATTTGTGGTTTACATTGGTCCAGCTCGTCGCTAAGGGCTGATTAGCCAGACTAGTGAGCATTTTTTGGAAGAACTGCTTGCCCTCGTTGCAATTGAGCACCAGAAAGCTAATCACTGGTGTTTGCAACTTTCACCCTTATCGGTGTTTTTTTCTTCAAGACTCTCCACTCCCCGACTGATAACACGGTTTGCCTCCCTTTTTCAGAATCTGGGTTTTCTTTGCAGCAATCAGGAGGCGGGAGACTAGCCTTGAAATCGGTGGTCTCCCGCCTATATCGGGAGGGATGGATGGATGCGGTTTCAGCGTGCAGCCCGTGTTTAGCCAGGGTGCAAATTGCGCACCACCATGTAATTGAGCGCTGATCTGATGCAGAGGCGTCTATCTCTATCACTTTTTGAATTTAAAGGCACACTATTTTGAGGGCCTTATACGAAGTATGCTAACAGCTTGCACGGCTAGCAGCAGAATGGAAATCATGTTGCAATGGAGCTTCGTACAGTCAGCACTTTCCAGGGCGCCAGTAAAGATCCGTAGGTAGCGTGTACCTTCCCTGTACATGGGCCGGCTGACCAACAGGTGCTCACAAGGGGAGCCTGCTGGGTGCACCGAGTAGAATCTCGTGCTCTCACCGCTGGTGCATCCAAGCTCATGGCCCCAGACACCGTCATCACCGCAGCCTATGCATCTCTGGGGGCAGCAGCGACACTCGGCTGTATTTCAGGTGAGTGCTGGGTGGCGAGTGTGTCGCAGCCCCTGCTGCAGTGCTGCCCTGCCGTGAGAAGTGCGGTGTTCATGACCGTTTATAGGACATACGTCATTTCAAAGGGTTAGCACGCTTCCAGGCTTTCCCTGCAGCTCATAAATGCGAGCGGAGCTCGTGGTATGGTGTAGGCGCAGGGAGCCACAGCGCCCGAGGCCTTCGACAGGATCTGCCTCACCCCACGTCCAACGGCTCACCGGAAGTACCTTCCCTGCGCCAGAAAGCGTCCTCAGAGGATACAGCTGTGATTGGTTGCAAGTGTCACGTGCTTTTCAGTGCGTGTTATACACACAATTCACCATATCCAATTCATTCACATCCTTAACCTGTTCATTCAGCATTCTATGCAACACAATGTGATTCATATTCGATTTCAGTGATTCACTTATTCATTTCAAGAACAGTGTTATTTGTTTCACTGTTATTTATATCAATTTCAAGAGTTCTTATATTTAAACCATTCTGTAATGTTGATTTTTTTTATTAAGTTTCAAATTAGCTTTTGTGTAATATCAACTCTATTCAAAACAGTACACTTGCCTACAACAAATGACAGCACCTTAACACATTTAACAGCATATATTTTAATAGATTAACATTCTAATAGTATCCCTCTTTTCGCAGATCTTTTTCACACATCAGGATGGCACCTCTAAAGCATAGTGGCATTCATCAAAGCTGAAATAGAGCCGAGATAGCACATTCAGATACTATTACATTAGCAGCTTTTGTCCTGGAATCAGTGTGTATACACATTCCCATAATGCCTCCATCCCTCCCCCATTTTACTCTTTGGGGACTCCACATCCTAGCTGCCATCACTCCAGGAAGCATGCACCTGCATCTGCGGCTAGGGGTAGGAACCTATTTAGCGCTTAAAGCAATGCCAAAACTCCAGCTGCACGGGCCCTGGACAGATATGTCCTACACCCATCAGAGCCCGGAGGAGGCTTGGACCACACTCTGACATCGTGATCCTGGGGTGAGTGCTCTCTGATATTGCACTGGAGAGATGAATAGTGTGGATCTGTTATCATGTTTGAGTATAGCTCCACCCTGGTTACTATTCTTTGGATACTGCCTCTGGTGATCTTGAGGTTTTGATTACGCCAAATTACAATGGGAAAACGCACACCCCTGGAGGTTGAGGCAAAAGCACCTTCTCCCTCTAACAATACCAGCATCGATAAAATGTTGCAGAGGGCTATGGGGATCATTTCCACATAAATATCCCTGACTAAGAGGACATTGTCTCTGGGAATCCCAAATGATGCAAGCTTGGACGGCTCCTTATCATACAGCCCAACTGGTACAAATAGTGCAGTGGACCATTGGGGTTGAGTAACAACCAAGCCAGTGATAAGGAGGCAAATCCTGCACCTAATCCAACAGGGGCATGCCTGAAAGTTACATCTCGACCTTCTTGAGCCACCAAATGACCTAAACAGCAGCACACGTCTCAGTTCCCTTTAGCCCTTGCTAGCTGACTTGAACATTATTAACCCTTATAATTCCAGCTTAGAGGGGACCATGCTTACACCTCCTTTCACTGTGGACCTCATGGAGTCCTGTTTTGGAAAAAATTTAAAATATCTGCATAAAGAACTTTCCTCATTGACAGTGCAGTTGGAACCCATCGAAAGGGGTCTCAATTGCGTTTGATCCCAACAAAAGCAAGTTGTATGTTCAATACCAGTAGCAGAGAATGGTGCCCAGATTATGACCTCCAACTGCCAACTCAAACTGTTTAAGGACTCTAGCACTAGCCACACAGCCACACAGCCACTTTACCTAGAGATGCTGTAATTAGCTATGGTAAAGGGACTGAAGTTGTGGGTACTTTGCACATATCAAAAGTGTTAGGAGTTAATAAGGCTTCATTGTCCTTTAGGGGAGAGGGAGTGGTCTCATGGCTAGACTGCCAACCTTGGATCTGGGAAACCAAGGTTGGAGCCGCTGGGTCAACTCCACATCCTGTGATTCTGGGCAAATCACTTAATCTCACTGTGCCTACCAAAAACATAAAAGTGTCCTGTGTATGTAACTGGTGCTCATGTAAAGCGCTCCAATACCTTTGGGTCGAGTTTGCGCTATATAAATCTGCACAAAAAAAAGAAAACATTAGAGCTGCGAGGATACAGCCACCTATGCTAAATACCCCAGTATGCATGTAGAGGCAAACAGTGACTGATTTCACCACATCATCTTGCCCATATGTACTTGTTTTGGTAGGAGTTCCTGAGTTGAATGTGAATTAATGAATCAGAAGGAGGGTCAGGACTAATACATGTTTAAATTGGCTGGCCCAACAGGGGAAGTTCCCCTATTACATGGCTACTGAGATTTTGCTCACATGGAGAGTGGCACGGTTGGGGTTGGGATCCAAGGATCATTGCAGTGATTGCATAATTATAATCTTCAGATCCACACAAGGTAGTGCTGCAGAGGTTATTTGGCCTGCTTCCCTGACTCAGAAGAGAGTCTATGATGCAAGTATTCCAGCTGGGGTATTTTTATAAACCATCTTGTTTTAGGAAATGTGATAATTTTGCACAAAAAAAGGTCATGTCTTCGCATTGGCCCTGTAAGGACTCCCATTGAGCATGTGATAAGGCCTGTTGGTTTTAAAGTTCCCACCTCAAATTGTTTTTGTGCCATGGATGGGATGGAGTAACTTGCCCCTGACAGGAACTGGTCTCCCTGATTATGCTCTCCATAAGGGAAGGGCAGGAGAACTATCCAAGTTGATAGGGCACACTACGATGACGAGGGCTAATCATGGTTTGACGTCGCCTGTTTGGCTCTCGACGACAGGTCGGTCAAGTTATGGAGGTTTTTAACAAAAATGCTCCAAATTATCTCAAACTTTTGAATCTTCTTCCAAGAAGATCCTTTTGTGGGTCCAGTGGGTCCTTAACAGCAATTCAAGGCTCCAGAAGCTCTGGAACCTCATCCTTCTTCCCTCATGCTCCCTTCATTCTTCCTCACCTTTTACCCCTAATCGCTCATCCTATATCTCTTGGATTTCACCTTTTCTTTTCGCTTTGCGTGATAAGTGCAATTGACAAATGATGATGTCCTAAAATATTCACCACCCTGTCTATTTTAAGGCAATCTAATACCACATGCCACATGCCTCTGTTCTTATCACTCATTCCTTATCACTCATCCATATATCCAACTTCCTTTGACCTCATGACTCAGTGATCACCCCTCTTTCATCAAACCTCTCTCCTTAACCCCCATTCTCCACTTATCACCATTCAATTCTTATTTATCAGTTACAGTAGCTCACCTCATCCCACACTCTTTTACTTTCACACCTCATACCTCATCACTCTTCATCTCTCATTCCTCATCTCTCACTGCACATTCTTTTCATTTTCACCTCTCACTGATTTTCCTACACTTCTCTCTTACTCTTCACCCTTTACTCCTCACTCATTCCCCCTTTTCCCTCAACAACCGTTCACACCTGTCTTAAACTCTCACTCACAATTTCTCACTCTTTAACTCTCACCCCTTTCTCCTCATTCCTCATCCTCACTCTTTATACTTGATTTTGTATTCTTACTCTTCAGTCTACATTTCTCAGTCTTCACTCCTAATCACTCATCCCTCACTTCCCATTTTTCACTACTCATCTCTTGCTCCTCATACATCATGCAGTATTCCTCATCTCACACTACTTACTCTTCATGCCTTAGTCTCAGTCCTTCTCCCCATCCATCACCCCTTCATTTCTGATCTCTATCATCCCTGATTTATCGCGCAGCACCGCCAAGCGTATTACGAGATTCCTGACCGCTACAGTTTTCATGGCGGTAAGCCCACTATGAAAAGTGTGGTGGTGAGGAAACTAAGGGGCCCTACGTGGCCCTCTGTTGCCTCTGGGCCAGGAGACACATGCAGGGGGGCACATGGTTTGCACCCCAGTCTGTATGCACCCCGTGTTCCAGCACGGCATGGACTTCACAGTCCATGTCATGCTGGAGAATGCTGTGGTGGTTGCATGCTGCCTTCTTTCTAAGGCTCACATATGACTCTTTGATAGGCACCGCCATGGGCCGGCTAGCCGCCGCAGGATTGCCGGACATGTATTTCAATCACAATATGGCGGGCAGCTAGACTACGGGTTTAGTGGTCTTGGAGTATGGCGCAGGCGTGGCAGCCCACTCCAAGACCGCCAAACTTGTAATGAGACCCTTAGTCACTTTATAGCTTGGAGTGGATGGAACTGTACAAATCCTATACTTAAAAACTTTGCTAGAAAAATTGACATTTGAGGTGAGCAGATTTGGGGGTGTTGTAGAGTGTTTCATAGAAAGGAACTGCACTCCATGTAAACTTGGGAACTACCCAGAGTTCCCTACCTCCTCATTTGCATAATTTAGACATCCTGAAATGGTAGATATAAACATATGTGTGCACGCCCATGTATATGGATTTTATAAGTGTGTGTGTTTTCTTTTTATTTTGTACATGAGAACCCATTTTTTATTCCTTCCCTCCTTTACATCTACCCCTTCCTATACCCTGAAATCACAATTACCTCCCTTTATCTCTACCCACCTCTAAAACCAAAAATAGATCTTACCTCCCTTTACCTCTAACCACTTTTAAACCCTAAAATCATCCTTACCTCCCTTTATCTCTACGCACACATAAAAAAATTATGTTATTCACCAAAATACTTACCTATGTGATAAGTACAGTGTGATAAATGTAGAAATACTTACCCGCATTGCAAATAGATGCATGTAATGGATGCATGATAAAGACTGGTTCCTTGTTTTATATTCTGTTAAATGTCTGTTATTAATTGTAGTTGATTCAATGTAGTCCTCATCATATCATTTCAGGCTATGTAATATTCATTTCAAAATGTAATATTAATTTTAAAGCAAATCAACATAAGTTCACTGCAAGCCATATTCATTTGGACAGGGGTCCTATTCATTTAAACATGGCTTGTGTTCATTTCGATATGTGGTTATTAATTTCAAAGCATGTTACATTTATCTCAAATAGTTTCATATTAATTTGAAAAATGCTATATTCATTCTAATAAATGTAATAGTCCTTTTGATGTGGACGTATTCATTTTAACAGGTGCATATTCATTTCAAAGTGGTTCATATTCATCTTAACGTGTGTCATATTCCTTTCAATGAATGTCATATTCATTTCAATGGATGTCAGATTCACCTTAACACTTGTCATAATCATTTTAGCATGGACCACATCCATTTCAACATAGGTCATATTCATTTCAATACATGAAATATCCTTTTTGATGTATATCATATTCATTTCAAAGCATAACATACTCATTTTGACAAGTTTAATTTTATTTTCGCTGTTGGTCATATTTATTTTAAGACATTTTAAATCAATTTCATTGGGGCTCATAGTCATTTCAATGCATGTCCTATTCATCTTAGCATATATCATATTGCTTTCAATGGATGTCTCATTCAAAATAACAAATCTTATATTAATTTTAACATGAATTATATCCATTTCAACACGTATCATAATCATGTCAATGTGTAACAAATCACTTTCAAAGCAAGCTGTATTCATTTTGATCTTACTCGTATTCATTTTAAAACATGGCAAATCATTTCAATAGACTTCATATTAATTTCAACTCATTTCATATTCATTTTAACATATGTTAGATTATTTTCAATCAATGTTATATTCATTTCAATAGATGTCATATTGATATTACCACTTGTCATATACATTTTAAGATGCAACTTATCTATTTTAACATATATCATATTCATTTGAATATGTAGCATATTAATTTCAATGCATGTCATATTAATCTTTACAAAGGTCATGAGAATTTCAGCTTTGTTCATACTCATTTTAAGGCATTTTAAATTCAGTTCAATCGGGCTTATATTCATTTCAACACAAGCCATATTCATTTGAAATCATCTCCTATTAATTTCTGTATATCTCATATTCATTGCAATGTAGGTAATATCCATTTCAACTTAATCTATATTCATTGCAACATGTGTTACATTCATTTCAGTGTATATTATAATTTCAATATGCATTATGTTCTTTTCAGAATATAATATATTCATTTCAGTAACTTATATTCATTTCAATCTGCCATTTTCATTTTATTGTATGTCATATTCCTCTTGGCATATGTTAGTCATTTCAAAGAATGTTGCATTCTATTTGATGCATATTGTATTTGTTTCACTGATTGCTATATTGTTTATAGTGAGGGCCATATTCCTTAAAGTATCATTGATGTATATTTCAATGTATCTCTTATTCAATTCAGAGTGTGTGTTATCCATATTAATCACTAAGTAGTATATTCACTCATATTTGTTTTGGTTCAAGTCAGATTCACTCTGCCAGGTGTCACATTTACCTTGACATATATTATATTCATTCTGGTGTGTGTCATAATCATTTTGCATCACGATATGCATTTCAGAAGGTGTCGTATATGGGGATCTGTAATTTTGACGTGAACGGCTTCCCATAGTTACGCATTTCCCGACACACAAACTGTTTCTGCAGGAAAACATAAGGCAGACTAACGGTGTAATAATATAGAATGCAAGTACAGCACAGTGATGGTTATCACATTTAAATAAGCATAACATTCAGATAACAAACGCCAACAAGCACAGCAGACATTGGCCGCGAAGCTTTGTGAAAGTGGCAGCAGGGGGAGGGGGCATGGGCGATTTCCTTTCAGGAGCGTTCAAAGATATGGCGCCGCCGCCACGCGCTCCCGAAAGGAAATCGCCAAGATGTGCACGTGTTGCATTGCAAGCAATGCAACACGTGCACTTCTTTGCTGCAAAAGCTCTGCCCATGGCATTAGGTCCCCTCCTATGCAACGCATGCACATTGCGTAGAACGAGACCTAAAAAGGAGGCTAGAGCGTCGCATTGCTTGTCAGATGATATCAAAGTAGCAGTCAGGGCTGTTGATGATTTCAGCTCTTTCACTATCGAAAAGATACTTTTAGATGGATTCGCACTGCTCTTAATCTCCTCCGCATAATAGGTATATAAATCTGGTGAGTGACTACTCCATCTTTCAAGACTCTTTCTGCACACTTTTTGAAAACCATTCGATGCGGAGGACTGAAAATAATCTGTTTCTTGCTACTAGTTTAGGCCCATATTGTGTTTGCTTACTATCTGAATTTATTATATGATGTAGTTGGTTGAATGATTATAAGGCTTATCCGTCTTCTGTGGTGGAAAAGACCCCGAGTACAAGGTTTTCACAAAATCTCTACAAGTATTAGTAAGGTAAAATAGTGTAGTGCTTAATTTGTACAAAAGTAAGTGCCAGAGCCCTCTTTAGGTCATTGGAGCTTGCACCACGCAATCCGCCTACCAGCGCTTCCAAGGACTGCACCAATACAACTTCTAACCATCACTACCCTACCATTGTGACAATTCAGACGATTGCAGGACCCCAAACTAATGAAAATGGCTTAGGCGCCAGGTATTAGTCATTTTATGAATCGAATAAAAGATTGTTGCAATGCGCATGTCTAATAAGCGCAACAGCGCCACCACGTGGAAGACAGTCAGAAATGCTGGAAACACATCAATCCCAGAAATAGGAAGCGTGTCAGCTGATTGCCGAATCATTTTGCAAATTTCAGGTGAACTGAATGTTACCACGGCCCTCTAGATGGGGGACGTATTGGCTATTTCTGTAAAACCACACAAAAAACAGTAACATAAGGTTTACAAAGAAACAGAACGGAGTACTTCCAGTATCCTGGACTGATTTAACAACCCGTGTATTCTACACCACCGTGGAAAATCTGTGAATAAGTTATCCTAGGGTTATACGTAAAATAGGTAACATCATTATAATGTTGACTATTTTTCCTGTGAAGTTACAACTACGCAAGGCTTAGAATTTTGCAACATAGGATTGTTCAAAATTGTTGATTTCAATATGAGTTCTTAATTCGCACAAGCTCGCAGGAACAGAGATGTAGCAAGCATTTCTACGTTCGCAAAAGGGCAGATTTGCGAACGCAAAAGTTGATTTTCCGATGCAGGAAACCCAATTTTGCGATTCGGTAACCTGTTACCGAATCTCAAAATGAGTTTGCGATTAGGGATTACGGAAGGGGCGTGTTAAGGTGGTCCCTTCCTAATACCGAATCGCATCTGTATGTATGAATGTTTTGTGACCGCAATTGCGGTCGTAAAACATCCGAGTTTTACCACCTACTTCAAGCAGGTGTTAACCCTTTCGCAAATGGTAATGGGTCCCCAAGGGACCCCTTCCCCTTTGTGAATGTTTGTAAAACTATTTCTAAGAGCAGGCAGTGGTCCCACGGACCACTGCCGGCTCTTAAAAAATGAAAAGAAAACTTTTCATTTTTCGTTTTGTAAAGCATCTCGTTTTGCTTTAAGGAAAACGGACTAATTTACAAAAAAAAAGATTGCTTTATTGAAAAGCAATCAGGGAGACATGGTGGTCTGCTGATATCAGCAGGCCACCATCCCTGTGATTTTTGCGATTCCTAGGGTGTCGGAAATTGAACTACCTCATTAATATTCATGAGCTAGGTCATTTGCGACCCCTTAGGAATCACAAAAGGTGTACTATACACCTTCATACATTGCATTTTGCTATATTTTAATTGCGAATCCTTGTGCTTTGCAATTAGGGAATAGCAAACTGAGGGCTACATACATATGGCCCTTTATGAATTGTCTACCTAAGGTACATTGATAAAAATCATGTTGTTTTAAAGTAGAGATCGCCAATATCAAAATTGAAGGTATTGTGCAGCAAATTGTATCTTCTTTTTTGCAGTTTTTGGTCAGGCTGACCCTTATTTCTCTTGTAGCAAAGCTTTGGCTTATGTAACCAATTTTGTTTAATATATTGGTTGTCTTGAAAAATATGAAATTCAGCTGAAGGGTGAAATTAAATTATACTGCCTCCAGATTTCCAGACTACGATCTTATTCATCTATATTTACCACTGTATTTGCCTTTTTGTCTAAGAGGTGTGTTGTTGAAATTGGTGAGGTGTAGTTGACAGCACAGAGCTGTCCACGCATAACAACATCCTTAGCTCCAACTTCAGAAACATTAACTACACTTTAGTATTTTATATTTTTTGTCTCCAGGAATACTTGTTAACTCTGTAGACCGCCAATGAATAATTTTTGCAGACCCTGCCTTGCTCTTAGCGGCCCTGAATCCATGTCTATTTTTGAGGATTGATTGTTGGTAAGACCCTGAAAACACTGCTCTAATGTTTTTGTCATGTGACCCTGGGCAGGTAGTGTTTTAGATAAATAGTTTAATAATAGACAGTAAAATACCATTTAGTTATTCTAGTGTGTTTGTAAGTGGTTGATACTCTGCGTCGGAAGAAGGAATGTGACAGTAATTCAGTGAGGATAATTTCAGATGTCAAAGTTGATCTTTAAGTTAGTGTGATAGAAGGTTGCACACATCCAAAAAAACATACAGTATATATATATATATATATATATATATATATATATATATATATATATATATATATATATATATATATATATATATATATATATATATATATATTTTGGGAAAATGAGTTCCAACAGGTGAGTGAAGTTTTGTTATTCCCTTAAGTAGGTTCAGTAATCCGTTTGTCTTTAGTTATAAGCATTGTTTTTCTCCTTTAAGCAAGGTGGGCATACCAAAGGCAGGCTTTTGTTAGCATAAGAGCTCCGTGCTGAAAGACAGTGGAACCGTTCCACTGCCACGCCTTCCAACTTAACAGGAATGGTGCAGCTCCCCACGACCAGGACGGCCGCGTGTGAAATGTCATCCCAAAGTGCCCTGTAGCAGCGGGAGCGCACACTACGGGGCTCTTACCATCCGGTTTTTCGCCTCATGCTGCTTGCCTTCTGACTGCCCTCAATTAAACAGCAAGCCGACGCGTTTCGAGGTTCTCCGCCTCTTCTTCCTAGGCTGAGACAAATGCACACTGAAAGCTCACCTCTTTTGCATTCCTTCTTTTATTTCTCATTTCCCAGCAAACATTTGGTCAGTTCATTCATCACAAAGCATTTTGGGAAAATGAGTTCCAACAGGTGAGTGAAGTTTTGTTATTCCCTTAAGTAGGTTCAGTAATCCGTTTGTCTTTAGTTATAAGCATTGTTTTTCTCCTTTAAGCAAGGTGGGCATACCAAAGGCAGGCTTTTGTTAGCATAAGAGCTCCGTGCTGAAAGACAGTGGAACCGTTCCACTGCCACGCCTTCCAACTTAACAGGAATGGTGCAGCTCCCCACGACCAGGACGGCCGCGTGTGAAATGTCATCCCAAAGTGCCCTGTAGCAGCGGGAGCGCACACTACGGGGCTCTTACCATCCGGTTTTTTCGCCTCATGCTGCTTGCCTTCTGACTGCCCTCAATTAAACAGCAAGCCGACGCGTTTCGAGGTTCTCCGCCTCTTCTTCCTAGGCTGAGACAAATGCACACTGAAAGCTCACCTCTTTTGCATTCCTTCTTTTATTTCTCATTTCCCAGCAAACATTTGGTCAGTTCATTCATCACAAAGCATTTTGGGAAAATGAGTTCCAACAGGTGAGTGAAGTTTTGTTATTCCCTTAAGTAGGTTCAGTAATCCGTTTGTCTTTAGTTATAAGCATTGTTTTTCTCCTTTAAGTAAGGTGGGCATACCAAAGGCAGGCTTTTGTTAGCATAAGAGCTCCGTGCTGAAAGACAGTGGAACCGTTCCACTGCCACGCCTTCCAACTTAACAGGAATGGTGCAGCTCCCCACGACCAGGACGGCCGCGTGTGAAATGTCATCCCAAAGTGCCCTGTAGCAGCGGGAGCGCACACTACGGGGCTCTTTACCATCCGGTTTTTCGCCTCATGGTGCTTGCCTTCTGACTGCCCTCAATTAAACAGCAAGCCAACGCGTTTCGAGGTTCTCCGCCTCTTCTTGGAAGGCGTGGCAGTGGAACGGTTCCACTGTCTTTCAGCACGGAGCTCTTATGCTAACAAAAGACTGCCTTATGGGGATGCTCAACATATGCCTACAACAAAATTTCTTTATGTTTGGGGGCCAGACCTATCAGCAATTGAGGGGGGTGGCCATGGGATCATGCTTCTCCCCCAGTTTCGCATGTCTACACATGGGACTGTGGGAGGAGCAAACCCTGATGGGACAACACAGACAACTAATGGAACAGCATGCGATTCTGTACCTCAGATATATCGATGATTTGTTTTTTATCTGGAGGGGTTCCACGGATAGTGCTACTGATTTTGTTAACAAGCTGAATGTAAATGATTTAAATCTTCAGTTTACTTCGACAATCCAAATGTTCGCTGGGAAATGAGAAATAAAAGAAGAAATGCAAAAGAGGTGAGCTTTCAGTGTGCATTTGTCTCAGCCAAGGAAGAAGAGGCGGAGAACCTCGAAACGCGTCGGCTTGCTGTTTAATTGAGGGCAGTCAGAAGGCAAGCAGCATGAGGCGAAAAACCGGATGGTAAAGAGCCCCGTAGTGTGCGCTCCCGCTGCTACAGGGCACTTTGAGATGACATTTCACACGCGGCCGTCCTGGTCGTGGGGAGCTGCACCATTCCTGTTAAGTTGGAAGGCGTGGCAGTGGAACGGTTCTACTGTCTTTCAGCACGGAGCTCTTATGCTAACAAAAGCCTGCCTTTGGTATGCCCACCTTACTTAAAGGAGAAAAACAATGCTTATAACTAAAGACAAACGGATTACTGAACCTACTTAAGGGAATAACAAAACTTCACTCACCTGTTGGAACTCATTTTCCCAAAATGCTTTGTGATGAATGAACTAACCAAATGTTCGCTGGGAAATGAGAAATAAAAGAAGGAATGCAAAAGAGGTGAGCTTTCAGTGTGCATTTGTCTCAGCCCAGGAAGAAGAGGCGGAGAACCTCGAAACGCGTCAGCTTGCTGTTTAATTGAGGGCAGTCAGAAGGCAAGCAGCATGAGACGAAAAACCGGATGGTAAAGAGCCCCGTAGTGTGCGCTCCCGCTGCTACAGGGCACTTTGGGATGACATTTCACACGCAGCCGTCCTGGTCGTGGGGAGCTGCACCATTCCTGTTAAGTTGGAAGGCGTGGCAGTGGAACGGTTCCACTGTCTTTCAGCACGGAGCTCTTATGCTAACAAAAGCCTGCCTTTGGTATGCCCACCTTACTTAAAGGAGAAAAACAATGCTTATAACTAAAGACAAACGGATTACTGAACCTACTTAAGGGAATAACAAAACTTCACTCACCTGTTGGAACTCATTTTCCCAAAATGCTTTGTGATGAATGAACTGACCAAATGTTCGCTGGGAAATGAGAAATAAAAGAAGGAATGCAAAAGAGGGATGTATGACGTTACCACGCATACTATTACCACGCATACCATTACAACGCGGTATTTACAACGCATACCATTACAACGCATAGCGCTTTGAGGTGCTGGATAGTGGTAAGTATAATTTTATATTCCAACTCCAGTCCCCGTGGATACTAGGGAAGGTGTTGGATATAAAATTAAACTTATTCCCTATCCTAGAGCGCCCCCCAGTGCAATGCGTTGTAATGGTATGCGTTGTAATGCCTGCGTTGTAAGTGTAGTGCGTGGTAAAAAATGCGTGGTAAACGTTGTATACCGCAAAAGAGGTGAGCTTTCAGTGTGCATTTGTCTCAGCCCAGGAAGAAGAGGCGGAGAACCTCGAAACGCGTCGGCTTGCTGTTTAATTGAGGGCAGTCAGAAGGCAAGCAGCATGAGGCGAAAAACCGGATGGTAAAGAGCCCCGTAGTGTGCGCTCCCGCTGCTACAGGGCACTTTGGGATGACATATATATATATATATATTCACTGAAAAACCATAGGTTTCACACACGTTATAGTTAGGAATTAGCATTTAAAAAACCTTTTTTCCGCTATTCTATGGATTTTGATACATTTGCTTTTATATTTATAATTGTATTCGTTATTCTTTCTCTACTATTACATATTTTAAGATATGCAATGTTATCACATATTTCTTGTACCGTATTTATGAAATGCTAATAAAAAATTATAACACAAAAAAAAACCTTAGAAATTCACTGAAAAAACCATAGTTTTCAAACATGTTATAGTTAGCTGGACATTTCACTCATACAAAACCATTGAAATTCCCCGTTATAGTTAATTCAGCTAACTATAACTCCCGCGCCCGCAATGCGCTGCTGATGATGTCACATATTACATCACTCATGACATGGTCAGTGACATCACTCATGACATCACTGATGACATCTCAAATGACATCACTGATGACATCACTGATGACATCATCCAGTGAATCTGTGTCTTTCTGAAAAATAAAATGAATATGTTTTATATATGTATATCTAAAGGTCGATGGAAGAAAGAATGTGTAAATAAGTGTCTAAATGGATGTTTTTTTTGTAAAAATGATTGTATAACTGACTTATTAAGTGTATCTCAGTGAATACATATATTAGCGAGTAATGTTTAAATATGTAAATATATGTCTCAGTGTCTCACTTTGTGTATAAGTGGCTGCATGGGATGGTAACTAGCTACATGAGTGTTGATATGGGTTATTAGTTGGTTTTTAGAGTATCAGTATGAGTGCCGGTATGGTTTGATGGGGGTATTTCTTACCGCATAGATGCATGAATGGGTGACTCACTGTTTGTATGTGTTTTGAAGACAGCATGTGTGCAGGACTGTATGGGTGGATGAGTGTGTGTATGGGTGTGTTAGTGAGTGAATCACTGTCTCAATAGTATCTTTATGAGTAACTACATATATGTTAAAATAGTATGTGTGAGTATTGATGTATATAAGTGAGTATATGTGAGAGCGAGAGATTGTAAGAGTTCCTGTATAAATAAGTATGTGTTTCTATAAGTGGTTGTTTAAGAGAGTAAGTATGTGTATGATTCTGTAGAAGTAAGTGTAGTAGTGGGTGTATAGCTGTATATGCAAGTAAATGGATGTTTGATAGTTTATTTGCATGTGTGAGTTTGTGTGTGAGTAACTCTATAGATGAGTGTCCGTGTGTAATCAGATGTATAGGTGTATGAGTACATATGATGAGTGAGTACATGTATGAGTGCCTATGTAGAACTGTTAGTGAATGACTGGATGTGTATGTAGATTTTGGATTTACTGAATAGGCTGTTCTAACTGGAATTGGTATCTCCATTTATTTGAAAATGTTAGTTTCTATTTTTGAATGTGTGTATCTAGGGTTATATTACCCTGAGAGGAGGTCTGCCACTTTTTCACAAGGATGATGTCATGAGTGATGTCATCAGTGATGTCATTTGAGATGTCATGAGTGATGTCGTGAGTGATGTCACTGACCATGTCATGAGTGATGTAATATGTGACGTCATCAGCAGTGCATTGCGGGCGCGTGAGTTATACTTAGCTGAATTAACTATAACGGGGGAATTTCAATGGTTTTGTATGAGTGAAATGTCCAGCTAACTATAACATGTGTGAAACCTATGTTTTTTTCATTGATTTTCTAAGGTTTTTTAAATGCTAATTTTTAACTATAACATGGCTGAAACCTATGGTTTTTTCAGTTAATTTCTAATGTTTTTTAAATGCTAATTTTTAATTATAACGTGGCTGAAACCTATGTTTTTTTCAGTGAATTTCAAAGGTATTGTAAATGATAATTTATAAATGTATTAATTGTTATATTTTTGTATACTGATTTCGAATATGCTACTTACCAGTATGCATCTGTTCTTGGCATGTAGGGCTGCTGACATTCATATCTGTGCATAGATCGCCGCCTAGTGTTGGGTCCGGATGATTGCACATTGTTGTTCTGAAAGAGTCTTCGAAGTATCACAAGATAGGTGGCTCCTCCCCTGGACTACAGTGCGCATGGGCATCGACTCCATCCTCAGATTGTTTTTAGCCATTGTGGCCAAGATGGAGTGAAACTCAGTGAATGATGACCATGCTAGAAGTATATGCGAATTCTGCAGCTGCTACAGGCGCCGGGGAGGAGGGCGGGCGATATGAATGTCAGCAGCCCTACATACCAAGAACAGATGCATACTGGTAAGTAGCATACTCCGTTCGAGGCATGTGGGCTGCTGAATTCATATCTGTGCATAGAATACATAGCAGTCCCTCCATTAACGGCGGCCACCCGTGCCAGCTGCAGCAGTTTGGAAAAGTGTTTTGAGAACAGCCTGCCCTACAGCTGCCTGCTGTTTGGAGTGCACATCAACACAATAATGCTTTGTAAATGTGTGTGTGGTAGACCATGTGGCTGCTCTACATATGTCTTCCAATGGAATGCCATAGAGGCCCCCAACTTTCTGGTGGAGTGGGCCCTTGGTGGAATGGTGAGAGTACGTTTTGCTTTCAGATAGCAGATCTGGATACATTTAACGATCCACCTAGCAATATCAGCCTTGGAAATAGGGTTACCTTTGTGGTGTGGTGCAAAGGCGACAAAGAGTTGCTTAGTCTTCCTAAAATCCTTGGTCCTATCGATGTAATACATCAGGGCCCTTTTGACGTCAAGGGTGTGGAGCATCCGCTCCGCCAATGACTCAGGATTTTGAAGAAAACAGGCAATTCAATTGTTTGGTTAATATGGAATTGAGACACTACCTTAGGAAGGAATTTAGGGTTAGTGCGAAGCACCACCCTGTTAGAATGAATTTGAATAAATGGCTCTTGGATAGTTAGTGCTTGGAGCTCACTAACTCGTCGCAGTGATGTAATCGCTATGAGGAAAGCCACTTTCCATGTCAAGAATTGAATCTCGCAGGAATGCAGTGGTTCAAAGGGAGGACCCATCAGCCGGGTGAGGACCACATTGAGGTTCCACTCCGGAGCTGGTGGAGTCCGCAGAGGAATGACTCGTTTGAGTCCCTCCAGAAAGGCCTTAATGGCAGGCACCCTGAAAAGGGAGAGGTGCTGCCTGTTCTGGAGATAAGCGGCCATTGCGGACAGATGTATGCGAATGGAAGCATAGGCCAGATTACATTTGTACAGATGGAAAAGGTAACAAATGATATTCTGAATAGACGCATCTAGCGGGTTAATGTTGTGGTCTGCACAATAAATGACAAACCGCTTCCATTTTGCCGCATAACATGCTCTGGTGGTGGGCTTCCTCGCCTCCCGAATGATGCCCATACAGTCAGAAGGTAAGTGCAGGTAGCCAAACTCTAAGACTTCAGGAGCCAGATTGCCAGGTTGAGCTGTTGCGGATCTGGATGCTGAATGTCGCCATGGCTCTGCGTCAGAAGGCTGGGTGTGAGACGTAGCCTCTGATGCGGTACCACAGACAGTTCCAGAAACGTGGTGTACCATGGTTGGCGAGCCCACGTTGGAGCAACCAGGATGAGAGTCATCGAGTGCTGCCTGATCTTGCGTGCCACCAGCGGTATCATAGGTGCTGGGGGAAAAGCGTACGCAAATTTGCCTGACCAGTTCATCCATATCGCATTGCCCTGCGATTGTGGGTGTGGGAACCTGGCGGCGAAGCTTTGGCATTTTGCGTTCTCCCTTGTGGCGAACAGGTCTATCTCTGGATGACCCCACCTTTGGAAGTACAGTTGGAGTACTGATGGATGTATCTCCCACTCGTGCATTTGGTGGCTGTGCCTGCTGAGCAGGTCCGCCATCTGATTGTCTTTGCCCGGGAGGTGTTCCGCCATGAGGAAGATGTTTCTCTGAATGGCCCACTTCCACATGCTCTGAGCCAGGTGAGACAGCTGCGGAGAGTGTGTTCCTCCCTGCTTCTGAATGTAGTACATGGCTGTCATGTTGTCCGTCCGGATCAACACAACCTTGTTGCACAGATGTACTTTGAAGGCTTTGAGTGCCATGAAGATTGCCATCAGTTCGAGAACATTGATGTGCATCTTCCGTTGCTGTTGCGTCCATAGTCACTGCACCGTGTAGTGGAGGACATGAGCTCCCCATCCCTGGAGAGAGGCGTCCGTTGTCAGGATGATCTCTGGCACAGGCTCTTGGAACGGTCGGCCCCTGCAAAGGTTTCGTGGATTCCACCAATGCAGAGAGTTGTATGCCCGACCGCTCACCAACACTAGGTCTTTCAACTGCCCGTGAGCCTGAGTCCACTGACGTGCTAAGCACTCCTGAAGCGGACGCATATGTAGCCTCGCGTGCGGGACTATGGAAATGCAGGAGGCCATCATGCCTATCAACTGCATGAACACTCTTGCTGGAAGCGAGTGTTGAGGTCTGAATTTCTGTATCAGCGATTGAATGCTGCTGACCCTCACTGAATTTGGCTGAGCTGTGGCCGCCAGAGTGTTTATGGTTGCGCCCAGATACTGCCGTACGCGGGCGGGCTGGAGGTGGGATTTCGGGTAATTCAGTGAGATCCCAGATCGTGCAGGAGGTGAATGGTGTGGAACATGTGGGCGGCACACTGCTGGGCTGACTTCGCTTGGATGAGCCAGTCGTCCAGATAAGGGTAGACGTGGATGTTCCGTCTTCTGAGATGCGCCGCCACTGTCGCCAGGCACTTTGTGAACACCCTGGGTGCTGTGGTGACACCGAAAGGCAAAACCTTGAACTGGTAGTGCTGGTTTTGTATGGTGAAACAGAGGTATTTCCTGTGTGAAGGGTGCAGTGGAATGTGAACGTACGCATCTTTTAGGTCTAAAGTTGCGAGAAAATCCCCCTGCCTGAGCAACGGGAGCACTTGCTGCAGGGTCAGCATATGGAAGTGCTCTGACAGGATGAAGTAGTTGAGTGGCCTGAGGTCCAGGATGGGCCTGAGGGACCCGTCCTTTTTTGGTATTAAGAAGTACAGGGAGTAGACCCCTGTGCCTCTTTCCTGCACTGGCACGAGCTCTATTGCTCCTTTTTGCAGCATGATGGTGACCTCCTGCTGCAATAAGTGCAAGTGCTCGTCCGACATAGGACTGTGTCTTGGGGGCATGTTGGGTGGAGTGGATGTTAACTCCAGACAATAACCATATTGGATAAGTTTTCTGACCCACCTGTCCGTGGTGATGGACTTCCAGACGGGCAGGAACTGCTGGAGTCTCCCCCCGACCGGTATTGTGTGGTCGGGGGGCAGTGACAAGGCGTCACTGTTTGCTGGTGGCAGAGGATCTGGAGCTGTTGTTTCCACACCCTCTGCCCTTGGCGCTGTAGCCACGATATCCACCTCGACTCTTGTTGGTGTAAGCAGTCTGAGTGTTGCCCTTGTAGTATTGCGTGGACTGGGAGAGCTGGCCCCTGGAGATGCCTCTAGTGCTGGAGCGACGAAAGGACCCACCCCGAAACTGCTGGGACTGTAAGGCACCCATGGATTTTGCAGTGTCAGTGTCCTTTATTTTTCTAGGGTGGTGTCAACCTCTGGGCCAAACAGGTGATTTGGGTTAACCGTTTGGTTCAGGATGGTGGTTTGGATTTCTGGCTTAAATCCAGAGATTCTCAGCCAGGCATGTCGCCGAAGCATAACACTGGTGTTTATAGCTCTGGCAGCGGTATCAGCTGTGTCCAGAGTGCACTTAATGGAAGCGTTAGAGATTAGCTTCCCTTCCTGAATCAGCATCTCAGCCCCTTCCTTGTATTGATCAGGCAGGTGTTGCAACAGGGTCTCTAGTGTATTGTAGTGTGCCCTGTCATAGCGCGCCAGAAGCGCCTGTGTGTTAGAAATGTGCCAGATGTTGGCTGCCTGTGCTGCCACCCTCTTCCCCGAAGCCTCAAAGACCTTGGATTCTATGTCTGGGGGAGGAGCATCACCCGTAGTCTGAGAATTAGCCCTCTTCCGGGCATTCGAGACGACAAGGGAGTCCAGAGGCAACTGTCCTTTAATGTAGGTAGGATCAGTAGGCGCCGACTTGTATTTCTTGTCAATACTAGGGTTTATCACCCTTGCCCTGGTAGGTTCTTTAAAGATCTCAGCAGCATGCTTTAAAACACCTTTCAGCATAGGCAGAGTTTTAACAGTTTTTTCTGATACTGAAAAGGTGTCAAAGAGGATATCCACATCCACAGGGTCAGCATGTAGCTGGACGTTGTGATTGTTAGCAGCCCGTTCAATGAGGGCATTGAAAGCAGCAGAGTCTTCTGTAGGTGAAGTCTTAGCAGAATAAAGTTGAGGGTCTTGTCCTGATTGAGGATCCCCAGGGTCACCACCAGATGCCCAGGGTTCATTGGTATCCTCAGGGTCTGTACAGACTGGATAACTGTATTCATCCTCATCATCTCCCTCACCAGCGTCCACATCTGAGTAATTGGGCGACACATCATGAGTCTGTGGGGAAAGGGGTTCCACCAAGACAGGAGAGCAAGCAGAGTCCTTCTTTTTCTTGAGAGGGATCTTGTAAGACTCCAGTTGGGGTTCTGGGGTGATTTTCCGCTTCAGGAGGGAAAGCCTGACCGTTTCGGTGTCGATGAAGTGTTCCTGACGCTCATCCTCCGAAGGTCGTCGAGGTCGTGGGCCGTGAACCACCGATGATGCCTTCGGCGCCGAGGAGACCTTTTAGGGCACGCCGGCCACTGCCTTAGGAGCGAAAGCCTTCGGCGCCGTCTTAGGCGGCAACGTGAAGTGGATCGGCGTGGACGCCTTAAGTGGTTTCTCCACAGGTTTCGCAGGCGGAGGGTCCTTCGGATCGACCGACGCGGTGCCCTCACGGATGCGCTGCAGGGAGTCCGTCACCTTCTTGGTGAACGCGGCGGATGGGCACGCCGGTTCAATGGAATCCTTCGAGGCCACTTTCGGAGTCGACTCTCGGGGCGCAGCGCCCTTGGCCTTGTCGTGCGGACGCGGGGTCGTGAGGACCTTCGGGTCATCGAGTCGCTTCTTCGGGTCACCGAGAGTCTTCTTCGGCTCGCCGACAGCCTTCTTCGGGTCGACAAGGCTTTTGCCGGTGTCGATCGTCTTCGGCGCCGACGCGCCTGTCTCGGCCACCTTCACTTTAGCCTTCGGCGCAGCAGACTTCGTCTCGACGCCCTTGACCTGAGTTTTTGGCTCGACAGCCACCTTCGGCCTCTTCGGCGCCGAAACCTCCGAAGTCTTGGAGCCGACTAAAGCGATGCGCACTTTCGGTTTCGATGCTGGCACCTGCGCAGTATCTGGCGTCGAGACCGTAGGTTTCACCTTCGGTTTCGTTTTGCCAGGGAGTGGCTCGGCAACAATGTCCTTGGCCGGGCCCGAAGGCGGGGCTGTGGAACCCATAGCGAGATCTTGGGTAAGGCCCGAAGGCGATCCCTCGACCTGGGCCTTATAAATCGGCACGGCCCCAGAGTCAGTTTGAGGAAGCTCCTCATCCGAGCTATCCGCCATGGCCCGAGGGCTCCGTCGTCGTCTCCTACCTCGTCGGCGACTTCTTCGCCCTCGAACACCTCAGCATCCGCGTCGTAGTCCTCTTCGACGTCCGACGCGGGGTTTGATTCAGAAACGTCCTGGATAGATTCGTCCTCGACATCCCCTGCATCGAAGATGTCCACAGGCGCTGGAGCAGATTGCTGGGCCCCCAGGCGCGCAGCTCGTCGAAGCTTAAGCGTCTTCTTAGACCTGAAGCGGGAACAAGCCATACACTTGTCCTCATCGTGGTCTGGCGACAGACACTTGTTGCACACCGGGTGGACGTCGATGTGGGGGTACTTCGAGTAACAGACCGGACATCTCTTGAATGGACTTCGTTCCATGATGGACGGTCGATAGGTCAGGAGCGTCGACTGGGCCTTTCGCGCCGAGAGCACGCGGGAGTACAGAATCCGGCTCGGAGCCGAGCTAGAAGAAGTAATGCCGAACGCAAGACAATACCGACGTATAGACTAAAGACCTTTTGGTCTCAAGAAAGTTTTTTATCGATTCCGACAAGAGGGAATTAAAGACATCCGAACCCAATGGCGGAAAAAAACAATCTGAGGATGGAGTCGATGCCCATGCGCACTGTAGTCCAGAGGAGGAGCCACGCAGCAACAGACGATATTCGAACTCTACTGGACAATGGAGACACAGTCGCCCTCATCCTCCTCGACCTCTCCGCAGCCTTCGACACGGTCTGTCACAGCACCCTTTTACAACGCCTCAGAAACGTCGGAATCCAAGGAAAAGCACTGGAATGGATCACCTCGTTCCTCACCGGAAGAACCCAGAGAGTCCGCCTTCCACCATTCAAGTCAGAGGCCACCGAAGTCATCTGCGGTGTACCTCAAGGATCTTCACTCAGCCCCACCCTCTTCAACGTATACAAGAGCCCCCTCGCGGTCATCGCACGCCAACACAACCTCAACATCATCTCCTACGCCGACGACACTCAACTGATCCTATCACTCACCAGAGACCCTAACACTGCCAAAACCAACCTGCATGAAGGAATGAAAGATGTAGCAGAATGGATGAAGCACAGCCGTCTGAAACTGAACTCAGACAAAACAGAAGTCCTCATCCTAGGCACCTCCCCCTCCGCCTGGAACGACTCTTGGTGGCCAGAGGCCCTTGGAAAAGCACCCATCCCGACGGACCACGCACGGAACCTGGGCGTCATCCTGGATTCCTCACTCTCGATGAACAGACAAGTCAACGCCGTTTCTTCATCTTGCTTCAACATTCTTCGCATGCTCAAAAAAACATTTCGCTGGATCCCCACCGAAACTAGAAAAACAGTCACCCACGCCCTGGTCACGAGCCGACTGGACTACGGAAACACCCTCTACGCCGGTACCACCGCTAAACTCCATAAAAAACTCCAACGCATCCAGAACGCTTCAGCCAGGCTCATATTAGACATCCCGCGCAAAGAACACATCTCTGATCACCTGAAAAACCTCCACTGGCTCCCCGTCAATAAGAGGATTACCTTCCGGCTCCTTACCCACGCACACAAAGCACTCTACGAAACCGGACCTGAATGCCTCAACACACGACTGTCCTTCTACACCCCCTCCCGCCAGCTACGATCCTCCAACCAAGCCCTTGCCACTGTACCTCGCATCAACAAAACCACCATGGGAGGTAGATCCTTCTCCTACCTAGCAGCTAAAACCTGGAACTCACTTCCCACTCACCTTCGCCTTACTCAGAACCACCTAGCATTCAGAAAGCAACTTAAAACGTGGATATTTGACAAATAATTCCCCATCCTTCTTCAATCGCCTTGAGACCCTCTAGGTATGTAGCGCGCTATATAAATTTTTTGACTTTGACTTTGACCTATCTCGTGATACTTCGAAGACTCTTCCAGGACAACAATGTGCAATCATCCGGACCCAACACTAGGCGGCGATCTATGCACAGATATGAATTCAGCAGCCCACATGCCTCAAACACTACATTATTTTAAACTATTTATTTTTAGATATTTTATTTTTTAAATTACATTACACATTTTTAATATAAATTGAAAAAAATGTTTTTAAAAATATTGAAATTGTAATGTTTTTTCTTTTATTTAATATTTTTTAAATGTATATATATTTTACATAGCAGGCAATGATATCCTATGGAAGGAAATTCAAGCTACTGGTAAGTACAGTTAAATTTACTTTTCAGGAATAGTAGTGAGCTAGATTGGGGAATCGAAATTTGCCTAGCATAGTAACGGTAAGTTTCAATTCTATTAAGGACATGGAGGCGAGGATTATGCTTTTCTCTCTCAGCTGTTTATTCAAAAGTCACCACAGAGCAGCCAGCAAAGCAATAAACATGAAAAAATATATCACATAATACCCAACATCGAGTTAATTAGATCAACAGAAAAAATCAGAACACATTCAGGGAACTCCATATTCCATCAGTCCATGTACATAGTCCTTTTACAGTGTCCATTATCCTTAAGGTAGGACGTCCATCTTGTGGTCTCTTCCTCTTTCTTCACGCGAGACACGCCACCTCATCCACGGTCTTGCTTTGCGCCATCATTGCCTAGCAGGAAAAACACAACAGCGTGAGCGTTGCCATTCCGCCAGAGGAAAAAGACCAAACCTTTAAGAACAACACTCGTCATCACAACAAGTCTTAATGATCTCATTTAATGATAAACTGATAACTTACACCCATACGGGGAGGAATCTCCGCAGGAAGCATGGGTGGGATAATCCTCGCCTCCGTGTCCTTAATAGAATTGAAACTTACCGTTACTATGCTAGGCAAATTTCGATTCTATGTCAGGACCGGAGGCTTCAGATTATGCTTGTTCAAAGCTGATTAACCACCAAACTTTGAATATCCACCACAGGCTTAAAATAAAACCGCTTGAAAGTGGAGTCCGAGGACCAGTCCGCCGCACGCATCAGGTCCTCCAAACGTGCTCCTAAGGAGAAAGCTTTCGAGGCCATGGCACCTCTAGCAGAATGAGCTCCAAATTGTTTAGTATCAATGCTAGCTTCTTCGAGCACCCACCGCACCCAACGGGCGATAGTGGGGGAAGACACCGCCTTGTGCGGTTTTCGAAGAGCAATTAAAAGTTGCCTCTCGCCCGGGGGGCGAAATTCCACCGTCACGTCTTCGTACGTCTTCAAACACTGCACCACACAGAGTTTGGGGACGTCCACAAAGGCCGGATACAAGATGGATCTCGTAGCGGACTTCGTACGGTGTCCCACAGTAAACGTAACCCCTTCAGGGGAAAATATCCGTGCAGAGATATCCAAGGCACGCACATCAGAAACCCGGCGACAGGACACTAAACACAAAAGCATAGCCAACTTTGCTGATAACTCTTTCAGTGAAAGATAGCGATTGTGCTGCCAGGAAAGAAAAAGGTTTATAACCACATTCACGTCCCACAAGACGGAATACCTCGGCTCCGGGGGTAAAGAAAGACGTACGCCCGAAGAAGCCTGCAAACCAAGGGATGCTCCCAGACAGGGGCCCCATCCAGTGGTTCATGTGCCGCCGAGATCGTCGAACGCATTGCGGTAATGGTCCTGTGGCCAGCCCATCCGCCGCCAGCTCCGCTAGGAAGTAGCCCGACGCCTTGGCCTCCTCTGCCATATCTAAGATCTTCGTCAGGGGGCCTATGGTATCCAGAAGCTTATCCTTGCATGACCGCCAAAAGCGGTCGATGCCCTTGTGATGGTCCTTCACAAACTTAGCCATAAAGGTGGCCATCTTCCCGTCAAGTTCCGGAGTCATGGCCACCTTCCCTTCGAGTGTCGGACCCGGACATTCTCCCCTCAGGCAACTACGTGCCTCCATCTCTAGAGGCTTGCGGAGGTGCCCCGTCACGAACATCGTGACCTTGTTGCCCTGCGTCCCGGCAGCCGACCTCGGATGGATGACATCGTCCGGGTCTAGCATACCTGAGGTGTCCTGAGGCAACTCAGTCGAAGTACCGGACGGGCGCCAAGACCGCACTGAATCCTCTTTGTCGTCGGTGTCTGCAGGGGAGAGCCCTCCCGGAGAGGAAGGGGCTGTCCCCGTGAGCACGGAAGGGCCCGGGGTCGGGAGCGACGCCGGGGCAGGGTCAGTTGCCTTAGCCAAAAACACATCTCTTAGGCGTTCGAAGGCGTCCTTATCCACACCCGGCTCACCCCCCGAGCCACCGTCCCTACAGACCTTCTTGGGTGCTGGCGGGTGTCCCTCCCCAGGGGACTGGGAACCCGCAGGGGCACCCACTGGTGCGGGAGCCAGTTTCGCGCACTCCTCCGCAATACGGACCGAGAGCCTATCCTCCATGGTCCCCACTATCTCCTGCACACACCTGTAGATAGATTGATCCACTGCATCATAAAACTCATCATCCTCCAAATACTGGTGGGTTTCCTCCTCCTCTATATAATACCCTTCCGCCATGCTGCCTACTTGCTATGTCGCTGGAAGGGCGGAAAGTTCTAACTGGCACTAGGGACCAGGGGTATGGGCCCACCGGAGGTTAGCAAAGGCTTTTGTCACTGGCAAACCAGGGAGTCTAGTGACAGCACTCCACCCAGCGCGCAGACCCTCTCAGCAGAGACCGGGTCAAGGCCGCCTCCCTGCGCGCTAGCTAAAGGTAAACGCTGGCAAGCGGGCCAACCGCCCAAAGTGCTGAAAAGTACAGCCCGATGGCGTCAATCGCAGTAGTCCGCTAGTACAGACCCGTTAAGGGCGTAAATCGGATTGGGGCAATACAACCCAACAGGGCGTCAAGATGAGGCGGCAGAGGAAGGGCTCCGGCGTGGCTCTCCTCCTCAGCGCGGCTCCCGTCTGATGGGGAACCACGCCGAGGAGGAAAGAGGCCCGACGCCTCCCTTTAGCGGCGAGGAGGTAACACCGCAACTCTCGGGGACAGTCTCGTCATGGGCGAAACGTCCCCGCGACAAAATATCAGGACTCTGAAAGATGAACGTGCACAAAAATATCAATGAAGAGCCCCTAAGCCCAATTACAAAAATATACTGTGGCTAGAACGCAAAACACCCCCACATTGCAATAACGAGGGCGAGCATAGGAAAAAAGCACTTAACTGGCTGCGAAGCAGTGAAGAAAGAGGAAGAGACCACAAGATGGACGTCCTACCTTAAGGATTATGGACACTGTAGAAGGACTATGTACATGGACTGATGAGATATGGAGTTCCCTGAATGTGTTCTGATTTTTTCTGTTGATCTTCTTAACCCGATGGTGGATATTATGTGATATATTTTTTCATGTTTATTGCTTTTCTGGCTGCTATGCGGTGACTTTTGAATAAACAGCGGAGAGAGAAAAGCATAATCTGAAGCCTCCGGTCATGACATAGAATTAATTCCTCTTCAATTCTGAGGTCCCCTGTGAGCCAACTAACCCACCAGGTACCTCCAGTATGCGCCAGGCAGCTGTGTTGCAGAGAGTCGTTTAAAGGGCAAGCCCCCTTTTTACAACACTCTGCAACACAGCTCTGTGGCGCTTACTGGAGATACCTGTTGGACTAGTTGCCCCCTAAGGGACCTCTGGATTGAACAGGAATTAATTCCCCAACTTAAAACGTGCCTCAGGGCATGTTTAGACTCACATCACCTCAAGTCCCGCCCCTACCTTCACCACTGTGCTAACGCGCCCTGTAGAGTGTTGGGGGATTAAGTCCACTTGCATACTGGGGGTCCCTGGGGGCCAACTAGCCCACCGGGAACCTCCAGTATGCTCCAGGAGGCTGCGTTGCAGAGAATGTGTAATGAGTCCACGCCCCTTTTTACACCTCCCTGTAATGCAGCCCCTGGGCGAATTTGCAGAGGGGGAACTAATTCCCCTTGCATACTGGGGGTCCCTGGGGGCCAACTAGCCCGACAGGAATCTCCAGTATGCGCCAGGGGGCTGCATTGCAGAGAGGTGTAATGGGGCCACGCCCCTTTTTACACCACTCTGCAACACAGCCCCCTGGCGCGCTTGTAGAGGGGGTACTAATTTCCCTTGCATACTGGGGGTCCATGGGGGCCAACTAGACCACCAGGAACCTTCAGTATGCGCCAGGGGGCTGCATTGCTGAGAGGTGTAATGAGGCCACCCTCCTTTTTACACCTCTCTGCAACGCAGCCCCCTGGCACGTTTGCAGAGGGGGAACCAATTTCCCTTGCATACTGGGGGTCAATGGGGGCCAACAAGCCCACCTGGAACCTACAGTATGCGCCAGGGGGCTGTGTTGCTTTGCCCGGGGGGGGGGGGTCCCCGGGGCAGTGTTGGGGGAATTGGGCCCCCCCCCACACTTCTTTTTCACTATGCCCCTGGGATTTGGTCCCCCTGGGGGGGTAATTTGAAAAAAAGCAGACCGGATTTAAAAAAAAAAAGTGAGGGGCCTTGGGGGTCCTTGTGGGACCACCTGAGCAGGCCTAGGGGGTCAAGCTGTTTCTGCCCTGCCCCCTTTTTGCGTTCTACACGTTTGTTTTTCTGCTTTCTTGTGCCTCGGTCTACCGAGCACAAGATGGCTGCCAACACTTCCTGGTTTGGAGTGTTCACAGCCAATGAGCATGCAGCTTGTACTCGGAAAGGTACGCATCCGGTACTCGTAAGGTACTCGTACGGTACTCGTACCCCGCGATTTTTGTCAAAAAAAAAATTGGGGTGGGGGCCTTGGGGGTCCTTGTGGGACCCCCTGAGCAGGCCTAGGGGGTCAGGGTGTTTCTACCCTGCCCCCCTTTTGGCGTTCTACACGTTTGTTTTTCTGCTTTCTTGTGCCACAGTCTACCGAGGCACAAAATGGCTGCCAACACTTTCTGGTTTAGAGTGTTTACAGACAGTTGACAGCCAATTAGCATTCAGCTTGTGCTCGGGAAGGTACAGAGTACAGTAAGCTTACAGGAAGCTTACCGTATGCACCTCTAGATATTATTATGATTTTACTTTTGATTTTCTCAGGAACTACTGAACGGATTTACACCATTTAACAAAAAGGGTCATCTACGAACCAAACTCTACCTCTCTGTGCCAAATTTGGTGTAATTCCGTTCAGCCGTTCAGGCTGTAGCCCTGGCTAAAGGTCCTCCCCTTATTTTATTTATTGAGATTCTCTGGTGCAATAAAAAGTGAAAATTACAAATTCATTATTCCTTATAAAAAGACAGATATCATCATACATAATCAGAAATGTTAAAGAGTAAGACATAAATATTTAAAACCCTGAACAGACGATAAAAGCATATGTAACATACGGACGACTCTAAGATTCGGCATTCATAGATAAAACATTCCGTTAAAGTCTTGAATCCCTCCACTTTTTAAATGGTGCCCATATACTTCTGCCCATTTCCCGAGTTTTTTTGCCCTTTTGTTCATATAAACAAGACTCTATATTATGCATTCCTAGTAATCTGGCGAGCCACATTTGAAAGGATGGAGCTGAGGTATCTTTCCATCCAGCAGAAATAAGCATCCGAAGTGCCGCCACTGAGATAAAAACCAAGGCTTCTGCATCCTTACCCAGCTTCAGCTTATCATCTGTACCTAATAACATCAGGGTAGGGGATAGATTGATTTTATAATCTAGCAGCCCCTCCCAAAATGTCATAATCTCCCTACGGATTGGGACAAGCTTATCGCACTGGTAGAACATATGTAGTAGATCTGCGGGGCCATCATTGCACCTAGGGCACCTATCATCCCCCCTAACCCCCCAAACAAACAACTTCGTAGGGGTATGGTAAAGGTTAAAAAGAGTTTTATAATGTTGTGCCCTCAAATTTGAGGACCAAAATAATTTCTTATTTGAAAGGAGGGCTAGATCCAGATCGACATCTGGGTCTCCCAGCTTTAGTGCCAGTGCTGTTTCGGATTTTTCTAGATCGTCTTGTAGACCCAATAGCAGATGATTATAAACTATTTTTATCTTTTTACCCCCTTCTACTAAGTACTCAATCATTGGATTACCTGTTGACAGAGATATCCTTGGTCTAAAAGCCAACAGCGTTCGTACAATCTGACCGTACAAAAACCAGTGGCTGGGGGGGATGTCAAACTTCTGCTGAATTGCTTTAAATCCTAGGATATCATCTCCTTCCATAATGTCCCCCAAAGTCATCACCCCATGCTCCTTCCAAAACAAACAATTCTTATCCGTGCCAAAATGTGGAAAGAGGCTAGAATTCCATAGATGAAGGTTTGCAATCATCTTTGGAATATTCAAAAACTTTTGGGACGCCTTCCAGGTCCCCCAAGCCTCTTCAAGGATCTTGTACCGGTCCCTCTTATAATACCTACAATCTACTTCGCACATCAATAGACCGATAGCTTTTCTCCCCAATAAAAGCTCAAAAATGGAGGGGGGATACTGATTATCTCCTTGACCGACGGCCGGGCTTAAATCTGATTGAAAGAGTATGGTCATTTGTGTCAAAAGGCATGTCCAATGATATAACCTGGGATTCGGCATCGCCATCCCACCCCTATCCGATGGAAGAGACATAAAATTCGCCTGACCTTGCATATTGTCAAAGGAACCTTATAAAAATTGATTCCAGATTTTTAATTACTCTGTCCTCTAACAAAAGTGGTATAGCCTGAAACAGGTACAGAACTTTGGGGAACATTGTCTTTTTTAAGACGTTTACCCTCCCTATCAAAGAGAGATGTAACACGTCTATTCTTTTCAGGTCTGCTTCAATTGTTTTAATAAGTGGTAGATAGTTATCTGCGATAATCTTATCAACTGTGGCTTTGACTCTCACCCCCAGATATACAGCTGAATCGACATATCTGGCATCCGTCTTAATGATGTTTTTAGTACATATTATTTGGGTTTTCCCTTCATTCAATAGGTACTCTGATCGATTGCCAAAGTCCTTCGCCAGTTGAGCCAGAATAGGCATCGCCTGCTGAGGATCGGTGGTTAATATTTATTTATTTATTTATTTGCTTATATAGCGCAGGAATTCGACCCCCGAAGGGGTATCTCCGCGCTTTTGTTCTTACCAAAGCTATATCCAGAGAAAAGATCATCAGGCAGTGAAGGATGTCTACATGGTCAGAAACAGGTGGGTCTTTAAACACTTCCTAAAGGCAGCTAAATTGAGATTTTGCCTAAGGGTAAGGGGCAGGGAATTCCAGAGAGTGGGGCCTCGGTACGAGAGGGCTCGGCCTCCCTGTCTTTCCTTCTTGATCCGTGGTACTTGGAGCAAGGATTGGGTCTGAGACTGCAAAGAGCGACCAGGCTCATAGGCTCTGAAAATTTCAGATAAATACTTGGGGCCAGCGCCCAACAGGCATTTATGGATTATACAGCATATCTTGAACTTCACCCTCTGGCGAATGGGCAGCCAATGAAGTTTATTCAATAAAGGACGTGAGGGGGTTTTGGGTGGAACATTCAAGATTAGTCTGGCCGCTGTTTTTTGTGCTATCTGTAGTCTGCTTAGTTGTTCCTCATTGGTAGAAATAAGCAGCCCATTACAGTAATCCAGTCTACTGATTACCAGTGCCTGGACTAAAGTTTTCCTATGACAGTCCGCTAGATAAGGGAAAACCCTTCTCAGAAGTCCAATGACCCCAAAGCAGGATCCAGTCACCTGATTAACCTGATCTTTAAGTGTCAGGGACTGGTCAAGTCGAACCCCCAGGTTTTTTACTACCTCTTTGGGGATGGGGACAGGACCTAGTTCGGGGGGCCACCACTCAGGTGACCTTAGGAGCGGGGCCTCTCCAAAGAGCATGACCTCCGTCTTACCTACTGTTGGACCTGGGCCTCTTGGCAGGGTCATCCCTAAACTTTTTGCCTTCCTCCAAGACTCTCTCTGACCTATTTTGTTTGGTTTAATGACTCTGGGCACTTTACCACTGCTGACCAGTGCTAAAGTGCATATGCTCTCCCTACTGTAAATTGTACATGTGATTGGTATCCATGATTGGTGCATTGGATTTACTGTTAGTCCCTAGTAACGCGCACTAGAGAGTGCCGGGGCTTGTAGATGCCAATACTGCTGGTGGGCCTGCAGCGCTGGTTGCGCCACCCACCGTAGCAGCCGTAAAGATGTGTCTGGGAACTGCGCCCGCAGAACCCGCGTGCGGTCTCGTACTGTCACGCTAGCTGGGCAAGTGCACCCACTTGCCAGCCCCGAACCTTCCCTTGACTACATATTAGTCACCCCTATGGTAGGCCTGCGGGCAGGGTGCGTTGTAGGTGTAAGGTAGGACAAGCCCTGATGTGTGTGGCATGTCCTAGTAGTGACTTACAACCAAAACCGTATTTCACTATTGAAGGCTACCTGCTCCATTAGGCCAGACTGAGCTGCTGGAATTATTACGCCCTATAATCCCAGCAGGCTCAAGGAGCATGGTAGCGAGTCGTGTTTAGTATGCCTGAACTCAGGATGATAAAATATTTCTTTTAGTAAAGTTTATTTTAGTATCCTGGGTTTGCAAATGCTACTTTTAGAAAGTTAGCATTTGCTTGCCTAACCATTTCAGCCCGCCTCTGCTGGTATGTGTATCTGACTGTCTGGGACGTGTGAGTGACAGGGCTGGGGGGATGATAGGCGGTGAATGCGCAGATTACACCTTAGTGGGAGGTAGGAGTGCCTCTTGACTCGAACTGTAGCTGTGCTCTGCCACCACAATGCTGGCTCCACCCTCCTGTGGGGCATCTGATGCGCCTGCCCCTCACACTGAAAGCAGAAGCCGGAGTACACCCACCAGGGTACTCAAGGACTGAGAGTGGCTATGCAAAGGCCCCCCTGGCCTGCGAGAACAAAAGAAATGGCCTATAAAAGAAGGAGCCCTGCTCCTTGAAAATTAGATCCTGTTTGGGCCACAGAAGGACTCTGCCCTACGAGAAGGACCGTGAGAGACAAGGAAGGGTGCTGGCTCTTGCCTGTGTCTGGTGCCTTGCTGCCGAAGGAGAGGAAGAAGAAAAGACTACGAGAAGACTTTTGCTTTACTTTGTGCCAAACTCTGCTAAAGAGATCTCCAAGGGCTTGCAACTGAACTTGCCCCCTGACCAGCGTCCCAGGACCAGTGGGCGCTCCCCCCTGAAAGGAAGCGACTGCGGGTGCTGACCATCGCCGCAGTACCGACGGAGGAATCTCCTCCAAGGCAACGACATCCACCTGACCACCGTGACCGGGGCCCAAAGCAACAGCGAAAGCAAAGTGAGGACCAGCCGCCGCTGGCCCGCACACCGTGACCGCAACTGCACCGGGAGCCCGAGAGCAAAGCAAAGGAGGACCCGTCCGGTCCGAGCTCTCGAGTTGACTGCGCAACGAGCAGCCACTCACCTGCAAAGACGGACAGTTGCCCTGTGAGAATCCGCAAGGTTGGTAGCCTGCCCGACAGCCCAGCTGTGAGCGCACAGCTGCACCGGCACTTGGCTGGGTACGTCCTGCACTTGGGGACCGTACTGCCACTTGCCGCCACCGCACAGCCGCCGCCTCCAGGGTCGGAGCGGACGACGAGAAGAGGACCCTGCCGCCACAGAACACCGCTGCCCCGGATGACCCGTGAACTGCTCGGCTGAGAGCCGCAACGAACAGCGACCCCGGGAAGGCAACGCGACGTGGGACAGATCCCCTGGAAGCCGCCGGCTCCACAAGAACTTTTGTTGACATCGGCCTGAGGGCCCTAAGAGAACGCTTAAACTGCTAGAAAGAACTGTGGTAACCTGAACTGAGTAACTTGCAACCGTTATCGTAAAGTACGTTGACTGTATCCACAAGCCTGCTTAAAATCTATATAAAGATATATATTTTTACAGAATACAGTCTGGTCTCGTTGTGTGGTGGGTTGGTTGTAAAGGTGTACTATTGCAAGTGTTTAACCTATATGCCCCAAAGATTAGCCTACGACTGCTTAAGCCACACTACCTAGAGGGTAAGCAGAGGTTGTCTGGAAGGTAACCCTCAGCCCTGACGAGGAAGAGGAGAGTCCCTGCTTGTCGCTAGTGTTGCACTGCGCCAACTAGAGACTCCCCCTTCCTACATTGGTGGCAGCGGTGGGATTTTCGAATTTACACTTGCGATATCTATACCTGAGCTTCTGACCACTACACAAGGATTACGGTCCAGTTACTTAGCCACAGACTTTGCTTTTGAATTTTGCCGAAAAGAAGATTCCGAGTGTGAAAGCCATGCCGGGCACGAAGAGCCTGGATGGAGCGGAGTCCACGACCTCCGAGGTGTTGGAGGTGGAGTGGGACCCCGCAAAACTGGATAAATATTCCAGGGATGAACTGAAGTTCTTTTGCAAGAAACTCAAGGTTCCGCACGCTGGTTGCAAAAACAAGACCCAGCTCTCCAAGGCCCTGAAAGCCTGGGTAGAGTCCAGAAAGACCCCGGAGGATCAAGACGCCCTCGCCGAGCAGAATGCAACGGAGGAGCAGAATGCACTTGGGGATCTGATTGACCTCGAAAGGCAGGACAGCGTGCACAGCTTTGGTAAAGGCCTGTCACCAGAGGAGCTGGCGGACAGGAAGGAAACGAGGAATCACGAAAGAAAGCTGGCAGAATTAAAAATCCATCTGGAACTTGAAACCAAGAAGTTGGCCCTGGAAGAAATGAAAATGGAGCTTGCGCATGACTTAAGAATGAGGAAACTTGACATGGAGCTCGAGGGGCTTGAGGCCAGGAGGGCTTCAGCCCAGCAACAAGAAATATGTGTAGCTCAGAGATTGAGCTTTGCTGAGTTGGAGGTGGAGTCCAGCTCAGATGGTGGCAGCAACATTCAGGTATCTAGTGCTGACAGCATAGTGCGCGCACCTAGAGATATGGCACCTGACTTGGAGGGGGTTAACTTACACCAGGAGGTTCAAGGGCATGAGGTAGCTCCAGTAGTGCGCAGCGACCCTGAAGGGAATAGGGTGACTGGCGTAGGAGTTCATGGTCCTAGTGGTGGGAGGGATTCCCCCATGGTTGAGGTCCTGGTGGGTGAGTGTAAGGACCGCCCAGAAGAGTGTGGGTTGTGTGACAGAGACAGTCCGCTACTGTCTGGCCAGTCTCAGAAGGATGGTGTGCAGTATGTGTGTGAGGCGCTGGATGGTGAGGTGAAGGATAGTTTGGTTAACCCTGCTAGGGGGCTGTGTAAACCAATTGTGGGAGAGCATACTTTAAGTCCCAGTTTTCCAGAGCTATGCCAACACCTGTTTGAGAGTGAGTTCTCTGACCCCAGGGAGCTCACATTGGAGGCAGACCTTGTGGTGGATTCCAGTGGGTCTGGAGAGGCATTGGGGTGTGATCCTGTGGGGAGTGGCTCAGGTATCTTCCAGCCCAGAGTGGTGGAAGTGGCGCCGAGTAGCCCAGCTAGGTCCTGTAGTAGTGAGAGGGGTGTAGGGCCTCACGTCCTGTCCTTGAGGGGAAGGAGTGAGAATGGGTTTTGTCCTGGTAGTACCCAACCTCAGTCTCAGAGCCTGGATGGTTCTTTAAGGGAACACCAGGTGGGGAGCCTAGGCTGTCCGGATGAGTCACCCGCTGAGGGGGATCCCCCAGTGTCTAGAGAACGTGGAGGCTCTGTAAACAGAGCTCCAGTAGTTCTGGTGTCTGGCAGTACCACTCCAGTTGGGAGAGTGCAGAAGTCCAGAAGGAGGGGCGAGAGGGGGAAGGAGTCCCTAGTGGAAGAACCAGTGGGTCAGGGGCCAGCCAGCAGGGCTGCGTCCCCAGTGAATGACCATGGGGACACCACTTCTGTCCTGGGAGATCTTCCCGCACTGTCAGAGGGACAGGGGTTGGGAGATCTGCGCCAGGCAGACTGTCGCACGGCACATGAGCTATGTGCCACCCTCAGGGGGGGCATGCGTGCTCCCCGGGAAGTCCGGGTGCGCCAGGCAAGAGTTCAACTGCAGGGTTGGGTCCCTGAGTTGGAGAGCCAGGTTCAGGTGTTGTCTGACCTGGAGGGCAGGGCCACTGTAATCAGTGTCCTGGCCCATTTCACTTCTAGGGGTACCACTCCAGTTGGGAGTGGGCAGTACTCTGGAAGGGGGTGCAGAGGGAGGAAGACCTCGCCTCTGACCCCGGTTCAACTAGAGGGTCTAGACCCTAGGTTTAAGGGCCAGGTGCAGGGTGTCCCCCCTGACCTGGTCCCCCAGTTGCAGGATAGCACCCCTGAACTGGTGGGCGAATTGTGCAGGTCACCTGCCACAGGTGCCCTGACAATTCTGGAAGGGGGTACCACTCCAGGTGGGAGGGTACAGAGCCCCAAGGAGAAGGGCCGGGAGTGGGAGAGGCCACCCCAGTCTTTGGTCCAGCCGCCAGGTACAGGCCTGGGGCTGGAGGGTCAGTGCCAGGATGTCATACCTGACCTGACAGGAGAGAGAGTGGACAAAGGGTGCCAAGCACCTGGGGCTACTGCCCCCCGCTCTTTAAGGCCACAGAGGTTTGAGAGCCCTGAGAGGCATAAGGCCTGGGTCTCATTCCTGACTACTGTCAGTGGCCACTGTGATTTGATGACTCTCTGTTGGGACACACCTGTGAGCAAGTTAAGGTTTGAGGCTGCACAGGTGGTGTCCACAGAGGAAGAGAAGGGTGCCCCATGGAGTAGCTGGGTGGACCCTGAGAGTATGTACAGAGGATTTAAAATAGGTTCTGATTGGCGTAGAACTGGAGTGTGCCCCTGCTGTTGCGGGCCAGGTCCATGTTCTATCGCCCCAAGCAGGGAAGCCCATCACAGTGGTGATTGGTCTACCCTGCGTTTTGGCTGGAAGGGGGTTGTGTTGGACCTGGGCCTCTTGGCAGGGTCATCCCTAAACTTTTTGCCTTCCTCCAAGACTCTCTCTGACCTATTTTGTTTGGTTTAATGACTCTGGGCACTTTACCACTGCTGACCAGTGCTAAAGTGCATATGCTCTCCCTACTGTAAATTGTACATGTGATTGGTATCCATGATTGGTGCATTGGATTTACTGTTAGTCCCTAGTAACGCGCACTAGAGAGTGCCGGGGCTTGTAGATGCCAATACTGCTGGTGGGCCTGCAGCGCTGGTTGCGCCACCCACCGTAGCAGCCGTAAAGATGTGTCTGGGAACTGCGCCCGCAGAACCCGCGTGCGGTCTCGTACTGTCACGCTAGCTGGGCAAGTGCACCCACTTGCCAGCCCCGAACCTTCCCTTGACTACATATTAGTCACCCCTATGGTAGGCCTGCGGGCAGGGTGCGTTGTAGGTGTAAGGTAGGACAAGCCCTGATGTGTGTGGCATGTCCTAGTAGTGACTTACAACCAAAACCGTATTTCACTATTGAAGGCTACCTGCTCCATTAGGCCAAACTGAGCTGCTGGAATTATTACGCCCTATAATCCCAGCAGGCTCAAGGAGCATGGTAGCGAGTCGTGTTTAGTATGCCTGAACTCAGGATGATAAAATATTTCTTTTAGTAAAGTTTATTTTAGTATCCTGGGTTTGCAAATGCTACTTTTAGAAAGTTAGCATTTGCTTGCCTAACCATTTCAGCCCGCCTCTGCTGGTATGTGTATCTGACTGTCTGGGACGTGTGAGTGACAGGGCTGGGGGGATGATAGGCGGTGAATGCGCAGATTACACCTTAGTGGGAGGTAGGAGTGCCTCTTGACTCGAACTGTAGCTGTGCTCTGCCACCACAATGCTGGCTCCACCCTCCTGGGGAGCGACTGATGACTCAGCCGGCACCTGGCCCAGGAAGGGCGAAGCCCCCATCAACAAGGTACTCTGGCCGCCCCTGT
Organism: Lissotriton vulgaris; assembly: GCF_964263255.1. Taxonomy (NCBI): domain Eukaryota; kingdom Metazoa; phylum Chordata; class Amphibia; order Caudata; family Salamandridae; genus Lissotriton; species Lissotriton vulgaris. The sequence continues at coordinate 386,339,929 of NC_141699.1, read as the reverse complement.
CCGCACAATGCTGGCTCCACCTCCTGTGGGGCGTCTGATGCGCCTGCCCCTCACACTGAAAGCAGAAGCCGGAGTACACCCACCAGGGTACTCAAGGACTGAGAGTGGCTATGCAAAGGCCCCCCTGGCCTGCGAGAACAAAAGAAATGGCCTATAAAAGAAGGAGCCCTGCTCCTTGAAAATTAGATCCTGTTTGGGCCACAGAAGGACTCTGCCCTACGAGAAGGACCGTGAGAGACAAGGAAGGGTGCTGACTCTTGCCTGTGTCTGGTGCCTTGCTGCCGAAGGAGAGGAAGAAGAAAAGACTACGAGAAGACTTTTGCTTTACTTTGTGCCAAACTCTGCTAAAGAGATCTCCAAGGGCTTGCAACTGAACTTGCCCCCTGACCAGCGTCCCAGGACCAGTGGACGCTACCCCCTGAAAGGAAGCGACTGCGGGTGCTGACCATCGCCGCAGTACCGACGGAGGAATCTCCTCCAAGGCAACGACATCCACCTGACCACCGTGACCGGGGCCCAAAGCAACAGCGAAAGCAAAGTGAGGACCAGCCGCCGCTGGCCCGCACACCGTGACCGCAACTGCACCGGGAGCCCGAGAGCAAAGCAAAGGAGGACCCGTCCGGTCCGAGCTCTCGAGTTGACTGCGCAACAAGCAGCCACTCACCTGCAAAGACGGACAGTTGCCCTGTGAGAATCCGCAAGGTCGGTAGCCTGCCCGACAGCCCAGCTGTGAGCGCACAGCTGCACCGGCACTTGGCTGGGTACGTCCTGCACTTGGGGACCGTACTGCCACTTGCCGCCACCGCACAGCCGCCGCCTCCAGGGTCGGAGCGGACGACGAGAAGAGGACCCTGCCGCCACAGAAAACCGCTGCCCCGGATGACCCGTGAACTGCTCGGCTGAGAGCCGCAACGAACAGCGACCCCGGGAAGGCAACGCGACGTGGGACAGATCCCCTGGAAGCCGCCGGCTCCACAAGAACTTTTGTTGACATCGGCCTGAGGGCCCTAAGAGAACGCTTAAACTGCTAGAAAGAACTGTGGTAACCTGAACTGAGTAACTTGCAACCGTTATCGTAAAGTACGTTGACTGTATCCACAAGCCTGCTTAAAATCTATATAAAGATATATATTTTTACAGAATACAGTCTGGTCTCGTTGTGTGGTGGGTTGGTTGTAAAGGTGTACTATTGCAAGTGTTTAACCTATATGCCCCAAAGATTAGCCTACGACTGCTTAAGCGACACTACCTAGAGGGTAAGCAGAGGTTGTCTGGAAGGTAACCCTCAGCCCTGACGAGGAAGAGGAGAGTCCCTGCTTGTCGCTAGTGTTGCACTGCGCCAACTAGAGACTCCCCCTTCCTACACCTACGTTACATTGTAGGCAGTTAGAGGTCATCCAATGGGATATAGCTCTCATCCCAGCAGCAAATGTATTTTTAACTGCTGGCGTTAGTGTCTGAAAAGGAAACAGCAGCTGAGTAACATCTGCGTATGATATTGGTGTGAACCCATATTCTCTCACAATTTCAGCCAAAGGGGCCACATAAACATTGAACAATGTGGGGCTTAGGCATGAGCCCTGTGGAACCCCCTTGGTGAGCTCCCTGGAGATGGAAAGATGGGAGCCCAAGCGAACACTTTGTGAACGGCCGGTGATGAAGCTTTCTAGCCAAGCTAAAGCAGTTCCGCCTATCTCTACCCTCTTCAGACGACTGATAAGGATATCATGAGACACTGTGTCGAAGGCAGCAGACAAATCCAACAGCACCAGATTCATGGATCCTCCTCTATCCTGTGACATTCGGATGGTATCAGTCACGGAGAGGAGAGCTGATTCGGTGCTGTGGTTTGGTCTGAACCCAGATTGAGAGGGGTCCAGACCGTCTGCTGCCTCTATGTATTTAGACAGGTGGGTGTTAACATGTTTCTCAGTCATCTTACTCAGATGGGGTAGGAGGGAGATCGGGCGCAGGTTTTTCAGGTCTGACCATGGCATTGTAGCATTTTTACAAATAGGGTTCACAATCGCCTTTTTCCAGACACTGGGCACTTGTCCTTCCTTGAGGGAGAGATTGATTAGTGTACAAAAGCTTTGAGTAAGCAGGCTCCCTAAAGAAACTATCATCTTCGCGGGCAGGAGATCATCTGGAGATCCTGATTTAATATTACTATACAGAGCTGTGATCTCAGGCAGGCTGACTTCTGGAATGATTGTAAAACCACTGCTTTCACACTATAGTTTCCTGGGGGAGGGGAGGTCAGCATCATTTGTACAATTTGAAGTTTGTATTATTTTCTGATAAATAGATTCAATTTTATTTTCGAAGAATACGGAGATATCATCACATAAAGTTTGTGTGAACTCATCAGGGCTTTCGCAGGCCACAGGTTTTACAAATGATTGGAGAATTTTGTAAAGTTCTCTGGGTGAGTTTCCTGCATCTATAAGTTGTGAGGCAAGACTATTTTTCCTAGCCAGTTTTATATTTTTGTGGTATTTAGCTAGGGCCTCCACATACATCTTCTTACTGCTGGGTGTATGCGTCTTTCTCCAGACTTTCTCCAATTTTCTACATCTCTGTTTCTATACCCTCAGTTCTTCTGAATACCACGTTTCTTGCTTATCTTTGGGATACTGTTTGTACAGTTTCAGAGGAGCAAGCGAGTCTACTGCCTCTAAGAGAGCTTTATTAAACTTTGTAATGCCACTTTCGACATTGTCGTTCTCAGAGATGGATGGTTCTTTCCAGGCCTTCTGAAATCCTTTGAACGTTATATTACGCCATTTCCTTCGCCATATGGCAGGGAGTGGCTTTCGTTGTGGCAAGTGAAGACCTAATACGGTGAATTCCACCACATAGTGGTCGAACCAGGTGACAGGGGTTGGCGGGAGACATTTTATTTTAGGACAGTTTGTTAGAATAAGGTCTAAAGTATGTCCACCCAAATGTGTTGGGCCACTGTTTTGGATTTTCAGTCCCAATAACCCTAGATCAGAGAGCAGAGAGATTGTGTCAGGGTGATTGGGTAGGTCAGTGTGAATGTTAAAATCTCCAAGGAGGATAAATTCCTCCTTGGCTTTTAAATAAGGTGCTAAAAGCTCCATGAGTGTGAGCGAAAAACCTGAACAGGGTCCAGGTGGTCGGTAGACCAGTGCTCCCTTCCAATGTGTTTTGGAGGAGGAGCGGATCTTAAAAATCATAATCTCCATTTGAGCACAGCATCTTTGCTCAAGCAGAGAGACTTTCAGTCCTTCTTTATATATCACTGCAATTCCTCCACCTATTTTTGTCGGGCGATCTGAATTAGGAATCTTGTTATTACTGCCAGATCGTCGGCAGAGGCTAGCAGTTTACTTGCATAGCTGTTGAGCACCACTGGGCTAATCTGTGGGCAGCCCAAGATCTTCTGAATCAGGGGATCAATGTATAATGAGAAAAGAATCAGAGAGCAGGGGCATCCTTTTTCGCGTCCCCCTTTTAATTACTATCTTCTCAGAGCCCTCTCCCATTACTAAAACCCGTGCTTCCGGATCTTTATACATTGCTTTAAGAGCTCTCATTTTACACCTAAAGCCTCTGCCTGCCAGAATCCCCCACAGAAAATCCCAGACCACGCGGTCGAACGCTTTCTCCGCATCAAGGAGGATCATGGCCATCTCCCCCCCCCACCCACGGCAACATGAGCATCAAACAGCACTATAGCTCGTCTAGTATGGTCCGTTGTACCTCGCCCAGGAACAAACCCATGCTGCCACGGGGAGACGAGACTGCCAATGATCCTACCCAATCTCTTGACCCTGGGTTTTCCCTCGGTTTCCCTTTCTTATGAATATAATTATGTTTGTTTCCTTCCAGGAATCTGGAATCACACCTGAACACATTATACCATTAAAGAGGTCCAGAAGCAGTGGAATGATCTCAATTTCAAGGCTTTTGTAAACCTCCAAGGGAATTCCATCAGGGCTTGCAGCTTTACCGGCTGCTAGCTCCTGTAATGCGGCTGTAACCTCACTCATAGTCAGATCTCTGTCCAGCTCTTCTCGACACTGTTCATCCAGTATTGGGCCTTCATCCCCACTCTCCTCATTCTGCCTACTAGGACAGCCCTCCTTGTCACAAAACAAGGCAGGTTGACTAACCTTGCAATCCAGATACAGCAGGAGTGATGTCGTTGCTATATTCTTCCCTCCCTTGGAGAGGTACCTCCAGTGAGTATATATATATAAACACTCCCCTATGAGGACCTCACCCAGGGAAGGGGAAAAGTGGAGAAAGAACATATAAAGGCTGGCAGCCAGAAACCATCTACAGCAATTGATGACCAGATAGGCACCCTCTGTAGTTCTGTGATTTGGGTTCCTGCAGAAAAGACATAAGCGATAGATATAAATACAAACCCCCCCTTTCTCTTCTGACTATCAGTCTATTTATGTGTATGTAAGAATTCAACTTACTTAAGAAGACTGCCTCAAACATCCAAGAAACAGGTCGTAAGAAAAAAGGTAAAAATAAAGAAAAGTAAAAAGAAACAAAGTCTACCCATGAATTGCAGTTCTGTTGGGCTATTGGTTGTAGCCTTCACAGGTAACTAGTCATTCGAATAAACAGCCACTTAGCTTATGAAAATGATCCTTCTCGCTAGCAGCACAGGGTCTGGATAAATCCAATAAGAGATTCCAAAGCAATCGCTCTTGCCTCCTTGTACTCTCCTTAATATACGATCCAAGCCACTCAACAGCTCTGAAGGAAAACGTGTCATTCGGAACCTCTGTCCCTTGTCCGAGTTCAAACAAGTAGCTACTTGTCTCCAAACGATAGTCAAATGCGTACCAAACACCAGTATCACAGCGAGCTTCTTCGCGGTTTTCTCCTGCGCGGCTCCAGCAATACGGGTCAAAGTTCACGGTACGCCGCGAACACAGAGAGCAGCACTTGCTGCCGCAGTCATCCAAAGTAAGAACCAACAGCAAGATAATCCTGAGGGAGGACACGGGAAGTCCAGGGCAACACCACAGGTGACAAGCACCGAGCGCTAGCAGGAAGAGGAAATTATAGAATACGAAGAACAAACAGAAAGAGAAACAGAAGACAGACCACATAAACGGACATTCTGGGAGACGTAGTCTCCAGTCTGATGTACCTGAATCGTGACAGAACCCCATTACTGCGTCCCGGCGGTCCACCAGGTTTAGAAGGATGTAAAACATGGAACCGCCTCAATAAGTCTGGACAATGTAGGTTAGTGTGTGGTTCCCAAGAGCGTTCTTCTGGCCCATACCCCTTCCAGTCGATCAGATACTGCAAAGCACCCCTATGTTTCCTGGAATCAAGCACCGCCCGCACCTCGTATTCCTCCTCCCCCTCGATCTCCAAAGGACAAGGTCTCCCTACAACCCTGGTACCCGGCACATATGGTTTCAACAAGGACACGTATGTGCCAGAGGGGGGTAGCTGCAACTTCATGGCTACGGGATTAACCACTGCAACAATGGGATAAGGACCAACAAACTTGGGTTGTAAACGAGTATTCCCCTTCAATTTCAAGTGTTTGGAAGTCAACCACACCTTATCTCGCACTAAATAAACCGGCTCAGGGGTTCTTTTTCTATCTGCTTGTAGTTTGTCACGGTTTCTGGCTGCCGCCAGATGCTCCTTGGCATCCTGCAAAACAGAAAGAAGATGAGTATGATGTTGCTGGATAGAGGGGAGGGGAGACACACCAGGTTGTTCAAATGGTAAAGAATTGGGGTGATACCCATTAAGGCAAAAGAAGGGCGAACATCCCAATGAAGAATGGGTAGCGCTATTGTAGGCGAACTCATCCATCCACAACAACGTTCTCCATTCCTCATTCTGCTGTAGTGTAAAACACCTTAAATACTGTTCCAGCATTTGGTTAAGTCTCTCAGTTTTACCATCCGTCTGCGGATGATAGCTTGTTGACAAACGAGCGTCAATACTCATAATGTCACAAGGATCCTTCCAGAATTTGGAAGTGAACTGTGTACCCCTGTCCGTGATGATAACAGAGGGAACACCATGTAACCGTACCACATTTTGTAAGAAGACCGTGGCTAATTCTCCTGACGTGGGCAACTTAGTTAATGCAATAAAGTGACCCATTTTGGTTAGATGGTCTATCACCACTAACATGGTATTGTTGCCGAAACTGAAAGGCATTTCCACTATAAAGTCCATGGATACAGTATGCCACGGTGCAGGAGGTATGGGTATGGGACGAAGTAATCCACTGCTTCGTTGGTGCGATGCTTTAGCTTCAGTACATATAGGGCATCTGGCAATGTACTCTTCGATGTCTTTCCTTATCGACTCCCACCAGAAGTATCTGGAAGTGGTCTGGGTCGTCTTTTGTACTCCCATATGTCCACTCAAGAAAGAATTGTGAGTCCATTGTAGGACTTGAGTCTGTAGGTCTTTCACAGGTAAGTACAATTGCTTATCTCTACAGAGTAACTTGTTTCTCCATGTTCTCAGTAGCGGTTCTTTAGCTATCCAGGATTGGGCATCCATATTTTCGTTTTCTTCTTCGACCCGCTTCAGGAAGTCAGAGGAACAGGTTATTGCTGAGGCAGATGGAATAAAAGAGGCCTTTTGTAATATGACAGGAGGGTCCTCGGATTCGATTGTTTGATCCCTGATTCCTGATTCTGATCTTGAAAGAGCATCTGCTTTGCTGTTTTGTGGGCCTGGGCGGTATTTGATCACGAAGTCAAAATCCAAAAAGAAGAGGGACCATCTCAACTGGCGTGGTGTTAAAGCCTTCGCACTCTTTAGAAAGAGAAGATTACAACGATCTGTAAAGATCTCAACAGTGTGTCGAGCTCCCAGGAGATGATGACGCCATTCCTCACATGCTCTCTTTATAGCCAGTAATTCTTTATCCGTGATACTATAGTTAACCTCACGAGAAGACAACTTCTGAGAAAAGTATGTCACCGGATGTAATTTGCCTGATTCAGGGTTTCTTTGCGATAAGATGCCTCCTATAGCATAAAGTGAGGCATCCGTCTCCATCACGAAGGGTTGACTGGCATCAGGATGTCGCAAGATGGGCGCAGTGATGAAACAGGTCTTCAAAGCTTGGAAGGCACACTCAGCGGGGTCAGTCCACTTGAAGACCGCTCATTTCTTTAATAAATGGGTCAACAATGGGAACTCACCTGCACTCCTGAGGCGGAAGCCGGGAGGGTTTTTAAAAAAAAATTTGAATTGTCATTTACTTTGTGTACCTTTCAACTTCACTGCACTTCGCCGCTCAGACAGGACACAGCTCAGTCCTAGTCTTCCCGCGCAGCTGATCACAAGCTGACGCGGACACGAGTGAAAGACTATTCACTTCCCGACGCCATTACCGGCGACCCGCGAAGACACGCCCCTCTGAGGCCACGCCCCCCACTTGGGATATAAATAGACGCTGACAGCTAGCGCCCAACAGAACTCACCTGCACTCCTGAGGCGGAAGCCGGGAGGGTTTTTTTAAAAAATTTGAATTGTCATTTACTTTGTGTACCTTTTAACTTCACTGCACTTCGCCGCTCAGACAGGACACAGCTCAGTCCTAGTCTTCCCGTGCAGCTGATCACAAGCTGACGCGGACACGAGGGAAAGACTATTCATTTCCCGACGCCATTACCGGCGACCCGCGAAGACATGCCCCCTCTGAGGCCACGCCCCCCGCTTGGGATATAAATAGACGCTGACAGCTAGCGCCCAACAGAACTCACCTGCACTCCTGAGGCGGAAGCCGGGAGGGTTTTTAAAAAAAATTTGAATTGTCATTTACTTTGTGTACCTTTCAACTTCACTGCACTTCGCCGCTCAGACAGGACACAGCTCAGTCCTAGTCTTCCCGCGCAGCTGATCACAAGCTGACGCGGACACGAGGGAAAGACTATTCACTTCCCGACGCCATTACCGGCGACCCGCGAAGACCCGCCCCCTCTGAGGCCACGCCCCCCGCTTGGGATATAAATAGACGCTGACAGCTAGCGCCCAACAGAACTCACCTGCACTCCTGAGGCGGAAGCCGGGAGGGTTTTTAAAAAATTTGAATTGTCATTTACTTTGTGTACCTTTTAACTTCACTGCACTTCGCCGCTCAGACAGGACACAGCTCAGTCCTAGTCTTCCCGCGCAGCTGATCACAAGCTGACGCGGACACGAGGGAAAGACTATTCATTTCCCGACGCCATTACCGGCGACCCGCGAAGACACGCCCCCTCTGAGGCTACGCCCCCCGCTTGGGATATAAATAGACGCTGACAGCTAGCGCCCAACAGAACTCACCTGCACTCCTGAGGCGGAAGCCGGGAGGGTTTTTAAAAAAATCTGAATTGTCATTTACTTTGTGTACCTTTTAACTTCACTGCACTTCGCCGCTCAGACAGGACACAGCTCAGTCCTAGTCTTCCCGCGCAGCTGATCACAAGCTGACGCGGACACGAGGGAAAGAGTATTCACTTCCCGACGCCATTACCGGCGACCCGCGAAGACACGCCCCCTCTGAGGCCACGGCCCCCGCTTGGGATATAAATAGACGCTGACAGCTAGCGCCCAACAGAACTCACCTGCACTCCTGAGGCGGAAGCCGGGAGGGTTTTAAAAAAAATTTGAATTGTCATTTACTTTGTGTACCTTTTAACTTCACTGCACTTCGCCGCTCAGACAGGACACAGCTCAGTCCTAGTCTTCCCGCGCAGCTGATCACAAGCTGACGCGGACACGAGGGAAAGACTATTCATTTCCCGACGCCATTACCGGCGACCCGCGAAGACACGCCCCCTCTGAGGCCACGCCTATCCCCCCACCCTCTGAATAAAAATATGTGTGCTCCACGGACGCGCAGCGGACGCGCCGTCAGCGCGCCGAAGGCGCGCCAAAGGCAAGCCCATCTGGGCCCGTCCGGGCCCAGCCGGCCCCAGGCCCCACCACTATGCCCATTTTAGCCAGGAACAACCTGACTTACTCCCGTGACAAGCTTCTAGCCTTAAAAACCCAGAAACATCCATCCTGCACGCGCACCCTGACGGGCGACAACCCTTTCATCAGATGTAATCTCTGCAACCCCGCCGGTTCGGACCCAGAGGTCTTCATCTAGGCCTACTCAACTGCAGGTCGCTCGTGAAGCACGCGCACAAAATCAACCTCCTAATCACAAACCACGCCATAGATATCCTGTTTCTAACTGAAACTTGGCTCACTCCCAGCAACGGCCCCGACATAGTCCTTGCACTCCCTCCCGGGTACCTTATGTGCTCGCTGAATAGACCAGAGGGCAGAGGAGGTGGATTAGCCATAATTTACAAGGACGTCTTTACCTGCAGAACATCTGACGGCAACATCAAGGGATATGAAAGCTGTCACTTTGCCATACAAATCTCCCCAGTTACCTCGCTGTCTGGAACGCTGGTTTATCGCCCCCCGGGCCACCTGGCAGAACTTCCAAGCAAAATCATCGATCAGATCTCCATTAAATGTACGTCCTCCGCCAACTACCTACTACTGGGGGACCTCAATGTACACTTCTTGGACCCGGTTGACAAGCAGGCCAGAGAACTGCTACAGGACATCACCTCCACCGGCCTTGAACTAAAAAGCCCACAGGCCACTCATGAAAGAGGGCATCTGCTCGACCCCATATTCTCAAACATCCTAGACCTGAAAACCCTTGATCACGTCCCACTCCCGTGAACCGACCACTTTTTGGTCCCCTTTGAATGGGACATCAACATTCCGCCCCCTCAACCCCCCAAAATCAGAACCCATACTAGATGAGGGCAGAAACTGGACCCAGACGAATGGGCAGCCAAACTAAGGGAAAACGTTCCCCTCCCCTCTCAAGACACTATAGCTGAGGACAAGGAATTCAATACCTGGGTCACCCAATCGCTTGATGCCATCCTGCCGAAAACCAGCTCTCTGAAACGCACCAAGAGAGTCAACCCATCCCCCTGGTACACCCCTGAACTCAACGTTCTGCGGAAGGCTTGCAAAAGGAACGAACGCCTTTGGAGGAAGGACAAAACAGGAGAGAAAAAAGAAACATTTCGTACCTTCGTAAGTGCCTACAAAAAGGAGCTACGCAACACCAAAATCGCTTTCTACGAGAGCAGAATCAAAAACGCTGCTTGCTCGGCCCACGAAACCTTTGCCGTTCTTAAAGAACTCCTTCACGCCCCTGACCCCCCTCTCAAACCTCTCGACCCCAAAGAAGCGGAAAGCAAATGTACCAATCTTGCTACCTTCTTTGACGAGAAAATACAAAAAATTCTCCTGGCCATTCCCCTCCCTGAACCGGGTCACACGGATTGGGATCCTACCATTTCTACCATCCACCACTCCCATCCGCCTGACAGCCCCTCACCTTCCCTGGACGCCTTTGGGCCAGTCACCACGGAAGAGGTTGTGGCAACACTGACCTCAATCAAAAGTGGGTCCTCCCTCGACCCCGCACCCCTCCGATTCCTGAAAAAAGTTACAAGCACCATCACCCCCCCCTCCTCACGGCACTGATCAACTCCTCCCTCTCGGAGGGCACAGTTCCCCCCAGCTGAAAAGCGGCAGCGGTCAAAGGCCTACTAAAAAAACCCTCTTTAGACCCACAGGACCTCTCCAATTACAGACCCATCTCCCTCGTCCCAGGAAATAGTAAGATCACGGAGAAGTTAGTGAACAAACAACTGTCACTTTTCCTGGAGAGCAACAACCTACTAGGGGTCTCCTAGACAGGGTTCCGTCCAGGCCAGGGCACTGACATCGCCCTCCTGGCAGCAGTGGAGAAGGCCAGAAGCATTCTGGATACGGGAGGATCAGTGGCAGTGATCCTCCTGGACCTCAGTGCGGCCTTCGACACTGTGGACCATCCCACCCTAATCCAACGACTGGGAGAAATTGGAGTAAGGGGTACGGCCCTGAAGTGGCTAAAATCCTTTCTAACAGGCCGTTCCTTCCAAGTTTGGGAGAACGACAGCCACTCACCCGTTATCCCCCTCCGCTGTGGAGTACCGCAGGGCTCATCCCTGAGCCCTACGTTATTTAACGTATACATGGCCCCATTAGAGAAATGGGTCAGTCCGTTCGGCGTATCAATTATCAACTATGCCGACGACACCCAGCTGGTGGTAACCCTCTCACACCCCCATCACTCCCCCTCTGATCTCCTCAGTTGTCTCACTGAAGTCCACCGATGGATGAACCTCTCCTCACTAAAGCTAAACGGTTCAAAGACCGAGATACTCATGCTTGGGCACAAAGGGCCCTCCCTGCCGCCTCACCTCTGGCCCAGCTGCTTGGGTGATCCCCCCGCTCCCAAGGACGAGGTCAAAAGCCTAGGCGTTTGGATTGAAAACGACCTGAGCTTCAGAACTCAGGCAAAAAAGACGGCAGGAACATGCTTCGGTCTCCTCAGAGCTTGTAGAAAGATCTTCCCCTTGCTCCCTGCGAACGCCAAGAAACTCCCGATTCAGGCCCTCATTCTGGCGAGATTGGACTACTGCAACGCAATCTACCTGGGAGCTCCCGAAGCCACCCTCAGCACATTGCAGAAAGTTCAAAACGCCGCCGCCCGCCTACTGACTAGCACACCTGCAAGATCCTCTGCCAAGCCAGCTCTCAAGTCTCTCCACTGGCTCCCAGTCAGAGAAAGGGTTGTCTTCAAGGCTCTCTGTCTGGCCCACAAAACCCTTAACAACAACGGCCCCCCGCTTCTCAAGGAATTCATCATCCCCTACAAAGCGGAAAGGGACCTCCGGTCCAGCGGAGAAAATCTCATTACAGTCCCCAGAGTTAAAAAAGCCAGGGCCGGTGGCCGCCGCTTCTCGGTCCACACGGCCAAACACTGGAACAACCTACCACGAAGACTGAGGACGGAACCTAATCTCCTCCAGTTCAGGAAATCACTAAAGACCTTCCTTTTCCCTCACCCATAATTCCCTCCACTGCTGAAACCCCCGGAGATTCAGGTTTAGCGCTGGGATGCTCTAGGGTTACTATGCGCTCTACAAAACCTTTAAATAAATAAATAAATAAAGGCTGTATGATTCTGGAAAAGTCTTGGATGAATCGTCGATAAAAGTTTGCGAATCCCAGGAAACTTTGCAAAGCTTTTACACAAGTGGGGGATTCCCACTGGATGATAGCTTGTGTCTTTTTGTGATCCATCCGTAATCCATTCGGGCCGATGACATACCCTAGAAACTCCACTTCTGTGGTATGAAAGAAGCATTTCTCCAGTTTGGCATAGAGTTCATGTTGGTGCAACCTTGTCAGTACTTTCATAACGTGCTTAACATGATCTTCTGGTGTGGGTGAATAAATCAAAATATCATTGATATAGACTATGCATGATACGTCCAGCAAGCCCCTCAACACCTCATCCATAAAGAATTGAAATGCCGCAGGGGCATTGCACAGGCCAAAGGGCATGACCTGGTACTCGTAAAGCCCATATTTGGTGCGGAATGCTGTTTTCCACTTGTCTCCTCAGCGGACTCTCACCAAGTGATACGCACCCAGCAAATCAAGCTTGTTGTATATTTTGGCGTCCTTCAACTGATCTAACAGGACCGGTATCAAAGGGAGAGGGTACCTGTTCTTTCTGGTCACCCTATTAATGGCCCAGTAATCAATACAGGTGCGTAATCCTCCTTCCTTCTTAGGGATGAAAAATAAAAGAGACGATGCAGGAGAGGTAGAGGGACGTATGAATCCTGATTCCAATAATTTCTTCAGATATTGTTGAAGATAAGTGTTCTCAGCCTCCGTAAGGGAGTATATCCTGCAGCAGGGAATACTAGCTCTAGGCTCCAACTCGATTACGCAATCGTACTCCCTGTGTGGGGGTAGCTTGCTAGCTTCCTTCTCGCTGAAGACGTCCTGATACTGTCAATAGACCTCTGGAAGGCTGGTGACAGCATTTACACACAAGGATCTCCCACTGTTTGCTTATGAACTTGCTGGGGTTTCCATCCGGACTTCCTCATGTATACATTGAAGGGTACAATGATCAGCACAATAGTCAGAGCTGAGTGTGATCGTACTAGCTGCCCATCTTACAACAGGATCATGTTGCGTTAGCCACGGCATTCCCAAGATCAACTTAAACTGAGAAGCATCAATTAGATCAAATGAAATATGCTAGTAGTGGTTTTGCCCTACTTGCATGACCAATTGGCGAGTATGGTAACACACCGGTCCCGACGTCAAGTCTGAACCGTCTACTGCCTTCACGGCTTCAGGTATTTCCTTCTGAATACATGGAACTCCCAGTCCCTTGACGTATTGTAGATCTATGAAATAACCCTAGCTCCAGAATCCAGCATTGCGTGTACCATCACTGGTGTTTCTCCTGGCCATTTGATGGTGACGCACAAGTTCATATGGGGCACAGACGGTTGCATTGTGTTTGCTATAGCATGATAGACCACTTTCTCCACGTCTTGACTCAAACAAGGGGTCTCAAGCTTGTTTGAGCATTCTCGTTTCCCGACACACTAAAGGGATACTCAACTGCTGGAATGTTTCTCGCACTTTTTGTTTTCGATTTACAGTCTTAAATAAAGTGCCCAGACTTCCCGCAGTACATGCAGAGTTTCTGATTGCGTCTTCGGGTTCTTTCTTCTGGACTTAATGGACCCCGTACTCCTCCGATCTGCATAGGTTCTGTTTCATCAGTTGGTGAAGCACCCTCCAACGCAGCTCTAGGTCTAGATAATGGAAAACGCATTTCATATCGATGTTTATCGCCTTTGCGTTCCTGCAGTCTATGATCCAGCTGTACCGTAAGGTCTATTACCTCTGCACAAGTCGTTGGCATATTCACCACTTGGTAAAGGACGTCCTTTAACTCTCCTCTCAATCCTTGATAAAACCAGGAGACTCTTTTTGCGGATGGCCAATCAGTTTCAACAACAAGACGGTTGAAATTAGTTATGTAGGACAAAAGATCTTGTGAGCCCTGTCTAAGCGTGATCAGTTCCTTATCTAGGGAAAGCATGTGAGCCTTGCGATCAAACAATTTACGCATTTCTTCGCAAAACTCATCAAAATCGTTTAATACCGGATCGTTTCTATCAATCAAAGGAAACAACCAACTTGCTGCGTTACCGCCCAAATACGACAACATAAATGCGGTTTTAGAATGATCATTGGGAAAGACAGTGAGTTTGCACATAAAGTGCAACTTGCACTGCCCCAGGAATGTACCGATATTCTTAGGGTCCCCTAAGAACCTCTCTGGTGGTGCTAAAGGTAATTGTACTGGTTGTATGACCTGAATAGTGGAAGGACCTTGCATTCCTTGAATTATTGGGGCATTTGTCTGCGCAGGAGGAGATAAGGTAGCTTCTCTAATATAATGGGCTCCCCTAGAACTTGTGGGGCTGGACCGAGCCACTCCTGCTACCTCATTTCTGAGGATACTCATATCATTCCTCATTCCTTGATTCTCCTCTCTAATGGCTTCCACTTCCACCCTTAAAGCTGAAATTGCATCCAACACAGATACCAGAACCGTATCGGTGTCCATCACTCAGGCCGTATGACTACGTGGGTTTATCACTCTGTCACAAAACAAGGCAGGTTGACTAACCTTGCAATTCAGATACAACAGGAGCGATGTCATTGCTATATTCTTCCCTCCCTTGGAGAGGTACCTCCAGTGAGTATATATATATAAACACTCCCCTATGAGGACCTCACCCAGGGAAGGGGAAAAGTGGAGAAAGAAAATATAAAGGCTGGCAGCCAGAAAACATCTATAGCAATTGATGACCAGATAGGCACCCTCTGTAGTTCTGTGATTTGGGTTCCTGCAGAAAAGACATAAGCGATAGATAAAAATACAAACCCCCCCTTTCTCTTCTGACTATCAGTCTATTTATGTGTATGTAAGAATTCAACTTACTTAAGAAGACTGCCTCAAACATCCAAGAAACAGGTCGTAAGAAAAAAGGTAAAAATAAAGAAAAGTAAAAAGAAACAAAGTCTACCCATGAATTGCAGTTCTGTTGGGCTATTGGTTGTAGCCTTCACAGGTAACTAGTCATTCGAATAAACAGCCACTTAGCTTATGAAAATGATCCTTCTCGCTAGCAGCACAGGGTCTGGATAAATCCAATAAGAGATTCCAAAGCAATCGCTCTTGCCTCCTTGTACTCTCCTTAATATACGATCCAAGCCACTCAACAGCTCTGAAGGAAAACGTGTCATTCGGAACCTCTGTTCCTCGTCCGAGTTCAAACAAGTAGCTACTTGTCTCCAAACGATAGTCCAATGCGTACCAAACACCAGTATCACAGCGAGCTTCCTCGCGGTTTTCTCCAGCGCGGCTCCAGCAATACGGGTCAAAGTTCACGGTATGCCGCGAACACAGAGAGCAGCACTTGCTGCCGCAGTCATCCAAAGTAAGAACTAACAGCAAGATAATCCTGAGGGAGGACACGGGAAGTCCAGGGCAACACCACAGGTGACAAGCACTGAGCGCTAGCAGGAAGAGGAAATTATAGAATACGAAGAACAAACAGAAAGAGAAACAGAAGACAGACCACATAAACGGGCATTCTGAGAGACGTAGTCTCCAGTCTGATGTACCTGAATCGTGACACTCCTCATCATACAGTGTTTGGTAAAAAAATGTAAAAACCCTTAATATTTCCTTTGGCTCTGTATATTCTTTGCCATCCTCATGTATGCTACCGATTGTGTTTTTAACCTTATCCTGTCTAATACGGAGAGCCAAAACCCTGCCTGCTTGTTTCCCCGTTTCATATCGCTTTTCCCTGGAGGTCTGATATTCGCTGGTTACCTTCTGCGTTACCATTTTCTGGATCTCTGCTTTAATAATCATCAGTTTTCTTTGGCTCTCATCACCATCTACCCCCTGTCTAATGTCCCTGATATGCTGCTCTTCCGCCTCGACTAGTTCCCCCATAAGTCTCTCTACCTCTCTCCTATCCTCCCTCCTTAATCTTGCTGAACAACTTATAGATTCCCCCCTTAAGGTAGCCTTGAATGCTTCCCATACGCCATTACGTGACGTACTGTATCTGTTTGCATCGAAAAATTCCTTTGTCCATTTCCTGAGATGTTCTACAATCTGATATCTGCTAATAGTCTCCTTTCAAAAGTCCACCTAGTGTGTTTCCTTTCTATCTTATCCACTTCACAGGACAGGATCAGCGGATTATGGTCTGATATTACTTTCGGAAGTCTCCTTATGCTGACCCTATTCAATTCTGAAGAGGAGATTAAAAAATAATCAAACTCGGTGTATTTCTAAGAAAGGATTGGAAAAATATGTAAAACCGGGGTTGAGCGGCTCCTTATCCCCCCAGACATCCTTCAACCCATGTGAGCTCATAAGGGCATTCAATGCCCGGAACACTCTGGGTTTCCGTCCTACATATGCCGATTGATTATACCAGTCAACGAAAATGTTTAATCGCCACACACTATGGTAGGGGTGGGCTAGCTGGCTAGCTCTCCTTCCAGAAAATCATAGACCTCAGGATCATCTTGATTTGACCCATAGACTACACATATTGTGTAGCCTAAATAGAGCTCGGCGATAGCCCATTTTCCCAAACAATCGGCTTTAAGCCGCTTGACCCCCCCCTAGTGAGGATCTCGCTGAAATTGCAACTCCCCTGACTGACAATGTTTGTGATGAACATGCCAGCAACTAAAAGCCTCTAATAAACATCAGGTTTCTTTTTACCCATGGTAAGTGGGTCTTTTGGAGACAGAGTACATCAATCCCATTATATTTAACAAAGTGAGCTAGCCTTTGACGTTTCCTACAGTCATTCAACCCGCCCACATTGATTGTACAAATTCTAATGTTCAGCATTTTCTTGATCAGGGTTATTTCCTTCACTTTTCTGAAATAAATGTATCCATACCTTAAATGGGCCAATGCTTATGCCCAGACCAAACAAGAAACAAGGAAAAACTACCATACACTAAATTATCTCATTTTTTAGTTTCCGCCCCTTACCACCCTCCCACTTCCCCCACCCCTCATTCTCCCCTCACCACCCAGCTCAGACCCCAGCACCCTCCCCCTGGGACACCCCCTGCACCCTCTCACATCAAGTGCTCAGACCTAGTCTGTGCAAGTGATGTTTTACAGTAGAAGCAGTGAGGAATATTAAACAACAACTAATACAAATACACTCGTGCCCCTTGTAAACTTCTAACTACATCAACAGATGACCGAACCACCCACCTTTCTATGTTATGCTTAACTAGGCTTAGAGAAGACATATCAATAATGAATAGCTAATTGCCCTGAGAGCAAGATACTCCTTTGCTTTAATTTCAGATGCGAAGTATAAAGTCCTCCCTTCATTTATAATCTTTAGATTGGGCTGGATTTATCAGGTAGGCCTGCATCTTCTTCTCCTGATAGTGTTTAATCATTTGCCTCAATCTCCAGTGTCTCTCAACGGTTAAGTGGCAAAAGTCTGGGCGGACAAAGAATGACACCCCTTCGCAGATCCTCTTCGCATCTGGTCTTGCCTTTTCTGCGATGGTCTGCCTCAGAACAAAGTTACCCAGGAATATTAATATTGCCCTGGGTTTGTCTCCTTCCCTCGTATTTCTACGTATTTTGAAGGGGGTACAGTGTGCTCGCTGAATTTCACCAGCCCAGTTCCAGCCAGAGAGCTCCGGAAATGCCTGCTCGAAGAGCTTAATAATGTACTCTCTGACATCTGGTCCTTCTGCCCCCTCCGGTATTCCAAGGATCCTAAGATTGTTCCGCCTGAGCCTATTCTCAATGTCTTCAAGCTTCCACTGGATGTCTGCTACTTGAGAGCTTTGATTTACAAAAAGGGGGTGGTGATGAACAGAGTGTCTGAGTTAAACAGACCACTCTTACCCAGTCCAAAGATCAGGGCTTGATCCATCACCGTTATTTATCTCACTGCCCCATCCCAGCTCAGAACCTGGCTATATGCAAATCAGTCTGTCCCTGGCCCAGTGCATCATGGGAACAGGGCAGACTAAACTACCAAGCCAATTCTTCACCAGAAAGGAGACAAGCTACCGGGGACCGGTTTCTGGCATTTCAGCCTTCTTCGGCCCGGCTTGCTTGAATCCTGATGGAGCAGTGAGAAAGGGACTCATGTCTGAGTATACCCTGCCACACCTATAGTGGCCAAAAACGATTTACAAAAAGGGGGTGGTGATGAACAGAGTGTCTGAGTTAAACAGACCACTCTTACCCAGTCCAAAGATCAGGGCTTGATCCATCACCGTTATTTATCTCACTGCCCCATCCCAGCTCAGAACCTGGCTATATGCAAATCAGTCTGTCCCTGGCCCAGTGCATCATGGGAACAGGGCAGACTAAACTACCAAGCCAATTCTTCACCAGAAAGGAGACAAGCTACCGGGGACCGGTTTCTGGCATTTCAGCCTTCTTCGGCCCGGCTTGCTTGAATCCTGATGGAGCAGTGAGAAAGGGACTCATGTCTGAGTATACCCTGCCACACCTATAGTGGCCAAAAACGATTTACAAAAAGGGGGTGGTGATGAACAGAGTGTCTGAGTTAAACAGACCACTCTTACCCAGTCCAAAGATCAGGGCTTGATCCATCACCGTTATTTATCTCACTGCCCCATCCCAGCTCAGAACCTGGCTATATGCAAATCAGTCTGTCCCTGGCCCAGTGCATCATGGGAACAGGGCAGACTAAACTACCAAGCCAATTCTTCACCAGAAAGGAGACAAGCTACCGGGGACCGGTTTCTGGCATTTCAGCCTTCTTCGGCCCGGCTTGCTTGAATCCTGATGGAGCAGTGAGAAAGGGACTCATGTCTGAGTATACCCTGCCACACCTATAGTGGCCAAAAACGATTTACAAAAAGGGGGTGGTGATGAACAGAGTGTCTGAGTTAAACAGACCACTCTTACCCAGTCCAAAGATCAGGGCTTGATCCATCACCGTTATTTATCTCACTGCCCCATCCCAGCTCAGAACCTGGCTATATGCAAATCAGTCTGTCCCTGGCCCAGTGCATCATGGGAACAGGGCAGACTAAACTACCAAGCCAATTCTTCACCAGAAAGGAGACAAGCTACCGGGGACCGGTTTCTGGCATTTCAGCCTTCTTCGGCCCGGCTTGCTTGAATCCTGATGGAGCAGTGAGAAAGGGACTCATGTCTGAGTATACCCTGCCACACCTATAGTGGCCAAAAACGATTTACAAAAAGGGGGTGGTGATGAACAGAGTGTCTGAGTTAAACAGACCACTCTTACCCAGTCCAAAGATCAGGGCTTGATCCATCACCGTTATTTATCTCACTGCCCCATCCCAGCTCAGAACCTGGCTATATGCAAATCAGTCTGTCCCTGGCCCAGTGCATCATGGGAACAGGGCAGACTAAACTACCAAGCCAATTCTTCACCAGAAAGGAGACAAGCTACCGGGGACCGGTTTCTGGCATTTCAGCCTTCTTCGGCCCGGCTTGCTTGAATCCTGATGGAGCAGTGAGAAAGGGACTCATGTCTGAGTATACCCTGCCACACCTATAGTGGCCAAAAACGATTTACAAAAAGGGGGTGGTGATGAACAGAGTGTCTGAGTTAAACAGACCACTCTTACCCAGTCCAAAGATCAGGGCTTGATCCATCACCGTTATTTATCTCACTGCCCCATCCCAGCTCAGAACCTGGCTATATGCAAATCAGTCTGTCCCTGGCCCAGTGCATCATGGGAACAGGGCAGACTAAACTACCAAGCCAATTCTTCACCAGAAAGGAGACAAGCTACCGGGGACCGGTTTCTGGCATTTCAGCCTTCTTCGGCCCGGCTTGCTTGAATCCTGATGGAGCAGTGAGAAAGGGACTCATGTCTGAGTATACCCTGCCACACCTATAGTGGCCAAAAACGATTTACAAAAAGGGGGTGGTGATGAACAGAGTGTCTGAGTTAAACAGACCACTCTTACCCAGTCCAAAGATCAGGGCTTGATCCATCACCGTTATTTATCTCACTGCCCCATCCCAGCTCAGAACCTGGCTATATGCAAATCAGTCTGTCCCTGGCCCAGTGCATCATGGGAACAGGGCAGACTAAACTACCAAGCCAATTCTTCACCAGAAAGGAGACAAGCTACCGGGGACCGGTTTCTGGCATTTCAGCCTTCTTCGGCCCGGCTTGCTTGAATCCTGATGGAGCAGTGAGAAAGGGACTCATGTCTGAGTATACCCTGCCACACCTATAGTGGCCAAAAACGATTTACAAAAAGGGGGTGGTGATGAACAGAGTGTCTGAGTTAAACAGACCACTCTTACCCAGTCCAAAGATCAGGGCTTGATCCATCACCGTTATTTATCCCACTGCCCCATCCCAGCTCAGAACCTGGCTATATGCAAATCAGTCTGTCCCTGGCCCAGTGCATCATGGGAACAGGGCAGACTAAACTACCAAGCCAATTCTTCACCAGAAAGGAGACAAGCTACCGGGGACCGGTTTCTGGCATTTCAGCCTTCTTCGGCCCGGCTTGCTTGAATCCTGATGGAGCAGTGAGAAAGGGACTCATGTCTGAGTATACTTTGGGCGTCAACCTTACTCATGGCTGCAGCGGCCTCGGCTTCCGTTGACACAACTCTCTCCTCTAGATTTGGTACTCTGTCCCCCATATTGGGGCAAGCTTTAGACAGCTTTCTCACAACGCCCTGCATCTTTCGCTTCGTGGCCTGAGATTTTTGACTGTCCTGTCGTGTTTCCTGCCTGTGAGCGATGATTTCTTGATGGATTACCTCCAAGAGTGATATTTGGGTTGATTCGACACAGGGGCTACCTTGCAAAGGCATTGCAGATGAGTGATCCCAACTTAGCTCGCGTTGAGGATGCTCTTGCCCCTTTGATACAGCCACAGATCTAACTGCCGTTGCTGGAAGTTCATGCTCGGGATCGCTCTCAGAGTCTAGATTGCTGTCCTCCAGAAATGAACTGTGCTCAACATCCTCATCAGACAACTCGGCCCCCTCAGATACTGAGAAGAAACATTCACCTGGGACTTCCTCCTTATCTTTCCCAGCCCTCAAGGTAGCATCAATGGTTTCTAAGGCCAAATCGCCTGCGTTCATCATGTCTCCCACCTTGGTCAGAGCTGTACCTGTCGTAGCCAAACCGTGTTGCTCTTTAGTGCTGTTTACTATACCTACAGAGCCCGTAATTGTGGAAACATTTATGGCTGTTTCCCCCATCTTCGGCTGGGGAATCTCATCAGGGATTTTCTGAGTGGCTTCCTCCGCTGGGGGGATGGCTGAGGTGTTCGCTACTTCTTCGTGCTGTGGGGGAGATAGACTAACCACAACAACACTTTCTGTGGACCCCTCATCCACCACCTCTTGAGTCAACACATCCCGCCCAGCCGTCCGACATCCTTAGCCCCCTTCTCCTTACCGCCTTTGGAAAACATATCGGCAATTGATGCCGTAGTCTGGCGGGTTCTGGCTGCTACCTGCTGTTTCTTCACCGGGGGCGTTTTATTTTTCTGCCGGCTATCAGCTTCCTCGGCCGCCACCACTGCCCCTTCCATCCCGGCTTTCTTTTTAGCCATTGCCGCTTTTGTCCCTGTATTCAATTTTGGGCCCATGACTCTCCTTTGCCCTCCTTCCCTACGGAACCACCGACTTTGCAGTCCCAGAGCCTCGCTGTCTCTTCTCCGTCCCGTGCTCGGCTTGGCTCCACTCCACTTCCCTGCGTGGAAACTCCACCCTCCCGTGCTCGCTAGGTGCCGGCGGCAGGGAGAGAGAACAGCCACAGCCAACGCCAGCGCCCGTATCAGCTGTCTCGCCGAGCCGCAGCAGGTAAGAGCCGATATCATCGCCTTCAGAGCTTATTGTTTCTCGTATGTGGGGTTTCGTGGCTGCATTAACATATCTTCTTTAGGGCTCCGTCCTCATCCTCACTGCTCCACTGTAGAACGGCCACAGCTACGCGGCCGCCATCTTGCTTCTTGTGCATCGTCACTGAGTCAGCTCCATTGATTCATTCGCTCGCCCTGGTCCACGAATCACCCCCAAACTTTCAGGGAAGGAGCGGAGCGGAAAAGGCCATTCTCTTGGAGAAATTCGCAAAGATTCGTCCACCGGCGCCAAAGTTATTCCAAATAGAATGTTGCGGATTTCCTATGGAAACTAGGTTTTAACTATAACTACCTACTGGCGACCGCTAGTAGGTAATATATATCAAAATACCAAATGCCCTGTAGCATCTGAGAGAGCACACGACCAGTTCTCTGCCATCCAGCAGTGTCACGCAGCCTTCCCTCTTCTCCGCTTGCATTCAATAAGCCAACGCGTTTCGGGGCTACTCCCCTTCTTCATGGGCGCAAAACATCACACGTAACTGCCTGCAAGGGTGTTTCCGGTTTTTATTGTGCATTTACCAAAACCCCATTTCCTGTGGGCGTGTGTAGGTTCACAGTCCCACGGTGGTTTGTGGGATATGAAGTCCGTGATGCAGGCAGTGCACTCGTGCATGGTTTTGTAATTAGAGTTCATTGTAGTCCTTTAGTAGGTTGCAGAGTTGAAGGATGGCTTAATCCGCGTATGGAGAACTGTGCCGATTTTGCCCCGCTACGTGCAGAGCTACGACCTCGCCCAGCCAGTGATTGTCGTATTCTCCAGCTGGTGACGGTGCTTCTCTCCACGACCAGGCTGCCGTGTAGCAATGTCAAAATACCAAATGCCCTGTAGCATCTGAGAGAGCACACGACCAGTTCTCTGCCATCCAGCAGTGTCACGCAGCCTTCCCTCTTCTCCGCTTGCATTCAATAAGCCAACGCGTTTCGGGGCTACTCCCCTTCTTCATGGGCGCAAAACATCACACGTAACTGCCTGCAAGGGTGTTTCCGGTTTTTATTGTGCATTTACCAAAACCCCATTTCCTGTGGGCGTGTGTAGGTTCACAGTCCCACGGTGGTTTGTGGGATATGAAGTCCGTGATGCAGGCAGTGCACTCGTGCATGGTTTTGTAATTAGAGTTCATTGTAGTCCTTTAGTAGGTTGCAGAGTTGAAGGATGGCTTAATCCGCGTATGGAGAACTGTGCCGATTTTGCCCCGCTACGTGCAGAGCTACGACCTCGCCCAGCCAGTGATTGTCGTATTCTCCAGCTGGTGACGGTGCTTCTCTCCACGACCAGGCTGCCGTGTAGCAATGTCAAAATACCAAATGCCCTGTAGCATCTGAGAGAGCACACGACCAGTTCTCTGCCATCCAGCAGTGTCACGCAGCCTTCCCTCTTCTCCGCTTGCATTCAATAAGCCAACGCGTTTCGGGGCTACTCCCCTTCTTCATGGGCGCAAAACATCACACGTAACTGCCTGCAAGGGTGTTTCCGGTTTTTATTGTGCATTTACCAAAACCCCATTTCCTGTGGGCGTGTGTAGGTTCACAGTCCCACGGTGGTTTGTGGGATATGAAGTCCGTGATGCAGGCAGTGCACTCGTGCATGGTTTTGTAATTAGAGTTCATTGTAGTCCTTTAGTAGGTTGCAGAGTTGAAGGATGGCTTAATCCGCGTATGGAGAACTGTGCCGATTTTGCCCCGCTACGTGCAGAGCTACGACCTCGCCCAGCCAGTGATTGTCGTATTCTCCAGCTGGTGACGGTGCTTCTCTCCACGACCAGGCTGCCGTGTAGCAATGTCAAAATACCAAATGCCCTGTAGCATCTGAGAGAGCACACGACCAGTTCTCTGCCATCCAGCAGTGTCACGCAGCCTTCCCTCTTCTCCGCTTGCATTCAATAAGCCAACGCGTTTCGGGGCTACTCCCCTTCTTCATGGGCGCAAAACATCACACGTAACTGCCTGCAAGGGTGTTTCCGGTTTTTATTGTGCATTTACCAAAACCCCATTTCCTGTGGGCGTGTGTAGGTTCACAGTCCCACGGTGGTTTGTGGGATATGAAGTCCGTGATGCAGGCAGTGCACTCGTGCATGGTTTTGTAATTAGAGTTCATTGTAGTCCTTTAGTAGGTTGCAGAGTTGAAGGATGGCTTAATCCGCGTATGGAGAACTGTGCCGATTTTGCCCCGCTACGTGCAGAGCTACGACCTCGCCCAGCCAGTGATTGTCGTATTCTCCAGCTGGTGACGGTGCTTCTCTCCACGACCAGGCTGCCGTGTAGCAATGTCAAAATACCAAATGCCCTGTAGCATCTGAGAGAGCACACGACCAGTTGTCTGCCATCCAGCAGTGTCACGCAGCCTTCCCTCTTCTCCGCTTGCATTCAATAAGCCAACGCGTTTCGGGGCTACTCCCCTTCTTCATGGGCGCAAAACATCACACGTAACTGCCTGCAAGGGTGTTTCCGGTTTTTATTGTGCATTTACCAAAACCCCATTTCCTGTGGGCGTGTGTAGGTTCACAGTCCCACGGTGGTTTGTGGGATATGAAGTCCGTGATGCAGGCAGTGCACTCGTGCATGGTTTTGTAATTAGAGTTCATTGTAGTCCTTTAGTAGGTTGCAGAGTTGAAGGATGGCTTAATCCGCGTATGGAGAACTGTGCCGATTTTGCCCCGCTACGTGCAGAGCTACGACCTCGCCCAGCCAGTGATTGTCGTATTCTCCAGCTGGTGACGGTGCTTCTCTCCACGACCAGGCTGCCGTGTAGCAATGTCAAAATACCAAATGCCCTGTAGCATCTGAGAGAGCACACGACCAGTTCTCTGCCATCCAGCAGTGTCACGCAGCCTTCCCTCTTCTCCGCTTGCATTCAATAAGCCAACGCGTTTCGGGGCTACTCCCCTTCTTCATGGGCGCAAAACATCACACGTAACTGCCTGCAAGGGTGTTTCCGGTTTTTATTGTGCATTTACCAAAACCCCATTTCCTGTGGGCGTGTGTAGGTTCACAGTCCCACGGTGGTTTGTGGGATATGAAGTCCGTGATGCAGGCAGTGCACTCGTGCATGGTTTTGTAATTAGAGTTCATTGTAGTCCTTTAGTAGGTTGCAGAGTTGAAGGATGGCTTAATCCGCGTATGGAGAACTGTGCCGATTTTGCCCCGCTACGTGCAGAGCTACGACCTCGCCCAGCCAGTGATTGTCGTATTCTCCAGCTGGTGACGGTGCTTCTCTCCACGACCAGGCTGCCGTGTAGCAATGTCAAAATACCAAATGCCCTGTAGCATCTGAGAGAGCACACGACCAGTTCTCTGCCATCCAGCAGTGTCACGCAGCCTTCCCTCTTCTCCGCTTGCATTCAATAAGCCAACGCGTTTCGGGGCTACTCCCCTTCTTCATGGGCGCAAAACATCACACGTAACTGCCTGCAAGGGTGTTTCCGGTTTTTATTGTGCATTTACCAAAACCCCATTTCCTGTGGGCGTGTGTAGGTTCACAGTCCCACGGTGGTTTGTGGGATATGAAGTCCGTGATGCAGGCAGTGCACTCGTGCATGGTTTTGTAATTAGAGTTCATTGTAGTCCTTTAGTAGGTTGCAGAGTTGAAGGATGGCTTAATCCGCGTATGGAGAACTGTGCCGATTTTGCCCCGCTACGTGCAGAGCTACGATCTCGCCCAGCCAGTGATTGTCGTATTCTCCAGCTGGTGACGGTGCTTCTCTCCACGACCAGGCTGCCGTGTAGCAATGTCAAAATACCAAATGCCCTGTAGCATCTGAGAGAGCACACGACCAGTTCTCTGCCATCCAGCAGTGTCACGCAGCCTTCCCTCTTCTCCGCTTGCATTCAATAAGCCAACGCGTTTCGGGGCTACTCCCCTTCTTCATGGGCGCAAAACATCACACGTAACTGCCTGCAAGGGTGTTTCCGGTTTTTATTGTGCATTTACCAAAACCCCATTTCCTGTGGGCGTGTGTAGGTTCACAGTCCCACGGTGGTTTGTGGGATATGAAGTCCGTGATGCAGGCAGTGCACTCGTGCATGGTTTTGTAATTAGAGTTCATTGTAGTCCTTTAGTAGGTTGCAGAGTTGAAGGATGGCTTAATCCGCGTATGGAGAACTGTGCCGATTTTGCCCCGCTACGTGCAGAGCTACGACCTCGCCCAGCCAGTGATTGTCGTATTCTCCAGCTGGTGACGGTGCTTCTCTCCACGACCAGGCTGCCGTGTAGCAATGTCAAAATACCAAATGCCCTGTAGCATCTGAGAGAGCACACGACCAGTTCTCTGCCATCCAGCAGTGTCACGCAGCCTTCCCTCTTCTCCGCTTGCATTCAATAAGCCAACGCGTTTCGGGGCTACTCCCCTTCTTCATGGGCGCAAAACATCACACGTAACTGCCTGCAAGGGTGTTTCCGGTTTTTATTGTGCATTTACCAAAACCCCATTTCCTGTGGGCGTGTGTAGGTTCACAGTCCCACGGTGGTTTGTGGGATATGAAGTCCGTGATGCAGGCAGTGCACTCGTGCATGGTTTTGTAATTAGAGTTCATTGTAGTCCTTTAGTAGGTTGCAGAGTTGAAGGATGGCTTAATCCGCGTATGGAGAACTGTGCCGATTTTGCCCCGCTACGTGCAGAGCTACGACCTCGCCCAGCCAGTGATTTCCTGCTCTGCACGTAGCGGGGCAAAATCGGCACAGTTCTCCATACGCGGATTAAGCCATCCTTCAACTCTGCAACCTACTAAAGGACTACAATGAACTCTAATTACAAAACCATGCACGAGTGCACTGCCTGCATCACGGACTTCATATCCCACAAACCACCGTGGGACTGTGAACCTACACACGCCCACAGGAAATGGGGTTTTGGTAAATGCACAATAAAAACCGGAAACACCCTTGCAGGCAGTTACGTGTGATGTTTTGCGCCCATGAAGAAGGGGAGTAGCCCCGAAACGCGTTGGCTTATTGAATGCAAGCGGAGAAGAGGGAAGGCTGCGTGACACTGCTGGATGGCAGAGAACTGGTCGTGTGCTCTCTCAGATGCTACAGGGCATTTGGTATTTTGACATTGCTACACGGCAGCCTGGTCGTGGAGAGAAGCACCGTCACCAGCTGGAGAATACGACAATCACTGGCTGGGCGAGGTCGTAGCTCTGCACGTAGCGGGGCAAAATCGGCACAGTTCTCCATACGCGGATTAAGCCATCCTTCAACTCTGCAACCTACTAAAGGACTACAATGAACTCTAATTACAAAACCATGCACGAGTGCACTGCCTGCATCACGGACTTCATATCCCACAAACCACCGTGGGACTGTGAACCTACACACGCCCACAGGAAATGGGGTTTTGGTAAATGCACAATAAAAACCGGAAACACCCTTGCAGGCAGTTACGTGTGATGTTTTGCGCCCATGAAGAAGGGGAGTAGCCCCGAAACGCGTTGGCTTATTGAATGCAAGCGGAGAAGAGGGAAGGCTGCGTGACACTGCTGGATGGCAGAGAACTGGTCGTGTGCTCTCTCAGATGCTACAGGGCATTTGGTATTTTGACATTGCTACACGGCAGCCTGGTCGTGGAGAGAAGCACCGTCACCAGCTGGAGAATACGACAATCACTGGCTGGGCGAGGTCGTAGCTCTGCACGTAGCGGGGCAAAATCGGCACAGTTCTCCATACGCGGATTAAGCCATCCTTCAACTCTGCAACCTACTAAAGGACTACAATGAACTCTAATTACAAAACCATGCACGAGTGCACTGCCTGCATCACGGACTTCATATCCCACAAACCACCGTGGGACTGTGAACCTACACACGCCCACAGGAAATGGGGTTTTGGTAAATGCACAATAAAAACCGGAAACACCCTTGCAGGCAGTTACGTGTGATGTTTTGCGCCCATGAAGAAGGGGAGTAGCCCCGAAACGCGTTGGCTTATTGAATGCAAGCGGAGAAGAGGGAAGGCTGCGTGACACTGCTGGATGGCAGAGAACTGGTCGTGTGCTCTCTCAGATGCTACAGGGCATTTGGTATTTTGACATTGCTACACGGCAGCCTGGTCGTGGAGAGAAGCACCGTCACCAGCTGGAGAATACGACAATCACTGGCTGGGCGAGGTCGTAGCTCTGCACGTAGCGGGGCAAAATCGGCACAGTTCTCCATACGCGGATTAAGCCATCCTTCAACTCTGCAACCTACTAAAGGACTACAATGAACTCTAATTACAAAACCATGCACGAGTGCACTGCCTGCATCACGGACTTCATATCCCACAAACCACCGTGGGACTGTGAACCTACACACGCCCACAGGAAATGGGGTTTTGGTAAATGCACAATAAAAACCGGAAACACCCTTGCAGGCAGTTACGTGTGATGTTTTGCGCCCATGAAGAAGGGGAGTAGCCCCGAAACGCGTTGGCTTATTGAATGCAAGCGGAGAAGAGGGAAGGCTGCGTGACACTGCTGGATGGCAGAGAACTGGTCGTGTGCTCTCTCAGATGCTACAGGGCATTTGGTATTTTGACATTGCTACACGGCAGCCTGGTCGTGGAGAGAAGCACCGTCACCAGCTGGAGAATACGACAATCACTGGCTGGGCGAGGTCGTAGCTCTGCACGTAGCGGGGCAAAATCGGCACAGTTCTCCATACGCGGATTAAGCCATCCTTCAACTCTGCAACCTACTAAAGGACTACAATGAACTCTAATTACAAAACCATGCACGAGTGCACTGCCTGCATCACGGACTTCATATCCCACAAACCACCGTGGGACTGTGAACCTACACACGCCCACAGGAAATGGGGTTTTGGTAAATGCACAATAAAAACCGGAAACACCCTTGCAGGCAGTTACGTGTGATGTTTTGCGCCCATGAAGAAGGGGAGTAGCCCCGAAACGCGTTGGCTTATTGAATGCAAGCGGAGAAGAGGGAAGGCTGCGTGACACTGCTGGATGGCAGAGAACTGGTCGTGTGCTCTCTCAGATGCTACAGGGCATTTGGTATTTTGACATTGCTACACGGCAGCCTGGTCGTGGAGAGAAGCACCGTCACCAGCTTGAGAATACGACAATCACTGGCTGGGCGAGGTCGTAGCTCTGCACGTAGCGGGGCAAAATCGGCACAGTTCTCCATACGCGGATTAAGCCATCCTTCAACTCTGCAACCTACTAAAGGACTACAATGAACTCTAATTACAAAACCATGCACGAGTGCACTGCCTGCATCACGGACTTCATATCCCACAAACCACCGTGGGACTGTGAACCTACACACGCCCACAGGAAATGGGGTTTTGGTAAATGCACAATAAAAACCGGAAACACCCTTGCAGGCAGTTACGTGTGATGTTTTGCGCCCATGAAGAAGGGGAGTAGCCCCGAAACGCGTTGGCTTATTGAATGCAAGCGGAGAAGAGGGAAGGCTGCGTGACACTGCTGGATGGCAGAGAACTGGTCGTGTGCTCTCTCAGATGCTACAGGGCATTTGGTATTTTGACATTGCTACACGGCAGCCTGGTCGTGGAGAGAAGCACCGTCACCAGCTGGAGAATACGACAATCACTGGCTGGGCGAGGTCGTAGCTCTGCACGTAGCGGGGCAAAATCGGCACAGTTCTCCATACGCGGATTAAGCCATCCTTCAACTCTGCAACCTACTAAAGGACTACAATGAACTCTAATTACAAAACCATGCACGAGTGCACTGCCTGCATCACGGACTTCATATCCCACAAACCACCGTGGGACTGTGAACCTACACACGCCCACAGGAAATGGGGTTTTGGTAAATGCACAATAAAAACCGGAAACACCCTTGCAGGCAGTTACGTGTGATGTTTTGCGCCCATGAAGAAGGGGAGTAGCCCCGAAACGCGTTGGCTTATTGAATGCAAGCGGAGAAGAGGGAAGGCTGCGTGACACTGCTGGATGGCAGAGAACTGGTCGTGTGCTCTCTCAGATGCTACAGGGCATTTGGTATTTAGGTAATATATATATATATATATATATATATATATATATATATATATATATATTCTGTAAGGTAAGTATATATATAAAACCTTCCTGCAGTGGGAAATGCAGGTATGCTTCCCAAGCGTCAGGGGTGCTGTCAAATTATCGCTCTCTCCTCCATGCAAGTCTTCAACAAGAACATGACACTCCCATAAGCTTAAGCAATTTCAGTTTATTGCAGCATGAGCGGAAACATCAGCGCGTTTCGACTGCTCAGCAACCTTGGTCACAATCTATTGCCATATTGGATTGCTATATCTTGTATACCTTAAAACCCATTGCTCAGTGTAAACTTCGAAAACGGACTCCTTAGCTTTCTCGTCTTCACACTTGAAAGGAAATTAAACGAAATAATGATCTATAAAGCGCACTACTACCCGCCGGTGTCTAGGGGCTGACTACCAAAACAGGGTGGGTCCGAGTAGAGAATAACACCATCCCTAGTGAAACACAACAGTGGTGGACAAGCAAAATAAACTAGTGGTTGAATAACCAAGTTTTAAGAGCTTTCCGAAACATGAATAGATTTTTTGAAGATTTGAGTGTTAGTGGCATCGTATTACAGAGTTTGGCAGTGGCCACTGCAAAGCTCTTGCCTCCCCAGGTAGCTCTTTTAAACTTGTTAACAACCAAGTTAGCCTGGGAGACTGATCTTAAGGTTCTGACAGGGATGTATTGATGGAACAGTTGCTTAATAGAAGCTGGACCTTCAGAGTGGAGAGCCTTAAAGGCTATGCACAGGGACTTGAACAAAACCCTCTTTTTGACCGGGAGCCCGTGGAGTAGGATGAGAGACTTGGACACCGACCGATGCTTTGGAATTCCCAAAAGCAGTCTAGCTGCCACATTTGAGACCATTTGTAGTTTATCCAGGTCTTTCTTACGGGCAGTCAGGAAGAGTCAGTTACAGTAATCTAATTTAGAAAAGATCAGTGCTGTGATCACTGCTTTGCGTAGGTCTATAGGGATAAAAGGAAAAACCTTCCTGAGTGATTTAAAGATGAAAAACCATGACAAGGTAATGGCATTGGCATGACCCACAAAAGACAGTTTTTCATCAAACTGTACTCCCATGTTTTCCACCTATGGCACCGGAATGGGGAGGGTGCCCAATACAAGAGGCCACCAGCAAGGGGACCAAAAAGATGGTTGCTTGCCAAAGAGTAGTACCTCAGTTTTGTCAGAGTTCAATTTCAGACAGTTGTTTGACATCCACCTCCTAATCTGTGCCATGCAATTGTGAAAGCATTTAGCCGTGTTATCTGCATTTTCTGTGACTGACACTACAATCTGGATCTTGTCAGCATAAGATACAACTGAGAAGCCAAGGCCTTTGATTTTTGAAGCCAAGGGTGTAAGGTACAGATTAAAAAGGGTGGGACTCAATGCAAACCCTTGTGGTACGCCACAGGGAAGGGTGAAAGATGTAGATCTGTGACTGTTACATTCCACATATTGCAGTCTGTCAGTGAGAAATGAGCTGAGTAGTTTAAGAGCAATACCTCTAACTCCTATCTTGAACAGCCAGTTGATAAGGAGTTGATCGTTAACAGTGTTGAACGCTGCCAAAAGATCTAACAATATTAGGGCAGCGTTCCCTCGTTTGTCTAAAGTTGATCTAAAATATTCTGCGGCTGTGATCAGGGATGTCTCAGTGCTATGTTGGCTTCTGTAGCCAAACTGAGAGGGATCCAGTAAATTGTGATCCTGGATAAATAAAGTGAGCTCAGTGTTTTATAGCTTTCGCTATCAGTTTGGCGGGGAAGGGAGGTCGAGCGATTGGCCTGTAATTATTGGAATTATCAGCATCCAGGTTGGTTTTTTTTAAAAGAGGAAGGATTGATGCAACTTTGCAATTTTTAGGGAAGAATCCAAACTGGAGCATTTGATTAAAGATCCACAGGAGATGTTCAGGCACTACGGCAGAACCTAGCTGCATGACTTAATTTGCTCAAACCAGTTGGTTATTTGGTCTATTGTAAGAGGGGAGAATGCAGAAAGAGTGGAATTATTGGATTGGCATTTCGTGTGACGATCATATTTAAACAGGCAAGTCTACATAGCCAGATATGTAGCACCATCAATATTCATCCACCTACTTACAACTTCATTTATTTACAAATTAATATATTTACAAATTGTTCTAATCATAGTGTTGACATTTCAGAATTCACTCATTTAACATTATGAGATGCCACTCTATCAGTAAAACACAAATCTATTGGTAGATAAGTCTACTTCATATCTGTATATACCCTCAATCCTTTCAGTGTATTTTATTACTGGTTGCCAGTTATTATCATGTATGTACCTTTGATAGTGAGATATGTATGTACGGAATGGTCATGCTTTGTCCCGTTAAATACATCTTATGTCATGTGAGATGTCATCAGTGATGTCATGAGTGATGCCACTGAGCCTGTCATGAGTGGTGTAGTATGTGAGATCATAAGCAGAGCATTGCGGGGGGCGTAAGTTATAGTTAGCTCAGGTAACTATAACTGCTAAATTTACTGGTTTTGTATGAGTGAAATCTGAGCCTAACTATAACCTCCCTATAAACTTTGTTTGTTTCAGTGAATTTTTAACATTTTTAAAATTCTATTTTGTAACTCTAATGTCCCCGTAACCTTTGGGTTTTTTCAGTGAAAAATAACACACACACACACACACACACCCACACACGCAGCTGTGGTGCGATCGAAGGAAATGTGTTTGCTGGAGGTGAAGATAGGGTTGAGCGTATGTCCGGCTACATGGGTGAGGGAGTCAACAAGTTGTTTGAGTCCGAGATTGGCCAGGTTGTCCAGAAGGGTGGTGGTGTTGCTGTCGTTTTTGTTTTCCAGGTGGAAGTTGAGGTCTCCTAGTAGAATGTAGTTCTCGGAGGCGAGGGCGTGTGGGCTGATGAAGTCAGTGATGTCATCGCTGAATTGTTTGTGGCTTCCTGGAGGCCAGTAGATGAGGGTGCCTCGAAGTGTGGTCCTAGGGTCGGTGTGGATCTGGAAGTGGAGGTGTTCGGCGGTTGCAAGGTTATCGTCGGAGCTGGTCGTGATTTTGATGGTGTTCTTATGGACGATGGCGATGCCTCCACCTGTTTGATTGGTGCGGTCTTTTCGGATGCTCTTGTAAGCGTCCGGGATGGCTATGGCGATGTCGGGTGCTGATGATGCGTTCATCCAGGTTTCTGTAAGGAAGGCGATGTCCGGTGACGCAGTATCGAGTAGGTCCCAGAGTTCAGTGGCGTGTCTGTGGACCGAGCGGGTGTTCAGCAGGATGCACTTCAGGTGGTTAGAGTCGGAGCTGTGTTTGGAGGAAGTGGATTTGGCGTGGGTCTTGACGCAGGTAAACTTGCAGGAGTGGCAGGCGAATGGACCGTGGGTACGTCCTGGGGCAGCTTCGTAGCATTGTGGTGTGCGTCCGGGGTTAAGGGCTAAGAGGGTGGCGGCGTCATACGATATGCAGGGGGGAGCGGTTTGCGGGGGCCAGGGGGTCTGGCGCTGGGTGCGGTCCAGGCACGGACGGGCGTAGACGGGCTTACCTTTTGGCGCACCTTCAGCGCGCATGGGGCGCGTCCGCTACACGTGAACGCTGCGCGCAAATGCATCTGTCATATATGGATAGCGGAGGGGTGCGGGGGCGAGGGAGGGTCAGCTGGGAGGCGGAGGACGGGGTGTAGGTCCGGGTAGGGAGGCACAACAACAAACTTCAAGATGGCAGCAGGCAAGAAACGAAACTGGATTGGGGCAATACCTATCAAAACACGCTATGCAATCATACAGTGAAATAAAATTAATTAGAGCCACAATGCGATTCCACTGACTGTGCGCTTGTAAATTGTAGCGTTTCGGTAATTGACTTCCCCCGACAGCAGACAGTCACAAATGCGTGTCTACGAGGCAAAATTAATTAAATATTCAATTGGCAGCAATGATAAATATGAAGAGCAATGCGAGGAAGGCAGATATCAAATGTGAGGCGCTACGATACCACTGCAGTTGGGGTAGGGAGCAGCGTGGGGGAGCGACCGCTTCTGGTTGAATCAGGACGGTCACAGAGGAGATGCCGGAGGGTAGGGCCAGTTGAAACAGTGGGAGGGAGGGTCAGCTGGGAGGCAGAGGGCGGGGTGTAGGTCCGAGCAGGGAGGCACAACAACAAACTTCAAGATGGCAGCAGGCAAGAAACTAAACTGGATTGAGGCAATACCTATCAAAACACGCTATGCAATCATACAGTGAAATAAAATTAATTAGAGCCACAATGCGATTCCACTGACTGCGCGCTTGTAAAATGTAGCGTTTCGGTAATTGACTTCCCCCGACAGCAGACAGTCACAAATGCGTGTGTACGAGGCAAAATTAATTAAATATTCAATTGGCAGCAATGATAAATATGAAGAGCAATGCGAGGAAGGCAGATATCAAATGTGAGGCGCTACGATACCACTGCAGTCGGGGTGGGGAGCTGCGTGGGGGAGCGACCGCTTCTGGTTGAATCAGGACGGTCACAGAGGAGATGCCGGAGGGTAGGGCCAGTTGAAACAGTGGGAGGGAGGGTCAGCTGGGAGGCGGAGGGCGGGGTGTAGGTCCGTGCAGGGAGGCACAACAACAAACTTCAAGATGGCAGCAGGCAAGAAACGAAACTGGATTGGGGCAATACCTTTCAAAATACGCTATGCAATCATACAGTGAAATAAAATTAATTAGAGCCACAATGCGAATCCACTGACTGCGCGCTTGTAAATTGTAGCGTTTCGGTAATTGACTTCCCCCGACAGCAGACAGTCACAAATGCGTGTGTACGAGGCAAAATTAATTAAATATTCAATTGGCAGCAATGATAAATATGAAGAGCAATGCGAGGAAGGCAGATATTAAATGTGAGGCGCTACTTTACCACTGCAGTCGGGGTGGGGAGCTGCGTGGGGGAGCGACCGCTTCTGGTTGAATCAGGACGGTCACAGAGGAGATGCCGGAGGGTAGGGCGAGTTGAAACAGTGGGAGGGAGGTTCAGCTGGGAGGCGGAGGGCGGGGTGTAGGTCCGGGCAGGGAGGCACAACAACAAACTTCAAAATGGCAGCAGGCAAGAAACGAAACTGGATTGGGGCAATACCTATCAAAACACGCTATGCAATCATACAGTGAAATAAAATTAATTAGAGCCACAATGCGATTCCACTGACTGCGCGCTTGTAAATTGTAGCGTTTCGATAATTGACTTCCCCCGACAGCAGTCAGTCACAAATGCGTGTGTACGAGGCAAAATTAATTAAATATTCAATTGGCAGCAATGATATATATGAAGAGCAATGCGAGGAAGGCAGATATCAAATGTGAGGCGCTACGATACCACTGCAGTCGGGGTGGGGAGCTGCGTGGGGGAGCGACCGCTTCTGGTTGAATCAGGACGGTCACAGAGGAGATGCCGGAGGGTAGGGCCAGTTGAAACAGTGGGAGGGAGGGTCAGCTGGGAGGAGGAGGGCAGGGTGTAGGTCCGGGCAGGGAGGCACAACAACAAACTTCAAGATGGCAGCAGGCAAGAAACGAAACTGGATTGGGGCAATATCTATCAAAACACGCTATGCAATCATACAGTGAAATAAAATTAATTAGAGCCACAATGCGATTCCCCTGACTGCGCGCTTGTAAATTGTAGCGTTTCGGTAATTGACTTCCCCCGACAGCAGACAGTCACAAATGCGTGTGTACGAGGCAAAATTAGTTAAATATTCAATTGGCAGCAATGATAAATATGAAGAGCAATGCGAGGAAGGCAGATATCAAATGTGAGGCACTACGATACCACTGCAGTCGGGGTGGGGAGCTGCGTGGGGGAGCGACCGCTTCTGGTTGTGCCCCCTGCATGCATCCCCATGCACATAGGCAGCAGGGAGCCTGTAGAGGCCCCTTTGTTTCAGGCCCACCAGCATTTTCTTGGAGAAAAGACCTCAATGACACATATGGCAGTCCTGAAACTGCCACAGCAGCACCGCCAGCATATTACTTGGCCCCTGACCTCTGTGCCACCACCAGGGAAAGGTGGTTCCCTGACGGCTGCGGCGGGGCAATGAAGATCAGACTGCGAAAGTCGTAATTGGGTGGTCGGACTGCTGGTGTGGCAGTGGTTGGACCGCCACTGCTGCACCCCTCGAATCTGGCATTCTGCAGCTCTCATAGGACAAGGAAATCACCGCTTATGATAGTTCATGTGCAGGAAGGTGTCCTTTCCTGCACATAAACAATCGTTAAAGAAATGACGTTTTACAAGTTGTATGTGTGCTAATGCAGCACATGTAGAAGTGAAAAAACGGCATTTTAGATTGTTTATGTGTAGGAAGGGACACCTTCCTGCACATAAATATTCATCCCCATGACGTAGGCATCCTTGCACCATGGTGCAAGGGTGCCTGCGTTCACGCATGGCAGCTAATTGTGTGCCAGCGCAGGGGAGAGCAATGGGATCCGTCATATACTTGTAGATGACCTGTGCTTTGAAAGTGCTGCACCATGGCACAGACAAAGGGCTAGAAGTGCCCTTGAAAATGAGGCCCAGAAAGTGCAAAATCAAGAGAAAAGATTACAAGACCAATGTTTTTGTGGGGAAGGAGTGATATAATGAAGCTCTGTAAGCATTTCTTTGAAATGCCTTTCCTCTCCATTGCTAGAATGGTATCAGTTTACTTAAGCGTGTTTCGATTCCTTGGTGTGTTTCAGACTGCACTACCACCTCATTTCTACATGGGAAGACCTGAGCAAAAATATAAACACACATGCTGTAGAACAAGGTCCTGCAAGGAGGGCGAGGTGAGCATTGGCACAGACGTTTGTAAAGTCATTTTCTATCGCTTAGAAGACATTGCCTTGTGGGGACTTGGTAGTAGTGTCGCCCTTGTGTCCCATTGCATGGTGCAACAGCAATACAACTATTTGACAAAACTGGCCCATAGTGTGTTAATGATAGTCAAAGCTAAGTCTCTGCTGAGATAGTGTATTTATGATAGCCATATTTATGTCTCACTTGAGATCAGCTAAGTCATTCTCAAGTCCCCACAGAGATAATGAGTTCCCCATAGAGATAGTGTAGCTCATAGTCATGCCGACTGCACCACAGAGATAGAGTGTGATTAAACTTGTGCTCAAGACCCTGTATAGATAGTTTGTTAATGATAGTTCTAGTTAAGTCACTGTTGAGATAGTGTGCTGGGTTAGTAATTCACGAGTCCCTGCATAAATATGTGTAATTATAGTTATGCCTAGGTGCCCATAGAGCTAGTGTGTGATTATAGTGATGCCCATGTCAACACAGAGATAGTGTGTGATTAAACTTGTGCTTAGGTCCCATTAGAAATAGTGTGTTAATGACATTTATAGCCAAGTCCCTTTCGCAATAGTGTGGTATGTTAGTAGTTTTCAAGTCCCAGCAGAGCTGATTTATGATTATTGCATTGCCCAGGTCCCCATAGAGATAGTGTGTGGTTATAGGGAAGCTCACGTCACCACATAGATAGTGTGTGATCAAACTTATGCTACAGACCACTTAGAGTTAATGATAGTAATATTTGACTCCCTGTTGAGATAGTGTGTTAAGTTAGTTATTCACAAGTTTCCTCACAGATATGTTTGATTATGGTGATGCCCATGTCACCATTGCGATGGTGTGTGTTTAAACATGTATTGAAGTACTGTAGAGATAGTGTGCTTATGATAGTCATATTCATGTCCCAGTTGTGATAGTTTATTAGGTTAGTCATACTGATGTCTCCATAGACATAGTGTGAAATTGTAGTGATGCCTCGGTTGCTATAGAGATACTGTTTGCTCAGTGTGAAGTCCACAGAAATACTGTGTAATTAAACTTGTGATCAAGTCCTTGTAGCGATAGGGTGTTATTGATGGTCATAGGTAAGTTCCTGTTGAGATAGTGTGTTAGATTCGTCATATTTGAATCCCTCTTGAGGTACTGTATTAGGTAGTCATTCTCAAGTCCACACAGAGATAGTGTGCGATTATAGTGATGCAGATGGCACCACGGAGATAGTGTGATTAAACTTCTGCTCAAGTCCCTGTAGAGACAGTGTGTTAAAGGTAGTCATTGTTAAGTCCTTGTTGAGATAGTGTGTTGGGTTAGTCATTCAGGAGTACCCACAGCGATATGTGTGATTATAGTGAGCCCAGGAGCCCATAGAGATAGTGTGACTATAGTGATGCCGAGGTCACCACAAAGATGGTGCATTTTTAAACGTGTGTTTCAGTCTCCATAGGGATAGTATGTTATTGATAGCCATATTTAAATCCCTGTTAAGATAGTGTGTTGGGTTAGGTCCCCACAAAGAGTGTGTGATTAAACTTGTGTTCAAGTCCCTATAGACAATGGGCCCAATTCAGAAAAGTAATCCGAGACAAAATCCTAACTTTACGAAATTCCTTATTCACAAAAGCCATTTAGTAGTAGTAAAATTAGAATTTCTAACTTTACTACTCCGAAACTGAGAAAAATCCTAACTTTACGACTTTCGGTATTCACTAAAGGCAGTTAGGAGTAGTAAAATTAGGAATCCTAACTTTACTACTCCTAAATACCTTTTGTGAATACTGAAAGTTGTAAAGTTAGGATTTTGTCTCAGATTACTTTTGTGAATCGGGCCCATAGTTTTTAAATGATACTCATCGTTGAGTCCCTGAGTGTATTAATGGAGGAGTTCTTAGAGGGGAACAGAAATATATATGAGAAGTCCATGCGTGAGTCAAATCTCCCTGCAAATAATGTGGTTACTGATATGCTCAAGTCCCCACAGAGATAGTGTGTGATTACAGGAACAGTCAAGTTCCCACTTACTGGGATGTTCAAGCTGTCACAAAGATACTGTGTGTTTATTAGAATGTCCAAGTTCCCCCAAAGATAATAGTCTTCAAGTCCTTACATTGATAGTGTTTAAATATAATCTTTAAGTCCCCATGCAGATAGTGTGTGAAAATAATGATGTTCCCATTCAAACAGGGTTAATATAGGATTATAGGCATGTTCACATCTGCATATACAAAGTGTGTGTTTATAGGGCGTTTCAAATCTTTTGAAAATTGCGTGTGAAGATAAAGATGTCAAAGTCCCCACAGAGATAGTGTGTGACTATAGAAATGGTTTAGGCCTCACGTAGATGGTGGAGAAGGTAATGATGATCAAGTTCCCACAAAGATAGTGCATGAAGATGATGTTTAAGTCTCCACCCAGATATTGTGTGTAGATAATGATGTTCAAGGTCCCATAGAGATAGAGCGGTTATAGGAAAGTTCAAGACCTCCCAGTGATTGTGTGTGAAGGTAATCATGTCCAAGTCGCCACAAAGATAGTATGCAAAGATAATGTTTGAGTCTCCACACAGATAACTCGCGTTTATATTGAGATTATTTTGCGTGCACGAATAAATACTGGAAATATTTTTGCAATATCATGCACATCGAATGATATGTTGATTGGCTGTGTATTCTACTTATTATAGATGAACAAGTCCCCTGAAGAAGGGAAAACCCCGAAATGCATTAGGCACACAAGGAATATTATGATGAAAGTAATCATAATGATGAAGAACTGAATGAAGTAAAAAAAAGTACTCTAGAGTGCGGTCGAGGTGACATTGCCCACTGCTGGGATAACGCATCTATGGAGTTACTCATCACCCTTGAACTCAGGATACAGATTAGTAGACATGACAACTACCTCAATGTGCACGTAGTGCCCACAATAAATTAATCTCCAGTCAAATATTTATTTTTTATTAAAGAAGCATTTTAATTTTAACTCTACACAAGCAAAGTTATGATGGTAAAAAGATCTGGTCACTACTTATAATCATCACATGGTATGCTGCTACTAATGCACTTGAGCCGTTTAACTACTGGTGAAGACAGTAGCCTTCCACCACTTTGAGGATAGTGCTTTAAGAGCCCATCCCAGTCCAACATGAGTGCAGTCCATGAGACAGGTCTATTATATGGCGCATACGCAAGAACCATGCTTGCCTATGAAAAAAAAGTCAGCATTATGGATCCAGACAATAATACAGTTAGGTGGGCAGGGGTACACGCCTTTACCATGCAGATGACTTATCAACAGCTTCAACACCCAGACAGCCCACAGACAGTAACACAACAGACCCTCCGCACACCATCGACCACGTCCCCTTGCTAGCCTGGACCAGCGTGAGCGTCAATTACACCATCAAGAGCACAATCCACTCCGGCTCTCCATCAGACCCATTCCCTCACTACATCTTCAACAAAGCAAGCAGCTCCATCGCACCCCACCTATGCAACGTCATCAATCTCTCCCTTGAGACCGCGACCTTCCCAGAGAGCTGGAAGCACGCCGAGATCAACGCCCTACTCAAAAAACCCAAGGCAGACCTAAGAGACCTCAAGAACCTCCGACTCATCTCTCTGCTCCCCTTCCCGGCCAAGATCATCGAGAAAATCATTAACAGACAGCTAGCCCGATACCTCGAAGAGAACAGAATCCTGGACCCTTACCAGTCAGGGTTCCGCAGCAACCACAGCACTGAGACCGCCGTCATCACCGCCACCGACTAAATCAGGACCCTGCCAGACAACAGGGAGACTGCAGCACTCATCCTCCTAGACCTCTACGCTGCCTTCGACACCGTCTGCCACCATACACTATGCGCACGCCTCCACGCTGCAGGGATCCGAGACAAGGCTCTGGAATGGACCACCTCCTTCCTCTCCGGCAGAACCCAGAGCGTCCGCCTCCCCCATTCCGTTCCGAAGTCTCCGAGATAATCTGCGGTGTACCACAAGGATCCTCCCTCAGCCCGACACTGTTCAACTTTTACATGGCCCCGCTCGCACACTTCGCCAGACAGCACGACCTCAACATAATCTCCTATGCTGACAACACTCAACTGATCCTCTCCCTCACCAAGCACCCCATCACCGCCAAAGCCAACCTCCATGAAGGTATGATGTCCATCGTCGACTGGATGAAGATCAGCCGTCTGAAGCTGAACTCAGACAAGACGGAGGTTCTCATCCTCGGCTCCAACCCGTCAGCCTGGGACGATTCCTGGTGGCCAACGGCACTGGGGGCAGCCCCGACCCCCACCAACCACGCACGTAACCTGGGAATCATCCTCCACTCAACGCTCTCAATGACCAAGCAAGTCAACACCGTTTCCTCCTCCTACTTCAACACCCTCCGCATGCTCCGCAAGATCTACAGATGGATCCCGACAGATACAAGAAAGACAGTCACCCAGGCCGTCGTCAGCAGCAGACTCGACTACAGAAACGCCCTCTACGCGAGAGCCCCGACCAGGCTCATCAATCGACTACAATGCATCCAAAACTCCTCGGCATGACTGATCCTCGATTTACCATGACACGGCCACATCACCCCCCACCTGAGAAACCTGTACTGGCTCCCCGTCAACAAGAGGATATCCTTCAAGCTCCTCACTCACGCACACAAGGCACTCCACAAGACGGGCCCAGCCTACCTCAACAGACGGCTCTCCTACACCCCCAACCGCCAGCTACGCTCCGCCGACCTCTCACTCGCCACCGTCCTGCGCAGACGAAGAACAACCATTGGCGGGAGATCCTTCTCCCACCACGCCGCCAAGACATGGACCCAAGACCTGCTGACTTTCAGGAGGATACTAAAGACCTGGCTGTTCGATCAGTAGCGGCCCCCCCTCTCCCTCCAGCGCCTTGAGACCCTCGCGGGTATGTAGTGCGCTTAACAAATGACTGATTGATTGATCGTTCCCAACAGCATGTCTACTGGGAGTTTGCTGAAGCTGGTGAAGATGGGGTCCAGTAGTTGTCCGGCAGCATGAGCGGGGGTCCACTCACTGAGAGAGTCCGAGGTTCGACAGACCCTCGAAGATTTTGGGTATGTTGAGATCAGTGAGGTCCTCGAGTTGGTAGTTAACGTCACCAAGTAAAATGAAGCTACTTGAGTCAAGAATCATTGAGGGAGGAAGGCTAGGGGTCCTTGAGACAAGCTTGGCTTTGACATGCTTTCGGCACGCACATCTGCGTTATAGCCTCCATTAGGTGAAAACAGTTTGACAGGAAGCCAGTCATGTCACTTCCTAGGCAGATGGATGATGGGAAATTCCTTTCCTTGCTTGACTTTTTCTTTTAAAGACAGCTTTGGTGGGAACGCAGGGATGTCACTTCCTTTGCAGAATAATGCTGGGAAATCCAGCGATGTCCCTTCATGTGCAGCTAGATGATAGGAAATCCAGTAATATCACTTCCTTGCAGTTGGATGATGGGAAATCCTGTGATGAAGGTAAATCATTGATATATAGGATTGTGAATTGGAATTTTGAAGGGACGCTATAAACACACCCCTTCCAAATAGTGATTCGTTGTGCATTTCTAAACACATTTTGCAATTCGGTAACCAGTTACCAAATCGTTAAATGAGTTTAGTGCATTTGTAAAAACTATTTAGCAGTCACAAACCCTTTGATTTAAAGGCAGGGTTTGTGACCGCAACATGGCATTGTACATCTGGCCCTAAATCTCTATTTGTAATGTTTTGAAAGGATCATCATAACTGTGTGATAAAATTCATGACAGTTGTAATTTCATAAGCATGCCAAAGTTACCAATATCGTGCACATACTTTTCATTCAGTATGCATAACAACAGCATCATTTATATAAACAATAAGTGACACATGAAAAACTGCATGATGGATTGTCACAAACAACATGACTGTTGGTAATCCCTTAGCAAGATAATCTGTAACATTTTACTTATGACTGAATCTCTGTTTGGTCACCTACAGAGTACTGTGGAACCAGTTTGTAAAGACCTTCAGCCCCTCATCAGAGATAATAAGAGCTGTAGAAATACCCATATCATGCCATACCATCTTCCCGATACCAGACTTCATGTTCTGATGCTTAGGCTAAATGCAGTTCCTAACAAAACCCTTTGTTTTAACAATTTTTAATCAGAGTAACTTTGTCTTAATAATGTGTGCGTCTATATCTAGGAAATCTACAAATATGGATGCGCAGACAACTACGTTGCATGTCTTAGCTGCAGAATGTAGGTACTTGTATAGAAATATTATTTTTGTGTTGTGTGTTTAATGTACACAGAATAGAATATGAATGTGTGCTTAAAATGTATTGGTGCTGGGATAATGTGAAATTATGCAAACATTGTGTTTCACTATTTAATAGAAGTACTAGTGCTTATAGGGTTTGCAGACAGGCAAAATGAAACTGTATGCGGAGCATAAAAAAATATACAGCGCAAAAAATACACAATGAGTACAGTTAAGGCTTAGTTTAAATGAAAAACGCTTAAGAGCTATATCATACAGAATGTGGGTGTTAAGTTCCATTTTCCTCTCAATGTTTCTTTCGAATTAATGAGAAGAGCTTGTGCGTGATTATAAGTGCCCATTACTATAATTCCAAACGCTGTGGACTGTAATGTATGTTTTTCAACGTAATTTGTTCACTTCTTTTTGATAGCTTTATTAATTACAAACATGTATACAAATACAAAAGCTTTGCAACATTTTTTTGCTGCTGTCACATATGTTTAAAGCTTATATTCTACCAGTATTACTTACTCTTGGGGTAACTAAGCTGTGAAATTAGATTTTCACTACACCGTTATTTCACAAAGTTTGAATAACACGATATTAAAATAGATATATATTTTGTTTTATATTTCCAAACTTAGCCTTATACCAGAACTCTCACTGCAGCTCTCCGTTTCCTCCCAGATACACCTGTCAGACATGTCCCTAAAGCTCACTTTTCTCTGCTCGTGAGAAGGCAAAGAATCGTTGCTCCTGAAAGTTTCTTAACACTTTGAGGTTCAGAGGTGGCCTGGGGGATGGAAGCCGTTGCTCAGCAACTATACATATGTTAATGTAATCAATTAACTGGTTTTTTGAGCTACTGCTGAAAGCAGGGCGTGCCTTGCAGCCAAGGTCAGGTGAAGAAGGATATGTGGCATTTAGCACGGTGTTATATGTAGTTGCTTTCTACTTGGGCTTTCAGTTCTCTTCGCGTAACAATTACTATTTCCACGGAAACTGAATATTTTAAAATCGGCAAGCTCTAAAAAAGTCCAGCTGCATGCAGCACCTACATGAAAGTGTAAAATAATTAAAACCTATGTTTCTTTCTGGCACATTTGTCACATAAGCGAGTAGGGCATATCTCCAAATGCAGGTGCATTAGCAGAATGTGCTTCGAAGGAACT
Source organism: Lissotriton vulgaris (assembly GCF_964263255.1). Taxonomy (NCBI): domain Eukaryota; kingdom Metazoa; phylum Chordata; class Amphibia; order Caudata; family Salamandridae; genus Lissotriton; species Lissotriton vulgaris. The sequence goes on along the minus strand of NC_141699.1, from coordinate 386,295,763 downwards.
TAAGGAAAGACTTTAATATTCTATCTTCCTAAAAGCACAAACGGAGTAATTGCAAAATGTGTGTACACAGTATTTCATATAAAGGACATCCTTCCAAATTCAGACTTAATTTCGATTCGCAAGTGAAGCTAGAGTTACCACCTTTATTGTCTTCCAATTATGAAAAAACGTCACATTTCAGAGGGCCCAGTGAATGACACACTTGCTGCTGACAAATGCAGCAATGTGTAGATCATGTTGTTGAATCCCAGCAAGGCTGACTCGGACATCGATTCTTCTGAGGTTGGTAAATTGAGTTCCAGTCAGTTGGGCAAAAGTAACCACTATTATTTTACAATTTTTATAAATAAAAGTAGTGAGTTATGAAGCATATGGTATTAATATGCTGTTTCTTTTACTATAGGTTATGAGTGAACAGCATTCATAAGTATGCAGTGTAATTTCGACTCAAGTACAAAAAATGGGCCATGCCACACTTAATATTGGGGCGTATATTTTGAACATGCTTTTGCAACCTACTTTTTGCAGATTGTAACAGCACATGGAAAAGGTGAAGTGCAAAAACTAAATGTGTGCATTACTACCATGTTTTTTAAACAAATTGGTAAATCTAGTATAAAAAATCACCCACATTTTACCTTCTGGATTTTTTACACCCCATACTTACAATAGGATCTAAATGATACCTTCAGTGTCATATTACAGATTTTCTCACTGTCGGTTTTGCAGAGCAGTCATAATTTAGCTTTGGCTGAAAAGCTTCGCAGGGCATAATAATGCATGGATTACTCTTGTTATCTCCATGTAATCTCATTCTGACCCCAGAGAAATTGCTGTGCTCTAGGCAAAATAGCGCAACCCAGATTTACTGATTTATTACGCAGTGCAGTGGAGCAGGCACAAATGCAGCGCTGCATGAGGAGGAGAGGGCAGGAGAGCGCCATATTTACAGAAATATGACACGCTCCTCTCTTATTCCTAGCGCCGGCGCATAAAAGTGCTGCTGTGCACCACACACACCATTACACCATAGTGCAAGGGTGCCTCTGTGAGTGTAGCATAGGTTTTGTAGTGGAAGGAAACACTTCCGCACAAAATACTATGCTTAGACTAACTTTGAGACTTTTCCCACCTTGTATGTCTGCTGTGCAGTGCAGTACACATGCAAAGTAGGAAAAGAAAGGAGAAATGAAAGCATTTCTCCGTGACAGTGCCTGGTTAAAGTGGAAGCTTATTTATGATGCAAAACACTGTCTATTTATGTTAGTAAATACGGTTTTGCATCAGAAACCTTGGGTGATTTCATGGGCATGCCCATGCACCACACCCATGGAAGGTCCCCTTTGGTGCTAAGTTATTCAAAGCAGCAATTTGTACTGCTCTGCACTACCCTCAAGTGATTTTCCGTTGCCAAAAAAACTTTAGCACTGGAAAGTAAACTAGCAAAACAAGATTTTGTATTGATTTGGATGACATTTGTGATGCAAACATGACGCTACAACTTAGTAAATATACCCCCCAATCTTGTGGTTTTGCTTTGGGGCAAAATTGCTGCACAGTTCTGAGTGTTTCTGCTCAGAATGAGGGATGATAATATGTGCGATCAGAAGTATCACACTAAATTTCCACACTTTCTTCCTCTTTGCTAGCAGTTTCACCATGTAAATATTGATAGGCAGTACCTGACAAAATTTGAACATGGAAAATACACAGGCATGCTCAATTGGACATGCCTGAGAATATCGGGAACAGATGCAATGTTTTTTCTAAATCTGGTCACTCACTCACCCTGCCATCATCTAAAAGGTCATATTTTATAATGTATTTTAATAGCTGAACAAAGGCAAACCAACATAAATATTCAGGATACCTGGCACAAGCAATAACGTTTAACAATCTGCATTGATAACTCTGTTATTTGCAAACAAATCAGGTCAATTGATATCTTGTTGCAGTGCAATGCACCACCATTCTGTAACTGCAGATAAGGTCAAACAGCAATAGTGAACTATTCTTGGATTTGAAACTGACCCAAATTGCATTTAGCAATGTTTATCAAACCACTAGTAAATTTTCAAACACAAAAGTCTTAATTCAATAGTAAATAAAATTTCATTTTTTTTTAAATGAAGTAAAAGTTAATGTGTATAAATAATATTTGGATAAATGAATAATTTTGCCTTTTTTCCTTTAAAAGGTCTGTTTTTTCTGCTGCTATTGTGCTATTCTGGTGAACAAGGTGTGTTTAAAATGCAAAGTGTGTTTAAGGCTACAGTACCGGCTCCTGTCTACAGGGGCAGAGCGAGCAAAAATATAAACACACTTGGTGAAACACAGGTCCCCACAAGGCAATTTTTTTTAAAGTTGTAAAAATCGACACAGATGTTTCTTAAGTCATTTTATATCATTTAGAAGACAATGCCTTGTGGGGACTTGGGTTCAGGTCCCCACAGTGCAATCAAGTCCCCACAGCGTGAGTGTGTTATCACACCCAAGTCCCCACAAGGATAGTAACACAAACCCACACACGCATGCACACACACACACACACACACACACACACACATATATATATATATATATATATATATATATTCACTGAAAAAACCATAGGTTATAGACCATATATAGTTAGGGATTAGCATTTAAAAAACCTTATTTTATTTGCACAAAACCATTGAAATTCCATATATAGTTAGTTGCACTAACTATATATCGCGGACCCGCAATCCACTGCTAATGATGTCACATATTACATCATTCATGACATGGTCAGTGACATCACTGATGACATCACTGATGACATCTCAAATGACATCACTGATGACATCACTGATGACATCATTGATGACAACACCCAGTGACTGTATGTTTCTGTAAAGTTAAAATATGTCTTGCATATTGAAGAATGAGTGGATGTATAAGTGTCTGGATGAAGGATTTAGTAGGTGCATGACTGACTGTATGAGAGAATGATTAAATGTGTCTCACTGAGTATATGGGTTAGTGATTAAAGTGTCTTAATTTGGCAATCATTATTTATGTTGTTCTGTAAACTGCTGCATGTTTAAATCAGTAGCTATATCAGTAACTATATGGGTTATTGAATGGTTGCCCAAGTATTTGTATGGGAGACTGAGTATGTGTGTGGGTGGCTGGGAGGTGTATAACTCTGTGCATAGATGTGTGAGCAGTTGATTCCCTAGGTGTATGGGTTCAAAAGTGCATGTAGAAACAGCTGTATGGACAGTTGACTGTGTGCATGAGTATATTGGTGAGTGAATGGATATCTCAGTGCTACATGTCAAAGTAAGTACATATGTAAAACACACTCCATGTGAGAGTTGACATATATAAATAACTGAACATAAGAGCCAGTGAATGTGTGAGTGGCTGTATGAATCATTGTGAACTTGTATCAAGGATTGTATAAGAGAGTAAATATGTGTTACTATATGTTTGAATAAGTAAGGTGTGTATAACTGTATAGTTGAGGAAATGGAGATGTGATTGATTCTTTGCATGACTGACTAGGTGTGTGAGTAACTCCATGGATGTGTGACAGTCTGTGAGTGCCTGTTTACACTGAGTGTATCTAAGGTTATATTAGAGTCTGAAGATGTATTATCACATAAATGATATCATCAGTGATGTAATCAGTAATGTCAAATGAGATGTCAGTGATGTCATCAGTGATGTCATTTGAGATGTCATCAGTGATGTCATCAGTGATGTCATTTGAGATGTCATCAGTGATATCATCAGTGATGTCACTGACCATGTCATGAATGATGTAATATGTGACATCATTAGCAGTGGATTGCTGGTCCGCGATATATAGTTAGTGCAACTAACTATATATGGAATTTCAATGGTTTTGTGCAAATAAAATAAGGTTTTTTAAATGCTAATCCCTAACTATATATGGTCTATAACCTATGGTTTTTTCAGTGAATTTTCAAGGTTTTGTAAATGCAAATTCCTAACTATATATGGTCTATAACCTATGGTTTTTTCTGTGAATTTCATTGGTTTTTTAAAAGCTAATATCTATAGCTGTAAAATATATTCTTTATTAAGTGACGTATCACGTAGCCCGTGAGACGCCTCATGATGCATCGCATAACCGTGACGTATCGTCTCTGCAGCGCAAACCAAACCCAAAATGTAAGCACGCCAGAACACGCTTAAAGATATATATATATTGTTTTTAACCTTAATTAGACAAAATCCACACGTGCACATATCACAAACGTTCAAAAAACACAATATGTCGGACTCCCGTTACGCTGCCGGTTAGCTGCCCGGTTAACGTACCAGGAAGCACCTTTACCGCGAAAAATCGCAATTTTTTTTTCTTATGCCCCGCAGGGAACTTTAATAGCCCCCTCATCAATCCTAGGGGTTCAGGAGGGGTCTGCCTTACCCCTTTCATTCATTTACACCTTTTTTTTTTCCACCTCTTGTCTCTCGATCCTACCGAGAGACAAGATGGCGGCCGCTCCGGACTGTTTACAATGTTGACAGCCAATCAGCTACTCCTCAGACTCCCGTTACACTGCCGGTTAGCTGCCCGGTTAGCTGCCCGGTTCGCGTACCAAGACGCATCTCTACGGCAAAAAAATCAGATTTTTTTTTTTTTTTTTGGGCCCCGCGTGGCTTTATAATATCCCCCTCATCAATCCTATGGGGTCAGAAGGGGTCTACCTCGCCCTCTTTCCTTCCTTTCCCCCTTTGTTTTGGTCTCCTCTTGTCTCTCGATCCTACCGAGAGACAAGATGGCGGCCGCTCCGGACTGTTTACAATGTTGACAGCCAATCAGCTACTCCTCAAACTCCCGTTACACTGCCGGTTAGCTTCCCGGTTCGCGTACCAAGACGCGTCTCTACGGCGAAAAAATCGGATTTTTTTTTTTTTTGGGGGCCCCGCGTGGCTCTATAATATCCCCCTCATCAATCCTAGGGGGTCAGAATGGGTCTACCTTGCCCCCTTTCCTTCATTTCCCCCTTTGTTTTGGCCTCCTCTTGTCTCTCGATCCTACCGAGAGACAAGATGGCGGCCGCTCCGGACTGTTTAGAATGTTGACAGACACCGGAGAGCCAATCAGCTTCGCTTCGCAAAGTTCCGATACGCGAAAAGTACGCGAACCGGAGCGCAGCCCGGAGCGCTGTTACAGATATATATCTTGTTTTAAACGTTAATTTCTCAAAATCCACTGAAGCACATATATTGAGACCTAGCAAAGGCACATCGGGCTAACAGTCCCTACAATTTTGCCAAGTTTCGTGGAAATCCATTCAGCCGTTCGGGCTAAAAGTGAGGCCAACCGCCCTATGGAAATTAACATGGGAAAAACGCGTTTTGGGACCCCCCTTTTTTCTCGGCCCCCCCTTGCCGAACCCCCCCCAAATTTTCAGGGGCTGCTCAGAAACAAAATGTGCCATTTTCCTGAAAATTTCAGCCGATTCCGTCCACAAACGCCAAAGTTATTAGACATAGAATTTTCAGAAATCCCATAGGGAAAAAATCCTAACTATATATACCTACTGGCGACCGCCAGTAGGTAATATATATATATAGATATATATACATATATATATATATATATATATATATATATATATATATTTATATATATTACCTACTGGCTATCGCCAGTAGGTATATATAGTTAGAATTTTTTCCCTATGGGACTTTTGAAAATTCTATGTCTAATAACTTTGGCGTTTGTGGACGGAATCGGCTGAAATTTTCAGGAAAATGGCACATTTTGTTTCTGAGCAGCCCCTGAAAATTTGGTGGGGTTTCGTCAAGGGGGGGCTGAGAAAAAAGGGGGGTCCCAAAACGCGTTTTTTGCATTGAGTTTTCCATAGGGCGGTTGGACTCACTTTTAGCTCGAACGGCTGAATGGATTTGCACGAAACTTGGCAAAATTGTAGGGACTGTTAGCCCGATGTGCCTTTGCTAGGTCTCAATATATGTGCTCCAGTAGTTTTTGAGAAATTAACGTTCAAACCAAGATATATATCTGTAACAGCGCTCTGGGCAGCGATCCGGTCCGCTTACTTTTCGCTTATCGGAACTTTGCGCGCAGAAAGCTGATTGGCTCTCCGGTGTCTGTCAACATTCTAAACAGTCCGGAGCGGACGCCATCTTGTCTCTCGGTAGGATCGAGAGAGAAGAAGAGGTGGAAAACGAAGGGGGAATTTAATGAAAGGGGGCAAGGTATCCCCCTCTTGACCCCCTAGGAATGTTGTTGGGGTTATTAAAGGGTCCCGTGGGGAAAATAAAAAAAAAATGATTTTTCACGGTAGAAGCGCGGCCGCGAACTGGTAGCGAAACGGGAATTCGCCATTTTGTGCTTCGTAAATTAAATTACTAGTTATAAGTGGGTGCGGGAGACGTATCCTAATCCCCTATGTTTCCTGAGGGTGGGTGAGGAGGCTGATATATGTTGATACATCTCTTCCAGCGGCTGTGCGTGAGCTTTTTTTTTTTTTTTGCTGCGTGACAGTCCGGAGCGGCCGCCATCTTGTCTCTCGGTAGGATCGAGAGAGAAGAAAAGGTGAAAAACTAAGGGGGAATTTAATGAAAGGGGGCAAGGTATCCCCCTCTTGACCCCCTAGGAATGTTGTTGGGGTTATTAAAGGGTCCCGTGGGGAAAATAAAAAAAAAATGATTTTTCACGGTAGAAGCGCTTCACGGGCCGCGAACTGGGCCGCAAACTGGTAGCGAAACGGGAATTCGCCATTTTGTGCTTCGTTAATTAAAGTACTAGGTATAAGGGGGTGCGGGAGACATATCCTAATCCCCTATGTTTCCTGAGGGTGGCTGAGGAGGCTGATATATGTTGATATATCTCTTCCAGCGGCTGCGCCATCTTGCCTTTTTTCGAATGCCACAATTTTGTCGTGCACGGCAGCCATTTTAGATGCCAGGCTGGTCCCAGGCTATCACCTACCCCTGCGGATGTAGTTTATGGCCCCAGCTGTAGAGAATTCAGACATGCCAATCCTCCTGATTCAGGCGTGTGAGTACTGATTTCAGTGCTAGTCTCCCGCCTCCCGATTTCTGCAAGCAAAAACCCGGGGGCATATTACGAACAACTAGCGATAATTTTTGTCTATAACTTGTTTAGAGACAAAAATTATCGCCGCACATCGGCGATTTTTATCGCAGATAAACCTTGCTATTATCGCAGAAAAGTCAGCGATATTCATGTATTATCGACCTAATGCTCTTAGCCATGTTATCCACCTCCCATTGGATAACATGGCTAAGAACTGCTCAGGGCAGGTGTTAGATTTTGGAGATATTCGCGCTTAGCGCGAATATCTCCAAAAGTTGGTAATAGAAGGTAGCGATGTTAGGGACTGTTTCCAGTCGCTAACATCTTGGCACGCCACTTTGCATGTCATTAGTGATAAGTATCACTGACATGCAAAGCCGGGCCCAAGATGGTCGCTATCTCCTTTTAGGTGTCACTAACTGGTGTTAGCGACAGCTTGATAATAGGGAAATAATTTTATCTCCGCTTTCATGGTTTTTAAAGCCAAAAAAGCGGAGATAAACCCCCTTGATAATATGCCCCACGATTCCTTGGGGGTTTCAGCTGACATGGCTTGGTATTGTGTTACATGGTAATTTTTCCATGAAACGTCAGAGGGTCGATGTAGGGGTTCTAGAAGAGGTGATAAACCATTTAAGCCTCATGAACAAGCGCATGGTCTTTTAAAGATTTGTGAAGTACTCGGGGCGGCGGTGTGTGTGTGCCCTCTTTCAGGAGCGGGCGGGGGGGCACTGCCAGCAACTTGCCAGGTCAGGTAGTGTTCAACACGTGCATCACCCTTTCTCTGCCTGCTATTGCGCTCCATGCTTCGGAAAGGTAAGAAAAAGAACGTGCATTTGAGTTTGAAATGTCCGATCCTGCAGCAGCACACTTCCAAAGCCCACACATGACAATAACCCGATTCAAGGCCCCATTCACCCGTTTTTCAAAAAATAGATAACACTCCAACAAATTAAGGTTATAAAACTTTATTAACTTTTAACGATAATGAACAGAACAAAAACTAAAAACATTTAAACATTTATTAACACAAAAAGCAACAATGGTTAGAAGCTGTCTTTTGTGCGAATAGTCCCAAGGCAGCACAACGTGCAGAGTTCTGGACGGCACCCAGGTGATGTCGCCTGGGTGCCGCACTGGTTTAGGGATCCTACAATGCTGCTCCGAAAATTGGCGTGGGGCGTCCCGGGTGGGGCGGGGGGAGGCCTCGTCAGTAGCGGTCTGTTGTGCGAATAGTCCCAAGGCAGCACAACGTGCAGAGTTCTGGACGGCACCCAGGTGATGTCGCCTGGGTGCCGCACTGGTTTAGGGATCCTACAATGCAGCACAGAAAAACAGCGTGGGGCGTCCCGGGTGGTGCGGGGGGAGGCCTCGTCAGTAGCGGTCTGTGTCCAGTGTCACATGGCTGACACAACATGTACGACAGGCACCCAGGTGATGTCCAGTAAACTGCCGCACTGGTTTTGGTATCCTACAATGCTGCTCCGAAAATTGGCGTGCGGCGGCCTGGGGGGGGGGGGGGGGGGGAGGCGGCGTGAACGGGCCTCCCCAGGTGGCGGCCATCTAGCTGAGTTGCGCTCGCTCTTGCGGCCACAGCGTCTCGCTCACCATGTTGTGGAGTTGCTCCCACTCTTGCAGTGCAGCGATAGGCGGCTGCCACATGGCTGTCAAAATGGCGGACGGCTCTTCGGTTTTGGGCCTGGTCCACTGAAATGGCCCTGGGACACCTTGGAAGTCGGACGCTTGCCTGCTAGGGCTTGGGCTCCATTCTCGAAAAGCGTCCCCTCAGCCGTGAAGATTGTATAAAAGTCTTGGGGGCCCCCGACTCCCGCAGGCTTCCGGTGGGGAGCGGCTGCCATGATTGCTCGCGGAATGACCACGACGGAGCCACGAGATGGTGGTGCTCTCATGCTGACGCCAGCTTCAGTCTGAATGATCCAGAAACAAGGTGGGGCTTTCATCGTTTGGGAAAAAAAAATGTTCTAAACCAATGAAAAGTGTTATTTTTAGGTCATATGACCAAGCCTTCCATCTTTAGGAAACCAAAAGTAAAATGAACCAATGAAAAGTTTTATAAACAAGTCACATGACCTGTTATGCGACATAGGGCTACAAAAAGCGTAGAAAATCCGTTGGCACGTGAGGCGGCGTCAGTAGCGGACCGATGTGCGAATAGGCCGAAGGCAGCACAACGCGCCGAGATCCGGATGGCACCGAGGTGGTGTCCAGCAAATTGCCGCACTGGTGTGGCCATCCTACAATGCTGCGCCGAAAGACGGCGTGTCCAGCTGAATTGCGGTCACTGTTGCGGTACAGTGACTCGAACGCGCCGAGATCCGGATGGCGCCGAGGTGGTGTCCAGCAAATTGCCGTACTGGTGTGGCCATCCTACAATGCTGCGCCGAAAGACGGCGTGTTCAGCTGAGTTCCGGTCACTCTTCCGGCACAGTGACTCGAACGCGCTGAGATCCGGATGGCACCGAGGTGGTGTCCAGCAAGTGGCTGCACTGGTGTGGCCATCCTACAATGCTGCGCCGGAAGTCGGCGTGGGGTGCCCCGTTGGCTTATGAGGTGATGTCAGTAGTGGACTGATGTGTGAATAGGTCGGAACCAGCACAAGGCGCCAAGATCCGAATGGCAAGTCCTGGATGTTGAGTGCCTCAGTTGAGATTTCTGAGCAGTGCTTGTAGAACTGTCTGAAGCTTATTTGCACCTGCTGCAGCTTCACTAGGTCCGGCGGAACTTGTTGCCTTTTCCTTTCTGCTTCTTTTCCTACAATGCGTTTCTTCTGAAGACACGACCAGGTCCCTGAATGTGTGCAGGGGGACGCTATTGAATGAATGAACGCGCCGAGATCTGGATGGCACCGAGGTGGTGTCCAGCAAATTGCCGCACTGGTGTGGCCATCCTACAATGCTGCGCCGAAAGTCGGCGTGGGGTGCCCCGTTGGTTTATGAGGTGATGTCAGTAGCGGACCGATGTGTGAATAGGTCGGAACCAGCACAAGGCGCCCTGCACTGTTGAGCCTTTTTCAATGTCTGTTTTTTGTTCTTTCCCCTCCATCAAAAACAAAACAAAAATACAAGGCGCCAAGATCCGAATGGCAAGTCCTGGATGTTGAGTGCCTCAGTTGAGAGTTCTGAGCAGTGCTTGTAAGACTGTCTGAAGCTTATTTGCACCTGCTGCAGCTTCACTAGGTCCGGCGGAACTTTTTTCCTTTTCCTTTCTGCTTCTTTTCCTACAATGCGTTTCATCTGAAGACACGACCAGGTCCCTGAATGTGTGCAGGGGGACGCTATTGATTGAATGAAAATGGCGGCTTGACACAAAGCTGACTCAAGCGTTACTGTTGGTGCTATACAGACAAAAATTGGTTTTCAGTTTGTACATTCTTCAGGTTTTTTTTTCCATCCAAGTCTGATTGAGAGTTTGTAGAAAAATGGCTTCAGATTTTCCACATACTACTCTTCAACATTCTTCCTAAATGTAACAATGTGAAACTCACTAGGAGAACGGCTGTTTCTGTTTCCTTTCAAAATGCTGCCACCAATATTTTCTGAATGGAAGACACCATCTTGTAACATAAAGGGCCGAAAGGGGTTCTGGTCTGGCCGATGGTTGGTGGAGACATTTTGACTATATCTTGGACCTGCCCGGCCTCGCCCAAAATGGCGCCGGTATAAATGGGACTCGTAACTCTTTGCCCGCAAATGTATATCTAGAAAATGTTATTGTAAGTGGCCCTGTCGTATTTTAATTACAAAATGTACGTCCACCGATTCCGCAACTGTTAGACACCTTTGTTCTTGTCACCTAATGGCCCGCTCGTTACGTTCTTCTACAGTGTAAATGTCTCCTCATCATATACGATTTGAGTTTGCTCCGTGGCCGGCCCACGTGGTTATAGGCCCGTATTTGTATACTGACATTTTCACAATAAAGGTTTTTAAAACAAAACACGGTAGTAGTATTTTCATTTGTAAAGTTTTTACTTTTAGTGACTGTTTTCGAATCAGTAAAAGGCAAGTGAAATAAAGCAGTCCAATTACATGACGGATAAAAGGTATAATATGTAGGAACGCAGTAAAGATAAATGGTCAAGGGCAGTTGTGTTTTTCATGTCTGCACAATAAAGTGATCGATAAGAATCTGATAATCAGGCGTATCGGCGACTAAGACAGCAGGCCGAATCTCTTTTACTCAACGGCTCCGTCATGGAAGGAAGAAACGCCCTTTTTCTCGAAAAAGGAATATATTTTACTTGCAAGACAGTTGTAAATTTTCCGGGAAAGTACATTAGCCTGGAATATTATAACATATGTTTGAAAAAAAAATATTGTTCGAAAATAATAAAAAGCGTAATTTTTAGGTCATATGACCAAGCTTTTCATCATTAAATTAACAAAAGTAAAATGAACCAATGAAAAGTTTTATTAACAAGTCACATGACCTGTTATGCTTACGTTACGCGCTGCGCGCCGCGCCTCGGATCACTTCCGGGTGCGCTAACGCGGCGTGTCATAAAACGCATTACGCGACAACGTAGGTCAAGAATATAGTCTAAATGTCTCCACCAACCAGCGTTCAGAACACAACCCCTTTCAGCAGTCCAAAAAGTTCTGTTAAATGACAACAGAGGGGACAGGCAACAAGAACCATCAGTCAAAGAGGGGAGGGCAAGTTCTTCTCTTCCGGGTCATGTTGGGGCGCTACCGGAACTGATCGAATTGGTAGTCTACAGTGTTTCTGGATGTTTCAGACTAAAGCTGGCGTCAGCATGAGACCACTACCATCTCGTAGCTCCGTCGTGGCCATTCCACGAGCAATCATGGCAGCCGCTCCCCACCAGAAGCCTGCGGGAGTCGGAGGCCCCCAAGACTTTTGTAGAATCTTCACGGCTGAGGGGACGCTTTTCGAGAATGGGACCCAAGCCCTAGCAGACAAGCGTCCGAGTTCCAAGGTGTCCCAGGGCCATTTTAGTGGACCAGGCCCAAAACCGAAGAGCCGGCCGCCATTTTGAGAGTCCTGTGGCAGCCGCCTATCGCTGCACCGCAAGAGCGGGCGCATCTCAACTACATGGTGAGCGAGACGCTGTAGTCGCAAGAGCGGGCGGAAAACAGCTGAATGGCGGAAGAGGCACAGTGTAGCAAAAGCGGGCGGAATGGCAACTAAAACGATAAAGGGGCGCCTCACTACAGCTTGTCTTCAGGTCAAACGGATTGTGGGACAAGGTCCAGAATTGAAGAGTCATCAAAAGGCAAAAAGTACCGCCGGACCCCGGGAGCCGGCCGCCTATGTCGGGGGCGATCTCAGGCTACACCAGTGCTATAAGACTTGGGGAGGGTGTCGGAGCCAAGCGTCTTCTCCGAGTCCATGGCCATCACAGCGCCCCTCAGGGGCCTCCGTCAAGCTGTTTAGGAAGGTAACATATCACATTGTTTTCTAATGCAGTCAGGTCCACAAACGACACTCACTTACTTTGAGAATAGTGAAGCTGCAGTAGGTGGAAATAAGCTTCAGACAGTGTTACAAGCGCTGCTCAGAACTCTTAACTATGGCACCCAACATCCAGAACTTATGCTATTTGAGAATGGTAGTGACATCGAAGCATCTCAGGGACCAAAACCATTAACGTACTTTCACGTATGAAAATCTTACTTGGGGAGGGGGCAGGAGCGAAGCGCCCCCTCCCAGTCAGCGCCACCACACCGTATGTTGAAAATCTGAAGCCATCGTTCTACAAAGTCAACCAAACTTGGATTGAAAAATCTAGAAAAATGTACAAACTGAAAACCAGTTTTGGTCTGCATAGCATCAGTAACAACGCTTGAGTCAGCTTTGTGTCAAGCCGCCATTTTGATTCAACAAAGCACAGGCATTGAAAAAGGCTGAAATTCAGAACTCTAAACTATGGCACCCAACATCCAGGAGCTTGCTATCCGGATCTTGGAGCCTTGTGCTGTTTTCGATCTATTCACACATCGGTCCACTACTGACATCATCTTATAAACCAACGTTATGTAAATAGTTTTTTAATAAAATGTTTTACCCTGTTTCTTTGCTGGTGTGTTGTCTATATTTTTAATATTTGCATAGGGTTTGTCATTATTTTGTGCGGGATGGGTGATGGAGCCGAGCTGTCTTGCAGCCCTCATGGTGTGGAGCTCAGTTCATCTCACTATTTTCGTATTTCTCAAGAAGGGTTGTTCCTAATATTTCTATTTTAGCGAGGTCAAAAAGAGATCCAATTAGTGGCCTACTGATTTTGCTCGATTACTTTTATTTTTTTACACGATTTTTCACTATCTGCAAAGACTAAACAGAGTATTGCGACTTTGTGCTTGTTTGTAAATAGAGAATGATCCAAAGAGAACCAATTCTAAAACAGTAAATGCTTGGACAACAATCAATCAAATGGAGAGACAAGGAGGTACGACGGATTACAACGGGGGTAAAGGCCTGCGTTAACTACCCTTCTGTATCTGCAAAGAGAGAGTACTACTAAGGCAAAAGAGGGGAGGGGGGGGGGGGCAGCGTTCAAAGCACATCAGCGTGCATAAATACGAAAATGTTTTTATCTATCACGTACTTGACATTTTAAAGCTTTTCATATTTGCTATTAAAAAACCAATGAAATTCACAGAAAAAACCATAGGTTATAGTGGATATATAGTTAGGAATTTGCATTTACAAAACCTTGAAAATTCAATGAAAAAACCATAGGTTATAGGCCATATATAGTTAGGAATTAGCATTTACAAAACCTTATTTTACTCGCATAAAACCATTGAAATTCCATATATAGTTAGCTAACTATAAGCGCTAACTATATATCGCGCACCCGCAATCCACTGCTGATGATGTCACATATTACATCATTCATGACATGGTCAGTGACATCACTGATGACATCACTGATGACATCTCAAATGATATCACTGATGACAACTCAAATGATATCAATGATGACATCTCAAATGACATCACTGATGACATCACTGATGACAATTCAAATGACATCACTGATGACATCTCATTTGTCATCACTGATCACATCACTCATGTGATAATACAATGAACCTCTTCAGACTCTAATATAACCTTACATACACTCAGTATAAACAGACACTCACAGACTGTCACTCATCCATGGAGTTACTCACACACCTAGTCAGTCATGCAAAGAATCAATCACACCTCCATTTCCTCAACTATACAGTTATACACATCTTACTTATTCAAACATATAATAACACATATTTACTCTCTTATATAATCCCTGATACAAGCTCACAGTGATCGATACAGCCACTCACACATTCACTGGCTCTTATGTTCAGTTATTTATATATCTCAACTCTCACATGTATTGTGTTTTACATACGTACTTACTTGCACATGTAGCAATGAGAAATCCATTCACTCACCAACACACCCATGCACAGTCAACCGCCCATATAGCTGTTTCCACATGCACTCTTGAACTCATACTCCTAGTGAATCAACTGCTTACACATCTATGCACAGAGTCACGCACCTCCCAGCCACCCACACACACACTCAGCCTCCCATTCAAATATTTGGGCAACCAATCAATAACCCATATGGCCACTCTTATAGCTACTGATCAACACATGCAGCAGCTTACACAACAACAAACATACTGATGCACGAATTAAGACAGTTTAGTCACTAACCCATGTACTCAGTGAGACACATTTAATCACTCACTCATACAGTCAGTCATGCACCTACTAAATTCTTCATCCAGACACTTATACATCCACTCATTCTTCAATATGTGAAACATATTTAAACTTTACAGACACATACAATCACTGGTTGTTTTGATCAGTGATGTCATCAGTGATGTCACTGACCATGTCATGAATGATGTAATATGTGACATCATCAGCAGTGGATTGCGGGTGCGCGATATATAGTTAGCGCTTATAGTTAGCTAACTATATATGGAATTTCAATGGTTTTATGCGAGTAAAATAAGGTTTTGTAAATGCTAATTCCTAACTATATATGGCCTATAACCTATGGTTTTTTCATTGAATATATATATATATATATATAGATATATATATATATATATATATACACGATACAACTCCCAGCACTTCCTTTCGGCGAACTGACAGAAACGAACCACCAGGACAATTCGAATGGCAATATTCTTTATTCCTCACTCCTCATCTCCCATTCAGTCAATTAGCTCCAAAGTGCCGTGCATATGTGCAAAATATGTGCTAAAGTGCCAACCTATTAGTGTCTAAAAGTGTGCAGATATATAAAATGCTGCTAGAGGCGGCAGGTACGGGAATGCTGTGATATTTTATACTGTTTCTATCCCGACCAAATCCTCTGCCGCGAACAATAGGGAGCCCCCTTAAAAATTGCTAAAAGATATAACAGCTACTAATAACATGATGAGCACAGCTATAATAATTATTGTGGGACACTGAGGGGGAAAACTACTCTCAGATGACCCACATGCTATTTCAGTAGGAAGTGTATATTTCAGGTCCACCGTGTTTGAATAGTCCTGATCATAAATTACAAGTAATTGTGCAAATCCTCTCCTGTGTTCAAACCCTGGGGGTACTCAGTATCAAGTTCGATGATGTATCTGGATTTTAATTGAAGTCGTTTTTCATGATGGCCCCCTCTTTTGTTCATAGGTACTGTGTCAATGACAAGATATTGAAGACAATTCAAATTGTTAACATGTTCCAACTTGAAATGTCTTGCCACTGGGTAGTTGGGTCAGAATTAAGTATGGCCCGCAGGTGTTTTAGTATTCAGGCATATACTTGTAATTTGGTGCTGCCAATATAGTGCAACCCACATTTGCATTGTAAAACGTAAACAGGGTATTGCGTTCAACAAGTAAAATGACCTTTGAGTTCTATGCTCTCTGAGGAAAATGCTGTGGTGTATGATGTAGTGTTTATGCCAAATTTACACACACACGGCAGGAGCAACACTTGTAGAACCCTCTTTTGGGAGATAACCAACTGCTCTTATTGTCAAGTTCAGGACTGGTTTTTTTTTTCTTTCAGAAATAGGTTTTATTGACATTTCAGATATGATTGCAAGACATCCACAGCACTCCGAACACCGGAGGGGCTGTGAGCATATAATCAAGAAGCATAGTATAGCAATCAGTACGGTAAGCAGGATAAGACATTAACATTGAACTACCCGAACCCACAACCCCGTAAAACCACCCCCTTCCGGGTCCCCCCCTAGCCCTGTTCACGATGGTCACCTGGATCTAAGCAAATCAGTCTATACAATAATGGTAATACACTCCCACCCTCACCCCGGTTCTTAGGACAATTGGTCTTCAGTTACATCCTGCTGCGGCGGCGGTTCCAGACACAGCCCCCTGTAGTCCGCCCACCTCTTCCAAATGTTATAGTGCTTTCTGGGGCAGCCACGGGCCTCAAACACTGGACGTTCCAGTCCCATATAATATTCCAAGCCCCGTTTCCATACCTCGATCGGGGGAGCCCTAGGGTCTTTCCAGGCGTGGACCACATCTCTCTTGGCCACTGTAAGGCCCAGGAGTAACAAGTGCCTTTTATATATGTTGCCACCCACTTGCTCCAAGACATGTAGGAGGCCCAGCTGTGATGTACGTGGGAGTTGCCAACCCAGAACCTCATCCAAACAGTCCCATATACGCTTCCAATATCTCTTCAGTGCCCCACAGGTCCACACGGTATGAAGGAACATGCCCAATTCTCTGCCACACCTCAGACAATCGGGGGAGGCAATCAATCCGGCTCGCCACAGCCTCTCTCTCGTGTAGTAAGCCCTATGTAGGTATTTAAATTGGATAAAGCGCAGTCGTACGGCTACGGCCGCCTCCCTTGGAGCCGCAAGGGCCTCCCTCCACCCCTCCTCATCAATTTCTTTGACATCCCTCTCCCATTTAGACCGCACGCCGTCTAGGGAGGAGTAACAATGGGTAACAAGTGATTGGTAGATGCAGGATATTTTCTTTTCTGTCAAGTCTCCCATAAACTATTTAGCTTCTAGCGGACTAAATTCCAGCAGGGAGTCTAACCCTCCAAGGCAGGGGAGATAGCGTGGCGGAACTGCAGGTATTTGAAGAACTGGGTACGTGGCATATCGTACTCATCCCTCAGCTCCTGAAAGGATTTAAGGGTTGTGCCCCTCATGACATGTCCCAGCGCCGAGATCCCTATCGAGTCCCAGCCGCGAAACCCCTGCAAAGTCGACAAGGCCGGCAGGCGGCCGTTCTGCCACAGCGGGGTCTCCCTAGTCAGCCTATCCCACCATCCCATACGACTAAGTACTCGACGCCAAACCTGGAAGACAACCTGCCTAACCATCGGGAGCCTCCTCCTCTTCCCCGCCGAGTACAGTAACGTGTGCAAAGTATCTGGTTCCATTAAATACCTCTCCAGAGCATACGCCAGATCGCCCAATCCCCATACCACCATTCGTTGAGTATCAATAGATGGGACGCTTGATAGTAGGAGAGGATGTCCGAAGACGCCAGGCCACCGCAGTACGTAGAGAGGAAACAGGTGCGAAGGGCCACACGAATAGCACCCCCAGCCCATAGAATGCGGCCCAATGCCGAGTTAACTTAGCGAAACCATTGTGGCGAGATAGGATAGGGATGATTCTGCAGTTGATATAGCAGACGAGGGAGAGCTACCAACTTAAAGATGGCCGACCGGACATACAAGTTCAAGGGCATACAGGACCATGTTTTCATATCCGACCGGACCCTGTCCCAGAGCGGAACAATATTACGCTCCCACGAGACTCCAGGGATGTCTGTCATGAATACCCCAAGATACTTAATACCTCCTGTCGCCTTCTGAAGGGTGGACGCCCAATTACCAAGAGCCACACTGCTACCCAGGGTCCACAAGACGGACTTCTTTACGTTGAAGTTAAGCCCTGAAACCTCGCCAAACACCCTCATGATGTCAAGAACTCTTGGGCCCGACCTACTGAGATCTGTAAGAAAGAACTGCACGTCGTCCGCATAAACGCGCAATTCAGTCCGACGGCCCAGCCTCCCATTCGAATCTCTTCATCTGCGCGTCTATTCGCTCCTATGCCGCAAGAGGTTCCATCGCGAGAGCGAATAAGTACGGCGAGAGCGGGCATCCCTGCCGGGTACCCCGCCCGATGAGGAAAACGTCTGAAATCGCACTAGCCACTCGCACAGACGCTGTCAAATCGGTATATAGCAGCCGTATATACGAGAGAAAATGAGGACCGAGATTTAGACGGGGTAGGAGTGCCTGCAAGTAAGCCCAGCTCAGTGAATCGAAGGCTCTATCAATATCAGCCAATAGAAGTGCCGCCTGGGAGCCGGTGGCCCGCATCATTTCCAAGGCCACCTGGGCCCGCCTAATGTTGTGTCTGGTGGCCCTGTGTGGCATAAAGCCGGCCTGGTCTGGGTGGACTAGAGTGGTAATCAATGGGAGGAGGCGGTTGGCGAGCGCTTTCGCCAGTATCTTCACCTCGATATTCAGAAGTGAGATAGGACGATACGATTCATGGCGATCCGGTGGTCTTCCCGGTTAGCAGAACACCACGATCTCGGCATGCCTCCAATCCGGAGGCAGATGACCCAACTCTCTAGCAGCATCTAATGCCTTCTTGAAATGGGGCCCTAACTGGAGATGGTATTTCCGAAAAAACTCGCACGGGAAACCGTTCGGCCCTGGGGCCTTCCCGGTGTTCAGTTCACCAAGTGCCTCGCCCAATTCCTCCGCGAACAAAGGAAGCTCGAGACTGTCACGCTCCTCATCGGAGATCCCCCGTGCCGGGAGGTCCGCTAGAAATTTGTCCACAGCCTCCGCTGGGAGAAAATCTCTGGGGGCGAATTGTGCTTCATAATAGCGCGCAAAACTATCGGCAATGACCCCTGGTTATAGAATTCAGTTATAGAATTCCCGGCCTCATCTTTCAGCGCTGGCAGCGTCTGAGCCTGGAACGTGCCCTGGCACAGCCTTACAACATTGAGCTGGATTTGTCCCCCCATTGGTATATTCTACTCTGCTTTGCAAGCCATATGTGGCGTGACTCCTCAAGGTGTAGGGAAGCAGCATCGCTCTGCGCCTGCAGTAGCCGTCGTATGTCCTCCTCCGCCCCGATCTCCGTGGACCGTGTCTCTAGAGTGCGGACGCGATCCGCCGCCCTCTCCAGATCTTCTCCCCGCGCCCTACGGGCCCTCGCACACCAGGCTATATCCACTCCCCTGAGTGTAGGCTTCATGGCCTCCCAGAGGGTCACCACGTCTGATTCCGACCTCTCGTTTTCATCCCAGCAGTGAGCGATGGCCTCCCGCATAGGGGACTGGTAGTCGTCCTGTTGCAGGTGCCAAGTAGAGAGGCGCCACCAAAATGGCTGCCACCTCCTATCAAGGAGGATATCAATCGTAATGGAGGAGTAGTCAGAAAGCCCACGCGGCAGTATAGCCGTCGATGTTACTCTTCCTATCTTGGCGCATGGGACAAACAAGTAGTCTAACCGTGAGAAGGACTGATGGACCACCGAAACATAAGTATATTCCTGACTGTGTGTGTGTTGATAGCGCCAGGCATCCATACATCCCATGCCTCGCACCATATCATTCAGTCTCGTAGGGGCAGCCACCAGCTGTCCGCCATTCGGCCTGTAGCGATCCACGGTTCCATCCATAACATCATTCCAATCGCCTCCTATCACTGCCAGCGCGTCTGGAATCTCAGCCCAAACAGTGAACAGCTTCTCCGCCAAAGACCACTGCAAGGGGGGGGGGGGGGGGGGCATACACACTACCAAAGACCACTGGTTCCCCACCAATCAGTCCTTTAACAAAAACATATCTGCCCTGGGCATCTATCCAATGTGTAGAATGAACATAAGACACCCTGCGGTGAACCAGGACCGCCACACCCCGGGATCCCCAGACAAAACCAGCATGGAACACCTGATGATACCCATAGCGCTGTAAACTAAGGGCCCGATGTAGGTAAATCCCATTTACCGATTTAGAAATACCGAATCTTACCGATTCGGTATTTCAAAATCGGTAAATGGGATGTAGGTCCCAACATCTGGATTCGTTACCGAATCCTTAACAATTCTTTAATTACCGATTCGGTAAATACCGAATCGGTAATGCCCATTCATTCCTATGGGCTTTGAAGTCCATAGGAATGATTAGGCATTACCGGTTCGGTATTTACCGAATCGGTAATTAAAGAATTCACAAGGGTGCAGGGGGTGTCACTTTGACACCCTCTAGCACCCCCAAAACGGGCATGTGTGCAATGTGGCACACAGACATGCCCTAAGGGCTCGTCTGTCTGTCACATGGCACATGTGTACATGCACAGATGTGCATGTACACAGGAATCGGTATTTTACCATGGATTTGTATTCCATGGTAAAATACCGTTTCTGTAAGCCATGTGCCAAAGGTAAATTTTCTACCTACATTGCTTTTTCGGTAATTTTAACGAATCGGTAAATATTACCGAATCGGTAATTATTTTACCGATTCGGTACATATTACCGAATCGGTAAATATACCGATTCGGTAAAATCACCGAAAATGTGCCCCTACATCTCGGTAGCCCTTTACCGATCGGAAACGGCTGAAAATCGGTATTTTCGGCCGATTCGGATCGGTAAAGGGCTACCTACATCGGGCCCTTAGAGTCTTGGTACCTAGGAGATGAGTCTCTTGCAACAGTGGGACATCAGCCTTCTCCTTTTTCCCCTGTCGCAGCACAGCACCTCTTTTAATTTTATCTAGCATGCTCCTCAGGTTCCAACTCACAATTCGCAGCGCAGCTCTGGGGAGCTCCGAAGCAGAACCTCTAACCGCCATCAACTGGAAAGATCTGCAATCGCCTGGGTGTAGGTGAGTGCAACTGTCCATAGGACATGAACCAAACCTGGTGGACCATCGTGTGTGAACAAGTTACCCCTGTGGACCCAAACATTACGCATCCCCCCACCCTCCACCCCCGGACCCAGCCCCAACCCAACTCCCGGAAAACTGGTCTCCCCCCTCCCCTATACCTCAACAACATTGAAGTACCTGTCGCGGTGCAGGAGTGCCCTAAACCCCAACGGGAGGTCAGCGGCCACCCACTCCAAGGTATCCCCATTAACCACTCCCTCAACCCCCAACTAGCCCCACTAGGGGGCAAGTAACGTCTGCGGACGACTGGACTGCCGCTACCCTGGGGCAATAGTCTGCCTCACCGTCCCCCCCCACCCTCTCCCACCCCGCATCTCATAACTGTTAGCCAAGTCCGTAACGCAGGTTAGCGGTGTTTCGGCCATCGTCCGACATCTCAGGCTGGGCCACTCTCAGTCGCTTGCAGAGTTCACTCCGCAACCCAACACAGTTAAGTACCACATGTCTCTTCTCCTTTCAAGAATCTGCCTCCTGAGAGTCCTGAGGAGCAGTCTCCTCCGCTGTGCTCTTCTTGGTGGGGGACCCCTTAGTGGAGCGGGACCGCCAGTTGCTCCTACTACGAGAGCGTCGGTGGGTCTGCCGCGGCGCCGTCGAGGAGTATGAAGCAGAGTCCCGAGCCGGTGAAGTGTGCGGCCGAACCCGAACCGTCTCGTCAGTCCATGTAAACACTTCTTCCGGAGAATTGAAGAACATGGTCCGAGATTGATAAATCACTCGCAGGCCGGCTGGGTAAAGGAGGGCGTACTGGATTTTGAGTCCCCTCAAGCAAGCCTTGGCCTCTGTGAAGGATTGCCATTGTCGCTGTACTAGCTTAGTGTAGTCTGGGAATATCAGAATCCGATGATTGTCGCACTTAAGGGGTTCCTTCAACCGAGCTTGCTTTAGGATAGTGTCCCTATCGTGATAGTTAAGCAGTTTGGCTATTACAGGCCGTGGGCGCTCTCCAACCGGCGGCTTCGAAGCAAGCGCCCTGTGTGCCCGCTCAATGACAAAACAGTGAGAGAGGGACTCCGGCGGCAACCACCCCTCCAGCCATTGAGCAAGAAAGGACTCCATGTTTCCTTTTTCACAATCCTCCGGAAAACCGACGAACCGTAGGTTGTTGTGCCAGGCTCGTCCTTCGGCATCTACCGCCCGAAGCGCCAGGCCTTTCTGGATCCCTTCCATGGCGACGACTTTCTTCTTCAATATGGCCACGTCGTCTTCCACCCCGGTGATCCTTGTTTCAGCCTCGGTGATGCGTGCCACAGCGTTTCGTAAGTCCTGGCGCAGCAGCGTGACATCAGCTCCGACTGCCCCTATCTTGGCGTCCAGGGCATCTCTAGACTGAGTGATTGCCGCTAGTATTGCAGCATTGTCCGGCCCCTGGGGCGGAGGGCCCCCAGAGGCCCCGGTCGCTCCACCCGCACCCGTAAATTTGTCGAGGGTGCCTTGTTTCGAGGATCCGCTGCCTCCTCCACCTCTGGTCATGGTCCACAGCCGGTGGGGTCTGCTCGGTAGGAAAATTCCTCTTGCAATCCACTAGGTTTCACCGTCGCGGCCTGAGGGACCCTCCGCCAGCCGCCAGCCAGGCCCACCTGGTAGTTCCTCCGTGAGGTTCCGGGCATAAGCGGTCAGGTAAACAACAGGCCGGCGCGCCGGGTCAGGCAGCCATCCTCCGCTGTGTTATGCAGGCCCCAAATATCTCCACGGCTCACCCCGAGCCTCCACGCGGCTCCACCAGCCCATGATTGGGACACGGCAGCGCAATCACCAGGCCCCGCGCCGCCCCGGGCAGCCCCGCGTGATCAGGAAAGGCCAGTATCGTGGGTGGCGTACCGCACCACGCACCCAATGCCCCGAGTCGCTGCTCTGTGGCAAGGGGGCTCCCCGGGGGGGGGGCACACCACGGCTCGATTCAGCCGCCGAGTCGTGGGCCACTATAGCGGCAGATCAGGCACCAACCAAGCACCCCAGTTCAAGGACGGCGTACTCGCGCCTCTGGGACCAGGTCAGCTGCGGTCCGATCCGACCGCCGGAATCACCACGGTCTCTTTTCCGCTCCTCACACCCGCCCCCAGTGTACACTCACCACCGGGGTCGCGTCTCCGGGTCCAGGCCTCACTCAAGGTCTCCGCCGCCACCAGCAGCCAGGCGATCAGCGCCGCATCGGCCGCAGCCTCCCGGCAGCCGTCCGGTCCCCCAGGGGCAGCGCCAGGCCCGACAAGGAATTCGCCAGCGGCCCCTCTGCTGTTACAGTGTCCCGAATGGGGCCGGGCCGCTGCGCTGTTGCCTCTCGCCGTCTGCCGCCTGCCCGCCCACTCCTCGGGCGTCGCCAAAATTTAGGTCCCGGCTTCAGCCGCCGGCACAGGCCGCTCCGCCTCCGGGGCCTGCTGAACCTGATCTGCACCTCCGGCGCAGCCAAGAATTACGCCACACCGGCCGGACACCTTCCGCCACCCCTCACTGCCGCGGGATGGGCACAGGCGTGGGGGAGGCAGGATAAATTACAAGGAAATGAAACGGCGGGACGGTGCTCTACTAAGCTGCGTCCGCCATGACTGCCGTCTTAGCCACGCCCCCCCAGGACTGGTTTTGACTATATTGTACATGGAATACGCCTTGTGTAAGGTGAACTTAGGCCGCTCAGGGAGCACTTGTTTCAATGTAGCATCTGTCAGGACTATAGGTCATTGCTTGGGTATAATAGATTGAATTTCTTAGGCCTGCTTGCTGTAAGTGGTAATGAGCCTACATGAGGCCTTGTTTTGTTTACTGTTATCTATTTTATTGTTGGATGTGGCACTTGCCGTATGGTCTTGTCCTCTCAACAGTATCTGTCTGTCTTTACTGTTGGCTTTTATCTTTGCTGTTTCTAGTTTTTTGGGACTATAGCATCTCTCTATGAACCTCTGTGTAGCTGCATTTTGATGAAATATTAAGTCATTTACAGAAGTGCACGCTCTGCGAATACGTAAATATTCACCATAGGGGAGGCTAGTAATGGTGTGTTGGTGGTGGAAGCGCAATGGCATCTTTATTAATTACTCGATATTGGATAACTAGATAGCCTTAACTCTCGAGACGCTGTTTAGATTCTATCCCTTGTTATTACGGAGGGAAGTAGATAACCGTGGGTCCGCTGTCTATCTCCATGACAGCACAGCGAGGCTCCGTTTTAGGAAACAGCGCGGCGGCAGAATTTGCCTACTCTTCTAATCAGGTAAATGACACCCAATGGAAACTATACGAATTACGAATGTGTTGAACCTGATATTAGAACGTCTTTGAGAATTAGTGAAAAATGTGAAAAATGTGACGTTTGCCACTTTAGAACCTAGCAATAAGTTCATGTCAATTCCTTTTTCAGATCGTCTCGTCCACTAACGACTAACCAGAACAGCATTCGTTTTAAAATAAATTTGATACAGTCATCATAATGATTTTTTGCCTGTATCCCTATTGAATGGAACATCAATTTCCTTTAGGTATGTACCATAACCCCTTCAGCCTCAGTTGAATAAAAATCGGATTATATTTTGAGATATTTATTTGTAACTTTGAGACATTATTATTTATAGATTTTGGCTCTTGGACGAGAACATTACCAACATCCTGTCTTAGGCGATTCAATCTATATTAACGAAACTAGTAAATGCATCTCTTTAATTAAAGAAAGACCAACATCTTGTCTTAGGCATCGCCATCCATTTTAAAGAAACTGGTAAATGCATCTCTTTAATTAAAGATCGATATCGACTGCCACTTTTCACCTATTCTTATTACCTACCATTAGGGTCACTCTATTCTAGTTAACGGTGCCATAGATTTTTAGATGCCCTATAGTCATGTGGACATTCGACCTTGAGAGGGATAATTGATTAGGTAGAACAACTATGCCCGATATCTTTGTGTTTATATTATACCCTGAAAATACAGAACAACCATGCCCGAGATCTCGATGTCTATATAATACTCAAAAAAAAATTACAACGTATTAATTTTCATACCAACAGAACAGAAAAGAATTCAGGAGTTTTTACCGCAAATTGAATTCATCGACATCCTCTTCCTATCCCATTTGAAAGTAATACGATTTGGCAACTTTTATTTTATAAAGACGAAAGTAAATAATTTGGATATAGATGAATGATATATTGCTTTTTAATTAGCCACCAAACTCCATCTATGATCAGTCCCTAGAAGCTAATCTGAATATCCTCTATGAGAATTGTATATGTATTTTTTGAAAGGAGTTCCCTTATCTCTATTTACCATTAACATAGTTGTCTGGAACCTTCAACATCATGTCCATAATGTATTTTGGATCCTGATGTTTATTATGGATTTGAGACAAATGAGCACAGAAATTTACTATGATTCGTTGCATTTACTAATAATATGAACTTGTCTGTAGATGGGCTTTGGACCAACTCTATATTATGTTGATGTATGATTGTTGTTTGAGGTGTTTTAACAAATGTTGGCTAAAACATAATAGAATTTGTTATTTGGAATGTAGTAAATTGGTTTTCCCTTTGATTAACACACTATGTTATGTATTTATTTGATTTTAATATATGATGTTTATTATTATTTAGGTTACTGTGTGGCTTGTCCTGAAGAAGGCGCAGGTCGCCAAAACGCGCGTCGAGATTAATTACTTTTGTGCCACGTATATTTGCTTTGTATTTTTGCTTTTTTTTTTTTTTAAAAACCTTTATTGATCAAAGCAAAGTACACCGCTATTCAGCCGTACATCCCGGAGGCCAGGCAGCATCTTGTCTCAGGTCAGAAACAAGTACAAAAAACAAGGCACAGAAGTAGTCAGGTTTAATTTTGCAATGAAGAATAATAAAATAACAATAAGTGAAAACAAAGTCAAGGAAAGAAAAGACAGACAAAGGAAGAGGAAAGAACAAGGAAAGAAAAGAGGAAAGAAGAGCAAGGCTGAGGGCCATAAGGATATTCTAGGCACATATCACGGGGAGGGGCGGGGTGCGCACATCTCCCAAGCAACAGATTGCATAACAAAAAGATGGACAGGGAGTAGCAGTTCAGGATACAATACATGGAACCTAGGGAAGGGGGAGCTACGGGAAAAGGCGGACCTCAGGCTGCGCCGTCTCGGGGGGTGCACAAATGTCTCCCCTATATGAGTTCCATGCTCCCCAGACCAACCCCCACATCTTGGGCTTGCCCCGGGCCAGATAAACAGGCTTCTCACGGAGCATGCACCAATCCATGTTGGTTTCCCACAGGCCCACGGTGGGGGAAGTTGAAGCACCCCACTTCTGAGCAATGTCTCTTTTGGCTATCATATTGCCCAGGGTGACCCAACGGGTCTGAGCCACATTATAATCAGTCGGGCCCCACACATTAAGAAGGCAACACCGGGCCTCCGCATGCAGGGTCACACCGGTCACCTCCCTCATCACCCCATGTACACGTCCCCAATAAGAGGCAATCGCAGGGCACTCCCAAAGTATATGCATAAAGGTGGCCAGTGCGCCACAACCCCGCCTGCACAGCCCATCTTGAGAGAGTCCCATACGAATCAGTCGTGGGCCCATAATGTAAACCCTGTGGAGTATTTTCAACTGAACAAGTCTTAGCCTAGCCGAGATCGCCACCTCCTTAGGGGAGGAGACCACAGACTGCCATTCCTCATCATCCATCTCTACCCGATCATTCACCCAAAGGTCTCTCAGTTTCACCAGTAGGTCAATCCGCACATTAATAAGCTTTTTATAAATCAAGGAGATGACGCTATCCGGCATATGGCCGTCCAGCACCCTATCCTCCAACGGGGATGACTCTGGCACTTTCTCTCCCACGGGCATGCACGAAGTGAGAGCATGGCGGAGCTGCGCATAGCGGAAGTATTCAGAGTTACCTAATTGGAACTCGGCCTGCAGTGCCTCAAAGGATTTAACCTCACCCCTAGCCATCATGTCTAAAACCCTAGAAATACCGATTAGATCCCACCTGTCGAACCCTTTAGAGTGCCACAGTTTCCCAAGCAGGTCAGAATCATATAGGGGAGTTGCCATGGTGAGCTTACCCTGCCAACCCAAAGTTTTAGTCACCGCCCTCCACAAGTGCACCGCCGTCTTAGTGGGTCCAGTAAGTTTACGATCCAGAGATCTAGAATACAACGCCCTATAGTAGTTCCCATCGTTCATGAGCCAGCGATCCATGGCGTATCCCGGATTGGTCACAGGTCCATAGAACCCGTGGTTGACTGCAGCCAGCTGGGAGGCCCAGTAATAACGACGTATGTCCGGCAGTGCAATGCCGCCATCGTACCACGGTATAGTCAATTTGACAATGGATATCTGCGGTCTACCATCCCACAACAAGGTACGCTGCAGACTCTCGACCTCTCCAAAGTATTTGGCTGGCACTGGGTCTTGTGTGTTCTGGAGCGCATAAAGGAACCGAGGCAGGGACACCATTTTAAACAATGCCGCCCGGCCCAACAGGGATACCGGCAATCTTTTCCAGCCCTCCACATCTCGCCGGAGCCGAGCCAGAGGAGGGAGCAGGTTATGAGCATAACGGGTACGGGCATCCTTTGAAATATATATGCCCAGGTATTTGAATCCCTGCTGCGAAACCTGTATAGCACAACCGCGAGGAAGGCGCGGAGTGTCGCCACACAGGACATAAAGGGAGGACTTGGACCAGTTAATAACCAGGCCCGAGTAGCCCCCAAAAGTGCCCAGTATATCAAAGGCCATAATCAAAGACCGGCCGGGAGAGGTAAGATATAAGAGGATGTCGTCGGCATAGAGCGACACTCGATCTTCGAAGCCCGGCGACCACCTAATACCTGCTACGTCGGGATGTACTCGGATCCACGCAGCCAGCAGGCTCAAGAGCCAGGGCAAACAGGAGAGGCGACAGCGGGCAACCTTGTCTAGTGCCCCTGCGCAAGGCATACGAGGCAGACAAGCGACCGTTCACAGTCACATTAGCAAGCGGGGAAGAGTAGAGGAGTCGGACCCAGCTGATGTACTCAGGCCCAAACCCGAACTTAGCAAGCACGGCCCAGAGATAATTCCACTCAAGCAAGTCGAACGCCATTGTTGCATCAAGGGAGGCAAGCACTGTTGGTTCGGTAAGCAAATGCGCCCTCGCCATGACCGCGTGGAGCCTGCGAAGATTAAGGGCCGTGTTACGATGCGGGATGAAACTGGACTGGTCCGGGTGAACCAGGTCCGAAATCACTCCTACGAGTCGGTTGGCCAGAAGTTTCGCCAAGATCTTCGGCTCTGCGTTCAACAGGGAGATTGGACGATACGACCGGCACAGGTCTCGAGGTTTCCCTTCCTTGTGAATGACCACAATAGTGGCCAAGCGTTGGTCAAGCGGGAGCTCACCGGTCTCGCGAGCCTCCAGGAACATATCACGCAGAGGTGCAGCAACTGTATCAGCCTTGAGCTTATACAGCTCCACCGGGATACCATTGGGTCCCGGTGCATTCCCGGAGCGCAGCGACCTGATTGCCAATGCCACCTCATCCACCGTCAAGCCCCGGTTCATATCCTCCTGCTCAGCCTCAGACAGGCAAGGGAGTTCGATCTCCTCCAGAAAAGAGGCAGAGTCAGACTCATACAGGGCAGAAACAGATGTATAGACCGTCTTAAAGTAGTCCGCAAACGTCTCAGCAATTGCGGCAGGGTCAGTGACAACCAGGCCATCGTCGCCCAAGACCTCCGGCACAACTCGGGATGCCAATTCTTTCTTGTCCAGCCAGGCAAGGAGCTTACCCGCCTTATCACCGGCGTCATAGATCCTGCCCTGCTGTTCCCTGCTCTTCGCCTTAGCTGCGTCAGTAGCAGTGGCCCTGTATTCCGACTGCTTCAGGGCAAGAGCATGGAGCAGATCCGGAGTCGGCCCCAGGGCAAGCTGGGAATTCAGATCATCCATATCCAACTCCAGCCTAACCATGTCTCCATCCCATCTCCTGCGCGCGTCGGCTATCAAGGAGAAGGCTTCTCCTCTAAGAACAGTCTTAAAGGCCTCCCAAAGAGAGACGGCAGAGGTGACTGAGCCCGAGTTTTCGGCAAAATACAGCTCAATGGATTTTACTGGGAGGTCACGGGTCCAGGGATTGCGAAAATACCAAGGGTTAATAGGTGCGACCCTCGACGCAGCCATGACGTTAAAATCGAAAGACACCCAAACTGGGGAGTGGTCGGAGATACCCCTGGCCATAAGGCGAGCGCTAGAGACCGACTGCGCCTGGGCCTCGGGGGTCAGGATATAGTCAATACGCGAAAGGCTACCATGAGCCCCCGAGTGAAAAGTGTATTGTCTCTGGGAGGGGTGCAGGAGTCGCCAACAATCAACCATACCCATGGTGTTAAGGAAGTCAGGGAGCCAGGACTGTGCACTACGTAGATCTCTGGATGGGAAACGATCAAAATCCCCCGAAACCACTGAGTTAAAATCCCCACCCAGAATCAGCAATCCCTCCGGGAGACCCAAAATGGCGCCCCCAAGGTCTTGAAAAGTGGATGTTTGCAGTCCGGGAGGGACATAAATCGAAACTAAAACCAAAGTACGACCCTCCCATCGGCACACCACTGCAACGTATCTGCCCCTATCATCGACTAATGTAGACTCCACCTCCAGGGGAAGTGACATGCGCACCATAATGCCCACCCCTCGGGACCCCGTAGAGAACCCGGAATGGGCCACCATTTTGAATCCTCTCCTGTTCAAAGCTTTACAAGTGTTACCAACAAGATGGGTTTCCTGTAAAAGAACGACATCAGGGGCACAGCGTTTAAGCAATTGCAGAACAACCCCACGTTTAATGCGATCCCCCAACCCATTAACGTTCCAACTCAACAAATTCAATGATTTACCCCCCATCGTCATTGACGTCCCACCCCCTCAACACCCCCCGGAATGCAGCCCAAGAACCAAGAGCATAAGAACAATCAAACTCCAGCCTTAAAGAGTATAGAAGGAATAGAAACACACATCCCAACTGCCCCCCACCCTGCACCCCCGCATTAGACTAAAAGCCACCCCAACTAGCAGTGTGCCTGTCGCCCCTAAAACTACCCTACAAGAAGCCCCTAGAGGAGAATAGAGACATCCTATCCCCCCCGTCACCCTCCATATCAAAAGTGCAAATAGTGATAAAAAAGTAAACATCAGTTAAAGTCGATGCCAACCACGGCGACCCCCCCAGAGTAAAGTCACGGGTAATTTGTTCATTCCCTGGAACCTGAACATCCTGCTGCATCTTCCACCTGTTCATCCGGTTCGGTCCGACGTTGAGGCAAAGTGTCCAGCCAGTCCCCTGCCGCATCCGGGAGATCGAAAAACAGTGTCCGGGCACCATGCTCGATGCGGAGCTTGGCAGGATAGAGCATGGAGTAGCGCATCCCCAACTCCCGAAGCCGTCATTTCACACCAATAAAACTTTTCCGGCGTTTCTGGACGGCCTGCGTAAAGTCAGGGAAAAAGTTAATGTCTGCGTTCTGAAACCGCAACGGGCCAGCGCTCCTCGATGCCTGTAGAATGGCGTCCCGATCCCGATAATTAAAAAGTCTCGCAATGATGGGGCGAGGGGATGCGCCCGATTTCGGTGGGCCACCCGGGATCCTGTGCGCCCTCTCGACCGAGAAGAATTTGCTCAATCCTCCCGGGGCCAGTTTATTGACCACCAAGTCCTCTACGAACAGTTCTGCTGACTCTTCCTCGGCCTTCTCCGGAACTCCCGTGATGCGGACATTCTGGCGCCGTGCCCGTCCCTCGAAATCGTCGAGCCGGGGCGCCAACTGCCCATTAGCCATCTTCAAATCTCAGACCTCAGTTTGTATGTCCGACATATCATTAGTAAGACTCGACGTTTTGAGGTCCAGCGACTTCACCTTGTCGTTTGTCTTGCCAAGATCGGCCCTAATGAGGTTTAGTTCAATCTTTAGGGTATCCACTTTGCTGGACAGCGCCTCGTGTAGACTGTGCATTTCAGCTTTCACCCCAGCAATGGCGCCCATCACGTCGCGGAGTGTAAATTCAGGATCGTCCGGGGACACGTCCCGCAACGAGTCGTTAGTTCGACCCGCCATGGCCGGAGATCCCTTGGATTGGGAGAATCTTTCGGGGATGGTAGATTGGGACTGAGTCGGTTTCCTGCTAACCCTCGGTGGTTTTCCTTTGTCCTGGTCCCCTTTGCCAGCCATGTCGGGGCGCAATGGCCGGGTAGACCGGGAGGAGGGGCGGGTACTGAGCGCACCCCCAGTAGACACAAGAAAGGCAACAACGAGCGTCCCAAAGTCAAACAGGGGGCTGGCAAAACAATGACCGCCCGGTCCAGCAGGCCAAATGAAGCGAGCACGGCAGGTCCGCACAAGGTGTCTAGAGACAGGCCCCTCTCGGTCCCAATGATGCAAGCCAATGGCGCAGCTATTGTCCGCCGATGTCACGACGGCATATCTCGGTCCAGGAAGATCGGATTTTCGATCCGGGAACGGGTGCCGCCTCAGCACCGGCTCAGCTGTTGGTTCCCACCGCCGTGGGACAGGATAGATGACAGGATCCTTGCGGAGGATCGGGAGGTCTTCGGAGCTTCGAGCTCACGCGGCCATCTTGGGCGCCCGCGTAGCTCCTCCCCGTATTTTTGCTTTTTAATTGTCTTTCTTACGTAGTGATAGTCTTATATGTTGTCTATCTATTTATAGTTCTTTTGAACTATTTTTTATTAACTTCTTGTTTTATTGAAACTATTTTGAACTGTTTTATACATTTTTGATGTATTGCCAATAAAAATTGTTTTAACCTCATTTTTGAGAATGGTCCCTTGCCCATGTAATACCTATTTGACAAGCATTATGTCTGCCTAGGTTGTTGTTTACATATATGATTTATCCCTGACCTAGGAGTACAGATAGTTCTTTGCGCAGGGGGTCCTTGTTTTATACATTATTGCCATTCTCCAACAGAACACAGGTTGTTTGGGAACAGAATGTGAGGATATTGTTCCCCCTGGTATTCCTGCTATGTTTCTCCCAAAGCAAAAAGGGCTAAACAGAAGTGATTCTGTTGTAAGGGGGTCCTTATTCCCAACAAAAGAGAGCATCGGACCTAATGGTACTGATAAATCTATTCTAGCTAACAGTAGTCACCTATCTGTATGTGACCCATCAGTACTGTGTACTAATAGGTTTTCTGTCCTGGCGAACATACATAATGAGAGCTCTGTGTCATAAAACATCGCAATCAACTCGAATAGGTGTGGTTCCTGTTTCAAATCTTCCACCAAGTCATGTCCCAGATTTTCAAATTCAACTTAGCGATAAGTACAGAAATGATCCACAAGACATTCGAGACCTAATGAATTTAGTATCTCTTCTAAGAGATGAAATTGAGTCTATGAAAACTCTGATTGTAAGTCTTTCAGCCATGGTAGGGCCTGTACTTAACGGGGATACGCACTCTGTTTAACTCTAGTGCAACCGACACTAACTCTTTCCCTCTGAAATCTGGTTCGGTAAACCTGTTGGATACGGAAAAGGTAGTGGGTGGCGGGCGTAAAATTACCCCCTCCTATAGTGAGGTGGCCAAGACAAGAAAACCTACGTCACCCCTGAAAGCTCCAAATAAACCATTGACATCCCTTACAAAAAGGTTAGTACACCAGCGGAAGACACCTGAGAGGGAGTGTTTGCTAGTTGACACTAGGTGGGGCGCTAACAATAGGTTGGCATGTAGAGATAAAACCCCAATTAGAAGGGAGGGTCTGAATATAAGTGGATTACACAGAGCAAATAAAATGTATATGACTAATGTTCCCAAGTTAGCTTCAGACAGAAATAATGAGAGTGCCGACTCTCGGACTAACAAAGCCATTCATTGGCTACTGTATGTCAGAGGGTGCCGCTCGGTAATTAGGGATGATATTATTAAGGTGAGTAGGCTAAGCTTTCCCTCTGAGCAATATGATTCAATTGAATTAACATTACGGTCAGAGTTATTGACTGAAAATGTATTTGCCCTCCAATTTAGAACTGGTCCACCAGCACATTCATGTATCCAGCTAAGGAAGATTCCCCCTTCACTCTAGGCTCATTCTCTTTTTGGGCGAAGACTATGGGGGGGACTGGATGTTCTGGGTTGGAAAACATTGATTGACTCCCTAATGTACACGCCTTAAGTTCCTCCAGTGCTAGAATGGGGGACTCTGGTAGGGGAGAAACTGTCAGTTTTATTTCCGACAAAAGATGCAGGTCTAGTTATAGAGCTGAGGACCAAACCAATAGTGTTGGTATTCTTAGTAACACTTTGGGGAGGTCGCTCAGCATAATTCAGTCAAATAATCCCCCTAATTCTGGTTTAAAGAGACAGCCCAGGTCGAACTTGACAAGCAAAGGAAATATCTTACCATTTACAGGTCACAACTTCAAGGGGGCACGCTAATTTCATGGAACATAGCAGGCTTGGGTCCTAAACACTATTACCGGAATGGCTCACATTCATCAATGAATTTGATGTTTGTGTCTTCCAAGAGACCTGGTTGTGTGAGCCGCACTTTTGCCAGGGCTAGGACGCCCAATGGGTGGTCTAACTATCTGGGTCCGCCAACAACTACCTCTTACTATTAAAGAATTATCCTCTAGGAGTAATGATATTCAGGTCGTAAGATTTGATCTGGGTTCTCTGGGTCCTCTGGACATTTGTAATGTCTACATGAGGGAAACCCGGGGGGGCGGGGGGTGCTAATCTCAGGTCATAGCGGCCTTGGATTCACTCTTAGAGCTTCACTTGGCAGACAGTAGTGTAGTTGTTGCGGGCGACCTAAATTCACCTTTTGAGCCCTTGGCTGCTCCAGATTGGCACCTTACTGATGATGAGGATAGCCAATGGGGGGGTACCAAAACTGGATCTCAATCCCGTAAGAAAGTGGACAGAGGCTGTTATCCAGATTAATACCATCTGCTACGAAAGGGGACTTAGGGCGCTAAATGGCAGGACTCCGAAAGATAGATCTGGGGCTTATACATTTGACAATGAGCGTAGTAAAAGTAGGATTGATTATGTCCTTTGTAGTTTGAAGCTCTGGCACACGATAGTGGACATGATGGTTAAGGACCGCATGGAAAGTGATCACAACCGCTTGTGTGTTATGCACAACGGGTGGAAGTCAGAGCAATTAGGGGCAGACGAGGTTGAGCTCTGTGCCCCTAATATCGTTCCTACTAATGATATGCACCGGCTCAACTGGTCACATGTAGCAACCAACTTGAAGGTCCTCGATAATATAAGCAAGGAGGCTGATAAACCATCCTGGACCTAGAACATGTAAATAATTCAGGAGACGATCTGAGCCGTGTAACTCAACTGCATGACAGTCTTTTCACGTGTATCAGTGCCCATTTTCTTAAGCCTACTAAAACTAAGAAGTTAGTTGCCCATAAACCACTGAGGTGGTATAATGATGAGTGTAGTCGAGCTAGAATCGCCCTGGGCATCGCTATCAGGGGTGGGGAATTTGATGCTGTCCGTCTAGCTAGAAAGGAGTACAAAAGAGTTATTCATGAAGCTAAGAGACTATGGGACTATGGGATGAGCTCCGATGGCAGGACCTCAAAGAGGCAAGTGATAACACGGATACTAGATTATTTTGGAATATTGTCAAGTGGGGGATGGGGAGGCCAGTCTGACCAGCCCCAAAATCACATCACACAGGAAGGCTGGGTAAATTATTTTAGCACACAATATGCGCGTAACCCTTTAGAGAATGAAATGGAAGATTTTAGACTTGTTTTTTTATAAAGATGAACCTTTTAATGACAATGATATTTTAATAGCTCTTAACGCAGTGGCTGGAGGAAGAGCGCCGGGACTAGATGGTGTCCCCTTGGATGTCTTTCTTTATGATAAAGTACGGTGGGGCAGATATATCCTGTTGTTGGCAAATGCTATGGCACAGGGCACCCCGAACCCGGTTTCCTGGAAAGGGGCAGTGATAATTCCAGTGTACAAAAAGGGTGACAAAACGCAGCCGGGAAATTATAGGCCTATCAGTTTGATAGACACGATTCAAAAGGTAATTGAGAGGATGACCTTGAATAAAATCTTAGACTGGATCGAGGAAAGTAGCATGCTGTCCCCTTTTCAAGCGGGCTTTTGCAAATACTTTAGTACTATCGATCAAGTCTTCCGTTTTATTCTACTTTATTGGAAGACTGTGACATTGGGCAAAGGCAGCCTTTACGCTGCCTTTGTTGACTTACGTGCAACCTTTGACTTCCCCGTCATGGGTGGTACTAAAGAAACTAAGTCTCTCTGATGAAATTTTAACTATGGTAATGAGGTTTCACAAAACTAATTATGCTAAAATCCAATGGGGTGGACAGGGCAGGGCAGGGTCACCCCCCAATTCCCGGTTGAACGTGGCGTGCGGCAAGGCTGCACAACGGCCACTACACTATTTTCTTTGTACATTAATGGAGTAGTCGACCATATGTCACTAGTAAATACAGATTCCCCCACTTTAGCTGGCGCTGAGATCCCGATTTCAATGTTTGCGGATGACACGTTAATTTGATCTAAAACTCCTAGTGGCCTCCAGCGTGCTCTTGTAATTTTTGAAGAGTTTTGTACTGCCCCTGGCCTGGAAGTTAACGTGACAAAAGCTAAATTTATGGCTTTTAATCCGCATCACAGTTTTAAAGGGAAAGTTTTTATGAATGGTCAACCGCTTGAAATGGTCACAGCTTTTACTTATCTGGGTATTCATTTATTAAAGGATCTCAAGTGGGATCACCACATAGATATAGCTGCCCTAAAATACCGGCAATATGCAGGAGCTTTAAACTTGGAGCCCAAAAAGTAATTAACAAAATCAATCAAGTCTGTTCTCCAAGTTTACAAAGCAAAAGCTGTTAGCTCCGTGCTTTTATGGCGTGGAATTATGGGAGTTTGAGAAAACGCTGCCACTAACCCTATCTGAAAATAAGTTCCTTCGCAGTATTACCGGTCTTCCACAGAGTTCCCCGCTAAAGTCGCTTAGATACGATTTGGGTAGGAAAGCTATTGTAGATGTAGCAAAGCTTGGCCTATTTTATATTGGCGCAGGCTATGGACAACACCTGAGCTCTCTCCATATGCCGCAGGGTTCATTGATGTTATAAAATCTGATAATTTCCACAAGATCGGCTGGCTAAGGGATGTCAGAAACAGTCTGGTTACCTTGGGTATGCAAATGCTGTGGGAAAAACCTGCGGAAGCCTCATTTCCATCTAAAAATGTTTTAAAGGAGAAGTATTGGGAACAGGCGGCATATCATATCTGGAGCGGCACTGATTCAACTACTATAGCGGGGGTTTTCCTAGGGGCAAAGCCTACCCCCAGGCTAGAATCATATTGGGATATTATTACCAAGCCTGGGGATAGGAAGCTTTATTTTCAGCTTAGGGTTAGATCTCTACCTCTGAAGTCATTGACCTCTAGGTGGATTGGTACAAGTAGTAATAT
This sequence comes from Lissotriton vulgaris, assembly GCF_964263255.1. Lineage (NCBI taxonomy): Eukaryota > Metazoa > Chordata > Amphibia > Caudata > Salamandridae > Lissotriton > Lissotriton vulgaris. Next base: position 386,259,233 of record NC_141699.1, on the reverse strand, counting down.
CCGCCCGGCTTGTGGGAGTCAAAAGGAAACTATTGCCCATCTTCTGTTCGCCTGCCCTGTATATGTAACCCCAATGCGCGTTTGGCTTACCCCAATGTGCAAATGACTGGGCACAAATAGAAGCGCTTTAGTGGAAAGGCTTATATGCACCAGCACTTTGCCATTTATTTCAATAGCGGTAGCCAAATACTTGGGGTGAGTGTGGGTGTTAAGACAGAACTCAAAATTGGGCTAATTGTTTCTTTCTGAATATTAATTGTGATTTACCTAGTCTGACCATGTAGTATGTTTGACCAGAATCTTCTTTTAATAGTTTTTCATACTATCTCTAAATGAGTTTTATCCTATTGTAATCATCGAAATGAATTTCTATTTCTTCCATTTGCTCAGATCCTGTTTTTTAACTTAAATTTCTGTATGCATGTAAATATCAATTCATTATTCTGTAACTTTGTATGCATTGTGGAAGTTTTATTCCTATGCTTTTAAGAGTATATCTAGAATAAAGCTACTTTGAACTTGATTACCTTTTCCACATAGTGAGGTCATCCTTATAGTTTTTGCTGATCTTCCTGACCTCCACAGGGCTGATTCTCTGATAACATTCTTGATCGTTTAGATGACGATATGCTTTGGCCTTGTATTTGTCTTTTCCCCACTGGACAATGTTACCTCCCTTGTCCGATTTATTTATCACCATATCTGAATTGGTCTTAAGTTTAGTCATTAGTCGAAAATATTGTGATGTTTGGTGATTGGAGCTTTTCTTATTTTTTTGGGGATATTTTATAGAATTTTTTTAAGTTCATACGTGACTCGGTCGTAAAAAATATCCACAGCGCCCCGGGGCATGCTGGGTACAAATGTAGATGGAACCTTGAAGGTACTATGTCCGGGGGATGATATGTTGACCTCTTCCATCCCCGCTTTGCTGTGGGTATTTGTACTCATAGGCCCCTGGTATTGTTGAATTAATTGTCTACATTCTTAATGAGGGTTTTCATAAGGTGAACGTCCCCTGCTGTTAAGTCTGCATTTTTAATTTGGGGAGCTGCTTGTGGTTCTTGGTCATTTCCTGTCTGCTTTTTGATGGTGTAGTACTTGGTAAGTTTCAGCTTTCGAATGAATTTATAGACATCGATTCGGGTCTCACTGTAATTGAAATTGCTCTCCGGACAGTAGCTTATACCCAGGGCAAGTAGTTGTTTTTCAGCTTTATTGAGTTCACTGTCAGTCATATTAACAATTGGTTTTTTCCAGGGAGGCTAGCGTTGTTGCCATTGCTTGTTCTGCTGCCCCCTTCCTTGGACTTTTGAGGCATTTGATGTTTCTTTTCTGTTTTGTGTGGTGTACGCATTCCGTGGTCGTAAGGATTGTTTCCTTTGTTCTGCTAAAAAATCCATTTCCTCTCCGTAAGTTGGATGACCCATGTCAGTTCTTTGGCCTGGGGCATTGTCCCCACTGAAGTTGGATTCAGAGCCAATAGGTATGGTGCTGACATCGGATGCAGAGGCATGGGTATTTACAGTGGTTGTAGGAAGTGTTTTACAGCTTTGATCCTGTCTGCCTGATTTCTGTTTCCTCAGGTAATCAAATTTGCGCCAAAAGTAAATACTTGACCCTGTTCATAATCGTTTTTGTCACGTGCAAATTTGCATGCTACATATATATATATATATGTAATGTTTTTTAACTCTTGATATAAAGCCAAATTATGTTAATTTACTGTGTATTATGGTTTACATATTTACCCCCTTCCTTATTTTTAGGTCTCGCTGAACCAACGCGCATGCGTTGTTCTGCGAGAGTATAGTAGGCAAAACAGCTCTTGAAACCAGGGAGGATTGTCCCCAATGCATGTGAGTTACTCAAGCGCGATGCTTCCCCAGCGCGCGCTTGAGCTCATTTCTCAATCACACCCCATTTGGTGTTCCCTCCCACTCTCTCGCATATCAAAGGCTGCTGCTCCCCCGCCACTGCGCTCGCGCCTTTCACACTTCAAAGGAATGCGTTTCCCGGCCGCTTTTCATTTCATTTCGCGGCCGCTTTTTGTAACTGGGATCCCCTGGTTAATAGAGTCACCCAAGGGGGCCTGGGAACTTTTTATTACACCGGGGATCGGCCGATGATTAAATTTCACGTGTCTGGTGCTTTTCCCAGTCTTTGCCCCAAAATATTTGATCTCTTCTCCCACCAGATGTATGTACTTAGATGAAACGCTTTCCACACGTTGAACACACACATTTTTATTTTGAAGAAACTTTTTCATATTTGAACATGATGGTTGTATTATTTACATGGCAACAATTTTTCGGGGCTCGCTCGTTTCATGCCTGGGTTCAGTAGAGCCGTGTGGCTCTCCCTGTTTGCTGACTCGCCCACATCGACCACGATCGTTTGAATGTTTGCCGTTTTCAGTAAGGGTTGTTATTTAAAAAAAAAATATTACATGCACTTCCTGATTGCAGAAACACCGAAATGGTATTATCATCAAATGTTATGCTGTGTAGGTATTACATGTGTTTCGTTCTTGTTTTTGCCCCATTGTCCTTGGAGGTTGGGCTCATAGCAGAACTAAAGTGTCACTGCCTGTCCTACGGCCAAGTTAGGTGCCGAGGACTGAATGGCCATTTTCAGACCTCGAACCGTGATAAGACTTTGAATAAATCAGGTATTTTTCCCGCTGCCACCTCCGATGATTCTGGAAATTGTTAGCAAAGTCCCCGCTGTCCGAGGTACTTCACCTCTATCTCCAGCACCGAAGGGGGTCTGTGAACATTTTATTACACCGGGGATCGGCCGATGATTAAATTTCACGTGTCTGGTGCTTTCCCCAGTCTTTGCCCCAATATATTTGTTCTCTTCTCCCACCAGATGTATGTAATAAGATGAAACGCTTTCCACACGTTGAACACACACATTTTTATTTTGAAGAAACTTTTTCATATTTGAACATGATGGTTGTATTATTTACAAGGCAACAATTTTTCGGGACTCGCTCGTTTCATGCCTGGGTTCATAGAGCCGTGTGGCTCTCCCTGTTTGTTAACTCGCCCACATCTACCACGAACGTTTGAGTGTTTGCCGTTTTCAGTAAGGGTTGTTATTTTTTTTTAATACTACATGCACTTCCTGATTGCAGAAAACCCGAAATGGTAGTATCATCAAATGTTATGCTGCGTAGTCATTACATGTGTTTTGTTGTTGTTTTTGCCCCATTGTCCTTGGAGGTTGGGCTCATAGCAGAACTGAAGTGTTACTGCCTGTCCTAAGGCCAAGTTAGGTGCGGAAGACTGAATGGCCCTTTTCAGACCTCGAACCGTGATATGGCTTTGAATAAATCGGGTATTTTTCCCGCTTGTGTAAATCTGTACTCATTCACGGGACTATTTTTCAGCTACAGGAATTGCTGGCTGCCTTTTCATCTCGAAAATTGTATTGATGCCGTTTACAATAAGACCTAATTAAAGATGTGTTTTTGAGTGTGCAGTTAGAGTCTACCTTTACAAAAAATAGACTATACCTTTCGTTTTATAAGGCATTTAAGTTTGTCAGACTTTACTAAAATTCCAGTGGGTTATGCCTTCATTCAGCAGTTTAAAGGCACCACATGACTTCAGGAGGTGAACGTGCCTGGGCTTACATTTCGTTTTAGAAAAAAAATGGAAAAACCCAAAACAAACAAACCATTTGTAGTCACCAACTGCAATAAGCACATCTGCAAACAGTTTTACATGGCAGGCAGGCAAAATCAGTATGTCCCTGAGGTCAGGGCTTCTCATGTGATTTTTAGCCTGTTCTTAACTGTGTTTCTGATTTGACAGCCCTTTTGTTTGGAGATTATTTTCCACCTAGGTTGGGTTTTCTTTGCATGGTTTTTCTTTTTTTCAGTTTTTTTGTTCTTCCCTTAGTCTCTTGGGCGCCCCGGTCACCACCACAGAACCGACCCCAGGTTTGCTCCTATCTTTTTTCCATTCCAACATGATGGCGATGTATGTTGTGTCTCTTGTCTGTCAGTGGAGTGTAATGGTGTTATGTTAAGAGTCTATAAAGCACCACGTATATGCCTCCTGCATGCTGTTTTTAGGTCTCGACCTCTGTCAATGCCTCTGGCATTGCAGATGTCGAGAGTATAGAGTTGAAACCAGGAAAGCTAAACCAGGCGGATTGCGCCAAGTGCATGTGCCCGTGCACACGCTTTCCATTCAGCACCACCACAGCACCACTCAGCACCACCACAGCACCACTCAGCACCACCACAGCATCACTTAGCACCACCACAGCATCACTCAGCACCACCACAGCATCACTCAGCACCACCACAGCACCACTCAGCACCACCACAGCATCAATCAGCACCACCACAGCACCACTCAGCAGCACCACAGCACCACTCAGCACCACCACAGCACCACTCAGCACCACCACAGCACCTCTCAGCATCACTCTGCGCAACCCCAGCATCACTCAGCGCAACCCCAGCATCACTCAGCACCACCACAGCATCACTCAGCGCCACCACAACATCACTCCACGCCATCACAGCATCAATCTGTGCAACCATTCAACAACAACTGGTTCAAATATGTTCTCTCAATGTTTCAAGCTTTATTACAAATGTCACAAAAAGATGTTAATATTTCACTTCTGTTCTTGGATTTTCATCACAATAAAATACACTGAACATAATCTTCAAAAAAGTTATTCACAAAAGTTTAAGCTATTGCCATTATAAATTACAATCACTTTTATTTAAGTATTAATTATTTAAAAAAATTAAAAGCCGTTGTTATTTGTAATATCAATACATCTAAGTCATGTAAATACAAAACATGTTGCATTAGAAATGCTATAGGTGTCACATTTGCGAAAGTTATACCTATTGGCATTGTAAATGACAAAGCTATTAATTTAGCTATTTTCAAGACCAACACATAAATAAAAAAATTGTCATTTACAAGACCAATAGCTCAAACTTTTATAATGCGAGACCTTTTGCATTGCAAATGCTTGTTTACTTTGATGGTTTACTGTTTGCACATTGCACTTTGAAAAATGTAGGAAGCTGCTATATTTTGCATTTGATCTTATCTTAACCCTTGTTGGGAATATATATGCACATTGCACTTTATTCAGTTCCGATGTTGGAATGTCCCATACCTACAGTGGGATACAACAACATATTGGTGCAATACTGTTTAGATGTTTATGAGCCCTGTGCAATGTATGATGATGGAGAATCAATTTGTTATGTTATGTTACATGGGTATTTATATAGCGCACGTACACCGACAGGTTTCTTGGCGCTGTGGAGTCTCAGCTGTGAACAATTAGGCAAGTGGACAGCTATTTGAAGTCCAAGGTGAATAGTCAGGTCTTAAGTTGTTTCCTGAATCAAAAATAGTCACTTTCAAGCCTGCGGAAGGCGGGAAATGTGTTCCAGAACTTAGGACCTAAAAATGAGAACTGAGTTCCGCCTATACATTTACGTTGAATTCTAGGCACAGTCAAAAGATTCTGATGCATAGATCTCAGAGTGCGCATTGGTTGATGTTTACTAATGAGCGAAACAATACATCTAGGGCCTGTGACTTGTATAGCTTTGAAGAGTATGCAGACAGTTTTAAACAAAGCTCGTTGCTCCACCGGTAGCCAGTTGAGATCTTTAAGTAACAGGGTGATATGGCATTGTCTATCCTTTGTGTAGATGATTCTTGCTGCTTGGATTTGGATCATCTGAAGACGATGTCTCGGGCATAATGGGAGTCCAATGTAAAGGGCATTCCCATAGTCAATTTTAGATAAAATAAGGGCTATAGTAATTTGGGTAATAGTCTCTTTGCTAAAAAAAAGTCTGGTCTTGGACAAAGCATACCGATGTCACTGAGCCAATTTGGGTGTTCACAGAGAGATCCACATCAATATGAAGGCCTAGGCTCTTTATCGCTGGTTTCGAAGTGGGTATTGCACCCAGTTCCGGGGGCCAATAGGAGGTGGTCCAGTGAGCTAATTTGCTGTAAGGGACAATGATCTCAGTCTTTTCAGAGTTTAACTTTAGATGGTTGTCATTCCTCCAGGTTTTGACATGCAGCATAGACCTCCTAACAAAGTCTTTAGATTCCGTGGAGCTATCAAGTGTGAAAATGAGCTGCATGTCATCAGCATCGTTGAAAATCTTGACTCCCATTTGCCACAGATCAAAGATCAGGGGATGTATGTAGATATTAAACAGAATTTGCGAGAGAGAGGAGCCCTGTGGAACCCCACAGCTCAGAGCTACCGTTTTGGACTTAAACGGGGATAACCACACTGACTGTTTACGGCCCTCCAGAAAGGAACCAAACCTGTCAATTGCTGAGCCCATGAGACCTGCTGCAGCAATGCGATCCAACAGAATTTTGTGGTTCACAAAATGTCGCAGACAGGCCAAGGAGGATCAGGGCCTGGGTATGCTCTTATCAACCTGTCCCTTGAGATCGTCCAGAATGGATAGAATTACAGCTTCGGTGGAGTGCGCCGGGCGGAAGCCTACCTGGTGATTGTCCAGGAACTTAGTCGTTTCCAATTTAGCCGGGAACCAGGGGCGTAACGCCCCGCAGGCCCCGCAGTGCGGGGGGAGGCCCCCAGGCTGAAGTAAATGAAGGGGGCCCCGGGCCTCCCTCATCTCTTTGGTGAAGCTGTGAGAGAGGCTTGCGCTGAAGCCAGCCTCTCTCCCTCTGAAGCAGGTGCAGGCTGTCTGCAGCCTGCTCTGAGCTCTGAGCCCCTCCCGCTGACTGAAGAGAAACAATGTTTCAACTTACATTGTTTCTTCAGTCAGAGCCGGAGGCAGGCCTGGGACAAAGGTGGGAGTGGGGGCCCCAGATACAGCATCTCCCACAGGGCTCTGCTCCTCTGAGAAGTATCAGCTAGTCCGACTTCCCACAAGTGCCAGCCACTCACTCTGCCACCAGTGCCAGCCTCTCACTCTGCCACCAGTGCCTGCCGCTCACTGTGCCACCAGTGCCTGCCGCTCACTCTGCCACCAGTGCCTGGCGCTCACTGTGCCACCAGTGCCAGCCTCTCACTCTGCCACCAGTGCCTGCCGCTCACTGTGCCACCAGTGCCTGCCGCTCACTCTGCCACCAGTGCCTGCCGCTCACTCTGTCACCAGTGCCAGCCTCTCACTCTGCCACCAGTGCCTGTCGCTCGCTCTGCCACCAGTGCCTGCTGCTCACTCTGTCACCAGTGCCAGCCTCTCACTCTGCCACCAGTGCCTGCGCTCACTCTGCCACCAGTGCCAGCCTCTCACTCTGCCACCAGTGCCAGCCTCTCACACTGCCACCAGTGCCTGCCGCTCACTCTGCCACCAGTGCCTGATGTTCACTCTGCTACCAGTGCCAGCCTCTCACTCTGCCACTGGTGCCTGCCGCTTACTCTGCCACCAGTGCCTGCCGCTCACTCTGCCACCAGTGCCAGCCTCTCACACTGCCACCAGTGTCAGCCTCTCACACTGCCACCAGTGCCTTCCGCTCACTCTGTCACCAGTGCCAGCCTCTCACTCTGCCACCAGTGCCAGCCTCTCACACTGCCACCAGTTCCTGCCGCTCACTCTGCCACCAGTGCCTGCCGCTCACTCTGCCACCAGTGCCAGCCTCTCACTCTGCCACAAGTGCCAGACTCTCATACTGCCACCAGTGTCAGCCCCTCCCACTTCTCACTATTGCCAGCCTCTCACACTCCCACCAGTACCAGCCTCTCACTCTGCCACCAGTGCCAGCCTCTCACACTGCCAACAGTGCCTGTCGCTCAGTCTGTCACCAGTGCCAGCCTCTCACACTGCCACCAGTGCCTGCCGCTCAGTCTGCCACCAGTGCCAGCTGCTCACTCTGCACCGGTGTGAGCCTCTCACTCTGCCACCAGTGTCAGCCTCTCACACTGCCACCAGTGCCTTCCGCTCACTCTGTCACCAGTGCCAGCCTCTCACTCTGCCACCAGTGCCAGCCTCTCACACTGCCACCAGTTCCTGCCGCTCACTCTGCCACCAGTGCCTGCCGCTCACTCTGCCACCAGTGCCAGCCTCTCACTCTGCCACAAGTGCCAGACTCTCATACTGCCACCAGTGTCAGCCCCTCCCACTTCTCACTATTGCCAGCCTCTCACACTCCCACCAGTACCAGCCTCTCACTCTGCCACCAGTGCCAGCCTCTCACACTGCCAACAGTGCCTGTCGCTCAGTCTGTCACCAGTGCCAGCCTCTCACACTGCCACCAGTGCCTGCCGCTCAGTCTGCCACCAGTGCCAGCTGCTCACTCTGCACCGGTGTGAGCCTCTCACTCTGCCACCAGTGCCAGCCTCCCACACTGCCACCAGTGCCAGCTGCTCACTCTGCACCAGTGCCAGCCTCTCACACTCCCGCCAGTGCCTGCCGCTCACTCTGCCACCAGTGCCAGCCTCTCACTCTGCCACCAGTGCCAGACGCTCACTCTGCCACCGGTGCCTGCCGCTCACTCTGCCACCAGGGCCCGCCTCTCACTCTGCCACCAGTGCCAGCCTTTCACTCTGCCACCAGTGTCAGCCCCTCCAACCAGTGCCAGCCGCTCATTCTGCACCAGTGCCAGCCTCTCACACTCTCACCAGTACCAGCCTCTCACTCTGCCACCAGTCCCAGCTTCTCACACTGCCACCAGTGCCTGCCGCTCAGTCTGCCACCAGTGCCAGCCTCTCACACTGCCCATGTTTGCTACACTCCTGCCCAGTGCAAGTTCCTGTACAGTGATGCCACCTATATCACACTGTGAACCAATGCCCAGCAGTGCCAGCTCCGTGCACTGCCCTCATGTGTAAGTCAGTCCCCCTCAGGTAGTTGATGGAAAGGTTTAGACTCCTTGGCCAGCACTAATATTTGTTCACTGTCTTGCAGCTTATCTTTTTTAGCCTACGTTTTCAGATAAAATCCCCTTAACTCCGTGCCCAGAATGCATTTGAAAAGGTACAGTCAAAGCGCTATAACTTAAGATGCCTACTTCATTCCATAAACTTCTCGTCACAACAGGAAGTGACATCACGAAAGGTGGCTTGCACCATCAGACTCATTGCCTCACCTCGCTCACCCCTTAGATGCGATTGCATCAGAGAAGCCAGCGCATGAGCCGCGTTCTGAATGAGCTCCGATCTCGCCCCAGAGAGGCCAAAGAGTGAATGTGTGGCTCCATTTGCTCCAGTTATCGAGATCCCGGTAAAATAAGTGGGGGAACGCCGTCCACACGCGTGGTACCCCAACTCGAGCCCTGCATTTACTCCTGTAAACCCCTGCACCTAGGTGTAAATCTAAACCTTTTTGCCGTCCAGCATTTCCTACTGTAGATTTACACCTAAGTGTAAACTTACATGTTTCCACCCACTAGTGGACTTTCCTTCAATAGGATTTATGAGTCTAAAATAACTACTAGTAACTTTTCACTCGTAGGTAGTGATTTCCACCACTGTAGTGGAGATCTCGCTATGAGGAAGTATAGGGAAATTATTAACGCTTATTTTTAATTTAAAAAAAATGAAAATATTGAAATATAAAATATAAATGTAAATTCATTTAGGATATTTATAATAAATCTAGATGTAATAAAATAAAATGTTGCAGTGGAGAGAGAGAGGAGAGAGACAGTGGAGAGAGAGTGGGGAAAGTGGAGAGAGAGAGAGGAGAGAGAGAGAGAGAGAGTAGAGAGAGAGTAGAGAGACAGTGGAGAGAGAGACAGTGGAGAGAGAGTAGAGAGAGTGGAGGGAGTGGAGATAGACAGTGGAGAGAGAGAGAGTGGAGAGAGCGTGGAGAGACAGTGGAGATAGTGAGTGAGAGAATAGAGAGAGAGAGAGTGGAGAGAGTGGAGGGAGACAGTGGAGTGAGAGTGGAGAGAGAGAGCGAGAATGGAGAGAGAGTAGAGAGAGAGAGGGAAGGGGGAGAGGGTGGAGAGAGAGAGTGGAGAGAGACAGTGGAGAGAGAGAGAGGAGAGAGAGAGAGAGAGAGTAGAGAGACAGTGGAGAGAGAGACAGTGGAGAGAGAGTAGAGAGAGTGGAGGGAGTGGAGATAGACAGTGGAGAGAGAGAGAGTGGAGAGAGCGTGGAGAGACAGTGGAGATAGTGAGTGAGAGAATAGAGAGAGAGAGAGTGGAGAGAGTGGAGGGAGACAGTGGAGTGAGAGTGGAGAGAGAGTGGAGAGAGAGAGCGAGAATGGAGAGAGAGTAGAGAGAGAGAGGGAAGGGGGAGAGGGTGGAGAGAGAGAGTGGAGAGAGACAGTGGAGAGAGAGTGGAGAGAGAGTAGAGAGAGAATGGAGAGAGAGAGGAGAGAGAGAGTGGAGAGAGAGTGGAGAGAGAGAGTGAAGAGAGAGTGGAGAGAGAGTGGAGAGAGAGAGAGAGTGGAGGAAGGCAGTGGAGAGAGAGAGAATGGAGAGAGAGAGAATGGAGAGAGAGTAGAGAGAGAGAGAGAAGGGAGAGAGCGTGGAGAGAGTGGAGGGAGACAATCGAGAGAGAGTAGAGAGAGAGAAAGTGAAGAGAGAGACAGTGGAGAGAGAGTGGAGAGAGGGGCATTGGAGATAGAGTGGACAGAGTTGAGAGAGAGAATGGAGAGAGAGAGAGTGGAGAGAGAGTAGAGACTGACTGGCTGACTCAGAGACTGAATACTGACTGACTGAGAGACTGGCTGAGTAACTAACTGAGAGAGAGAGAGAGAGAGACTGGCTGACTGAGAGAGTGACTGACTGACTGACTGACTGACAGAGAGAGAGAGACTGATTGAGAGTGAGACTGACTGACAGAGAGAGAGAGACTGACTGACTGAGGTAGAGCGATAATAACTGACTGGGGTAGAGAGATAATAACTGACAGAGAGATTGACTGACAGAGAGAGAGACACAGAGAGAGGCAGAGACTGACTGACTGAGAGAGATAGACTGACTGACTGCGAGAGAGACTGACAGAGAGAGAGAGAGAGATGGAGAGACTGATTGATGTAGAGAGAGAATGACTGACTGAGAGAGAGAGACTGACTGACTGGGAGAGAGAGAGAGACTGACTGACTAACAGAGAGAGAGACTAAGAGAGAGAGAGACTGAGAGACTGACTGGCTGAGAGAGAGACTGACTGAGAGAGAGACTGACTAAGAGAGAGACTGACTGACAGAGACTGACAGAGAGAGAGAGACTGGGAGACTGACCGACAAAGAGAGAGACTGACTGACAGAGAGAGACTGAGAGAGAGAGAGAGACCGACTGACAGACTGACTGACTGAGAGAGACTGGCTGACTGAGAGAGACTGAATGACAGAGAGAGATAGACTGACAGAGAGAGAGAGACTGATTAACTAAGAGAGAGAGACTGACTGGCTGACAGACTGACAGAAAGAGAGAGATAGAGAGACTGACAGAGAGAGAGAGACTGACTGACTAAGAGAGAGAGAGAGAGACTGACTGACTGACAGACTGACAGAAAGAGAGAGATAGAGAGACTGACAGAGAGAGAGAGAGACCGACTGACTGACAGACTGACAGAGAGAGAGAGAGAGAGAGAGACTGACTGACAGAGAGAAAGGGAGAGAGACGGTGATGGAATTGGGGTCAAAGTGTGTATGAAGCTATGCAATGCCTCTTAAGATTGCTATTGTCTACTAATAAAAATGTATTATCAAAATGTGCTCTTTGTAGTTACATCTGCTTTTGAAATACTGCTTTGTCGCATTGTCTAAAGTTTTAAAACGGAAATGAGAAGGAGCAGTGGATGCACATTTGTCAAAACTGAACTATGAGTGGGCCCGGTGTTTTATATCATGACAGGAGTCTGCATCAGGAAACCCACCTAAAAATGGGCAAACTACCCCGGCCTACTGATGGCAGGGGCCCTGTAATGAATGGACCACCACCTATGATAGCCTGCTGGCAGACTAAGCCCAACCTTTGACTCCACCATCCAGTGTTACTTATAACGGCAGGATTGGTGACAGTGGCGTAACAATCACCCGCATCCCCTGCAGTATGGCGGGTGGCTGGCCTGAGAGATCTAGACTGGCACGGAGAATGGGAGGGGGGCCCCCTCCATGTAGTTTGCAGGGGGGCCCCCTCAAGTTTCATTACGCCACTGCCGGGAATGGGAGGAGAGAGATTGGTCTGTAATTCTCCAGTTTGTTGGGGTCAATGCCTTGCTTTTTTGTAGTGGGATGACCACTGCTTCTTTAAAGGCAGGTGGTACAGTACGAAGGGACAGAAGGAGGTTCAGAAACTTAAAAAAGATGTCTGGGAAGGACCGATATATTGCTTTCGAAACGTTAATGTGGCAGTCCTCCTGATTTGAGTTTAGCTACGAGGTCCAAGAAACGTTTCTTGTCCAGCATAGGGAAGGTGTTAAGAGAACATGAATTGGAAAGATCCCTATTGCATATGATACTACAGTTGTTGGGGGCAATGGAGTTTGAGATTTTTTTTGTTTTTTCTATGAAAAAATTATTCAGGTCATTACCGAGTTCCTGGCTAGACGCAAAGGGTGGGGTCACGCGGCTTGGGTTGGAGAGTTCTTTCACTATCTTAAAAATGTCTTTGGAGCCATTGTCAGAGTTGAGTACCCTTTTAGTAAAAAAGGCTCTCTTAGCCTTCCGAATCGCTGCTTTATACAGGTGCAAACTGGTGATAAAGTGTAGTTTGTCTTCCACTTTGTACGTTTTTATCCATCTACGCCCAGCTTGGCGTGGTTGGAGTTTAAGCGTTTTTAGGTCCTTATTGAACCATTTTGATGCTTCGTGCTGCCTAGGGCGGTAGGTTTTAGTCTGTAAAGGGGCATGGAGGCCAAAGGCCTTCCTTTGCCAGTCAGTGATCTCTCTCTCCCAGTTGCCTGGGCCGCTTTCAAGTGCTGGTTGCTCCCTGGACAGTATGTCTACTAGTTTACCCAGATCAACCCGGTTCCAATTTCTGAAGGAACTTTTGGAGTGGGAGGAATTAGAAATCAGTGGGAAGAGCATGCAGATTGAAGCTGATCATGTAATGATCAGACCACGCATAAGGCTGGATTGTCAGTTTAAGCAGATTGACATTGATGGACCACACTTGATCAAGAGTGTAGCATTTGATGTGCGTGGAGGTATTGATGTGTTGGGTGAGATTAAGGCAGCTAAGGGTTTCAGTGAGTTCCCTGGAAGACTTTCCACCATCAGTCTCATTAGTCCAGTATTTCAAGTCTCCTGAAATCATTACTTTGTCATAATCAGTTGTCAAGGACGCAATATAATTGGCAATGACTTTGGGAAAGTCAGGCATTGTTAACGGAGGTCTATATAATACCACACAGATCAAAGTACTCTTGTGCAGATTTAATTTGACTACAAGAGAGTCAACTGACGGAAATTCAAGGTGGGGACGAGTAGAGGCGGGTAGTTCTTTTTTGATAACCGCTGCCACTCCTCCCCCCTTTTTTTTTCCTTGTGGTCTATCAGTGCGTAAGAGAAAATAGTTATCAGGAAGGGCAGCCAGGATATCAGGGGAGGATTCCTTTGTGAGCCTAGTTTCAGTCAATAGTAACAAATCAGGTGCATCAGTATCTAAAATATTATACATATCTAATGGATGTTTAACCAGGGAACATGTGTTAAGAACATAACATTGAGGTCTGTGACTGGGCATCCGACCGTGACAAGTGAAGGTGACACTAACAGACTCATAGAGCGTTCGCCTGTATTTAAGGTATCCGTGAAAACCAGGGGTGTGGGATTTAAAAGCTCCAGGGATTGCAATTTTTTTATTAATTGCTCTTCAAGTGGAGATACCTTCTTTGGTGCCATATCTATAAGGCTGGCTGCTGAGTAGATGTACTTCTGGGCAGAGTAACATGCCCGGTGTTACATCCTGGCGCGGACGGGCGCAGGCAGGCTTGTCATTGGCGCGCCATCGGCCGCCCGCTGAGCGCGTCCACCTCTGCATGGATTTAAATTGCTGGCTGACACGGGAGAGTCTCAGCGCTCCGCCCACCAGGCCGGAAATAGATCAGTCAATCAGGGAGGTGTATCCGCTTCCCTCTGAACAAACGGCAGTGCCGCGTCAGACCAGGGACGCGGTGATGGATTAAAACAAATACAGTACGGCGATGAGTAAGAGCTTTAAAAAACAAATGTGCAGGAGAATACAAAAAATGCAATGTGCAAAGCAAGCAAGCAGTGAAGGTAACACATTTGAAACAGAACTGAGAGGCGTAGTCTGTAGCAAGCGGCAAGAGCAAAGAGGACAGGAGCGACACAAAATAAGACTGCAATACAGCGAGGCAGTTCGCAGCACTTACACTCCCATCATAACGCACTTTACTAAACTTAATCTATGGGGAGAATAATATAATGCACTTTGTCAAACTTCTAGAGCAGCTCATGTATTGAAAAAGTTGCAATTGATATTAAGCAATGTGCAATGATTGTTTTGTGGGAAGTGATATCTAAGGTCTAACAAAGGCTTGGGCACTATGCACTTAAGTGGGATATTTCAGAATGCACCTTATTAACTCCTCGAGCTGCTATTCCAGAATGTTGTAGCAATCATCTGCTTGCCAATCTATGGAAATGATTGGACTTTGGGGGCTGTGATCGAAAAAAGAAATGTTTGAGTGTTTCCTGTATTATGTTGTCAGGATAATAGAGAGGGTTTTTTTCTCTGGCTCCAATCTGTGTGGAGTTTATAAATTAAAAAAATTTAAAATTTTAAATGTAGAGAATTTAGGTATGAACATTTAGGCACTTTAAATTAAGAGAGGAACATGACAGACGCGAATGATTTCCGTTGGTCTTTATAGGAATTTGGCAGTTTACCATTTCCCTTTCTTCTCACTTTTCTCTTCTTCCGTCTTTTCTCTTCTCGCTTTGAAATCGTTTCTTTCACTCTTGACTAAACTCTTATATAAGATGAAATGTCATAGAAATGAAAACATTGGGAAATGTATTGACTGTCCCATAAACTTATGTGGATGGGAGTTACAATTTTGAATGATTTATCATATGGAACTGGCTTGTGTCTCACCTGTGTAAATAAAGTTTTTGTTAAGATATGGGTGGGGGCGTCTGCCCCTTTAGATACACTCTGTACAATCTCTCTATGGCCCTATTGAAGTCTACGGCTGAAATGCGTAGGCCATTTCACCTTGGTGATGTCTGTGTTTAAATAAATATATTATCGTTTTCTGAAGAATTATCGCCTTGGTGGTGCTGCGTCCTTTCATGTGTGACAAAGTAGATGCTGTGCAGGAGCTCCAACCGCTGTCTCGAGAAACTTCTCTACATATATGTATATTGGACCGAAACGCATAGGGCGATTTGCCTAATCCCTGTTCTTATGATCTTGTGGATTGTGGAATAAAATAGTTTGCTGAAACTTACTTGTGAGTGCGGCCAGACTTCTTTGAGTGGGTTGGTGAAATATATATATATATATATATATATATTCACCACAATAATCCATTCAGTCGAACAGATGTCTCCGACACTCAAAAGTTGCTGTGCGCGTAATATTTAATCAGCAGGAAAACAACGCGTTTCGCAATACAGCTTGATCACGTTTACAACTTTCAGCCAAACAAGTGTCCTTTTACTCTTTCCCAAAACATAAAAGACATAGAAAATGGACTATCACCCATGTGTATCGGTACTGGTTGTGGCGGACATCTTGAACGAGTCAAAAAATATAATATCACATGTCATCAATTATATTTCAAATATGAATTAAGTTAATGACATTTGGCCTACCAATTTTCACATTATTTCATTATTTCAGTCAGTATATACGTCTATAATGTGCCACCATAGTACATTTCATTCTAGTATCAATGTATACATCTTACTATTGGCAGAGGGTCGAATTTTTATATTTCTACATCTTGATTATACCACTTCGGCATTTATCATCAGAAAGTATTCTGCCCATTCAAGCATGCAATTTTTCATTAAGGGATACGACCATTGTGCCACATTCAGCCTAAGTGGGCATTGGTTTCAATTGTCCATCAAAAATTTGTAAACAATATTCATGCGATTATTTTTGGAGATATTTGGTTTTTCAGTTTTTCACAAAGGTCCAAGCCCGAGTGGGCATTAGCCACTAAGGGCTACGGCCATTCTACCACATTCAGCCCAAGTGGGCATTAATTTCTATTGTCCCTCATAATTTGCAAACAAGCAAGGTTCTCATGCCGTTGTTTTACAGATGTCATTTACAACATATTTCACCATATCTCAATGACCAATGTTTTTCAATTTTTCTGCACCAAAGTCCAAGCCCAAGTGGGCACAATCCACATATCTGCCTTGAACAATAAAGTAGCTCATTGCTAAATCATGGCATCAAAAACTGTGTAAGGTAGGCGACCATGTAAGCTTCAGCATTCAAATCTGATTGACATCATATTCATAGTCACAGAAATTCATCACAGTACCTATAAAATAAAATAAAATAAAATTGTTTTAAAAGAAAGACCTGTGAAGATCCTACGGCGGACAATTATACAGTTATCCTGAATATCAATTTTCATTTTTCTCATGCAAGATGTACAGCTAGTTCCTCAATAATGTTCAACCCATCAGGATTCATGCATTCGAAATAAATGATATATCTTGACTCCATTTGTCGTAGAGCTAGTTTTCTGTTTCCTCCCCGGATACCCAGGTTTACCTTATCAATGACGACCATCCTCAATAAGTTTTCATTTTGAAAATGATTATCAAAGAAATGGCGGGCCACAGGATATTGTGCATTATGGTTTTTTATGGCCCTTCGATGCTGTAAAACTCTTTCTTTTGCTTTCAAAGTAGTACTGCCGACATACCACCTCTCACACGGACAGATGAGTACATACACGCAATACATTGTGTGACAGGAGAGAGATTTTTTGATCGTAAACACCCTCCCCGAGGTGGGAACAACAAGCTCTTTACAGTTTATGCTGTTCCGACAAGCTTTGCACGACCCACAGCATTTGAAGCCTGGATTGTCCTTAGGTTCAATTAGGCTCATTACAGCATTCAGGCTTAGATCATCTTTAAGTGATCTACATTTTCTGAAGGTAATCTGGGGATTTGGGTTTAAATGGAGTTTTAGATGATTATCGGTCAGAAGGACATGCCAGTGTTTATGAAAGATCTTCCTGATCTCATGTGCCTGACCAGAGTAGGTAGTGATGAACCTAACTTCATTTTCTTCTTCTTTGATTTTGTTAGGGTTAAGTAGCTCATTTCTGGTGGTACTGTCAGCTCTTTTGCACGCTTGTGTAGTTGTCTTACTCTTGTGTAAGACAATTACACAAGCGTGCAAAAGAGCTGACAGTACCACCAGAAACACTGGCATGTCCTTCTGACCGATAATCATCTAAAACTCCATTTAAACCCAAATGGTAAGCCATGTCAGACAAGTTATTGGTTAGTCACTTTCCTGTTGCTATAGCCTGTAAAAAGTGATAAGCAATGACTAATCTCAGATTAGAATAGCAACTGCTAATTTGTACTTAGTTTGGTGTCCCTTGCTACAATGTGTCCACACAATGGGTTGGATATTGATATGTATTAAGAAACAAGACAATATAGCCCATGTGGGCTTTGAAGTGGTCACTAAAAATGTGTATGTAAATCCCTAAACCAAAAGAAAAATGAAAGAGTGCGGTGCAAGTGGGTCATAAGGACAATCCCACGTGTGATAAGTGTGAACATAATGGTCCTAAGAAACCTTCTCACGTACAGCCGTACAGAGATTAGATCTTAAAAAAGCTGCTAAGAAAAGAGAAAAAAATATGGATACGTAAACTACGGACCCTGAGTTGTTGGAAGAAGTAATTCATAAGCAGGTGTACATGTCCTCACTTGAGTTTAATCTATTTGGTGTCTTAGAATCAAACTCAAGGATGTATCTTGTTTCAAGTTTTCTGAGCTGCACCTCGCGGTCACCCTGCGGCGCAGTTTCGGAACCATATCCACTATAAAGAAACTCAAAAATTCCAGACTGCTCCCATGTGCCACCTTAAAGTGCCTAGCAACTGCATAGGCCTCGTCATTGTTGCTAATGGCTCGCAAGTGCTGGAGTATACGTTTGTGAACCTGCAATTTGGTACTACCAACGTATTGTAGGCCACACGTACACTCCTACACATACACCGCGAACTCGGATTTGCTTGTCAATCTCTTAGTTATAGGCACTGGTATGTCACTGAAGTAATGTATTACGTTTTATTTCTGCCCAGCTTGCAGGCTTTGCAGGAAGCACATTTGATTAAACCTTTGGTGGTTTGCAACCATGAACTGTTGGTGCAAACCTCTGGGCTGCTCTTCACGAGCATGTCGCTCATAGAACATGCCGTGCGAAAAGTGATTATAGGGGTTTTAGGTACTGTGCCACCTATGACTGGATCACCCTGCACAATCGGCCAATTCTTATGCATGATACTGCGCAATTGTTTGTGTTGCCGACTGTATGTTGTTATCAATCTGGGTTGATCAGATGTTAAACTAGGTGTAACAGGCAGTTTGGCTAGATTCTGACCTAGATCAGACATGCAAGGTATCAAGTTGGCATTTGTTGATAGCTCTGTCTAACATATTTGCCAAGCAGTCCCTGGCTAAAAAATCTTTCCTTGCTTTTCAGTTGGGCCTGTATACACTCATAGTCCGTACTGCAGATGCGTCTGATGCGCAGCATCTCCCCATAAGGGATGCTGCGGATCAGATGATCCGGGTGGTGGCTGGTGGCATGTAGAACTGTATTTCCTGCTGTACTCTTGAGGTGTAATCTGGTATCCAGTTTTTTATCCTCGATGTATACTTCTACATCAAAGAAATTTACAGAAACCCTGCTCATGTGACCAGTGAATTTGAGATTAAGATTATTCACATTGATCTCTTCAATGAACCTACTAGCTGCCAATTCAGAGACTCTCCAGATGATAAACAGATCATCTATGTAGTGATACCATGCTACAATGTGGTTAATCATAGTGTGGTCAAACTTGGTACTGAGGACTTGCTCCTCCCACAGCCCCATATGCAGACAGGCGGACCTGGGGGAGAAGCAAGCCCCCATTGCCACACCCCTCATCTGTTGAAAAACTTGACTCTGAAATAAAAAGTAGTTATTGTTCAAACAAGTCTGAATCATGTTTATCGGCATCTTATTGTGATTCAACATATGAGCAGGTTTGGTCCGCGAGTAGTATTCCACTGCACGTACTCCATCTAGATGGTGTATACTGGTGTACAGTGCAGCTACATCAAGAGTTATTAATAAGAAATCATCTTGCCAGTTTATAGTTAGAATTTTCCTTAAAATATCCCCTATGTCCTGTGAATAAAAAGGTAGACTTTTGACATGCTCTTGGAGAACAAAAATCAATATATTGTGAGGCATTCTCCAAGATACTGTTTTTGGCGGAGATGATGGGTCTACCCGGTGGTTTATCAGGATCCTTATGCACTGTTGGGATTCGATTAAAAATGGGAATAACGTGTGATTGGTGTTCAAAACTTAAACTCATCGCTAATAAGCAACCCCGCACTTTTCCAAGATAACAATTTGGTGTTGAAATTGTTCCAGGCTGATTTCACCGTAGGCCAATCACAATGTCTATAGCATTGACCGTCACTAAGATGTTGCATAGCCTCCTCCATATACATAGACCTTGGCCAGAGGACAATGTTTCCCCCTTTATCGGATTGGCGTATCACCACATTGTTTTTACTCTGTAGTTTTTGCATCAAACTCCCATAGCTGTTATTCTGAATGCATTTTTTATGCTGGGTCTGCAGAGTAAAGAAAAACCAAAGGAAATGATGGACGGAGCGTTGACAATACAAGCACTCACCCCCAGTCAACTGATCTGGGTTTAATCCATCACTGTTCTTTAGCCCACTCTGCCACCCCAGTTCAGACATGGCCATATGCAAATCAGTCTGACCCTGTGCCTCATGGGAACAGTCCAGCCCGCACTGCCAAGCCATGCCTTCCCTGGACCGGAAACAAGCTACAGAGGACCGGTTTCTGGGATTCCAGCCGTCTTCAGCCCGGCTTGCTTGAATCAAGTGGCAAAGTGAGCAAGGGACTCACGTCTGAGCATACCCTGCCAACTTATGGCGAACAAAGAAAAACCAAAGGGAATGATGGGCGGAGCGTTGACAATACAAGCACTCACCCCCAGTCAACTGATCTGGGTTTAACCCATCACCTTTCTTTAGCCCACTCTGCCACCCCAGTTCAGACATGGCCATATGCAAATCAGTCTGACCCTGTGCCTCATGGGAACAGTCCAGCCCGAACTGCCAAGCCATGCCTTCCCTGGACCGGAAACAAGCTACCGAAGACCGGTTTCTGGCATTCCAGCCGCCTTCAGCCCGGCTTGCTTGAATCAAGGGGCAAAGTGAGCAAGGGACTCACGTCTGAGCATACCCTGCCAACTTATGGCGAACAAAGAAAAACCAAAGGAAATGATGGACGGAGCGTTGACAATACAAGCACTCATCCCCAGTCAACTCATCTGGGTTTAATCCATCACTGTTCTTTAGCCCACTCTGCCACCCCAGTTCAGACATGGCCATATGCAACTCAGTCTGACCCTGTGCCTCATGGGAACAGTCCAGCCCGAACTGCCAAGCCATGCCTTCCCTGGACTGGAAACAAGTTACCGAGGACCGGTTTCTGGCATTGCAGCCGTCTTCAGCCCGGCTTGCTTGAATCAAGTGGCAGGAGTGGGTGGCCTGGTCAGAAGCGAATCAAGAATGGAAACTCAAAATCAAAGGGTGGTATCGTTACATAGACGATCTTTTTATCAACATGGATAGCCCAGTTGAATTGGCAGCCAAATATATTGAGGTATTGAACAAGAATGAGGTCAATCTTAAGTTCTCAGGAGAGATAAGCAGTTCAGAGGTCAATTATCTAGACCTTACAGTGTACATAGAGGGGGGTAAAATTCACACAAAACTCTTCCGTAAATCAACTGCGGGAAACTCGACACTGTATGCCACTAGTAATCATCCGAAAAAATTGGTAGATAGTATCCCTTATGGAGAGTTGCTTAGACTTAAAAGAAACAACTCATGTGCCCAAGAATTTCAGAAGGCAGCGAAATATAACTTATCTAGGTTCAAAGCGAGAGGCTATAAGGAGGGGGTATTGGTACGAGCTTTAAATAAAGTTAACAACATACAGAGAGATGAACTATTAAACACCAAGAACAAAGAACCAGATAATGGCACATTTAGATTAATCACCACATTCTCAGATTATGCAGGTGAAATAAAAAGGATTTTGCGAAAAAACTGGAATATCTTATTGACTGACAATATTATCAGACAGGATTTACCACCGAATCCACTAGTCACATTTAAGAAAGCGAGGGCATTAAAAGACCATTTGGTACACAGACATCATGAGAGACACACCATCAAACCATCTTTGAAACCTTTAAATGGCTTTTTTCCTTGTGGCCGCTGTAAGGCGTGCAAGTACAGCAAACGCACCCTTACATACAAGATACCAGGGCTAGCCACACCAAGGAAAATACACAAATTTTTGACCTGTACAACGCCTTATGCTATTTACTGCTTGATGTTCCCCTGTGGGATGAGGTATATCGGCAGTACAACTCATCCGTTCAAAATCCGCATATTGGAACATATGTGAGCCATTAATAATGTTGATGAATCTTATCCCGTCGCGAGACACTTTGATAAGGCACATGTGCGCAATAGGGACCTGTTGTCGTACATGTGCCTAGATAGTGTTCCCGTGAGCATGAGAGGTGGTGACCGGTTACAGAAATTAAGGCGGCTTGAGTTGCGGTACATCATAGACCTACAAAGTAAGGTGCCAAATGGTCTGAATATGCATGAGGAATTGGCAGTACACTTAGGATAGGGGCCCATGAAAGGGCTTTTTGCTCCTGTGCCCGGATTTGCTATGGATGATAAATAGTTATGAATTAACTGAAATGTATTGCTTTGTGAATTGAAAATGAAACTGAACAATAATATTGAATGAAATAATGTGCAATGATGCTAAATAGGTAACTGAGATTATAATGGAAAAAGAAAATTTAACCAGCATGTATATATGATTTGTGTGTGCAATGTTGACTATTGGACTGCAAAACTGCCCATCCAGCGCTAGATTAGAGGTTTGAGGTCATTCTGTGGCTGCTATTGGTAGGTTTAGCCCATCCAGGGCAATAATGAATTACATTCACTTTGTTATTGAATAATAGTAAGCGATTCAGAATATGTAAACTTAGCATGTACCTTGCCTTGTAACGAAACGTTTGGTGAATTGCACGTAACAAAATGGCAGCGCTATTTAGCCTAAGATTGTTGGTCCTCTTTTGATGTCCATGGTAGTAAACATGTATAGTTTAAATATCACCAATGACGGCTGTGCCAACTGTGATTCAATTGACGAAGGCTGAACGCCAAAACGCGTCTTGTTTATGTGCTGAGGGTTTTCGAATAAATATCTTCTGGAAACCACCCCCGTGAGTGCTGCAGTCTGTAACAGGTTGTACGATCTGTAGGATGCTTGGAGCTGAATATATATATATATATATCTATACTACTATTATAAAGGAAGAACTTTGAACCTTTGAGGCGGGTAAACTCGGGAACCACAGCGCCATTCCACACACCCGATACATCGTTGTAATCGTCAGGTTGTGCAGATGGACATAGGCTATATAAACGTAATAAATATACGTTATTTAAAAAATGTACCGAAAAAAATGTAGTCCCTTGGAAGAAGCGCCAGCCGTGGCGTGTGTGCTGATGTGAGGAGCGCAGGGAGGAGCGGAGTCCAGGAGCGCGAGGAGGACCGGCGGACATAGCGCGGGGAGGAGCGGCGTACAGGCGGTGAGGAGTGGCGGACAGGCGGTGAGGAGCAGCGGACAGGCGGGGAGGAGCAGTGAGCGGCGAATGAGGTAGGTTATTTATTTATTTAGTTAGGAGCGGTGAGTGGCGCAAAAATGAAGCAAAAATGACAATCGTGAGCAAGAGGAAGCAAACGGAGCATTACAAAAGTGAGCCAAACGGTGCATTACAGGAGGAAAAAGTTCTGTGTGCAGGTTACAAAAGCGTACATCGTGAGCAAGAGGAAGCAAACGGAGCATTACAAAAGTGAGCCAAACGCTGCATTACAGGAGGAAAAAGTTACGTGTGCAGGTTACAAAAGCGTAGAAAGTAAACATAGAGGTATAGGAGGAAAAAGTGACTTGTGCAGGTAGCAAGAGGAAGCAAACGGAGCATTACAAAAGTGAGCCAAACGGTGCATTACAGGAGGGAAAAGTTACGTGTGCAGGTTACAAAGCATAGAAAGTAAACATAGTGGTATAGGAGGAAAAAGTGACGTGTGCAGGTTACAAAAGCATACAAAGTAAACATAGAGGTATAATACTGCAATATATGGAGGAAGGCTCAGGGGGACCCACGGACAACGTCGGGGGGGCGGGGCCCTGAAGCCTAATTGCTCCCGGACATCGTCGGGACGGGCTGCTAGTATATATATATAGAGAGAGAGTCCAACAAATTGCCCTGAAGCTTTCCGAGATCACTTGACAACGTTCCGCCATCCGGCTCTGATCCATTGTATGCCTTCACACTCCACACATCTTAAAATTGCTGACGCGTTTCAGGGCTTTCACGCCCCTTCTTCTTGGGCTGCACAGAAGAAAATGGATGCACGCATTATTTAATATACGGTTGCTTTTATTTGATTCAAGCCCCTCAGTGGGCGTTAGCTAAGTGCACAGTCCATCTGAAGCATTGTGGGACTTGAGGTCCATAATGCGCATACATTCTTCACTTTAAGTAAGCTCCGTTTT
The DNA here is from genome assembly GCF_964263255.1 of Lissotriton vulgaris. Lineage (NCBI taxonomy): Eukaryota > Metazoa > Chordata > Amphibia > Caudata > Salamandridae > Lissotriton > Lissotriton vulgaris. The sequence goes on along the minus strand of NC_141699.1, from coordinate 386,235,410 downwards.
TCTTTTGTTGTTTTATGCATATTTGATTACCTCTAGTAGGTTGTTTCATGCTCAGGCAGGCTAGTAAAACAGGAACATTGTGCTAAAGAGCCCCACACAGTTGGAGACTCAAGCCTCGCCCGCTGTAAGTCACGCTTCGCTTCCTGCATGCAATGGTGCTTCTCGGCACGGCCGGGCTGCCGTGTGTAGATAGATAGAGTCCCAGAAATTGCCCTATATATATATATATATATATATATATATATATATATACATATATATATATATATGTGGCCTGAGTTTGCAGAGCTTTGCTACGCGGAACTCTGATGAGTCGACAAAAACCTCTGCTGCACTCTGTGGAGTTCAGCTAGCGGGGGGAGTTTGTCGGCATGCCTGCTCACATTGCGATGGGAATGTGGTGGACATTCTCCTGCTCCAAAATGAGCATGAATGGCACTACACGGTTCTCAAGTGAGTTCTTGCATACTAAATCGCATGCAAACGGCACCACGTGGTCCACATGGGCGTGCCATTCTTTTTCTGCTCTCTGTTGTGGTACTGAACCGAAATCTTAATCTCTCTAATCCTCCTCCTTTAAAACCTATCTACCCTTCATTTTTATTTTTTATATTAGTGTGTGTCTTTGTGTTTGTGTATTTTATGTTTTTGGGAATTTTGTTCTTGTTTTTTGTGACTTTTCATATTTAGTTTTTATTATTTCCCCTTACTTCTTTATTTCTTCCTTTTGTTCTCTTTCCTTTCCTTCATTTCTTGTGCCATACCCAGCGCAATGGCAAAGGAACAGCTTCCTTGTGTACAGCGCCGCCACCCAGGTATGTTGCCCCAGGTGAATCTTTGGAGGGTAGGAAGTGGCAGCACTAGATGTTTTTATGCAGCGCCACCTGCCCTCTCTGCTAGCAGCATGCCTGATAGTGGATACCCCCTGTGGGAGCGTCAGCGGCACTGGGGGACGGTGCACCGGTTCATGCTCTGCACCAACTAGGTTTGGTGCACCGCCCAGTAGGTGACGCACCACTGGACGGACATACTGGACCACAAACAGGACCTGCTTGTTGTCGAGATTCTGGGGCTTGGTAAGTATTAATTATATGTTGTGTTTGTGTTCTACAATGCTAAAAATAAAATTCTGAATAGCATGCTGCTCACACTCAGAAGTAAGTTACGTTCAGTTTACGCTGGTATATTATTGTGTAATCCAGTGTTTAGTTTCTGCTAGGCAGGTGCTCAGCGCTACCTAATTGTAGTCATCATTGGCGCTCACTTTGGCTGATTAATTAAGAAGCCATTACAGACTGTTCTCCTGTCACTAAGGTGAATCAGTAAGTAGTACATTCTCTCTGTGACTTTGTTTTTGTAGGTTGGACAGTTCAAAGTTATTCATTTCACAGCTATGTGTAGTAGGCATCTTTGCATTGCAAAAAGGGAGACTGAGTTTGTCCATCAAGGGGGTTGAGAAATGGGAATAGAATCAAAGATCATTCGCTGCAATGCATTATTTCCAAATGTAGTTTTTGTTAAGGAACTTTGGACAAGGGAATTCAGGATTAGTATGGGCAACTCAATGATAGTCGATAGTACTATAAGAGATCTGTTTAAGAGAAGTACAATGTGACTGCATTTGCTTGTCATACTCGATTTTGGGAGATTATTAACTGAATCACTAATCTATTTTTTTATCTTATTAATGTCTTACATCAGCACCCAAGGTCAAGAAGAGGGATGTTGAGGGTCCGGGAGAAGCAGGGCAGCTGGCACTGACCATCAGCGTCACTGCTGAGGGCTCTGCTTAATCCAGTAAGTCCTTTTATGTTTGTTGTGGACTTCTCAGGGTACAATCTTGTGGTATTGGAATGTTGGTGCTTTCTATCATGAAGATTCAGATAGCAGTCCCAAGTAAACATGTATTACAAATAAAATTCACCATGCATGTTTCCTGAGAAGGCTTTCTTTTTCCTGCTCATGTTCTAACAAAGTTGAGTTCATGAAAGAGTGGCCATGGTCATCATGGACCCTTCCACCCCCCCAATGTAGTGTACTGCTGTCTTGTTCATTCATAGTTATAGTATACCAGCAGTTTCCCATGACAGTGCATCTTGGCTGGACAAAAAGTATGAAGTCCTACTCCCATTGCATTTGCCAACCAACACCATATGTCTTTCATTGACTAATATTTCACCCCTGGCTTGGTAGCTTTGTGAACCAACCAATCAAATGCCCAGTGCTAACTGAACTGTAGTGTTGTATTGCAGTTGTATTTGAGGTTGGGTATCTGGCATTTAAATTATGGATAATGTTTTATTCAAGCACACAGAACATCAGTGATGCTGGCTCCAGTGCAGCTGCAGGAGAAAGGTCAGTTGGAGGGGGAGAAGCAGCAGCAGGGACGGGCGCTGGTAAGTGACATAATTTCTTGCAATTCCTAAGCGAACTACCTATTCCTAGGGTGTTGTCATCAACATATGAAGTGAACCTTCCCCCGCTTGACCACCCACAGTGGTAGTTTAAATATTATTATGGCCTTTTCCATTGGCATCTCAGTAAAGCTCACATAATGAGTGTTGATGACTTGACGGAGACATGAAAAAATGGAAGGTTAAAAGAAAGCAAATGGTATATGAGTGAAAGGGTGGGGGTTGAAAGGGTGCGTGGGTGGGTAAAGGGAAGGATGGGTGAAAGGATGGTTTGAAGAAAGGGTGGATGAGGGAAAGTAAAGCTTAATGATGGTGTCTATGGGTGAATTAGAAAGAAAGGATGAATGAAATTTGGATTGTTTGTATCAATAAACAAGGCAGCTCTTCTCATAAGGAGCATGCTGCTCAATGACTTTGCTTACTTGGTTTATGCAGGTTATCATTCAAAGCTATGGTTCTAAGTTGGCGTATTTTTTATTCTTTGTTCTACTCCCTTGACTCACTGTTTTTGTTAAGTGAGCCAGATGTGTCCCACCCATCTTTCATCATCCCCACTCCCTGCCCAGGGCATTTTTGCCACCTATGACCAAAGGGCAGTATGGATCATTATTGACTGCAGTGTTGGTTGTGTAATGTGAATCTGCTTTAGTTAATCTAGCATTTACAATGTTTTAAATGCATTGCAAACCGAACACACAAGGTGTGTTGTGTCCCATCGCCCACTCAGTCACCTCTTATTACTTCACATCTTTATTTTTTCCTAAGTCCCTCTGTCCTGGCCAAACAATTTGGAAAATCCATTCTTGGCATGTGCCACATTTCATTTTATAACCATGTGAAGTGTTCCCAGAATATATTTTATGGTTTACCATAACAGATTTATTTTACACTTTTCAGATTTTTCCATTTTGAATTGTACAGTCACTGAATACGCCAAATATGATGAATAGATAATCAGTGTAGGGACCCCTGTATTCAGTATATAAATAGTTCTACCCTACTTGTCTAATACCTCTAATCTACCCCCTGCAGTAGAGTAAACCATCAAGTTACCTTTCCTTGCTTACTGCCCAGCGAATTAATTTGTTGCAAATATGTGGTGATGGGTGAGGCCACAGAGTAAAGTGAGAGTAAGGGCATGATTTGAGGTTAAGTTTAGTGCATGGGATACATAGTAACGGACGTGCCCAATACAATCTTTATAGCCGTTCCTTTCCCTGTAGCGCATTCAATCAGATTAATTTTCCCAAATGTCTACTTGAAGCAGATAGGATAATATAAATATCCGCATTTTACACGTAAGGTGTGTGAAGTAGTATCTTATTTATTATTCATGTGCCTCTTTGGAGTCAGGGTAGAGAGAGAAATGCATTTGGAGAAGAGCATGGCCATTGGAATAAAAAACGATAATTGTCAACTACAACTGCAGACAGTAGCAAACTACCTAACGCACTGGCTAGCAATGAGCATGGCTGCATTATTTTAGCACAACACACAACTTGCACTCTATATAGTGCATGAATGCCATACTCATTAATGAGAGGTAATTTATCTTTCAACTCAAACTGTCTGTTTATAGTTACTTGACAAGCCTTTACAATAGAAAGATAATCAAATCACAGCTTGTTAAATCCAGTGTTATTCTGCCTTTAAATACTTTTCTGCCACACAGTCGATGCTTTTTATGCAAGGCCTGTGTGAGTAAAGCATAAAATTGGCCTTTTGACTCACTCTCCTAATCATAATCACATCAGACTACAATGGCCCTAGGGGAGCAGCAATGTACTGCTAATGTTCCACCATTAAAAAAAATATTTGCACAGAGCCTTATTTACAATTTGTCTTTTTGTTTTTCTCAATATAGCTGCTCCTGCTGTTCAAGCTAGACCACCAACCAGGCAAGAGATACCGGCCCATTTGCGGCGGCAGAGGTTGGAGCATATCCGGCTAGGATACCAGTCACTCATGGTCCTGGAAGAGGAGGAGGAGAAAATAAATGCCTCTCTGCCAGGCCTCAGTGCAGTCGGTCCCGCTCAGCCTCCAGCCGCCTGGCAATCCCATCCCCGGTGCCAACCAACTGATGCCACCCCCTATCACACTGACAACAGGCCATTGCTGTTCTGCATCCTGCAGTTGATGGAACACCCTCTTCTAGTTTTATTTTTATTTTTTAGTTTTGGTGGGAGGGATTGTTGCTTGTTGTGGCTTTGTGGAGAGGGAGGGACTTGGGACTGGAGAGACTTTTTCCTTGGACATTTTGTGCTTTGGAGCATGGGTCAGTTTTGTTTGGGGAGAGGGATGGGCATGTTTTGTGGGTGGAGAGGGTGGGTTTCTTTGTAAATAACTAAAGAGGAAAACTATTTTATTCAGTCTAAATTTATGCCTGAAGTAGTTTGTTTTACTTTGCACTGCTGCCTTCATCTAGTTTTACGCAGCTTGTTTATGTGCTGTTACTGTGCTACGAAAAGAGTGTAGTGCTTATTTATAGAGTTATACTTCTCTAACTATCTTGACCATTAGGGGCAATACTGCCATGATGACCTATGTAGGCTACAATGACCTAGATAAACAATAGTAGCAGTTGGTTAATTACTTACTAAGTTAACTAGTTCAATTTTATCCATACTTGTTGTTTTACCTGAATATAGATGAAGCAATAACAGGGAAGGCATCGCAATCACAACTTCACATGCGAGGTTCCACTTCCAGTTCCACCCAGGTGAGCCCCAACTGTAGGATTAATCTGAATGATTGATTGATTATCCACTGTAGGCTACTAAATGGAAATAGAAAGAGTGCCGGATAATGCTAAAATACAAAAAATAGCAATAGTAGTAGTAGTAAAAATATTTTATTGTATTAATCAATTGATTACTATAAAAATGCAAACATTTAAAAGAAGGAGTATCAATAGTCTAAAATTTCCATAATTAAAAGTTACTTTCATGATCAATACAACACTTCGTAATACAAAGATTCTGTAAATTCCCACAATGGTTTCCGCTCATTATTCATCCATCTACCACTGTTTCACAATATTCTTCACTTCAGTCTATTTCTTGTTCCAGGTTTAAAGTGCTAATGTGTTGATTAGGCGAAATATATGCACATGATTTACCATTAGAGATTCTATACGTACATCTCCCTGGTGTAAATGCAATTATATACCCTTTCCTACTGTAATTTAAATATATTATTTACCTACTTACCAATATCATAATCTTTTTTGGCTCAACCTATGATTTCATCGATATAGTAAAGTGCTAATGTGCCAAATGTGCAAAATTCGTTCACCCTTCTACCTCTGTATTTTGTTCTTTTAGCTCACTTTATGACTTTCACCAATACACTAAGGTACTAAAGTGCCAGAAGTATGAGATAGATAATTTTCTCAAAATTATACTATCTCAATTTCAATTCTCTGACGATAAAATCTGTGTTGCTTCCCACCATATGGGACATCTACGCTGTTAATGCTTTATATGCATGAGCTAAAAACTGTAGTCATTCGAGTAAGTTGAGTTTTGGCTACTGTTGAGAAAGTAGTATTCAGTGGCGGCTGGTGGACTTGGAAAGTGGTGGGGTGAAAGAATCTGCGGAGGACCATCTTAAAAGCCACTGCAGGTACTAAACTGCGCAAACACTTAGAAGTGTCAGAAGTCCGATTTCATGGCGCTGCAGATCTAAGCATTATTACTGTCACTAGAGTGTGCCCATTTCCTGTTGGTTTCTCTGAATTCCCCAACGCCCCCATTTTTTAATCCTATGCAGCCGATTACCCGCTGTATGTAATCCCCGTACCCTAACCCATAAGAGAGGCTGGCACATGGGACAGACATGAAACTATTACAGACTGTTTAATGTATGGAATTTTACAACAATCCTAGCTACCACATAGAAGCCCATTGTAAGTTACCTTCGCTATCAGTCATGAGCAGGTGTACACACAAATTGGACATGTATCTGTAGAATAAATGCCACTAAGCTGTCTTCATTGGTGAATCACATCAGGAAACAGAGAAACAAATAGTGATTACATGTAAGTATCCCCTTGTAAAGTAGACGCCTATCACCGTTCACTCACACTGTCATTGAAATAGGAACTCTTCAACAAACAAGACATAGTTTGTCTTCATAGAACAAGTATGTGTGACACTATTGAATTTGTCTTGTTGCGTTACTGCAGAATGTGCTTCTGAAGCAAACATGAGGGATATGAAAGTAATATTTTTTTCCAGTAACCCAGAAAAGCCTCTTTTCTAATACTGATCATTGTACCAAAATCTACTGAACAAAATATGTGTGCAACATGACCTCCAAATTAGAACTAGTCTGAATTTTCACACTGCTGGAACCAATTACATAATAATAGTGTTGTGATGTGAAAATGATTGTTAACAGCAGTGTTGGTAAATAGATATTCAATAATCAGTGCTTCGTTGTTACAGGAGAAATAGAGCTATGTTTACCTTTTTTGCAACCTACCTCCGAGGCTGCAGTCTGAGTCTGGTCAAGGTCGAATCATAGGCAGGATCAGCAAATTTGATTGGCTGATTCCGGGATGAATCCTGCAGAAATCTGTCTAAACCATGCCATTCCAATTTGGACCCAGCCCTATGCAAATCAGTCTTGAATCTGTACCTAATGGGAACAGTCCAGCCCGAACTGACAAACTGCCAAGCCAGGTCCTCCCTGAACTGGAAACAAGCATCCTAGGACCGGTTTCGGGCTCCACCACATATCAGCCAGAGTAGCTTGACAAATGTAAAAAGAACAATTAATGGACAGAATGCAGAACAATGTCATACATTAGCTCCAGTAAAGAGATCTGGGCCTGGGCTCAACATGCCATTCCAGTATGGACCCAGCCCTATGCAAATCAGTCTTGACCCTGTGCCCAATGGGAACAGTCCAGCCCAAACTGCCAGGATAGGTCCTCCTTGGATTGGAAACAAGCATCCTTGGACCGGTTTTGGGACTTCAGCCCTCATCAGCCAGAATAGCTTGACTCCAGTGGCATGGAGAGCATGGGACCCATGTCTGGGCATACCCGTTCCACTTGGGGTGACAAAAGCAAACAAACAATTGATGGACAGAATGCAGAACAATGTCATGCATTCACCCCAGTACAGAGATCTGGGCCTAAATCCATAGTTTTTTTGCTCACCAAGCCATTCCAGTGTAGAACCAGCCCTATGCAAATCAGTCTTGCCTCTGTGCCTAATGGGAACAGTCCAACCCAAACTGCCAGGCTAGGTCCTCCCTGGACTGGAAACAACCATCCTAGGACTGGCTTCGGAGCTTCATCTCTCATCAGCCAGAATAGCTTGACTCCAGTGGCATGGAGAGCGTGGGACCCAAGTCTGGGCATAAACGTCCCACTCGGGTGACAAATGCAAACAAACAATTGATGGACAGAATGCAAAAGAATGTCATACATTCACCCCAGCATAGAGATCTGGGCTTAAATCCATCACTTTATGCTCACCATGGCATTCCAGTTTGAACCCAGCACTATGCAAATCAGTCGTGACCCAGTGCCCAATGGGAACAGTCCAGCCTGAACTTCCAGGCAAGGTCCTCCCTGGATTGGAAACAAGCATCCTAGGACCGGTTTTGGAGCTTCAGCCTTCATCAGCCAGAATAACTTGACCCCAGTGGCATGGAGAACACGGGACCCACGTCTGGGCATACTTCCCACTCAGGGTGACAAATGCATAAGGAAAAATTGATGGACTGAATGCAGAACAATGTTATACATTCACCCCAGTACAGAGATGTGGGCCTAAATACATCGTTATTTTGCTCAACATACCATTCCAATTTGGACCCAGCCCTATGCAAATCAGTCTTGACCCTGTGACCAATGGGAACAGTCCAGCCCGAACTGGCAGGCCAATTCCTCCCTGGACTGGAAACAAGGTTAAGCTAACCATAAAAATGTCCCAAGCTTGGGAGGAGTACTATTTTACTGTGGCACTGCCAATGCCTGAAGAAGAACTGAAGGTAGGTGGGTGTGTCTTCTATTGCCTCTCTGCTTCTCGTGAGGTAGGGGTTGGTGCAGGTCCCCACTAGAGCTTTGCAAATACAGGAGCTGGTGGTGGTGCTACCTGTGCCACATCCTACGGAGCAGGCTGAATAGCAATGTCAGAGTCTTCTATGTCACCTTCCACAATGGCTGCTTCGTCATTGTCATCCTCCTCATCATCCCCTTCCATGAGTCTAAGTTTTCCGAGAACCTTCCTTTTCACTTGCCTCACCTGTTGTCTCCTGGACTCTGACAGGATCTACCATATGTCCCTATCAACATCATCAGAAGTAGTGCTTGGAGAAGATGGTGCAGTAGTACCCTTTGTTTTCCTTGATGGAGATCTGGGAGTCAATGATTCTAGCAAACAAGGTTCAACTTCTTGCCTGGAAGTAAGCTCAACCTCCTGTTCTTCTCGAACATCAGGCAAATGTACTATTGCTGGCTGCAGCTGCTGCCTAATTTTCTTTGTTTCCTGAAAAGATTGTGCGCTACTTTGCGAAAGGGACAAATCCAATTTAACGTCACTACTCATCGGCGTCAACATGATTGCACTGGCTGCCTCACTGACAGACATGTTTTTGGGCTTAGGCTGGGGGGTGGTGCGGTTGATGCAGGAGTGCTGCTCTCAGCTTGCTCTCCGGAGACGGATGCAGCAGGCACAAGTTTGCTCAAAAAGGTTGTGGTTGGCATACCAGTGGTGAAAATTTGATTCTTCCTCTCCCCATTGGCCACTTTCTCTGCAGCACCTTTCTTTGGGGTCATCTTGAAGCTGTCAGTTAGAAGTGACACTTAGCTCCACAAGCTGAAGAGATGCCTGAGTTGCTAAATCAGTCACGCATCACATCATGCACAGGCATTCTGTCTGGCAGTACTGTGGGTGATGTCTCTTTTCTTGTGCACCTAAAAGCAAACAAGCAAGAAATACATCAGTAAAACCTGGCATTGTTGCAGTTCAATTAGTAGTACAAACAAACAATATCAATTAGTGTGGTTACTTGATTTTTTTAAATATTTAGCAATACAGTCTAACTATCCATTCATAAAACCACACCAACATAAAACTTACATGTTGTACACTCAGGAAGGATCAGAAAAAGAAATGACAACAATATACAGATGTAACTGTTTACTTTATGTGTATCATGTTGGAATGTGGCACTGAAGGAGGTGCAGGTGACAAATGAATAATCCTTGGGCAATGAATGCTGTTGTACACCTTTAGCATACAAACCCAGATGACGAAGTTCCGCTATTGAGTGGGCTGATGGGTATTCTTTCAAGCACTTTTTAGTCTTTCTTTCTGAGCTTCCTCTCCTATGTGGTTCTACATTCACGCTATTGGAATGTTTTTTCTGGTACATTAACCCATTGTTTCTGTCTTACAGAAGGGATACTATATAGGTCCCAGCAAACTGAGTTTTTATGGGGTACCAAATTTGTTCTCAGAACTGACCACAAACCCCTTGTTAATATGCTAGCTGCTGGTGGTGGTAGGATTTTAACAGCTCGCTTGGCCAGATTAGCTGCCAAGCTACAAGAGTATCAATGTACTGTCGAGTATATTCCTGGTAGGCTTAATGTGCATGCTGACTGCATGTCTAGGTTGGCTTTGCCTCATCTGGACAATGAACTCTCTGAAGAATGTGATGTAGCTTACACCATGAAAGATATTAATATGAATGATTCGAGTGCTATTTCAGAGGATGTTTGGGTAAAAGCCATGTCGGAGGATGACACTCTGTGTCTCGTAGATACTTATCTAAAGTGTGGATGGCCTGAGGAAAGGAAACTTTTGGGTGATTTGAGTTCTTTCTTCAAGGTCAGTGACGAACATATGTGTTTTCACAATATTGTCACCAGAGGTGACAAGATTATTCCTCCTTTTTCTGTCAGGGAAAATTTGATTAAAATTGCTCATGAAGGCCACATGGGTATGTCTACAACTAAGAGGCGTTTGCGAGAGTACTATTGGTGGCCCTCAATGGATGCTGTTGTTGATAGATGGGTCAGGAACTGTCCCTGTTGTTCCAATAGTGATAAGACTGTTAAACCTCTTTCCACTTCTGTCACTCCTATTGAGTATTCTGAGGGCCCTTGGAGTAGATTAGGGATTGACATCATTGGTCCTTTGAATTTGCATGGCTGTAGGGAAGTTTATGGTTTGGTCTTAATTGACTATTTCTCGAAATGGCCAGAGGTAAAAATTGTTGATAGGATTACTTCTAGCCAAGACATTGATTTTCTAAGTAACATCTTCAGTCGTGAGGGTCTTCCTTCTGAGATTATTTCTGACAATGGCACACAGTTTATTAGCAGGGAGATCGAATTGTTTTTTAGAGAGCATGGCATTACTCATAAGAGGGTCTCGAATTATAATCCCCAGGCCAATGGTCAAACTGAGCGCTTCAACAGAGTGGTCAAGGAGTCAATTCAGTTAGCTGTTAAGAATAATTTGGATTGGAGGAAAGCTCTACGTGCTACCTTACTTACCTATCGGATTTCTCCTAATTCTGTAACTGGTTGTTCTCCTTTTGAATTATTGAGGGGTCGCAAAGCCGGTTCTAAATTGTTACCCTGGTGGTTGAAACCTAATAATTCTGTTGTGTCTGGTCCTGATCTTACGAAGGTGAGCGAATGTGTGAAGACTTATCAAGAAAAAATGGGTAGATGTTCGAACAGGAAGGTCTCTAGCTACAAGGTCAGAATTGGTGATTTGGTTCGTGTGAAATTTGGAAATTCTTTTTCTAAAGGTTGGGCTAAGTGGTCTGATCCTGTCAAAGTAACAGAAGTTTTCAGTAAAGCTGTACGTGTTGAAGGGGGGAAGATTTGGAATTTTAGACGGGTATCTATTGTTAGATCTGACAAATTATTCCTTAACTCTAAAAAAACTTCTTCCCATGTGTGTGATGTTAATGATGGTTAGCCCGACTTTCTTTACCTATACATTCATCCAGAATGCTGGTCCCCTCACGGAGTCCCCTATCTCTATGGTGCCGGTCTCAACCTTGTGTTGAAAACTGACTTATGCGTTGTGAACCTAGCATTACACTCATGCTGGCCCTATGTTAGATGTAGTAGGGACCCCTCCTCCAAGTATCTCTCATTCTAATTCATTGCGAGATTCATTCTGGCCAGTGACTTCTATTTAGGGGTGTCACCATGGAGGCCATTCTCCCTATTAGCCTACAGTGCTCCTCCTTCTTGATTCTGTGACCCACTTTTAACTGCTGGACCAATTGCCAACCCTTACCTCCCTAGCATACCCAACAGGTTCCAGTAACCTAATAGCGCTGGCCTCACGGGAGTACGCTGCGAGGCCTTGTCCAATTCCTCTAGGGTAAGAACATGCTCGCTTTTTCCTATGATTGGGTGTTGTAATGAAAGTTTTTGGCTTCACTCCTTAGTTCTGTTTTTAACGCACAATGGTCACCCTCCAGTGTGAGATCCACCCGCGTCAGATTTAGAAGGGATTTTGCAACCACATCCTGGTACAATTGCTTTCCCTTCACACAGAAATACCCCTTTCACCCCTCACAAAGTGGAGATCTGTCACCATAGTAACGATATACCTTGTGAGCATAAAAGTCACTGATGTTATATGTGACTTGACCTGTTCTTTCTTTGTTAACCCTTTTTTTCCCCTACCTCTAGGTCGCCTAAATAGAGCAGGACCCCCTTGCCCTCTTCTTCTCCGACCGAGAGAGGTTGTATTTACCTTCTACATAGTGAATGAGCATTTAGTTCATATGTGTTTTTCTGTGTAGTACTTTACTTAGGTCCTGACGAATCGCCGTTTGGCGAGAAACATGTTGACCACACCAGGGGGTTGAGTTAGAGTTCTGTACACCTTTACGGTCTCTAGTTCCCCTCTCACCCTTTTTAACTAGGGAACCAGCCACGTTAATAAAATTCAGTGTGGACTGTTTTACCCTTTTTACTTTCACTCACGTTTTCACTGACTACACTCCTCTATTTCCTCACTCACACCCACCATCGGCAAGGAACTAAAGAACCCCGCCAAAAGAGTACCTGTGGGTACTCCGGCAGACATTGCAGCGCCGGTCTGTCGAGGGGCAGTGAGTCGATGATGACACTGGATACCCTCCAGTAAGGGCGTGTTCCACACCTAATACTCTGGGTGGATGAGGCTCTCCAAGTTCCGACTAGGGAACCCTTCCAGTCACGGTATCAACTATACCTACCCTTCTCTCCACGCATTCACACCATCTCTGGGGAACTTTGTACTCTGCTGCTAGCTCTGATGTTAATGATGATCAGAACTTTTTGGATAATTTATGTTCTTTGCAAGATTCTCAAAATGTTTTGCCTAATGATTCTCTTTGTTCTAATGAACCTTTGGCCACCACTCTTGATTCACCGAATTTCGACAACACTGATGGTGTTTCAGAAGTCTTAGGTGATTGTGGTGATGTTGGTGATAATCCTGTTGTTCAGGATGACTCTGTCCAGGGTTCTTCTGATTGTGTAATTAGGAGAAGTTCACGTGTTTCTCATCCACCTGTAAAAATGAAAGATTATGTTTGTTCTTAGTTTTTTTTTTGTTTTTTTTTTATTCAATGGGGGGAGGTGTGTTGTATGCCACCTGTGTGCTTCCCAGCACACAGGTTTCTTAGAATTCAGAATGCTTTACTTAGCTTCCTTGTTGGAAGTTCCATGTGTGTCAGTTGGTGCTGGACTGCGCTTGTTGCCAGTCCCTGTGGATGTCAAGCTGTTCCTCTATGAACATTAAATCTCATCTTGAACCTACCCACCTTGTGGACCTCGTCTCTTCTCAACACCCAACCATTCATGCAAGCCTATGGCAAAAGGCTACCATGGCTGTACGCACAAAATGGCTACCATCCAGTGCCACATGCGGTACAAAAGGGGTGGTGATGGACGGAGCATCTGAATCAATCAAACACTCACACCCAGTCAAAAGATCTGGGTTTAATCCATCACCGTTCTTTAGCCCACTCTGCCACCCCAGTTCAGACATGGCTATATGCAAATCAGTCTGACCCTGTGCCTCATGGGAACAGTCCAGCCCAAACTGCCAAGCCATGTCTTCCCTTGACCGGAAACAAGCTTCCGAGGACCGGTTTCTGGCATTCCAGCCGTCTTCAGCCCGGCTTGCTTGAATCCAGTGGCAAAGTGAGCAAGGGACTCACGTCTGAGCATACCCTGCCACACTTAAGGTGGCCAAAAGCGGTAGAAAAGGGGGTGGTGATGGACGGAGCATCTGAATCAATCATACACTCACACCCGGTCAAAAGATCTGGGTTTAATCCATCACCGTTCTTTAGCCCACTCTGCCACCCCAGTTCAGACATGGCTATATGCAAATCAGTCTGACCCTGTGCCTCATGGGAACAGTCCAGCCCAAACTGCCAAGCCATGTCTTCCCTGGACCGGAAGCAAGCTTCCGAGGACCGGTTTCTGGCATTCCAGCCGTCTTCAGCCTGGCTTGCTTGAATCCAGTGGCAAAGTGAGCAAGGGACTAATGTCTGAGCATACCCTGCCACACTTAAGGTGGCCAAAAGCAGTACAAAAGGGGGTGGTGATGGACGGAGCATCTGAATCAATCAAACACTCACACCCAGTCAAAAGATCTGGGTTTAATCCATCACCGTTCTTTAGCCCACTCTGCCACCCCAGTTCAGACATGGCTAAATGCAGATCAGTCTGACCCTGTGCCTCATGGGAACAGTCCAGCCCGAACTGCCAAGCCATGCCTTCCCTGGACCAGAAACAAGCTTCCGAGGACCGGTTTCTGGCATTCCAGCCGTCTTCAGCCCGGCTTGCTTGAATCCAGTGGCAAAGTGAGCAAGGGACTCACGTCTGAGCATACCCTGCCACACTTAAGGTGGTCAAAAGCGGTACAAAAGGGGGTGGTGATGGACGGAGCATCTGAATCAATCAAACACTCACACCCAGTCAAAGGATCTGGGTTTAATACATCACCGTGCCACATGGTCATCAATAACAACAACACTGAGCAAGGAGGCAGGAACACAACAAAGAAGATATGCAGGACTATGGCAAAGCACAGAAAATGGACACTAACCACATGGGCAAACAGCAAGCAAGGAGATATTGCCACAACAAGGAAGACTTGCAGGCTTACGGCAAAAACACACAGGCTGCATAGACAAAATGGCCGACATCCACATGGTTACAACAACAAGCAGGAGGCGATGTCACAACAAAGAGCACATGCATGCCTATGGCAAAAACACACTGGCTGTCTACACAAAATGGCTGCCAGCGCCATGGTCACAACAATAAGCAAGAAGGCATGGGGAACAAAGAGAAGACATACAAGTCAATGGCAAAACCACACTGGCTGCCTATACAAAATGGCCGCCAGCCACATGGTCTCTCACAACAACAAGCAGGAGGCCTAGAAAAACAGAGACACATGCAGGCCTATGGACACTGACTATTCAAAATGGCCCCACAGCACATGGCATGGGGAACAAAGACAAATGGTGGACTATGGCAAACACACTCACACATTGGCCAGACAAAGGAGGCATGGTAAAAGAGAGAACACAGCATTGATTCACTAATACCAAAAATGAAAATCAACAGGGCTAAAAATGTTAACACACATATTCCAAAGTCATCACTTCACCTATAGACTGTTAGCAGGAAAAAACTGAAATACCACAAACAACACATCTTGTATTTCAATCCAATGTCACCCATGGCATAAATGATGTTTCAGTTTAACAGACACCACAGAAACAGTTGTTTCATGCAGCCATGACTAGTACTGGGTCTACTGGCTGGAAGGCACATTAGCAGAGTAGTCCACATAGTGAATTAAAAGGCTATTGCACATGTATTAAAACATTGAGAAAATGTACTAAATTGTGCAACAGTTTTCCAGTACAAAATAAAAACAAATTAATCATGCAAAAAACAACAACAAACAGCAAAAGGCATGGCCACAAACAAAGAATACATGCAAGCCTATGGCAAAAGCACACTGGCTGCTTAAACAACTGGCAACCAACAACATAGTCAAAACAACAAGCAGAAGGCCTGAAAAACAAAGAACGCATTAAGGCATACGGCAAAAGCATACTGGCTGCCTACACTAATTGGCCACCAACCGCATGGTCAAACAACAAGCAAGGAGGCATGGCCACAACAAAGAAGGCATGCAGGCCTATGGCAAAAGCACACTGCCTGCTCATACAAAATGACCACCAACCACATGGTCACAACAGCAAGCAGGGGTCTTGACCACAACAAAGAACACATGCAGGCCTACGACAAAAGCACACTGACTGCTGACACAAAACAGCTGCCAGTCACACGGTCACAACAACAAGGAAGATGGCATGGTTAACAAAGAGAAGACATGCAGGCCTGTGGCAAAATCACTTTGGCTGCCTATACAAAATGGCCACCACCCACAGCAGGAGCCCTGGAAAACAAAGAACCCATGCAGGCCTACTGAGACTAACTATACAAAATGGCCCTTGGCCACATGACATGAGGATCAAAAACAAATGGTGGCCTATGGCACACACACTCACGCACTGGCCATACAAAGGAGGCATGGTAACACGAGAGTAAATAGCCTTAATGCAGCAATGCTAAAAATGAAAATTAACTGGGCTAAAATATTTTGAAACAACACACATCTTCTAAAGACATCAAATATATTACCCCACCTGTACACTGTCTTCAGGAAAAAAACTGGAAATATAAAAAACCCACATTTTGCAATTCAATCCAATGCCATCCATTGCCTAAATGATGTATACATTTAAAGAACACCGTAGACACAGTTGTTTCATGTGTCCATGACTAGTACTGGGTCTACTGGATGTAAGGCCCACTGGCAGACTAGGCCACACAGTGAATTAAATGAATATTGCACATTTATTTAAAATACATGAAGAAAATGTAGTAAACTGGGCAACATTTTTGCTTTGCAAAAGAAAAAAATGGCATGCAAAAAAATAACTAGGTCCCTACTAAAACTGAAGGCCACATTTTACAGGTTTCTAGCCACTCACTTGAATGCCGGGTTGCTCCTTTGGGGAGAGACAATAGTACCCAACACCCCTTGTGACCTATCTCAGAGACAATGATTAAAATAGCATTGTATCCAAAATAGGTTCTGAGGGGAAAGGGGAAGGGAAGGGAGAAACACAAAGAGAAAACAAAAACCGCACTGGACCAGAGAACGTCTGGGTGCTCAGGAAGGCAATAACAGCATCAGCATTAGACTATATCTGAATGGGAAATCTTTCTCAGTGCTATCCTATGACTGTGTTCTGTAAAAGGAACACATGTACGCAATTACTCTTTTAAATCCACGACAAATAATGATTTGTTCTGAAACACAAATATGACATATTCTGTAAATGTCCTATGCTCTTGTCACCCCTGTTAAATGCGTAGTTGACAGTATTATCCTCTATGAACCTTGTAAATGGTGTTTTCTAGAAAATTGAAAGGAGCAAACATATATTACTTGCATTACATTCTGAGGTTTACAATATTCATAGCCTTGTCCAACAATCTATCCAACAATCTATCCATCCATCTATCTATCTATCTATCTATCTATCTATCTATCTATCTATCTATCTATCTATCTATCTATCTATCTATCTATCTATCTATCTATCTATCTATCTATCTATCTATCTATCTATCTATCTATCTATCTATCTATCTATCTATCTATCTATCTATCTATCTATCAATCAATCTATCTATCTATCTATCTATCTATCCAAATATCCTGTAGAGTCCATGCGAAAATGATGGCTTCTTTGTGCTTTCAAAATAATAATTGTCTCTGTGCTCTCAAAATTGCATACAAGGATTCTTTTTCCTTTCAAATTAAATAGTGTCTTTGTGTTCTCCAAATAACATAAGTTGTTTGGGTGTGCTAATACAATTCATTAATATTCAATTAGCAACTTCTAAGTTCCACCTTTGCATTATTAAACTATTCCAGAGGTAATGTGTACTGTCTTTTTTTGTTTTCTTTGAATGCCGATGCACCAACTTTACTTATCAAGCTACAGGTTTGGAAATTACTGACTGTTCATGCAGCATCTTTAATGACAATGTTTTAGCACTTAATTAAACTATAATAAGTAAATCATACCTGCGTTGTTCTTTACACAACCAAATACATTGATTTATTTATGCAAGCCTTTTTCTTTCTTTTTAGGACTGGAAATGGAATGTCAATGTGACGAGAAGAACCTCAGACTGGAAGCCGGAGAATAAGAGAGAATGCTGCTGCGCTGCCTGGAAACAGACTCCGAGAGGAATGCTGGAATACAGGAAGTGATGCGCTGAAGGAGAAAAGAAGACGGAGGAGAGAATGTGTCGCTGGAGTCTGGTGGTCAGGTAGGTGACTCCTGTAGGTGACGCCAAGTTGAGGCAGCAGCGCTGAGCGGCCTTTTATACTGTCACCCTGGAATGTACTGGTGGTGCAGGTGTTGGCAGTTGTTCTATGTGTTTACGGGAGAACACAAGTGATTTATGGGGGTGTGGCAGTACCGATCCATCAGTGCACGTGTTTGTATGTACAAAAATGTGTGTGAAAATAAATACAAAGGCTGGCTCTTATTTGCAATATTTATGAGAGTAAAAATAAAGAGCATGTTATAACTTATAAATAAAAGACAACTTGAACTAAAAGAAATAAATATAAATCAGTACTGTTACACATCATGAATGAAATAACCCCCATCCTAGGAATTCATGAGGGGAAAATACCAGAGTGTGCAACTCTACGGAAATAGGAGCCACTAATAACACAAAACAATACAATACATTTTAAAAATCAAATAAAAGTTTAAATAAATCCAGGTGCATACCCCCAATGAAACATGGGGTATATGCACCAGTTTTCAACTTACTTGTGAAATCTCAAATACAAAGTCCTTAAATCCAATGGTATATATGCAGCGGACAAGGAGAGTCATCCTTCCAGCTCCAAATCCAAATGAAAAGTGACCAGGAGAGGGATAACGCATTGGGAGGAGCATGCTGGACAGGAACAGGAAGTTAGAGTCTCTGGGGCACTTTCTTTCTGTTTGAAAAAAAAGGCTTCTTTCACAAAAAAAAAAACCAAAAGCCATTTTTGAGAAGAAAATCCACTTCAAAAGTCTCTCAGCTGCATCTCCGGCAGAAAAGCTGCTCAATTGCTTCATTTGCAATCACGATTGGCACTCGAGATTGGGGCCGTCATGGCAGAAGCAATGCGAGTGAGCACAAAGTCTCGCGGGAGCTCGCTAGCAGTGCAAGGAGTCTTACGCACACTTGCAAGCTGCCCAAGACTCTTGGCACTTCCGGTTGAGTGCCAAAACAGACCTCGATAGGGCAAACAGAAAAAAACCTCTCCTTCGCCCCTGAAAGGCAGAATTTAAGTACTCCGTGCACATGCACGGGGTGCCAGGATTCCGCAAAATTGGCACCCGGAGGAGAGTTTACTTCATGGCCCTAATATAAATATATATACAAAGGTTACAGGGACATTATAGTTAGGCTCACATTTCACTTGTACAAAACCAGAGAAATTCAGTAGTTATAGTTAGCTAAGCTAACTATAACTTACGTCCCCACAATGCGCTGCTTATGACCTCACATATTACATCACTCATGACATGGGCAGTGAGATAAATGATGACATCTCAAATGACATCACTGATGACATCATCCAGTGATTCTGACTATTTTCTAACCCTGGGCAAAGCACTACGCTATGCTCGCGTAGTTTGCGAAGTGTGCGCTACTTCGCACTACGCGACCTGCACGTAGCACAGTGAAAACACGTGTAGCGCAGTGCCGCAGTAATTTTTTGCTTGCTCGCGATCCTCAACGTCAAGTTGTCAACCGCGAGGAAGCAAAATGACATCATCCCGTCAAGACTTTTTCCCCATTCGCGATCAGCAACATCAAGTTGCCGATAGCGATCGTGGAAAATAAACCTCCCGGCGAGATTCTCAATGCGGGGAGGTCAGGTTTCTCATTGCGAGTGGTCGCGTATGCTCGCGACCGTTCACGATAAGAAACTACCTGTCCGCGTTGAGAAAACTGCTGCTCGAGTAAAAATTTACTCAAGCCGCTGTAGACGACAGTTCGTACTGTGCAAGATGCCGTTTTCAATGATTCCACAGTTTGGACAAGCATCATCACAAGCAGCCTACTACGCAGTTCGCGTAGCGCTATGCACAGCTGACGTAGTGCGAAGTGCACTTCGCGTAGCTACGCGTAGCGCTACTTCGCGAACTACGCCCAGGCTTACTGTTTTCTAAAAGTTACAGAGTGTTAAACATATATACTAAGGTAAGTGGCTGTGGGAGTGCCTGTATGGGGGTGTGAGTGGCTGTGTAAGTGGTGTATAGAAAAGTGAGTGGGTATGTGAGGGGCTAGATACATGAGTGAGTGGCTATGTGAGTTTTGGTATGGGTGAATGAGTGGGTGTGTCAGTGGTTGTAAATGGTGAATGAGAGGGTGCATGAGTGCCTGAATGGGTGACTGAGCATGTGTATATGTTTCTGTATGGGCGAGTAACAAGGTACATGAGTAACTGTATGGGTGCATGAATTGGTGGATAAGTGGCTCTAGGGGTCAGTGAGTGAGTGTGCAAGCGTCTGTACGGATGAGGGAATGGGTATATGAGAAACTCTATGGGTAAGTGAGTGTGAGAGAGGCTGTATAGGAGAGTATGTGCTTGTCTCAGTGACTGGATAGGTGAGTGAGTACGTATTAGTATATCTGTGAGTATGTGAGTGGATATGTAACTATATAGATGAGTGAGTGGATGTGTGAGTGACAGTATGGGTGAGTGAGTAAGTATGCGAGTACCTGTATGGGTGACCGATTCATTGTGAGAACAGCTGTATAGGTATATGAGTGAGTGTGTAAGTGTTTGTATGTCTGTATGAGTGGATGCATGAGTGGCTGTATTGGTCAGTGAGTGAGTGCATGAGTGGCTGTATATGTGAGTTACTGGTTGTGTTAGTGACTATATGGGTGAGATGTGTTAGTGGCTCTATGAATCCATGAGTGTGTGACTGGTTCTGGGGATGATGTTATTAGTGATGTCATTTGAAATGTCATCAGTGATATCATTACAGATGTCAAATGTGATGTAATTTCAGATGTCATCAGTGAAGTCATGAGTGATGTCACTGACCATGTCACAAGTGTTGCAATATGTGAGGTCAAAAGCAGTGCATTGCCTGGGCATACGTTATAGTCAGCTCACCTAACTATAGCTGCTGAATTTCTCTTGTTTTGTACGAGTGAAATGTGAACCTAACTATAACATCCCTGAAACCTTTGTTTTTTCATTGAATTTCAAATGTTCTTTTAAATTCTATTTCCTAACTATAACATCCCTGTAACCTTTGTTTTTGTCAGTGAATTCCTACGGTTTTTTAATGTTAATTCCTAACTACAACGTACCTGTAACCTTTGCTTTTTTTCTGTGAATTTCTAAAGTTTTTTTAAATTCTATTTTCTAACTAATGGAGAAAGGGGCAGGACCACCCACGAGCTCCCAGTAATCTCACTGTGTGGGAATTACTGGAAGAAACTGGAAGGGTTCTTGGCCCCCAAGAACCCTCAGCATCCAAGGGAACTTCATTTCCCAACCAGTAGTGCGCCAGGAGGAGAATTTGCAGGTTGGTGGAGAAAGGGGGCAGAGCCTCTGATGAGCTCTCAGCAATCCCACTGTGTGGGACTTACTGGCGGTAACAGTAGGGGTTCTTGGTCCCCAAGGACCCTCAGCATCAAAGAGAACTTAATCCCCTAACCAGTATTGGACTAGGAGTCGTATTTGCAGAGTGGTGGAGAAAGGGGGTGGGTTACCCACGAGCTCTCAGCAATCCCACTGTGTGGGTTACTGGGGGTAATATGAGGGTTCTTGACTCCCAAGGACCTTCAGCGTCCTAGGAGACTTCATCCCTCAACCAGTAGTGCACCAGGCAGCACATTTGCAGAGTGGAGGAGAAAGGGGGCGGGCCTCAGATGACAGCTCTCAGCAATCTTACTGTGTGGGACTTACTGGAGGTAGGAGGAGGGGTTGTTGACACCCAAGAACCCTAAGCAACCAAGGGGACTTCAACCCCCAACCAGTTGTGCGCCAGGAGGTGCATTTGTAGAGTGGTGGAGAAAAGGGTCAGGCCACTCACACGCTCTGAGCAATCCCACTGTGTGGCTCTTATTGGAGGTAACTGGAGGGGGTTTTGGCGCCAAGGACCCTCAGTATCCAAGTGGACTTCGTCCCCAACCAGTAGTGCACCAAGAGGCACATTCCCAAAGTGGTGGGGAAAAGGGCGGGGCTACCGATGAGCTCTCAGCAATTCAACTATGTTGGACTTACTGGAGGTAACAGGAGGAGTACTTGGCCCCCAAGGACCCTCATCATCCATGGGGATTTCATCCTCCAACCAGTAGTTCTACAGGAGGCACATTAACAGAGTGGTGGAGAAAGGGGGAGGGGCCTCAGATTAACTCTCAGCAATCCCACTGTGTGAGATTTACTGAAGGTAACCGGTAGGGTCGAAGGCCCGCAAGGACCCTTAGCAGGCAAGGGGACTTCATGACCCAACCAGTTGTGCAATAGGAGGGCCCTTTGTATAGTGGTTGAGAAAGGGGGTGGGACCTCTGACCCCAACCCCGGGGTCCAGCCTTTAAAAAAAAATGTAATTGTATTAGAGGAGGGAGGCCACGTGGCTCCCATTCCCAGGCTGATTTTGGCCCCTGGGACCCATCCCCCGGGGCACGGGCTCTTTAGTCACGGTGCCTAATGGGACCCACTGACTTGTGTTGTGAATGCGGAGGGAGCCTTAAGGCCTCCGCTTTCTCTCCTGGCCCCTTGCCTCCTGTGGGAGGTTGCATTGCTGGGACAGACAGGGGGGCTGCTGAAAGGCAGCACCCTGTCTGTAAGAGCAATGTTTTCAATCTGTTGCACAGCATGCATATTTGCGTGCATCATGAAAAAGATGAAAACCCCGCTTTCTGCAAGCTGGAGCTGTTTGACAACTCTGGCTTGATAAAGCAGAGCTATATTTGCTTTTGCTCACCAAGCAAAATCATTCCTACCTCCCAGGGGTGAGCACCTCAGGAGGTAGCATGAGCCAGCCGTGTGGGGTGGCAGTCCCGTGGCTATCCATGGCACAATTAGGGGGGACGTGTGGCACCCTCCATCGTATTAATTTAGCCCCGGTGAGGTTGTGGGGCCCGGGGCTTGGGGTCCGCAACAGACCCCCTAAATTAATTCATTTCAGCCCCAGGGAGGTGGCTGTCCCCGGGCCTGTGGGGGCCTAATGCTCCCTTATTTTGAATAAATTGCCCAGGGAGATAGTGGTCCCTGTGGCTTTGGGGGGGCCGTGCATGCCCTCCTGCATTACTTAAACATAATTTGCCCCCGGGAGGTGATGTCTCCCGGGGCGTAGGCGGGCCAGCGGGCCCAGTCACATATATTTTTTAACTGCCCCAGGGAGGCCGCATCAGCCCCCATATTATTTAGGTAACATTTGCCCCAGGGAGGTAGCGCTCCCTAGGGATGCAGGTGGACCGCACCATCTCCCCGCATTAACTTAAAAACATTGCCCTGTGGGGGTGGCAGTCCACAGGGCTACCATAAGCCCTAGGAGGGGGGGCCTGTGCACTCCCCTCCTTTTTCAGGCCCTAATCTCCCTGGGACCTGGCCCACCTAGGGGCAAAATAAAGGAGAAGTACGGGAGACCACGTTTTGGAAAACAATTTGTGAAAAAGTTGTGGAACCAACCTTGGATATATCGGAAACCAATTTTGATTATCCCCAAACAAGAGCAGATGTATTCAAATTCATCAGGAAGCTTAAGCTACAAAAGTTCCATTATCAAAAAGCAAAAAACAAATCAGTACTGTGAACTGATTTACCATCTTCTGATGGGGTGAACCCATTAGTAGCTTCAGATATCAGTCAACTCAGGGATCTACAAGAACTGGAATGTAACAAACCCGAACAAAATGAGGAGGGTTCCACCCAACGAGTTTTAGCAGAACACTCTATTCACACAAGTGCTATGCCACAATCAGGATTCAAACCCAAATCAACTTTTGTACCGGTAATGCCAAAAGACTCAATCGATGCAATTCACGATCTAGTTACAGCTGAAATAAAAATTTTAATTTTATAACCCAGAGGGCAGTAAAGCATCGATCTGCCCGTCAACATAAATACCATCAGTTGATTGAAAAAATATGAGAAAATGATTCCATCGTAGTACGAAATGCAGACAAAGGAGGCAATGTGGTCATTTGGCCACTTAAGCAATATCTGGATGAAGCCAACCGACAACTATCGGATTGAAACTGCTACCGAATAAGTAACCGTCAAGTCACTGACAAAACAGTGCAAAATGACATATTCGAAACTTCTAGCTTGGAGAAGTGCTAGGCTTATCAATCAGGATGAACTGAGGTTTCTAAAAAATTACTTTCCCATCATGCCCGTCATGTATCTGATACCAAAGGTACATAAGGATATTGTTTGCCCGCCTGGAAGACCTATTATTTCGGCCAAACATAGGCTTTTAGAAAATGTCTCAGTGTACATAGACTCATTCCTTCAGGAGAACGCTTCCATCATACGTGCAAGATAGAAAGGATTTTTAAAAACAAACCCATGATTTTGAATGGCAAAAAGATTATCTCTTAATAGCATTATATAAGATCAGGTGAGAGGCGTAGCTATGGGGGCTAGTTTTTCCCCTAGCTACGCCTGTCTGCATATGGGATGGTGGGAGAGAATGATTCTCACAAATCTACATGCAGATACTATGGCACGGAATGCAGTTAAATGGGTCCGGTACATTGACGACCTTTTTGTTGTCTGGCAGGGGAATACAATCGGTGCAGAGGAGTTCATAATCAGACTAAACAACAATGATATGAACTTACACTTTACCTACACTATAAGTAACAGTTCCATCAGTTTTTTAGATGTAGAAGTCTTGATATATGGATAGATGTAGCCTGATTACTGTGTTAAGTTAGCATGAGCTTTTTGTGAGTTTAAACTCCATTTTTCCTTTCTGCTGCTTTTGCACACGACACGCATCTGCTGCTTTAGCTTTGAGCCTAGTAAAATGTTTTCGGTTCATACGAGAATAATATGTTTTTACACTGATATCAGCCTTGCTTGGCGAGCTGTGTCTGTACAGTGAGTGCTGAAACCTTCAAGGATATCTCAACACAGTAGTTGTTCTGAGCACTGATCTTCGCACGTCCCTAGACATAACATACATGCAGCTGCAGCCAAGTTCTGGCTTTAGGCGCGTTTTTATATTGCTTTGCAAAAGAGCATTAAAACACACTTGATGGTGCTTCGCATGCAGAGAGCTAGTTGCTGATGATGTGATCCCTTAACACTAGGATCTTCAGGTATGGGGCAGCTCTGCTAAAACCCACAAGAGACCTTCTTAAATATAATATAATATACTAGCTAGGGAGGGTGAGAATTAGGTTTTGTTAAACCCTATTCATTTTAGCATAATACTATGCTTGCACCGTTTGTGTTCTATGGACTAGTGACTATGCTGATTACTTTGTTTCTTATATTATGTTTGCTTGTATTAGCTAAGATACTGCGCATGAGAACACTGCATTAGTGAATAAACATTTCATATATGCACGTGTCCTCTTTTACTCCTTGTTCTGGATTGAAATGATTGTATAACGAAAGAGTGTTCATGTGTTTCACGTTACCTGAGGTGTACTAAGTTCATGTTCTGGTTTGTCTAAGCATTGGGAGTTTATGATGACCAATGAGACACTGTAGGCTAGTCTGGTAGGGGATGTTTGGGTACTAAGGTGAGTTTTGGCACACCCTAATTCACTGAGGTTCCAAACCTCTATGCACAGTTCTTTCTGAGCACAGAATCCCTGCGACAGTCTATGGTGTAAATGAGAGGTTAGAAACCAA
The DNA here is from genome assembly GCF_964263255.1 of Lissotriton vulgaris. Classification (NCBI taxonomy): domain Eukaryota; kingdom Metazoa; phylum Chordata; class Amphibia; order Caudata; family Salamandridae; genus Lissotriton; species Lissotriton vulgaris. The sequence continues at coordinate 386,209,996 of NC_141699.1, read as the reverse complement.
GTTATACTGAAAGACCACGGCCGGAAACCCGATACTCCATTCATCTAGCTTCCACCCAAAACATACTATCTGCAGCATCCTCTACGGGGAAATGTTAAGAGTTTGCAGAATCTGCAGCAGGGAGGAAGACCTAATATCAGCAAAAGAAGAGTATAAAAATAAATTTTAGAAAGGGGTTACTCTCCGCACATCATTGATGAGGCAATGAAAAGAATTAGGGTCGTAGCCCGCAAAGATCTGCTAGCAACACAATCACAAAGCGAGAATAGAGTTTCAAAAAGTGTAGGTCCCAGCACTAACAACCCAAGACTAATTCTCACGTACAATAAACAAAAGGATAGGCTGTACAAGATCCTTAAGAGCAATTGACAGTTAGTGCTAGGTGACCCAATTCTAGGGGAGACGTTACCACAAACCCCTACTATAACATACAGAAGGGCACCTAGCACTAGTGACTTAATTGTAAGTAGCAGTCCAGAGGCAAAAACAGGTTCAAGTTGGCAAGCAGCACGTAAGGGCTTTATCAGATGTACATCTTGCAGAGCTTGTAAATATGGAATTATTAGAACCACTTTCTGTTCTCCTTTTAAAAACAAGCCTGTCGTTATTGATAAATTCCTATCATGCGAGACAGAATACGCGGTCTATGTGCTCCTGTGGGCTGCAGTATGCGGGGAGCACCAAGCTGCTAGTCCACAAGAGAGTGCTCCAGCACCTTAGGGCAATCTCCAATTCCGATTCGACTTGCCCCGTGGCACGCCCCTTTAAAGAGGTCCATAACAACGACTTAGATAAATTAAGATACTTTGTAGTGGATGCTGTATTGCCACCCAGAAGGGGAGGAAATAGGGAGGCTACACTGAGGCGCTTGGAGACTAAATACATACTGGTCCTTGACAGTAAAAACCCTAGTGGTCTGAACACAACAGAGGATTTGCATACTTGGTTGTGATCTGAATCAAAACCATGATCCATCTTTCCAAATGTGTTTAACTTTCACGTATTAGACACATTAAGTAGAAGTATCGACATACTAATCTCATGAAGGCCCCTGTGAACACAACTGTATAGGAAGAAATATATTAGTGTAGGGCATATCTTCCACTGTTTTTATATATGAATATAAAATTCTATAAAAATCTTTATGTGACACTTTAAATCTCCAAGAGACAGCTTGTTTTTGTCTCTCGGTGTTTCCTATTCTTCATTGGGCTACTGAGGCCGTTAAGTCCGGCCGGCTTCAGTATACCCACAATGTGCCTCTTTGCACATTTACACCTTTTTATTATGCAGTTTAAAGAGTATACAGGCAATGGATGATAGACAACTGCACAAAAAAATTCACAACACTATCGTACATTATTGCACACACATCGAATAGAGGGGGATCAGCAAAATATTTAGCCTTAGTAGCTTAACGGTTATCCACTAGTGCCTGGTGGCGGACGTTATTTAGTTCATGAACTGGTTTATATGGTTTTTATCTATGTGGTATTATATTCAGGTGTATTTATACATGTAATTAGCGTATTTTGCACATAGTATAATAAGAAACATGTTATACAATTTATACTGTTTTAAACATGTTTGTAGACCTATACCCTGTTACTGTATTGCACATTTTGCACATGATATGCACTGATAGAATATTAGGGAACATGGTATATAAAACCGGAAGTATTGCATATTTTGCACATTCAATATGAAATTTGTAGAGGGTCACTACATACATGTGGTGCAGAGGCGCAACTAGAGCCAAATTTTGGGGGTGGGCTAAGAAAAAATTTCGGGGGGCGCTGAACCTTCAATCAGTAGTCAGAGTGGAGCTGCAGTGGCTTTTAGAAGGGGTGAAACAACTGCAATGCTTAATTAACATTTAAATGGTCTTTTAAAGACCTGTGAAACGTTTGGGTGCGGCTCTGTGTGTGCCCGGGATCTGTCTCATCCCGGGCTGCCACACACGACGGGAGGGGGGGCTGAAGCCTGGTGAGCCCAATGGGTGTTGCGTGACTGATGTGGTGACAGACAGTATATTTGCAAATGAGAATTGCAGCAAATATCATGTGGGTCTATATTATAGCTATAATGCATGCAGCTTATCAGGTTCAAGCAGCCAGGAAACAGTATGGATTACGGTAATGATACCATAAGTATTGCGTATTTTGCACAGTTGTGTTTTTTTGCACAGGTGACCAGAAATGTTGCACATTGCGAATGTAACTTATTGTAAATATGCAGAAATGTAAAAAGGCAGTCAGCAATATTGCCATTTATTATACCTGTATTAATACTGTTATTGACGTGTACTTTGCACAGGTGGATTACAAGTTGTAACTGCGTTTTAGGCTTTTTATTAATTGCTGCTAGGAAGACATACAGTTACTCTGTTTTCCGTATCTATCAAGCACGGGGCACTTTAAATTGTAACAGGAAATGGTGGCATGTCATGTGATCAAGGCCTCTAGAGGCTGAAACATGTCATGGTGGCAATGCACGAATAAAGAAGAAAAAACGACATGCACAAATTAAAGTGGAGTTCGTATCTGCTTTGTGCGCTACCTGCACTTGGATTGTTGTTGTTTTGTGTATATATATATATATTCACTGATAAAACCATAGGTTTCACATCTGTTATAGGTAGGAATTAGCATTTAAAAAACCTATTAAATTCACTGAAAAAACCATAGGTTTCACACCAGTTATAGTTAGCTGGAAATTTTACTGACAAAAAACCATTGAAATTTCCACGTTATAGTTAGTTGGACTCACTATAACTTGCGTGCCTGCAATGCACTGCTGATGACGTCACATATTACATCACTCATGACATGGTCAGTGACATCACTCATGACATCACTGATGACACCATCCAGTGAATGTGTGTCTTTCTGAAAAATAAATATGTTTTATATATGTATATGAAAAAGGACGATGGAAGAATAAATGTTTAAATAAGTGTCTTAATGGATGTTTTTGAAAAAAATTGATTGGTTAACTGGCTTACTGTTAGCGACTATTGTTTAAATATTTAAATGTTTGTATCAGTGTTTCACTTTGTGTATAAGTGGCTGCATGGGTAGGTGAGTAGCTATATGTGTGTGTATATGGGTTATTAGATTTTTTTTTGTATCAGTATGAGTGTCTGTATGGTTTGGTGGGGATGTTACTTAACACATAGATGCATCAATGACTGACTCACTGTTTCTATGTGTTTTGAAGACAGCATATGTGCAGGACTGTATGGGTGGATGTGTGTGTATATGTGTGTGTTAGTGAGTGAATGGCTGTCTCACTAGTGTCTTTATCAGTAACTACATATGTTTTAATCTAGTATATGTGAGTATTGATGTATATAAGTGAGTATATGTGAGAGTGAGAGATTGTAAGAGTTCCTGTTTAAATAAGTATGTGTTTCTATAAGTGATTGTTTAAGAGAGTAAGTATGTGTAAGTTTCCTTAGAAGTGTGTGTATAGCTGTATATGCAAATAAATGAATGTTCAATAGTTTATTTGCATGTGTGATTATGTGTGTGAGTAACTTTTGGATGACTGTCGGTGTGTAACAGGATGTATAGGTGTATCACTACATATGATGATTGAGTATATGTATGAGTGACTATATAGAACTGTTGGTGAATGAGTGGATTTGTAGAATTACTGGATTGGTTGTTGTAACTGGTATGGGTATCTCCATTTTTTTGAAAATGTTAGTTTCTATTTTTGAATATGTGTTTCAAGGGTTACATTACACTGAAAGGAGGTCTCTCACTCTGCCACAAGGATGGTGTCATCAGTGATGTCATGAGTGATGTCACCGACCATGTCATGAGTGATGTAATATGTGCCGTCATCAGCAGTGCATTGCAGGCGGGCAAGTTATAGTGAGTCCAACTAACTATAACGTGGGAATTTCAATGGTTTTATGTCAGTAAAATTTCCAGCTAACTATAACTGGTGTGAAACCTATGGTTTTTTCTGTGAATTTAATAGGTTTTTTAAATGCTAATTCCTAACTATATATAAGGCCCCAAACCTATGTTTTTTTCTTTGAATTTCAAAATTTTGTTAATAGCAAATGTCTATAGCTATGAAATGTAATATTTTTGAAAATGAATGAATCCTATATTATATTTGTATTTAAAACAATTTTTTTAATGTATATATTTTTTTATTTTAATTTTATTTTTTTTGCCTTGGAGCACTCCCGGGGACACAGATGGTCACTACGCCTGTTCCTGGAGATTTCTTCACCAAGGTAGTGCAATGTAGTGTATTGGATTGACCTCAGGAAAGCCTGAGGTCAATCCAATACAAACGGAGGGATGCTTCCGTAGCAGGTCCGAGCACCGACAAGCAGTGTGTGCAGTAGCTCGAAGATTGACCTCAGGCTTTCCTTCAGGGTGTGATTACTTCATCCATCGATTCCCCAACCTTCTGTTCCCCCCCCCCCTCCCTCCCTGTCCTAAAGACCAGCCGTGACCACCGATTGGGGCACCAAAGGGTCGAAACGTCGACGCACTACATTGGTCAAGAAATCTCCAGGAACAGGCGTAGTGACCATCTGTGTCCTTGGAGTACTCATTTAGAACTCTGGCCACCAAAACCAAAGACTTTGCCCTAACCCTCCCCCCTCTCCCACTTACTTTTGTACAATACTGTATAGATTTGTAAATAAGTGTCACTCAATTTGTTTCACTATTCACTATGTTCACCTACAGTCACTTGTTCACATGTTTTTAAATGTTATTGTATTTAAATTGGGATGAAGTCATTCCAGTACAATACAATGTTGATTTTTTCATACATAAAAACCTTGAACTAAATCTGGTGTTTGAGAGGTGTATCTGAATGTAATTTTTTATCATTCTTTTCAATCGTTTATGAGCTTAACACAGCCTTACTCAAAGTAATTGGTCTAGCCACCCGACAGAACCACCTTTTGTTTAATTACACGTGATACGCACAGCGTAAGCGCACCCGGAAACACTCGAGCGAATACGATCGCGCAACATAAACATCCGACGCCCTTACGCGACGCGACCTGGGGCGCGCCGCGTAAGCGCGTCGGGTCATGTGACCTGAAAATAACACTTTTAATTGGTGCAGAACAGTTTTGGTTTCATAATGATGAAATCCCTGGTCTTGTGACCTGAAAATAACACTTCTCATTGGTTCAGGCCTTTTTTTTCTCCAAATGAAAGACCCCACCTTTTTTCCTTATTCTGACTTTGTCCTTTGACTTAGGAAGACCTGTTTTGCAATCTTTGAGGTATATTTTGTACTTTGAAATGGGTACAGTAGCAGCAGCAGCTGGAGCATCTGCACCACCACCACAACCACCAAGAGGACCACCACAAGATTACATTGGTGGTCAACAAGAGGAGGAGGAGGAGGAGGAGGAGGAGGAGGAGGAGGAGGAGGAGGAGGAGGGGAGGAGAAGGTGGCTTCAAGAACACAATACCCCATACCAGCCAAGACCACACATTGTATGGGAGTTTTTTTCAATCCCAGAGGGCAAGAAAAAAGTCAATGCGGCCAAGGTGACTTGCCTAATCTGTGGCATGGAACTTTCAAGGGGGAACCCGAACAAAAAATACTCTTTTTGAAACAACACCATGATTCGCCACATGCAGCGCAGGCATCCGATCAACTATTCTGCTGCAGAGATAAGGGAACTGGCCAGTAACCCTCCCCAATCTTCAAGCACCAGCTCCAAAAAAAAGCAACCCACTCCATCGGGACCAGAGGCAAGAGAGACGATCCCTTGCATTCAGCCACGGTTTGCGGATTTCCGAATAACATGTATTCATTGTGGTAAGACCATCTCCTATGGTGAACTGAGCATAAAGCTCATCGTCCTTGCTGGGGACAACCACAAATGCCCCAAAAAACCCTAATTTTTTCCTATTTTTTTTTTTTGCTCCAGTTGAGCCATTTTCAATTCCCTGTTTTTTCGTTTCTCCCCATAAAAATAAAAAAAATATATAAAATAGTTCATAAAAGCCAAAAAAAGTACAAAGTGTTCCAAAAACACTAAAAAAATATAAAACAACAAAAAGAAGAAAAAAACTGTTCTTTTTAGAACTACCTCCAATTTATAAAAAAAGGCTAAATTTTTTAAAAACTCTGTCATTCTTCTTTCCCCATGGGCCGCTCCCCGGTGCCCGTACCGGGCGCTCCCCCCGTGCAAATAAAAAAGAATTTGCACCGCGGGGCCCTTTTATAGCCCGCACATCAAACCTAGGGAGTCAGGGGGGGTCTACCCTGCCCCCTTATGGTCAATTCCCCCTTTGTTTTTGCCACCTCTTGTGTCTCGATCCTACCGAGACACAAGATGGCGGCCGCTCCGGACTGTTTAGAATGTTTACAGACACCCGACAGCCAATCAGATTTCCATGCGCACCTCGCGTGTTGCGCCCACTGCGCTTCCCGGTGCACGTACCGGAGCGCAGCCATAGATATATATATATTTTAACCTAAATTACTCAAAATCCACTGGAACACATATCTTGAGACATAGCAAAGGCACATCGGGCTACCAGTCCCTACAATTTTGCCAAGTTTGGTGGAAATCCATTCAGCCGTTCGGGCTAAAAGTGAGTTTGACCGCCCTATGGAAATTAACATGGAGAAAACACGTTTTGGGACCCCCCTTTTATCTCGGCCCCCGCTTGACGAATCCCCCCCAAACTTTCAAGGAAGGACCGGAGCTCCGCGAGGCAAATTTGAAGAAATTATCAGGCAGATTCGTCAACTGGCGCAAACGTTATTCACAACAGAATTTTGAGATTTTGCATTGAAAAAAATCCTAACTATAACCTACTGGCGTCCGCCAGTAGGTAATATATATATATATATGTATATATATATGTATATATATGTATATATGTATATATATATATATATATATATATATATATATATATATATATATATATATATATATATATATATATATATATATATATATATATATATATATATATATATATATATATATGTCATCATCAAAGGTTTGCCCACACATGAAGACGCACTCAGGAACAGGCAAATTCAGCTGTCTCCAGCAGAATCCTTTAATTAGGTAAAAACCAGCATTAATACCCAAATTTTGAGATTTTGCATTGAAAAAAATCCTAACTATAACCTACTGGCGTCCGCCAGTAGGTAATATATATATATATATATATTTATATATATATATATATATATATATATATATATATATATATATATATATATATATATATTTATATATATATATATATATATATATATATATATGTATATATATATATATATATATATATATATATATATATATATATATATATATATATATATATATATATATATATATATATATATATATATATGTCATCATCAAAGGTTTGCCCACACATGAAGACGCACTCAGGAACAGGCAAATTCAGCTGTCTCCAGCAGAATCCTTTAATTAGGTAAAAACCAGCATTAATACCCAAATAGTGTTCTTGCCCTACGAGTTTCGGAGCCTCTGCTCCTTGGTCACGGGTTGTGCATGCAAATTGGCAGGAAAAACGAGAGAAATGCAAGTCACATTATTAATTGCTTATATTGCCCTCTGGTGGGCCTCTCTGGTGAGCTAAAGAATAATAGCATCCTGGGACTTGCAGTAATCTCACGTTAACATTTACCCTCCGGTGGGTTCTGCCACAGAAACATTTAATAAATGCAATTTCCGTAGCCCTTCAGTGAGCCTCCAGATATAAAACTGGTTTGTATTTACACCATTTCCTGTTGTTCTGCTTCCGCAATTTCAAAGAGTCTAAAATCAGCAGCCCACACTAGCGGCACCGGACTTTCCGGTCCATGTTTCGTAGGTGTCTGTAAATTTTAATTCGATGTGCTGCTAGCCCACTTGCACTTTTACCTTCCCGCCTCCTTTGGTCTCCTCCGCCTCCTCTGCCCTTTTCAGGAGGGAGGACGGATTGCAAGACCAGTAGCGCGACGCTTTCGCCCCCGGGCGACCTCCGGTAGGTTCGCGGTCTAGCTCTGAGTCTAGCCGTCCTACTTACATGGTCTGGGACTGCCAGCCACCCCCGCCATATCATGCCAACAATAGTGAACAAAACTTATCAAGCAACAGAATTCTTTGGAAGGCAGGGGGTCTTGCGACCCCCCGGCCGTATTTATCAAAATATAAAACAAATCAAAAATTAAATACAATCACATTATTTACATAATTATTAAATGCTAAATTCAGACATTAGATTTACAGCGAGTTAGACAGGTATGATGGGCTAACCTTAACACATGACTAATACAGCGTGTTTCCTAACCGAATCTAACATCCTACATATCAATTTTGCATTCTAATAATTTCTGGTCCTACGGCAAGGTCGTTAACCGGTGTCAGATCCTTTACCCAGCTACGCCCTCACGTCTGAGTGCGCATGCACGACAAGGGCCCGGTTACCCGGAGAGTACGTACCTCTCCTGATTACCCTCGTACGCATCGTGAACTCCATTTAACCATACCAGGAGGGCCCTTACACTCGCACCATTTGACAACGCCATAGTGTATGTGCGGGGTGGCTACCAGCCTGGGAAAGCGTGACTCCCTCCCCCGCACCCTTCCAAGCAAGCGGATATCCTGCCCCAGAAGTTCTGGGAGAGACCAATGGCCCCTCCCCCTGGGCGACCCCATTCGATGAATGGTGCCGCCCCCAAGGACCTTAAATTGCTGCTCGCTGATTATGACCTTACCGCCTGACCCTCATAATAAATACGACAATTATACTAAGAAGGAAAAAAGGCCTAAGGAAGAACAATGAATGCGTCAGTAACACAACCAATTAAGCAGATCCATATTATCATCGCCTGTAAACGGGAAAAAGGCCTGAGGAAGGAAAAAACACCTTATATACCTACAGCGTTGCAAAGCGTTTCAGAGGATACCTACCAATGACCTCGACTTGAATTCTGTTAAAAGGGATGGAGGGTGGGGAAAATTACAAGCCCCACGGCGGGGCGAGGAGCGAGCCTGGGAAGCACGGGACACAAAGAGGACGCCTCCCGTGCTCCCAAGGCTCTTAAACCCCCCCCTTTGCTACGGGTCCCGCCCCCATGACCCATTACGTAAAACCACCTCCGGGTCAATGGCGGGACCCACGGACCAATCAGGGCGGGCGAAGGGGGCCGGGCCCAGCCATGTGTGCATGGGGGCCGAGCGGCCACCCCTTTCATTTCAGGACGGCGCAAGCGTGCATCCCAGTAAGGAGACTGCGTTTCAATCGCTGCACGATTAGCGCTCCGAATTTTTATTGCTGCTTATATTAACTCTGTTTTTATCCACATACTTGCACTTTAAAATCATTCCCATACTAGCGGCACCGGACTTTCTGGTCCATGTTTCTTTGGTGTGTGTAAATTTTAATTCGATGTGCTGCTAGCCCACTTGCACTTTTACCTTCCCGCCTCCTTTGGTCTCCTCCGCCTCCTCTGCCCTTTTCAGGAGGGAGGACGGATTGCAAGACCAGTAGCGCGACGCTTCCGCCCCCGGGCGACCTCCGGTAGGTTCGCGGTCTAACTCTGAATCTAGCCGCCCTACTTACATGGTCTGGGACTGCCGGCCACCCCCCGCCATATCATGCCAACAATAGTAAACAAAACTTATCAAGCAACAGAATTCTTTGGAAGGCAGGGGGTCTTGCGACCCCCCGGCCGTATTTATCAAAATATAAAACAAATCAAAAATTAAATACAATCACATTATTTACATAATTATTAAATGCTAAATTCAGACATTAGATTTACAGCGAGTTAGACAGGTATGATGGGCTAACCTTAACACATGACTAATAAAGCGTGTTTCCTAACCGAATCTAACATCCTACATATCAATTTTGCATTCTAAAAATTTCTGGTCCTACGGCAAGGTCGTTAACCGGTGTCAGATCCTTTACCCAGCTACGCCCTCACGTCTGAGTGTGCATGCACGACAAGGGCCCGGTTACCGGGAGAGTACGTACCTCTCCTGGTTACCCTCGTACGCACCGTGAACTCCATTTAACCATACCAGGAGGGCCCTTACACTCGCACCATTTGACAACGCCATAGTGTATGTGCGGGGTGGCTACCAGCCTGGGAAAGCGTGACTCCCTCCCCCGCACCCTTCCAAGCAAGCGGATATCCTCCCCCTGAAGTTCTGGGAGAGACCAATGGCCCCTCCCCCTGGGCGACCCCATTCGATGAATGGTGCCGCCCCCAAGGACCTTAAATTGCTGCTCACTGATTATGACCTTACCGCCTGACCCACATAATAAATACGACAATTATACTAAGAAGGAAAAAAGGCCTAAGGACGAACAATGAATGCGTCAGTAACACAACCAATTAAGCAGATCCATATTATCATCGCCTGTAAACGGGAAAAAGGCCTAAGGAAGGAAAAAACACCTTATATACCTACAGCGTTGCAAAGCGTTTCAGAGGATACCTACCAATGACCTCGACTTGAATTCTGTTAAAAGGGATGGAGGGTGGGGAAAATTACAAGCCCCACGGCGGGGCGAGGAGCGAGCCTGGGAAGCACGGGACACAAAGAGGACGCCTCCCGTGCTCCCAAGGCTCTTAAACCCCCCCTTTGCTACGGGTCCCGCCCCCTTGACCCGTTACGTAAAACCGCCTCCGGGTCAAAGGCGGGACCCACGGACCAATCAGGACGGGCGAAGGGGGCCGGGCCCAGCCATGTGTGAGTGGGGGCCGAGCCGCCACCCCTTTCATTTCAGAACGGCGCAAGCGCGCATCCCAGTAAGGAGACTGCGTTTCAATTGCTGCACGATTAGCGCTCCAAATTTTTATTGCTGCTTATATTAACTCTGTTTTTATCCACATACTTGCACTTTAAAATCATTCCCACACTAGCGGCACCGGACTTTCTGGTCCATGTTTCTTTGGTGTGTGTAAATTTTAATTCGATGTGCTGCTAGCCCACTTGCACTTTTACCTTCCCGCCTCCTTTGGTCTCCTCCGCCTCCTCTGCCCTTTTCAGGAGGGAGGACAGATTGCAAGACCAGTAGCGCGACGCTTCCGCCCCCGGGCGACTTCTGGTAGGTTTGCGGTCTAGCTTCAGGCTAGCCGCCCTACTTTTCAGGACGGCGCAAGCGCGCAGCGGGCGCGCGGATGGCGCGCCAGAGGCAAGCCCGTCCGAGCTAAGTCTGCGCTCAGGGCGAATAATGCTGCACATTGTATCTCTAAGCTTACTGCCGTTGTGGCACATTCCAGTGAATGGCTAAAGTCCCTGAATTATCCAACATCATGCCCAGCTCCAACAGTGTGCCACACAGACTTTAGGGAGAATTTCAACTGTCGGAATTGCGGGTTCCACTTCTCCCGCCCCTTTGAGCTCACTCTGTCTCAGCTGTGACCTGGAATATTAGAGCTTGCCTCGTTAATGCCAGGTCAGTTAAAAAACATTTTGTTGACATTGCTGATCTAATTACCGATAATAATCTCGATCTTCAATCAATCAATCAATCATAACACTTGTATAGCGCACTACTCACCCGGAAGGGTCTCAAGGCGCTTGGGGGAGGGGTCCTCTACTGCTCGAACAGCCAGGTCTTGAGTTGTCTCCTGAAGGCGAGATGGTCCTGGGTCAGCCGAAGGTGGATGGGGAGGGAGTTCCATGTCTTGGCCGCCAGGTAGGAGAAGGATCTGCCTCCGGTGGTTGCTCTTCGGATGCGTGTCACAGAAACCTGGCTGGATTCCTTCTCGAATCCCGTGGTAGCGCTCGCCACGCCTACAGGTTTTGGGGTACTTAGAGCAGACAGACAGTCTGGCAGGGGAGGTGGCCTCGGTATCTGGTATAGAGAGGCCTGATCGCTTCTCTTGGAGCCCTCCACGATTTGGGGTGAGTGTGAGTCTCTGAATTTCAATATTCAACTCCCAGCCCACTTCTCTTTAGGGTCCTCCCTTATTTACCGCCCTCCTGGGCCTAGTAAAGGTTTCCTAGACTCCTGTGCAGATGACCTAGCAGATAGAGCACTGCACTTCTCCAAACTAATGGTCTTAGGAGACTTTAACCTACATCTTGACCTCAGGGTTCGATGAAGTCCTCAATTTTAAAACCCATATTAAGAAATTGGCAGGCACCTGCTTTGGTCTTCTTAAGGCCATGAGGAAATTCCTCCCTTACATCCCGGACAGCACAAGGGAAACGGTAGTCCGTGCCCTGATCCTCTAGAGATTGGATTACGCCAATGCTGTCCTGGCCGGCTGCCCAGGCTTTCTAGTGAAGAAACTACAGGTAATACAGAATTCTGCAGCCAGACTTCTAGTCGGTGTTTCCGCCCGTCAGCCTGTGCAGTGTTATCTTCACGCTCAACACTGGCTCCCTGTGGAGGCCCGTCTTAAATTCAAAACACTCACGATAACCCACAGAGCCCTCTACGGTATGGGCCCTAAATTTCTACAGAAACGACTAGCTTGCTACTCGCCTGGTAGACAACTACGCTCTTCCCGCCAGCTGCTGATGCTGACTCCCAGGTTCTCCCGCCATCGGTTGGGCGGGAACTCCTTTTTACGCCGCGCCAGTCTGGCGTGGAACAAGTTACCCTTGGCACTGCGTAACAAGTAAAATCCCATGGTGTTTAAGAAGAAACTAAAAACATTCCTTTTCTAGTGCCTTGCTTTTCAGCATTGTCTCTATCAGTCTTCTTTCTGGATGCAAGCGCCGGGACACTCATGAGTAGCTGAGCGCTATACAAGTTCAAATAACATAACATAACATAACACATTCCATTTCCGTAGCGGTGCAGTTTTCCCGGACTGGACCAGCCAGAATACATCATCAATGCATGTTAGCAGCTCCCCATGTGGAAAAGCAGTGCCAGCTCCCGCAGGAGGCGGGAAGCCAGCAGGGACCATAGGGACATTGGGGCTCCCTCCACTGTCCCCAACTAAGTGTCCATGCCCCGGGGGATGGGCGCCCCGGGGCCAGAAATGGCCGGAGAGTGGGGCCATGCAGCCCCCTCCCCCATAATAAAATAATATATATATGTTTGTTGTTTTTAATGCAAAGGCCGGCCCCGGGGGATGGGGTCCCTGGGGCCATAAATGTCCTGAGGAGGGAGCCATGCAGCCCCCTCCAACTAAATAATAAAAAAAAATACACTGGCCATATCCCGGGGGATGGGGTACCTGGGGCGGAATATGGCCTCGGAAGGGTGGGAAACGAGCCCTCCTTGCATTTAAAAAAAAAAATAGGGGTCAGGTCTTTGGGGATGGGGTCCCCAGGGCCCATAAAATAGGTAAGGAAGTGGGGCCACACAGCCCCCTTCTTAATTTTGTTTTTAAAAGACGATGGTGCCGGAGACCCCGCCCCCTCCCAGCAACACTCTGCAAACGAGCCCTGTGGAGCGTTTTAATTTTGTGAATCAATTCCCCTTCAATGCTGGGGGTCTCTGAGGGCCAACTATCCCACCAAGTACTTCCAGTAAGCGCCACAGAGCTGCATTGTAGAGTGGTGGTCCAGGCCAGGCCCCTTTTTACACCTCTATGCAACGCAGCTCTGTGGCGCTTACTGGAGGTACCTGGTGGGCTAGTTGGACCTTAGGGACACTCAGGATTCAAGGGGACTTTATCCTCCAAATTAAAATGCGCCACAGGGTGCGTTTGCACAGTGGTGAAGGGAGGGGGCTGGGCCTGAGGTGACATGTGTGCAAACATGCCCTGTGGTACATTTTAAGTGGGTGGATTAAGTCCCCTTGAATCCTGAGGGTTCCTGGGGTCCAACGAGCCTACCAGGTACCTCCAGTAAGCGCCACAGAGCAGCATTGCAGAGAGGTGTAAAAAGAGGCATGGCATCGGAACACCTCTATGCAACGCAGCTCCCTGGTGCGTACTAGTGGTAACTGGTGGGCTAGTTGGACCCCAGGGACCCTCAGGATTCAAGGGGACTTAATACCCCAACTTAAAATGTGCTACGGGGTGCGTTTTCACAGTGGTAAAGGGAGGGGGCGGGGCCCGAGGTGATGCGTGCAAACACGCCCTGTGTCGCGTTTTAAGTTGGGGAATTAATTCCTCTACAATCCTGAGGGTCACAGGGGGCCAACTAGCCCACCAGGTACCTCCAGTAAGCGCCACTGCGCTGCGTTGCAGAGAGGTGGCCCAGGCCACGCCCCTTTTTACACCTCTCTGCAATGCAGCACCGTGGCGCTTACTGGAGGTACCTGGTGGGCTAGTTGGACCCCAGGGGCCCTGAAGATTCAAGGGGACCTAAACCCCCAACTTAAAACGCGCTACAGGGCGCGTTTGCACATTGGTAAAGGGAAGGGGCAGGGCCTGAGGTGACATGTATACAAACACGCCCCGTGGCGTGTTTTAAGTTGGGGAATTAATTCCCCTTCAATCATGAGGGCCCCTGGGGGCAACTAGCCCACCAGGTACCTCCAGTAAGTGCTACAGACCTGCATTGCAGAGAGGTGGTCCAGGCACAGCCCCTATTTACACTTCTCTGCAACACAGCTCTGTGGCGCTTACTGGAGGTACCTGTTGGGCTAGTTGGACCCCAGGGACGCTCAGTATTCAAGGGGACTTAATCCCTCAACTGAAAACGTGCCACGGGTGTGTTTACACAGTGGTGATGGGAAGGGGCGGGGCCTGAGGTGACGTGTGCAAACACGCCCTGTGGCGCTTTTCTAAGTTGCGGAATTACTTGCTCTTCAATCCTGAGCGGCCCTGGGTGCCAACTAGCCCACCAGGTACCTCCAGTAAGCGCCACAGGTCTGTGTTGCAGAGATGTGGCCCAGGACATGCCCCTTTTTACACCTCTCTGAGACGCAGCTCAGTGGCACTTACTGGAGGTACCTATATGGCTAGTTGGACCCCAGGGACCCTCAGGATTCAATGGGATTAAAACCCCCAATTTACAACGCACCAGGGGCGTGTTTGCAGAGTAGTGGAGAATGGGGGCATGGCCTTTGTCTACCTCTCACCAATCCCACTGTGTGGGGCTTACTGGAGGTAAACGGTAGGCTAGTTGGCCCCTAAAGGACCCCAAGCAGTGAAGGGGACTTCAATCCCCATCCAAGAGCGTGCCAGGGAATGCATTTGTAAAGTGGTGGGCAAAGTGGGCATGGCCTGGTATGAGTACTTAACAATGCTGCTGTGTGGGACTGACTGGAGGTAATAGTTTTGGAAGTTAGCCCCCAAAGATGTCCTTGGGGGCCAACTACCCCTCTTGTTACCTATAGTAAGTCCCACACAGTGGGATTGCTAAGACGTCTTCAGAGGCCATGGCCCCCTTTCTCTACCACTCTGTAAACGTGCCTCGTGGCAGACTACTGGATGGAGGATGAAGTCCAATTTAGTCCTGAGGGAGTTTGGGGGCAAAGAATCCCTCCTGGTACCTCCTGTAAGTCCTACGCAGCAGAATTCCTGAGCGTTGGTTGGACGACCAGCACCCTTTCTCCACCACTCTGCAAACGCGACTACTAGTTAAAGTAGCATATATCTGCTCCTCTGACTTAGAGGTAATTGTAATCCTTCTGGCCTATTATGTACTAGGGGCTTACAGAGGAGGTCATGCTAATCACAGGGGTACCCCAACGAATAGTGTTTCCTAGTGTATATAGGTGTTTTCACTGTATTCTAAGTGTCTTTTAGCATAGCACTGGCTCTAGGCCTGGTTAGTCAGAGTCAGTTACCACCAGTACCCGTCAGATAAAGTTGTGGACACAGGATGATTTTGCAAAAAGGCCTCGTTCTGCTCCTCTGTTGGTTCTTTCTGCACATGTCTTGCTCCTTCCTGCACTTTTCTTCGTCTTTGTGGACTTCTGTTGCTTCTTTCTGCATTTCTTTTGCTTCTTTCTGTGTGTTTTTCTTCTTTCTTCACATGTTCTACCTCTGTAGGCATAGTTAGATACTAGCATTTAAAAACCTTTGAAATTCACTTAAAAACACATTGGTTTCAGGCATGTAACAGTTAGAAATTAGCATTTAAAAAACCTTTGAAGTTCACTCAAAAAACCATAGGTTTTAGGCACGGTATAGTTAGAAATTAGCAATTAAAAAACCTTAGAAATTCACAGAAAAAAAAACATAGGTTTCAGAGGCGTTATAGTTAGTTGTCATGAGTGATGTCATGAGTGATGTTACTGACCATGTCATGAGTGATGTAATATGTGACGTCATCAGCAGTGCATTGCGGGGGCACGAGTTATAGTTAGCTGAACTAACTATAACGGGGGAATTTCTATGGTTTTGTACGAGTGAAATGTCCAACTAACTATAACGCCCCTGAAACCTATGGTTTTTTCAGTGATATATATATAGATATATAGATAGATAGATATATAGATTTAGATAGATATATAGATATAGATATATATTTATGCTTGCTCTGGATGATGAGAATGGAGCCATATGGTGCAAAGATGATAAGGTTAATTGTTTTTTACATTACACATCACATGATTTGCCCAGACTCGCATAATTTTGGTCAGGTGCCACATCCTCCATTATAACCCTGGTCTTAATGCTCCAAATCCAGTAACTTAGTCATCAGAGCACATATATACCCCTGCATGAAGGGAGCAGCCAAATGAGTGGGTAATTAAGCAAAGGTCACTATATGTGGGTAAATGAATGGTTGCATCTCTATTAATCTTGATTTATCATTGACACTGCAAGCCCCTGGAAGCTTGTGTGAAACGTGGGCAGCAGCCACTTATTGCGCCAGTTCGTCTCAATCAATTAAGCAGTGATAAGTATGCCCAGGTGGATATTGCATATGTTTTACAAATTTAGCTGTCTTCAGAACACTGTTCCATTTGGTAGTCACCACATTTGGAGCAAATGAGCTTGAATGCAAGAGTATTTAACAGTAGTCTGATATTCTCATTCTCTTACTTATTTCCCCATTGCTACAAGTGTCTGTGGTGACCATTCAAGTTAGGAGGCCAGTGTGTAGGACAGACAAGAGGAGCAGACACGACATATAGTGGCACACAATGGCAAGGTGTCTAGTTTTGTCAGTTTTGTCTGCGTTGCAGAATCGAGAGAGTCAAATACAATGGGAGTGCACCAGTTTCTCCTTGAGAGTACCTGCTTCTGAATGTGCTTACTGTCCTTATCCCTATCGTCCTCACCACGTATTGCAAGTAGAAAATGACTGTACCTCATGGAGACGGAGTGTGCACTTACCGTGATTGTGGCCTCTCACAATGCGGTTCTTGGGAACTAGTAATGGACACAATTTTGCCCTACGAACTCAGCAGTTTTAAGCCTTGGATTCAGGTAGGACTCCTACATGGACTCTGAATTCTTATCAATTCAGCTATGGCAAAGCTGAGAGTGTCAAGAATCTGCTCATTGTGCTAGAGGAGACTGGTGTACTACATCACCATTCTGACTGACACTTCTAACCGCAGATTCCTCACCTTTAGAATCCTCCCAGGTGCCAGGCAGGATCCGAAAATTTCCAGCAATGCTCCTGCTTGATACTAGTTGGCGGCAAATGGCTCTGTGGTGACTGCATACCTTCCCATAAGTGATGGAGTAGAGTCACATATAAGGCCCACATGCACCAAAGCAAAAACCGGTCGCAAACGGGCAGATTCTCAGAATCTGCCCCTTTGCGACAGGTATTACTGCATTTGGGATTCATCATCCCAAATGCAAAAATCGCAATTTAAGGAATCTCTAAAATTGCGATTACTTAAATTGCGATTGTATTTATCTTCTAACAACTTAAAATCACCAGCAGTACAGAAAGTGTAGGTTCGCTTCCAGGGGATTAATTTACCACCACGACCATCCCTCCCAACCTGTGCAGCAGCAACGGACCCAGCTCTTTCGAGGCAGAGTTTATGGCAGAAGCCAAGGCCATTCGTACCTGCTAGGGCAGCAATCCTCCAACTCCTCTTTTCCTGCTGCAGCAGATGCCAAGACCCTGTAGTTTGCTCTCATAAGCACATACATGCACAGCTGATATGAGGCAGGATACAGCATTTCCTCCCTGGCTGGAGATCCTTCACATTGGGCATATGTTCTTTGCCGATATTTCAAAGATTCTACTCCCTGCCTTTGATGTTTTACCTACCCCATCTTCCACCCAAGCCAGAACGATTTTGGTAGAATCATTCCACACTCTCAATGCAGGAAGTGAACCTCCTTTTTTCCAGGGGTGCCTTGGAGCAGGTGCTAGAAAGAGGAGTGCTACTCATACTATTTTCTCATTCAGAAGGCAGATAGAGGCAGTTGGCCTATATTAGACCATTAGCCATTGAATCTTGCTGAGAAAAAAAATGTAAACCAAGTATTTCTGCTGTGGACCCAGAAGACTGGATGGTGTGCCTGGATTTGCAGGACACGTATTTTAATACACATTTCCTGCAGTTCAGCAGGTGTTGCGTTTGGTTTACAGTGGGATCAGAACAGTACATGATGACGGTGGTCGCTGTTTATCTTTGGAGGCCGGGAATACCTGTGTTCCTATACTTTAACAACTGGCTGCTGAAAGTTGGGCTCAGCACACAGTCTTAGATTACCTCTGGATAATGACTGAACTCTGAGATCTTTTGGGTTTACTATCAATCAGTGACTGTCCCACTTGAGCCCGATACAGGAGATTCCCTTCATTGTGACAATCCTACACCACCACTGAATTGCTGGTGGTTGGTTCCCACACCTAGACTCCCTAGACACAACTCTTAGAGGAACAATGTCTACTTTTTTTTCGCAATCCTGGACACAGTGGCTTTCAAGATTTTTCCACCACTGCAGCAGGTCCTGGACTTTCTGAATATGATCCAGATAATTTGTTATCAGCCCTGGGTCTCAGTGAGGCTGGCTCTAAGCCTTCGTGGTCGCCTGATCTCACGCACCCCCTCATTCCTAATGTCACATGACCTGTGAAAGGTGGAAATCAGAGGCCTTTGGTCTTCAGCCTCATATCACTCTTGTGGAGCTTTGGGCAATGCCTCAGGTCCTAGAATCCTTCCTGCTATCTATCTCAGGGAGGTTGGTGCAGGTCCTCATGGACAACATGACTGCCCTGTAATACTGCAACAAGCTGGGTGGGGTGGGGCCTGGATCCTATGTCAGGAGGACCTATTTCTCTGAAGGTGGATGGATCAGCAGAACATCTTTCTGGTTATCAGTCACCTAGCGCCTGTCTCTGATTGCCAGAGTCGACAAGCTGAGCAGACATAGCCTGGCATCTCTATTTCTAGATGGTGCAGGACATCTTCAACCAATATGGTGTGGCATAGCTAGTTCTTTTTGCCACTGTTGAGTATGAACAGTATCAGAAGTTTGCATGTTGGAGTTTTCTCCAATTTAAACAACAGTGGTCCCTTTGGGGAAATTTTACAGGATGAATAAATATAGACTCAATCGTAGCTATATTGTTTGGACATACCCAGCCGGGCAGAGGTCTACTATTTACTTAAGGTTAGATATAGGAAATGTTATACAACAATTCACAAAGTGGGGCACAAGCCTGCACCCTACTTAACACATGTGCAACAAACAATCATTTGACAGGACTGGAACATAAGGGCTTGTAGGCAAAGACATGAGGTTTACAGTACCAGTGATTACACAGTGTAAAGGTATAGCAAAGTATAAAAGAACACCTTTACAATAGTAGTACACATAAGATTTAGAGCTTGTATAAGGTGTTATGAGAGGTCGACGGCGTTTCGATCCGTTATCTTGATACACGGATCATCATCAGGGCATGAATGATATGCCTAATATTTGTAGCCTCAGATGCCGATAGTTTGGAACGGAGAGAGTTGCAGCGACTGATGCTGCACCATGGAGCCGGTGGAATTCCGAGGTTTAAGACCCAGTATCAGGCCTTCAGGACAACACCAGCGGTGCGGACGCCCGAATCTCTTTTGAAGTTGGCTTTTAAAATCCAATACGGTGAAGCCTACGGAGCGATGGCCGGGCATTCCTCGGCGCAGCAGCGTGATCGCGGTGTCTTCAACCAATATGGTGTGACATAGCTAGTTCTTTTCGCCACTGTTGAGTATGAATAGTATCAGAAGTTTGCATGTTGGAGTTTTCTCCAAAGCACTCACAAGGAGATGAATTCCTGCTGAGGTGGGACACAGGGCCCTTTGACTCACCTCAGGTTCTGAGGAAGGTTTGGATGGACAGGGCCCAAGTCATCTTAATCACCCCAGATTGAGCCAGGAGAGTATGGTACCCAAAGTGCCTGTGCATTTGCCCTCTAATTCAGATGTCAGTACAAAAGGACCTGCTGTCCTAGCAACTGGGCAGGGGCCTGCAGCTGAATCGCCACAGTCTACACCTTCATGCATAGAGATTGAGCGGCGTTAATTATATGCTTTCAGATTGCTGACCAAGGTGGTTGATGTTATCCTTGCAAACAGATGCCCTTCCACGAAGTCCCTCTAAAGTTAGAAATCCACAGACTGTCGGCAACAATTTGTTGAGATGCTCTATGTTAGACGGACCGGGAGGGTCGGCCGAGGATAAGGGGAGAGGTCTCCGGGGAGAGCCGTCTCCGACGATCGTACAGACAAGTAACTTCCCCCCCACAGACGGACACCACACAAGGGTAAAGTTCAACGATACTTTATAGGCAATTCTTTAAGTACGATGAATGGTACAAGGAGGTCTGGACTCAGGGGTCCCCTCGGTTCTGGTCTCTGGTTTGGGAAAAGGGTAGCGGGACAGTCTTGTTACCAAAAGATGGGAATAGCTCTCAATCCTCGAGCTCGGCGTTCTAGATGATCGGGCCGCGGCGGAGCCAGGCAGGTCCCGAGATGGACGAAGGAAGCGACGGTCCGCGGCGGAGCCAGCAGGTCCCGGTGAAGATGGTAGTTACAAACGGTCCGCGGCCACGCCAGCAGGTCCCGACGACGATGAAGGTTTACGAAGGTTACGAAGGTTGCAGCAGCGCCAGCAGGCAGGACGATGATGCGCAAGGCAGAGCTACGGCAGCGCCAGTAGTCCGTCAAGGATGAGTTCTTCTCTGCGTCTCTCGACTCCAGGATACAACTGCCTTCCTGCTCTGGAGCTGCCCCAGTTATAGGGCTGGTGCCCTTTGATGTCCGGACCCTCGCACTTGGAGGTCGGGAGGTCCGGGATGAGGGAGTCCAGACACCCAGCAGGGGGGTGGAGCCAGCGCCCGGGGAGGCGATGGGCGAGCGGCACCTGGCGGGGGAGAGCCATCGACGCCTCTTTCTCCCATTGACTTGCCAAGTAGCCCGCTCACCTCCTGGGTGGATGGTGGTGCCGGGATGTCTGAGGCCTGGCTAGGCCCAGGGTTGAGGTCGATCGGGGGCCAGGCGGCCTCGTGGTGGAGTGTCCAAGATGGCGCCCAGGCTGGGCGCGCGGGCCAGTAGTGGGTCGGGCCCACGAGGTCGATATGTTCAGGGGCCGGGGTCCCGGAGGGGACGGAAGACGAGCAGTGGTGGTGTGTGGCACTTGTGTGACCGGGCTCGGGCCTGGTCGGGCCGAGGGGGGAGCGGCCCTTCATGTGGCCTGTCCAACATGCGTCCCCCCCAGCTGAAGGCGGGGAGAGTCACCCATCCTCTTGGGGACTCTCCTCGTCGAGGCGGAAAAACCGGGACAGGCCATCCGCGTTGGCGTGATCTGGCCCAGGCCGGTGCTCCACAGTGAAGTCCATCCCTTGTAGGGAGATGGACCAACGTAGTAGTTTCGGGTTTTCCCCCCGCATCTGCATCAGCCACTGCAGGGGTCGATGGTCGGTCTGCACCCGAAAGTGCGTGCCAAAGAGGTAGGGCCGGAGCTTTTTGAGGGCCCATACCACAGCGAAGGCCTCCCTCTCTATGGTGCTCCAGCGTTGTTCTCGGGGTAGGAGTCGCCTGCTGATGAAGGCCACTGGCTGATCAAGGCCTTCGGTGTTCACTTGAGACAGGACTGCCCCAATGCCATGGTCGGAGGCATCCGTCTGGACGACGAACTCCCGGCTGTAGTCGGGGGCCTGGAGCACAGGGGCGGAGCACATGGCGGCCTTCAATTGTTCGAAGGCTGTTTGACAATCCGGGGTCCAGTTGACTTTCTTGGGTTGATTTTTGGACGTGAGTTCTGTGAGGGGCCCCACTATGGTACCATAGTCTTTCACGAACCTTCGGTAATAGCCCGTGAGGCCCAGGAAGGCGCGTACCTCGGTCTGGGTGATGGGGGGCTGCCAGGACTGGATGGCGGCAATCTTGAGCTGCAGAGGGGCCACCAGACCGCTTCCCACCTGGTGTCCGAGGTAGGTTACGGACCCCTGACCAATTTGGCATTTACTGGCCTTAATCGTGAGGCCAGCCCGCTGGAGGGCCTGTAGCACCGCTTGGAGGTGGTGGAGGTGCTCGGGCCAATGGTGGCTGTATACAGCGATGTCGTCTAGGTAGGCGGCGCTGAATCCTTCGAGCCCTGCCAGGACCTGGTTGACGAGCCGCTGAAATGTTTCTGGAGCATTCTTCATGCCAAAGGGCATGACCTTGAAATGGTAATGGCCATCAGGGGTGGAAAAGGCAGAACGTTCTTGGGCCCGGGGTGTGAGGCCGATCTGCCAGTAGCCCGCCGTCAGGTCGAAAATACTAAGGTAGCGGGCAGCTCCCATGCGGTCGATTAGTTCGTCTGCCCGGGGGATGGGATGTGCGTCTGTTCGGGTGACCGCATTCAAGCCCCGGTAGTCGACGCAGAACCGGAGTTCTGGTGTGGTGCCGGGAGCGGCTGCTTTGGGGACCAGGACTACGGGGCTGGCCCAGGGGCTGTCTGAGGGCTCGATGACCCCGAGCGTGAGCATTCTGGTCACTTCTTCCTGGATGCAGGCCCGTACCCGATCTGGCACGCGGTAGGCCCGGTGGCGGATAGGGGCGTTGTCCCCCGTGTCCACGTCGTGCACACACCAGGAAGTGACACCTGGGGTGAGGGAAAACAGGCTGGCGAACTGCAACAGAAGGTCTCGACACTCCTGGCGTTGCTCCCGGGTGAGGGCCTCCGAGAGTCGGACCCCATCCACGGAGCCGTCTTTCTCCCGAGTCCGTAGGAGGTCAGGGAGGGGCTCGGAGTCTTCTTCGGCCCCATTGTCTGTGGCCATCAGGAGGCTGAGTTCTGAACGCACAAAGTGGGGTTTCAGTCTATTAGCGTGGAGGACCCGGAGGGGGTTCCGGGCAGATTCCATGTCGATGAGATAGGTGGCAGGGCCCTTGCGCTCGACTACTTTGAAGGGCCCCGTCCATTTGTCTTGCAGGGCGCAGGGTTCGGTGGGGGACATCACCCATACCTGTTGCCCAGGTTCAAATTCGATGGAGGAGGCATTCCGGTTATACCACTTTTTCATGTCCTCTTGACTGGCCTCTAGGTTGGCTTTTGCCAGCTCTCGGAATCGCCGGGTCTGGTTGCGGAGGGTTAGGAGGTATCGAAAAACATCTGGGGGGTTCTTTAGAGGGGGCATCTCCCAGCCTTCCTTGACTAGGCTGAGTGGCCCCCGTACTGGATGTCCATACAGCAGTTCGAACGGGCTGAAGCCGAGGGACTTCTGGGGGACCTCCCGATAGGCGAAGAGGAGGCACGGCAGCAGCACATCCCACTGGCGACGGAGGGGCTCTTCCAACCCCCCAATCATCCCTTTGAGCGTGCGGTTGAACCGCTCAACGAGTCCGTTTCCTTGAGGGTGATAGGGGGTCGTGAATCGGTAGGTAACCCCACATTGTTGCCAGAGGGACTTCATATATTTGGAAATAAAGTTCGTGCCTCTGTCGCTGACGACTTCTCGGGGGAAGCCCACACGGGAGAAGATTCCCATCAGAGCCCGGCCGACTACCGGGGCTGTCACAGTCCGCAGGGGAACAGCCTCGGGGTAGCGGGTGGCGTGGTCCACTAGCACCAGGATGAACCGATGGCCTTGTTTTGTACGCGGGTCCAGGGGCCCCACAATGTCTATTCCGACCCTCTCGAACGGGGTGGTGACCACGGGAAAAGGTTGCAGGGGGGCTTTTAGTTTGCGGCCGCTCTTTCCACTGGCTTGGCACGTGGGGCAAGATCGGCAATGCTGGTGTACATCGTCCCTCATTTTGGGCCAGAAGAAGTGGGTCACCAGGCGGCTGTAGGTTTTATCTTGACCCAGGTGTCCAGCCAGGGGGACATCGTGGGCCAGGTTTAGCAGAAAGTCTCTAAAACGGAGGGGCACCACTAGCACTCGGCTGGCCCCCAACTCCGCGATTCTTTGTTCACTGTATAGCAGGTCATTGTCCCAGTAGATCCAATGTTTTCCGGAGGTATCTCCTGCGCTTTGGGCGAGGGCTTGTTGGCGGAGTCCCTCGAGGGAGGGACAGGTCTTCTGTTCTTGGCGAAACTGTTCTTGCGTGGGCCCCCCCTCTTGAGGCCACTGGTCGAGGTTAGCGAGGTCTGGAGGTTGAGCTGGTTCTGGGGGGACGTCACGGTCGGTGGTTTCGGCTGGCGCGACCGGAGGCGGAGGTGCCGGCCATTCGGGTTCCTCGGGTCGGGGTTTGGCACGGGCGGCCATGGACCGGGTGGTGACGCATGCCCAGTCCGGGATGCCTAACATCCCCAGGTGTTCTCGTCGTTCTACGGCTGCCCACGGAGAGCTTTCAAGGTCATTCCCCAGGAGGCAGTCTACGGGGGCATCATCCCGGACCGTCACCTTCAACATGCCGGAGACCCCTCCCCATTCGAAAGGGACGCAGGCCATCCGACACAGACTCTCCGAGTTATCGGCTGAACGGACAGGGCAGAGAATGTTTGGTAGGAACTGTTCTGGGGCCACCAGGTGACAGCGGACGGCTGTCACACTGGCCCCGGTGTCACGGAGGGCTTCGGCCCGGCGTCCATTGATGCTCACCCATTGGCTGTACTTCTGGGTGTTAGCGGGTAGGGGGACCCGCGGGACCATGTCTTTCCCCCCTAAGCAGGCTAGAGCCATGGCGGCTGGCTCCCATTCTTGATGCTCTTGCTCATATTCTTCTTGTTCCTCTGAGATCTGTTCCTCCCCCAGAGCAGCAGCGGCTACTTGGCGGGGTCTTGGGCTCTGATACTGGGGGCAGTTTGGGTCGTTTGCATAGTGGCCGACTCGTTGGCATCGATGGCACGTAACATTGGCTCGATATCCCGGTCGCGCCGGGGTGCTGCCCCGGTTGGCCGGGGGGGTGGTGCTGCTAGCGGGGGTGACCGGAGCGTTGCCTCTTCCACGTCCTTGGCCTCCTCCTCCTCCTCGGGACGGTGCTGACCGTTGTTGTTCCGGCTCTGTTCATAGGACCCATTCCGGCCCACTCTGGTGATTTCCCACCGGTCAGCTTCGGTTGCGAGCTGCCGGGGATCGGTCAATTTGCTATCGAGGAGGTGCTGGCGGAGCTCAATGAAGCAATTGTTCGATAGATGCTCCCATACCATGAGGTTGAAGAGTTGTTCGTAAGTTGTGACCTTGCTTCCTTTGATCCAGCCCTCGAAGGCTCGGCTAAAATAGTTTACATAGTCCACCCAAGTTGTACCCGGGATGCGGGTGCAGTCTCGGAACCTCTGACGGTACATCTCGGGGGTGAGGCCATAGCGGGTGAGGAGTGCAGCTTTCATATGGTCATAGGAGGTCATCTGGTGGTCCGGGAGCTGTAGCAGGGCGTCGCGGCCCTCGTTGAGGAATCTCCCCCATAGACCGGCTCCCCAGTCGCTTCTATCGATCCGGTGGGCTGTCATAGCGATTTCGTAGGCCTTAAACCATTGCTGGATGTCGTCCTCTCGGAAGTACTCTCGAACGACATCCTTGGGGATGTGTACCTTTTTCTCTGTTGCCCCTGGGGTGTGGGGTTGCTCGGGCACCCCTACTTCCTTATTCTGCTTGCGTAGGTCGATCTCCGCTAATTTTCGCTCGTGTTCATATGCCAATTTCTTCTCCTCGAGCTCCCTTTGTCTCTGTTTTTCCTCTCTTTCTTCTCGGAGACGCAGGTGCTCTAAGTTTATTTTTTGTTCGGCCAACTTAAGTTCGACCTCCATTTTGAGCCGGGCCATTTCCAGCTCGTGTAGTCAGGTTTTTTCTCGTTCCTGGATCTCGTCTTGCGAGAGACCCGTTCTTCGCTCTTCAGGGGCTGTGGTTTGTTTTTCTATTGCTGCGATGTTTTGATCGGGGGTTCCGGCAGCCCCGGTTTCTGCCCAAGACTCTAGGGCATGCTTGAAATCGTCCTTGGTACTTAGACCGGTGGTAGCGATACCTAGTTCGATGCAGAATTGTTTTAATTCACGATGGCTGTACTCGTCCAATTTCTCCATTTGAAATTTCTCGGTGGATCCGCTTTCTTTGTTTGACATCGTGATTTCGTCGTGGGGTGAGCTACTCTCTGTACGATAATGCGGTGATTCGGATCGCGCCGCTGGCCACCAATGTTAGACGGACCGGGAGGGTCGGCCGAGGATAAGGGGAGAGGTCTCCGGGGAGAGCCGTCTCCGACGATCGTACAGACAAGTAACTTCCCCCCCACAGACGGACACCACACAAGGGTAAAGTTCAACGATACTTTATAGGCAATTCTTTAAGTACGATGAATGGTACAAGGAGGTCTGGACTCAGGGGTCCCCTCGGTTCTGGTCTCTGGTTTGGGAAAAGGGTAGCGGGACAGTCTTGTTACCAAAAGATGGGAATAGCTCTCAATCCTCGAGCTCGGCGTTCTAGATGATCGGGCCGCGGCGGAGCCAGGCAGGTCCCGAGATGGACGAAGGAAGCGACGGTCCGCGGCGGAGCCAGCAGGTCCCGGTGAAGATGGTAGTTACAAACGGTCCGCGGCCACGCCAGCAGGTCCCGACGACGATGAAGGTTTACGAAGGTTACGAAGGTTGCGGCAGCGCCAGCAGGCAGGACGATGATGCGCAAGGCAGAGCTACGGCAGCGCCAGTAGTCCGTCAAGGATGAGTTCTTCTCTGCGTCTCTCGACTCCAGGATACAACTGCCTTCCTGCTCTGGAGCTGCCCCAGTTATAGGGCTGGTGCCCTTTGATGTCCGGACCCTCGCACTTGGAGGTCGGGAGGTCCGGGATGAGGGAGTCCAGACACCCAGCAGGGGGGTGGAGCCAGCGCCCGGGGAGGCGATGGGCGAGCGGCACCTGGCGGGGGAGAGCCATCGACGCCTCTTTCTCCCATTGACTTGCCAAGTAGCCCGCTCACCTCCTGGGTGGATGGTGGTGCCGGGATGTCTGAGGCCTGGCTAGGCCCAGGGTTGAGGTCGATCGGGGGCCAGGCGGCCTCGTGGTGGAGTGTCCAAGATGGCGCCCAGGCTGGGCGCGCGGGCCAGTAGTGGGTCGGGCCCACGAGGTCGATATGTTCAGGGGCCGGGGTCCCGGAGGGGACGGAAGACGAGCAGTGGTGGTGTGTGGCACTTGTGTGACCGGGCTCGGGCCTGGTCGGGCCGAGGGGGGAGCGGCCCTTCATGTGGCCTGTCCAACACTCTACATATGCGTTTGCATAAGGGGAAAGATTAACAAAACTGGTGTCAGTGAGAAGGGGTGTCGCTATATGCAGCTCTGCGCCTTCACTTCTGGGGCAGTATGGAGTCACCACTGACTCACAAGGTGCCACCTACTGACTCAGAGGAGCATTGCTGGAAAACATCTATGGATCCAGTCTGGCACATGAGTGTATTCTGAAAGTGAGCATTCTGTGGTTAGGTAGATTATCCACCAGAAAGAGTTGTGCCAAAGCAAAGTAACTTGTTCCTCTGATCTCACTCCCTAGATATTTGTGCACACCCATCGACAGGGGAGCTTACTGGATGGGCTACAGAAGTGGGAATGGCCTGGGACGGGCAGCTTAATCCTTGAGCTGTGCATGACCAGAAGAGGAGCACTGGGTTATTGATCTGGATAAGCTTCTGGAGTCAAGTGGACAAACGACCTCATGGAATTATTCCAGAGGAGTGGAGGAGCATTAAACTCTGGTGTTTGGGGTCTACTCACCTCACTGCGAACTTCTGAAATGGAAGAGAAGAACTTTGTGTGCTGAGTCCTATTGGATTGGGAAGCCTGACGTATCGTGTTTGCTGTGTTAGGAAGGTTATGGGATGAACTGGTGCTAGGTATTCCATCTTTTTTGTGGTGCATCGGGAAAGAAGCCTCAATGAGAGCTGCAGCCGCCCTCCCAGCAGAGTTGGTTGCACCGCTCCGGCCTGTAGTAGTCCAGAAGGTCCTCTTGGATGGCAAGGAGACCACCGCTGCCATTGCTCATTATGTGCTCTCACTGACCCTGCACTATCGTAGCAGAGACCTGCTCTCTTATCTAGATGAAAGGTAAGGCTGTTGCTTCTTCCAGCCACCAGGCAGGGTACTCCACGCTTCTACCTCATCTGTCGCCATCGGAATCCCATGTCAGCCTCTGAGGCCTTCACTTTGAATCAGTTTCAATCCTGTATTGGATTTAAACAGCCTGTCATTTTCAACTCTGGCTGCACCTTCCTCCCTGGGCTTGGGAATGAAGTGCTCTTCTCCCCCCTGACTTCCTTCCAAGCCAAGTTCGGTCGACTTCATACTTAAGGGACACTATACTCCCTGCAAGGGCTACAGCTGCAATCACCAACATGCCGGAACAGTGAGAAAGGGAGTACGCTCCTGGAGAAGGAAGATAATAAATGTGTGCCCATGGTGGGCTTCTAGATGGCCACTGCAATGTTGTGCTTTGCTTCCCCTCTGGAAGAGACAATACATCTTCTTTATTTCTTTGTTCCATACAAGTTGTTATCAGTTAGCTGGTACCATGTGCCCTTGGTCATTTGATTTGTTTCATAAACTTTTTTTATCAATTTCCAACTAATTCATCACTCTATAAGAGGACTGCATTTTGTCTAGAGAGACACTCTCCTCATGCATCCATCACCAGGGTGGAGAACGTTGAAAACACTCCAGTGGAAGCCTTATTCTTCCTATGCCTCTATAGCGAGAGTTAATGTGCACTATCCCGCGATGGACAATAGATGTCCCCTGATTAGAAGGGGATCATGAGTAAATCTTGTCTACATGTGGGAAGTAGGAAACTTAACTCTGCTCCACCAGCGTAAACACCCTGTCATCCACTGATGAGAACGGAATTGTACGGAACGCCCCATATCACCTGATGAAAATATCTAAACCTGAATATTGTTTACAAAAATATTGCCCCAGTTGGGTTGTCCACGCTCAATCAGATTATATTTTAGTAAACAATATTTAGAACACAATATTTATGTCAGCCAATACTTTTATATACACTAATATGACATCCTGCCAGTCAATGTCTTCTGTCAGCTTTCTCTGTGGTGGCCCCAGCTGTGAAAACCATGAAAATGTTGGGTGGGTACTGGGAGAAAATTCCCACTTCAAGGAGGAAATGTCCTCATTTTCTATACAAAAACTCTCTCTTTGAGTTATGCATTCAGAAAATTAAAAATGCTAGTGCGTTTGTCATTCTTATTTTTGACAAATGTGCCCTCATTATATGAGCAGCAGCGCTTTCAGGAAAAATACTTGAGAAACTGCTGCAGAGATCTAAATAGGGCGGCCAGTTGCATTACCTCCACCTCCCCAATGGCATGATGCATTGCTAAATCCGGCCTAATTGAGGGTCGAAGTGGGAACTATTTAAATATGGACGGTGAGTGTGTACCATTTAAGGAAGTGGAGAGTTAACGTGCCCTGACTGAAAGTGATGAATGTGCGGCCACTTATTACAAGTGTGTGGGCAGGAGGATATCCTGTTGTTCTTCTCACACCCAGGTCTAAGCATTCACACTCTGTGGTCATAGTCAAGAAAGTATGCTTCTTTAGCTATGGCCCCAGAATTTGGAGAATTTTCACTCACAGCCAATTTTCAAATCTGTCGTTAGTCTAGGAAGGTTATTGTGAGACCTTAGCAACGTTTGAAAAAAATGCAACATTGCACAAGGGGATCTAAGCAGAGAATGAGGAATTCCACCATTTGTGATGCTATATTGCACTTTGGCACAATAATAATTTATTGGGCTAATTAACAATTAGCCATTGTTCAGGGAATTATGTAGTGACACTTGGTATGAATCAGTATGGTACTTTATTAGACAATAAGATGAAGATGCTTCAGGACTAAACAGTGTGGGGCCCAGTTCATAAGATGTCACATATTTGACAGGACCTAGGTAGGTCGAAACTGGTTGAGGGTTGAATATGTTCCCATCTGGAGGGCACCTGTCCTGGCATTTCAGGTTGGACTTCTTCTACTGAAGCAGGTTTAAGACTAGGGTTTGGCTGGTTTCTTTCTGCAGTGGCATAGAGGGTGAAAAACAGTAGGCTGCGATGCAACCCCGATCGATGGCCATTGGCTACGATTAATTCAAGCATCCCATCCATCACTTTGTTCTTGATGCAGTGGATGCCCTAAGTGCAACAGATATGCCCAGACATGGGGCCATAGGATTCAAGCTACATACACCTTACTGATGTGTCCTAAGTTGTTTGACACCGGTCTGGGGTTGCTTATTTTCCTGTGGTGAGAGGACCTGGTCTACCAGTCAGGAGCGGCTCCTGGAGGGCGTGGTGCGGGCGGTGGGGTGGGGAAGGGGAGGGGCAGGGCAGGGGGTAGTAAACTACGGAATACGGCCGCAGGGAGATATGTAACAAAATAAATAAATAAAACAAATTACATTGGGCGCGCTGCATCGCCGATGGCATTGCAGCGCGCGCAATGTAATTCGTTTTATTTCTTTATTTTGTTACATATCTCCCTGCGGCTGTACGCCGTAGTTTACTACCCCCACACCCTGCCCCTCCCCAACGCCGCCCCTCCGCCCCACACCACTCCCTCCTGGAGCCGCTACTGCTGCCATTACGGGCAGTGCTGCACAGGGTTAAGACTGATTTGCACATGATCAGCCTCCATCTTGAGTTGCATTATGGGTGAAAAATAGAGGACTGGGATGCGGCCATGTGTGATTTCCAAGGCTGAGATTAATTGAAGCATTCCATCCATCACTTTGTTCTTGTTGCGGGCACCTGTATTCAGGCTGCAGTCACCATGGCTCCATTTCAAAATGGTGTGCTTTCTTATTCCCAGTTTAACTTCTAGTAGGGTAGACCTGCCCGATTTTATGCATTGATCAGAGGCCAGTACCAAAGTGATTGTTGTCTTTCCTGGACCACTGACTTGTAGCAATCAGCCTAGTAAGGAGACCATGGAGGCTCAAAAGTAAATTACATGCAGGAAGACAGCCCATAACAGATCACAGGGTAAAGGACCTGTTTTTTATTTAAACCTATTATAACATGTCCGCTGCATGGGAGCACATCATACAATTCATTCAACATTCATCCCTCATTCAAGCATCACAGTGCAAAACATTCATAAATAGCCGTGATTGTGGAGCGGGTTTGAGTGCGCCGTGGCACTTATGGGCTATAAGACCTTTTAAAGAACATGATCCAGAATTTCATCATATTTCAATGAGGAAAATATATTTTTGATATTTGTGTACAATGGAGTGGTATTCTTTAAAAACACAGACCATGTTATAACTGTATTTCTTTTTTTTTTTAACTTCAAATTAGATTCAAGATGTCCCATAGGTGCTTCGTTTTCTGGAGAAAAAAAAATATATATCATCTGGTTGAGGTGTTTAAAGTTCAATAATAAAGTACTTTATATCCGAGTTAGCCAATGGAGAGGTGGGGATTTTCTGCAGCATTGTTTCTGTAGTGGTTGATAAATAGTCCAATTGTTTGGTGAATCATTTATTTCATGGCTGTGGAATAGTGGGATTCTCCGTGGGTTGTTTCTGTCTTGCTTGCTGTATGCTGGGATTACCTAGGCAGCGCATGTGCTCCATGCGCTGTCTCTATGAGACATGCTGTATCTGGTACATGGGTTAGAAGAACCTCCAATGTTTTCTGTTAGCTCCTGTTAATGCCCTTTGTAAATGGCTGTATTACATTCGTGAATGTGGTTAATTCATCCCGCCCTTTGCTGTTCCCGTCCCTCCCAGCAGACTGCTCTGTTACATGTGTTCTTCCTTGGGTTTTTTCAAGCTTGTTTGTGCCACGATTTTCTTTTTCATCAGCACGGCGCCCTATGCCTTTCATCTGTTAAAATGTCGGTTGTTCTTTTGTTTACATTTACCTGGCTCTTGCCAGCGCAGGAGGGGAATTCTACTCTTCACCCTCCTAGATAGTCACCCCCCATCCCAGCTCCCTCACGTGGCACTGCTGCTCCTCTGCCTCACTTGTTCTTAGGTGTTGCCTAGGCAGCGCTTGCGCTGCCTCGTTGAGACATGCAGTATACACTATAGCATGGAAGCTCCACCCACTCTCAGCCCATCATTGCCATTGGCTTGTGTCTTAAATGCTGCCTTCCGATTGGTTGTAGGCTTGTTAGTTCCTCCTTATAATGAACATGTCTTCATTTGTGTCCTTAAACGGCTATTGGACCCTTTACTGCACAGACTACTTTCTTCCCATGCCTCTCCCCCTATTGCATTGCCAATGCTTGTTTTATTTGTCTCTCCCCACCCCCATCTGAGATCTCCGCTTATTTATTTATGATTAATACAGCCCACGCCGAGGCTCCAACCCTGTTCTCCAGCTCCAAAGTCGGCAGCGTTGTATGTTGATCCACCTCCTCCCTTCGATTCTGTGCATGTTTGTTTCGGTTGGTTTCAGATGCTGCATTTGACAGTGTTTGTTTTAATTTTTATCTGTCTCGCCCCTCCTCATGTGTTGTGGTATTTTTATAAGTCTCTCCCCACCCCCCTCCAAAATCGCTGTTTATTTATTTATGATTAGGCGATACAGCCCACCCAGAGGCTCAAACTTTGCTCTCCAGCTCCACAGTCTGCAGCTTTATATGTTAAGCCACCTCCTCGCTTCAAGACAAGCCCCTTAAATGGGTTTATCCTTATTTCCCTCACCCAGTCACCCTCCTGTAAATGTGAATGTAAATGTAGTGCTTTTATATAGCGCACAAATCACCCTCAAAGGGGTCTCAAGGCGCTGTGCACATACCGTTGTGGAACCCTTCCTGGCCTTTCCCTGTGAAGTGCCCACTCCTGCCCCCCCTAAGGTGAAGCTAGGCATAAAGCCCACGAGTGAGTAGCTTTGGACACTTTTTAAACCACTCACGTTAATATTCCACTGCACATATAAAAGAAAAAATACCCGCTCCACTGTAATCAGGTGTCGAAGCACACCCTATTGGCACTCAGCCTTCGGGCTGGGACCCCGATGATGAAGCATGTCACCAACCAGGTTGGTGAGTGAGGGTCTTCCTAAAGGACTACCCATGTCCCAGGTTGGTTGGGCACTACGTGCACCAAAATACAAATTTATATTCAGAGGCCTTTTGAAAGTCTCACGGGGGTACTCTTCCATTTGTTGTTGAAATAATTGACAGAGCCCCAGGCCACAGTGGTATTTGTCTGCAGGGCGGTCAATATATTGGAACGCAAGAAAGCGCTTGCAATGACGGCTCTGTTTAAAAGGGGAGAGGACAGCTACTGATCGGCTGAAGCTCTGGTTCCTGTTCTCGAAGTTGTGCTTAGGGAGAAGGGGTCTGGCCTGCCTGTTCCCCCAGCTTGAAGTAGGTGATAACCTCTGCTAGTCTGTCAGTTCGCTCGCATATGTTAATTCCCGTTATGACGAATAGAAGACAAAGGTAGTGTCCACTTCTCCTATGCTTGCAGCTGTGCCCCACCCTTTCTTCCTCTTCCTCCCTCTTTTCTGTCTGTCTCGCTCCTCCTCCCTTTCTGAATGAAAACCGTGACTCCAAGAAACAGCTGGTACCCTCTCTTTACTCTCTCTGAGTGACATAACTGTGGTATCGCGCTGGATACATTCTAGTGTTCAGCCTGTTGTCACACACTGAACACCCACCCACCACAGGCGTCATCAGTCAGATGACCCTGCTAAATAAAAAGGGCTGAGCACACGTGCTAAGGGCCAGTTAACTAACCATCTACACTGTCTCTGTGTCACCTCATTTTAGCAGTATGAGGACCTTGGGCCCACATACCACATTGGCGACGAGGGGGCTGTGCCCGTGCGTGCAGCAGCCCAGCAGAAGAAGAAAAGTGGGAGAGAGCTGCCAGGTGGTATCCCCCCCCCCCTGCATGAACGGCGCCAAGAGGCCCGCCGGGCGTGGGATGAACCCCGGCCTGTATGCTAATGAGAAGGTGACTGGGAGCCCACCCCGCACCTCTCGAGCCCGTTGTGAGCCGCCCCCTGCTGTGGCAGAGCCCTGGAGCAAGGAGCAGACCAACCGGAGCCCACCCGCATCGGATGAGCCCGGCCGGTGAAGTGACTGTGTGATGCCCAAGGAGTGGGCCGAAGGTGAGGAGCTGCGTGCAGGGAGACCCCGGAGAGAAGTGCCCCAGTGTGTAATGGAGCCAGTTCTCCCCAGCAAAGCAAACATAGACGGTTGGTGTCCCAGTGCGAGTTGGCAATAGGAAGAGGATAAGCAAGGGCATGCTGTTCCCTCCATGGCAGACAAGCAAAGCATGCTGCCTCCCCTCCCACAAACTTCCCCAGAGTGTGAAGGCAACTGTGAAGTACCGCTGCATGCAGCCACAGTGCTGAAGCAAGTGGAAGGCTGCTGGGGGCATGATACAGCGAGGGTCCCACTCAGGGAGGAAAATAACAATAAAGACTTACCAAAAGGTGTACGGTGAAACACTGCAAGCAGTGGCCATCACAGAAGGTGCTCTTTCCAGATGGCAGTGAGCACGAAGCCTGCAACGTTGTGGGAAGCCGAGGACAGTGAAAGTAAGCCTGAGTAAAGCAACCCTGCCATCTAGTGGCTATTTCCCGGTACTGCAGGGAGGAAGAAAAACACACCTGCAACAAGCCAAGGAAATTCCAGCCCCAGCACAGGACCGACTGTTTGCAGCCCGTGATTGAAGGACACAGATCACCAGGGGCAGGAAAAGAAAGGCAACCCTGAACAGTGAGTGCATGGAGAGTGCCTAAGAAGACTGCCACGCCCAAGTGGCGCCAAGTCATCACACATCCTTTGAGGATGAAAAGGGACGGCCCAGGAACGCGCCAGGAGTGCAGGAACTCTACACAGTTGTGGGCAAGTTACCCAAACCGGTTGACAGAGCACCGAATTAGACTGAAAGGACAGGAACAGCAGCTACAAATCCAGGAATAAAAGACTCAAAAGAGCGCGCAGCAAGTGCGCCCAAGGAAGCACACAAAGAGTGCAGTCAGAAGCGTGCTGTAGCACTGCGACCGCAGAGAGACGAAGGAATGATTGCGCAGACAGCCAGAAGCCGACCCCCCAGTTGGTCGCAAGGGAGAAGCCG
Organism: Lissotriton vulgaris; assembly: GCF_964263255.1. Lineage (NCBI taxonomy): Eukaryota > Metazoa > Chordata > Amphibia > Caudata > Salamandridae > Lissotriton > Lissotriton vulgaris. The sequence goes on along the minus strand of NC_141699.1, from coordinate 386,174,718 downwards.
ACCACCCCGCTGGTTGCCTGGATGAAGAAGCCGACAACCCAGTTGGTCGCAAGGAAGAAGCCGACCACCCAGTTGGTCGCAAGGAAGAAGCCAACCACCCAGTTGGTCGTAAGGAAGAAGCCGACCACCCCGTTGGTCGCAAAGGAGGAAGAAGCCGACCACCCAGCCTGGTCGCAAGGGAGAAGAAGCCGATCACCAAGTCTGGGCGCAAGGGAGAAGAAGCTGACCACCCAGTTGGTTGCAAGGAGGAAGAAGCGAGCCACCCAGTCTGGTCGCAAGGGAAAAGAAGCCGATCACCCAGTTGGTCGCAAGGAGGAAGAAGCCGACCCGCCAGCTTGGTCGCAAGGATGATGCTGAACTGCAAGGGGTCAGCGAGCAAAGAGATCTGAGAAGATATCTGTGAAGAAGAAACGGAGGAGATGTCCACGAAGAGGACCCGGAAGAAGACTGAAGCCAAGTCTGATAGAACCAACTAAATGTCAGAAGTAATCGAGTGAGAGAAGGTTGCCACAACAGGTCCAGTCACAGAGTGAAGTGAAGACAGTGTCCTAATGCTTGGACAAGCCAGAGGGAAACATGTGGAGTGCACGCTACATGGATAAGCCTGGTTAGAGCGAGCAAACAGATAGAAGACCAGACCTGGTCACGAAGGAAGGAAGAGAAGACCAATCCTGAGTGGCACGACGCCACGATGAAGGAAGAAGAGAGGAAAGGAGAAGAGCAAAGAGGTGTGCGTGACAAGACCAACTCAACACACACCAGAAGGGGGACACCCGATGGGGAAAGTGGAAAGATGCATGGACATCCGAATACAGTACCTGGAAAGCATCAACACCACCGGGAGTACACATCTACGTGCAAACCCGAAGGTCACCCCAACAGAAGATCACCGCCTGTTTGCCCACTGAAGAAAACCAACATTCTGCTATCACTATCCAGGTGCATCATCGCCAAGGAGCATCTCACGACCGTAGTGACTCCACACACGCCCCAAACAACCAGAGGTCATAGAGGTGAATCACCCAGGGACCTTCTGTGCACCCCTGTCAACCTACAGCCTGCCGAAGTCGAACACACCCGGCCATTGGAAGATCCACCCTTGGGGACTACACAAGACTTGACCGTGGCCCTGTTGGGAGTTCCGCAGTGACCCCTAAGCGCGGCCTACACAAAGGCCCGCACAGCCCACACGGTCACGTGGCAGTCCAGGGGACAAGGGCCTCAACGGAGTTCCCGTACGAATGGAGCCCGAGTAGGGGGAGATGTGTCGGCCGTAGCTCCACGTCAGGCATGGGAAGCATGGAGGTTACGGTTGAAGACTGGTCACCCACAAGACTGCCAGAGGAAGGCGCAGAACCCAAGTCCAGACGGCGCCCAGACAACGACGCCACCCTCAGGGGCTACATGAGCGACTTGGCTGTGAATCCGTTGGCAGTTCCTCAGTGACGCCTTTGTGTAGCTCACGCGAAGCCCCGCATGGACCATACGGTCCCATGACAGCCAGCAAGGAAGGCCATCCAAGAGGCTGCAGTGGCAAAGGAGTCAAGGCGAGAGAGGCAAGTCGGATGTCGCTCAGCAGTCTGGAGTAAGGAAGGTCACCGAGCACGTCACCCCACAGGAAAGCCTCTCTCACAGAGACCGTCTCAGAATCCAAAGTGGATTTCACCACAGCTCCAGATGCATCAACATCGCGAGACCAGGCCGGTCTAAAGAACATCGCCAAGGCGGGTGAAGGCATCCCAACCATGCGGTTCGAGACTCCGGGTCGTCCAGTGAAAGGAGACACCCACGAGAGAGGGGTATCCGTGAGAGGGATATCCTGCAACTGCAGATCATTTTGGAGACAGCCATCAGTTGGAGAAAACACCTCAACCAGGATTACACAGTGGACAGCAGCACATCAATGATCCACCAGCATTCCATCTATACTTTTCACTGACTGCGGTGTCGGAAGAAAGGAACTGTAAAGCACATTTCCACGGTGCAAGTAGAAAAGGAGCACATCCACAGGGCACCTGAACATGGTGCCAAGGAGAACTAATGGTCCCCACTGCAAGGATACCCTCGCCGGCAGATAACCAGCAGCGCAGAGACTATGTGGAAGTCATTTGCTTTGAGTTATATTTGGTTTGCAATTTTGTATTTTCTCCCACAGGTTCGGACTTCATTTTGTTTGGACCTTCATTAAAGTTTGGGAGAGATGTAGTATCGCGCTGGATACGTTCTACTGTTCAGCATGTTGTCATACACTGAACACCCACCCACCACAGGCGTCATCAGTCAGATGACCCTGCTAAAGAAAAAGGGCTGAGCACACGTGCTCAGGGCCAGTTAACTAATCATCTACACTGTCTCCGTGTCAACTCATTTTAGCAGTATGAGGGCCTAGGGCCCAAATACCACAATAACGAGGGACAGTCCGGTTTGAATATCTGAAGGAAAACAAAGTGTCTGATATTTGTAAAAGGAACGTTCTGTACTGAAATCATGTAATTTTATGATGGCTTCTTTTTGGTTCTTGCGCTATTGCAAGGTTTCCTCACAGGAAGAAAATTAATTGACCGCAATTGTTTTGGGGTATTTTGGAGAAATGTGAGAGAGTAAAGAGACACCAGTATTTCCTTGTAAGCAGCTGTCATGGGGAGTTTGACCCCATTGGAGTAGATCAATTTCCGCTTACCACTCAAGACACTTTGCATCTGGTGTTCAGCACAAACGTTTTGCCACAGTATCGACACAGCTGCCTTACATGGCAAACGGTTACTCAAAGTATTAAGACTGTCGTTACTCCGATAACAATGTTTTAAGGGTGGAGACGTCAGTCGGCCCTGTATTTGTGATGAGTGAGTGACCTGTATTATTGTTAACATCAGTGCAAAGCACACAAACGGCTTTTGTTGCCAGATTTGGCCATGATTGTAAAGTAAGAGTAACTGACAACCCTAATATATATAGATACGTGGAATGATTTGGGGCTTAACCTGGTAGTAAGGTGTTAAAGTGAAGTATTATACGTTAACATGATCTTTTACCAGTAAGCAAGCATTGTGGGTAACTGTTAATTTCATTAAGCTGTAGTGATTATTTTTTTTTTTTCTGCAAGACATTGTTTTTGATCATATTCTCTTAGGCTTGAAACTCCCTTGTTAACTGGTCACTTATGTTTCAGTTCGGAGGCGATTTAACATCGGAATAGTTTTTGAAAAATGTTATGGCTATATTTTTTTCAAAGTGAGATGCAGCCATGGTATGTTGTTAACTGGTACTAAGAATTATCAGTTCAATAATATTTTTTTTAGATCTTGTATTTTCAGTGATCTGACCACCAAAGGCCCTGCTTTTATATTAAAAACAGAGCTTTGGACTATACCATTCCCTGCTGAAAGGCAATATTTCTCTCCATATATTCCCATACCTGGCGTGTCACGCAGTTTGGTGCTCACTTTCCCTCCATGTTAAAGAACAGTAGATGTTTCAGCACCCAGGCTAATATGCTGCATTGGTAAATGCATATAAAGTCGCAAAGGAGAGCCCGATGCATTGCAAATGCTTGTTTTAATGTTTCTTGCTGTTTCTTCTGTCGAGCCTGTGAGGTGCGCATTTTTTAGAAGAACTGCTTTTTATCCAGGTGTCAATAAATACCTCATACAATCATAGAAGGCGTGGGATCCTGGCAGCTGCTTTCTCATCTTGAAGGTCCACTTTACATATTTTAGTCCTATGGTGCTCGGCTACCTTTCATTCGTTCATGCCACAGAGCACAAACTCTATGAAGTCTGAGACCAGAGGCAGAGACTTAGAGCAAGTGTCTATTTACAGCCCAGTCCTTCACCCCTCCTCACTCCCCTGCCAAGGAGAACCATGCAACAAAAAACACAGACCCGGTGTGTTTTTTCTTTATTCTGAAATGCCAATAGGACTGAGACAGTTTCAGTTGAGTCATTTTCAATTCTGAATGCGTTGGCTAAACATTAACATGACTTTCTCAAATCCCAATCCTTTTGCCTTTCTGAAGTCCTGGGGTGGTCGCTGCCACGTACGCCCCAGCTTGCTCTATTACATGTGATGGAGGGGATTGGGTGCTACATTTATAAACGGCACCTGCTCCTGCTGGGCCTCACATTGGCGAAACGTGACATTGCCCAGATGTGGAAAAATGCACGGGCGCCGACTGTAGCTGCCTGGAAAAACGGGCTGGATTTCAATATGGGGCTGGAGAGGCCAATCTTTGTAGCGCTCGGATGCCCGCATAAGCACTACAAAATTTGGAAGCGGTGGGCTGACTATAGGGGCCTGTGGCTGGACCCGCTGATTGAACCAGATGATGTTACAGTGGATTGAGGGAGTGGATGGGGCGGGTGGGCCTGGCTCAGGTGGAGGGGAGGGTGGTCGGGGGAGTGTGTGTGCTTGGTGTGCATGGGTCTTGGTGGTGGCGGCGCAATCTGGGAGGTGGGAGGGGGAACAGTTGGAGTTCGGGGGGTTGTTGCTCTTTGTAATACCGATGGTATTGCTTGTTTTGTTTTTCTCACAATAAAGGTCAATTACTGCCACTTAACTATGTGATGTGATACTGCAGTAGACTCTGGGATGCAGAGTCATGCGTTCTTTGTGCAACTTGACGAATAAAATTTGTTTAAAAAAAAAAAATCCCATTCCTTCACATAAACTTGCACCCATTATTCCCTCTTCCACTAACAAAGCCAACCTGCAAACATGGCAAATGGTGAGTGGGGCTGGGAGTGCGTTGCCAGTGCCAGAAAGATCTGCAACTCGATCTCAAGGAGAATGCATGTCATCTTTTGAAATAGCAAATAGTTGACCGCAGGTGCACTGGAATGCAATCCGCTCCGAAGAGTTGATGTGGCTCAGATTGAAAGTCTTAAATTCATCTGCATCAACACCATTATCTATAAAGACAAGAAGCATTCAACTCCACATAATTCAACACCACACAATTAAATATCACACAGTTCCACAACACACAAATGCACACCAAAGAATTCCACTACACAAACCATTTCAACATCTCATAATTCTGCACCACACAATTCAACTCTACATCATTCCACTTCATACCCCATAATAACAATGCATCAAATTTAACTCCACAAATTTCCAGTCCGCTCAATACCACATAATTTCCACTTCACATAATGCCACTCAATGCAACATAATTCCAGACAATGCCACAGCACACAATTCAACACCACACAATTCCATACCACAAAACATAATTAAACTCCACTCCATACTACATAATTAAACTCCAGATAAATCTACTTCATTCCATATAAACTCCACATAAATGTACTCCACACCATGGCACATAATTCCACTGTACATATTTTCACTCAGTGCCACACAATTCCACACAACACAGTTCAACTTCACACAATTCCATTCCACCCCAGAAAATTCCACTCCACAACCCACAATTCCACTGCACGCCACAAAAATCCAATCCACACCACATAATTCGGCACCACAGCACATAGTTCCACGCAATAAATGCCACTTCACAACACACAATACCATTACACATAAGTCCACTACACTTGATACCACATAATTACTATCCACAGAATTCAATTGCACACACTTATCCAGCATTTCTTATATTAGTTCACTTCAGGTCTTTCAGCACGGTTTCTTTACCATAACTTTCCAAAAAATCCAAACCACAAACACACTCTCCTCCTCTTCTTTCTGTGTCTCATGTGTACACAAGCGCAGCCTCTTTATGCGCCTATAACCTTCTCTCAACCTTCATTCTCTCTTTCTCACACTGTTTCTACTACTGTATCTAGAGTTCATTCACCACTTTATATACAAACTACCTATCATTCTCAAACTTACTTTCTATTTTATACAGCTCTCATCCTTATCTATTCACCCTGCCACATATTTCCAATACACAAATACACTACACACCACATAATTCTACCCCACACAATTTCACAACTAACAATTCCAATTCAAACCACATAATTCTACTACAAACAAGATACATCCACTCCACTACATACAAAAAACATAAGTAAAAAACAATATAATTTATAACGCAATTAGCTCAATTTTAACCAAATGCGAGACCAATTGTATTGCAAATGCATGTTTATTATTTTCCCAAGGCTGTGAAACACCTGGATTATTTGACATCTTGTTCCTTGATTCAGGAGGATCTACCTATCCTGAGTTGCCATTGTCCACAGCCTGAGTTTATTGTACACCGTCGAGTTCTGGGGTTCTTTCATTTCCACAGCTTGAAATAGGAAATGGCCTTCTGTATTTGAGGGTCAGTCCACAGCTCCAATTTGCTGGCCTTGCGACCCATGTGTGTACATAGGTAGTAATCCCGATGCAGCACGGACTCAAAGCTGCTCCCCCTGTTTTCTATACGGTGCCAGAAGAGGGTGCGTTTTCCGGAATCGTCATCCACATTGTCTGGAGCTTTTTCATGCGTCTGACGAGGATGGTGGAGAGACAGAGAGCGAGATAGAAAGAGACTTAATTGCACAGAATTTGCATGCTTAAGACATATATTTTGCAAGAAAAAGTCACATTTTAACCTTATTACCCAACCCCATTGTACTCGCGTACCCTTAACTCCCATCCCCACTATCCCTGTATGAAGGAGCATAGGCCCACATGCATCATTGTGACATTTTGCACTTCCTAATTTGCGAAAAATAAGGAATCGCAAATTAGGAAGTGCAAAATGCTATGCATCATTATTTTCGGTATTCATTTGTGATTCGGTAAAAATCGCAATTTTTACCGAATCCCAAATGAATACCGAATTCTTAAGTTAATTTTCGCAATTCCCATTGATTCCTATGGGCCAAAAGGCCCATAGGAGTCAATGGGAATTGCGAGTGGCACTTTGAAAATTTCATGGGTGCAGGGGGGGGTCCAAAGGACCCCCCCATGCACCCCTGAAATGTATTTTTCGCATCATGTTTCACACACACATGTCCTAAGGACATGTGTGTGTGAAACATGAATGTTGAAAAAAAAACATTTTAAGCATTTTAAACACTTTTTCCAAATTTACCGAGTGGTTCAACCACTCGGTAAATTTGGCATCCTAATTGCGAATTTACAGTTTTAAATTTAATGATGCATTGCTTTTAAGAAATCGCACATCTGCGACTTCTTAAAAGCACCCGCAATTTTAGAACTCGCAAACATGTTACGAATTCTAAAATTGCTTCATGCATCCCAAAAAGCACTTTTGCATTCGCAAACAGCCGATTTTAAGGAATCGCACCGTTTGCGACTACAAAAATGCTTGATGCATGTGGGCCCTTATGTATGTGAATGAGATATAGAGGAGCCATTGCATCTACCACATGGCATACAGCGATTTTGGTTTCTCCTAAGACAGGATTTGTTGCCATTAAACAATCTATTGGCAAAGTGGTATGGTGCTCGTGCAATTTGTAATTTTTGCAACTTGTCCACCCAGGATCGCTTGCACGTTCTCTTCATATGCCCTGTATTGCGCCCATTTCGGCGTAAGTGGTTAAGATATGTATGTTTGCAATTGGATATTTTAAATGCTAACTCTTTCTTACTTGCATTGTATAATCCCCCAAATGAAATCTTTTGTTTTAATATTTTTAACTTTTTTAAATGTTTTTTAGCTGTTTATTGATGGCTTTTGTAGTATGTGAATCTGATTACTCTGTATTTTTGTAAACATTGTAGACGTCCTTCTTGCATTGAATGGGTCTTGTTTTGTGTATGGTTTTTATGTGGATGTTCCCGGAGCTCCAAAACATAATAAAAGAATTGAATATATTTTGCAAGAAAAAGTCGCATTTTAACCTTATTACCCAACCCCATTGTACTCGCGTACCCTTAACTCCCATCCCCACTATCCCTGTATGATGGAGCATAATGTATGTGAATGAGATATAGAGGAGCCATTTTGATGAATTCTCAAGAGTTTCTATCACTGGGCAGCTAAGTAGCTATAATGATAGTGAATTTAAATAGTGATGCCACGATTGTTTCTTTGTGTGAAAATATAGTCAGTGCCAGCTCTGAGGACATAATTGATCGGCTGTTGTTATGGTCACGAGCTCTCATTTCAGGTTTAGAGCTTCTTTTATGCCATTATTTGATGCGTACACTATGATGGCGTTAGGTTTTTTGTTTGTAGAAAACGTCAATTTTCAATGCTATGCATGTTTATGTATATATTTTTATATTTTATATTGTGTAATGTGGTGCTGTGTCAGTGCCTTTACTCTTTGAAATTCATTTCATTCTAGATTATGCAGCAGTCACTATTGACACTCTCTTTAATTTCTCTTTAACTTTAGATAATTCAGAGAATTTCATTGTTTTTCTAGAGATGTACGGCTTGAAGATCAGCATGAGAATGCAGACAACTACCTCGGCAAAATTGTGCCAGGGCAGCTGTGCGTGTTCTGGGCATCCTTCCCATATATTTCTTAGTATGAAGGAGGCCTTGGAAAGCGAAAAGCTGGACCTGTGTCCCCTAAGTGATTGCAAACAGGGCACTGGGGCAGCTATCAGCAGTCTGAAGAAGGACTGGGGAGCTGAGAACGTCCTCCACATCAACTGTAACACAGAGAAAGTGACCTACCATATCACTTCGCCTTATGGCCTATGATATGTAGACATGTCAACCAGAAATGTTCAAATCCGATGAGAAGAAAACAAGGGTATAATAAGCCGCCACAGCTCAACTAACAAAAACCTGGACGCTGTCTTGAAATGGGACATAATGAGAATGACCTCAAATGGATCATACTATAAAAACCTCATCTCACTCCTGATCCAAGCTCCACGACCGGGAGACGATTCACCAGAGAATAACAATGGATTTTTAAACTCAGATCACATTTTACTGGGTTGAAAGATGACATTCCATAGATTGAGTAAACATTCTTCTGAAGTGAGTCCACCTCTATCCACACCTTAAATGAGCTGATCCCGCTTTATATGTGTAAATCTTCTTCACTTGAGTACAATAATGTGACATTTTCCACACATTACTTAAAATTATGCTTTTATAACCCTAGCATTCATACAGCATTTACGTTTATTGTTGACCAATCATTTCATTCCGGTTTTTCAAACAATATATTTTTTTTAGAAATATCCATCTGGATAATATGTATAGTATAGTATAGTATAATAGTATAGACCTCCGATGACCACAAAACCTGGTTTGTTCACTGCGAAAACTATGCAAAAAATAAAAATAAATGTAAGTCGTAGTGCCCACCTCACCCTCCGCAGGACATCTCTCTTTCTGGAGGGTTTAGCATAAACCCAAGATTGCCTCACCGATTCTAGAACCCCTCCACATTTCTTCAGGACTGAGGTACCATTAGCTCCTGACACCTCGCGAGTTGAACATCAGCCCTCACCCTTCGTCCAAAGAGCTGGCACTATCCACATGTTCACAATAGCATTTGAGCGCCACATTGGCATATTGTTAACATATTACACATGGGCAACATCTCTCTTGAATGTGAAAGGGTCAGCGTAAATGAGGTCACTGCCCTTTGTCTGTGGCTAATGCAAATTTACAGTCCTTTTGATAAAATGGCGGAACATGACATGGGATTAAGGAGGTACATATGGACTTGAGCTCATGAGTTGCTGGGTGACTTCATATAGAAACGTTGCAGATACCGTGATGATCAAAGAGAAACATAGTTTCAAGCATCAAAAAACCTAGAAATAACAGACAGCGTAGAGATGTTCATGTTCACACCCTGTGGTCTTTGGACAGCTCATGGTGCTGTGTTTTGCACGGTGGCTGGTGGGGCCACGAGGAGATAATGAGCCGGGCTTCCATCATGCTGTTTCTGAGTGTATTAAGGCGAGTTTAAAGGGCTCACTTGAGATCTAGAAGGTTGCTGTTGTCTCTGATTTGAATGACAATGTCAAGCTACAGGAGAGGAATGTGCAGTTTGAAGGACCTGAACCTTGTGAAGCTCATGGTGGTTTAGGTGCTAGTAGTAGGTGGAGGTTTGCATGGCGCAAGGTGTGGGATGTGGTGCGGTGAGTAACCAGTTGGTCTGCTAAGTCTGACAGTGTTGTGCTAGGCCTCCCCGGGGCTCAAGAGTCACAAAGCTGACGATTGTAGTACTTTGTGTCCAAAGGCAAAAGGAAGCTGATCATCCACACCCAGGCCGGGCGCAAATACCAAGCGAAGGCACAGGCAGGGGCTGCCGACCACGAAAGGCGAGGGCAGGAACAAGTGCAGGCAGCAGTGCCTGACAACCATGCAATGTATCACTCTGACCCCAGACTCTTCCACCCAGGAGTTCACCCTCTATAACTCTCAGCCAATGAGAAGAAGACATGTGGGCCAGCAGGATTAGTAGAGCCTCCATCAGAGCTCAGGGGAAGACTCGACATCAATATGAGCAGTGGAAATCAGTTGTGGCAGAAGTTATGTGACACCCTCACTTTTGACACACACACAATACAACATATAGCACTGTACAAGCAAGTCGAGGGCACTATGGAAGGAACTCTGGATGCACAATGTATGTAGTACTGTGTGGTGCACCTACTGTCAGACACACCAACAGGAGGGTAGCAGAGCAGACTGCTGAGCTCCTCTTCCTTTCACCCTCCGAGCTGGTGGAAATCTGCCCCATATGGCCCAGCCCTCCCTGGGGCCAATCAGTGCTGGATAACTGCAAGGAAATCCTATCTTTTCTACTGAAAGAAGGGAATACCTGTAGGGGAAATAACAAAAAAAACCTGAGCACTACCGACATATAAATGGGGTACAACTCAAATGAGGAGTTAAGAGGCCAGATGTACAAAGCCATTTTGCAAATGCAAACCCTGCTATTTGCAAAATCACGGGGTTCGCGACTTGAAAAAGGCGTTTTTCTATTTACTCAACTAATTTTGCAGGTCGGAAAAGCCTTGCCGACACACAAAATGGGCTTTATGATTCACTCCGAATTGCAATTAGCAGTGGGCGTGAAGTGGCGGACCCGCCTATCTGCAAGTCACAATGGAATGTATCAATATCTTGTATTGCAACTGCAGTCACAAATAATTGATGAATTAGTGACCTCTCAAAGGAGGTGGTGTCTCCTTGTACCACCCTTCTCTTTGTGAATGCTGATGAAACCTCAGGGGAAGAAGGTAGTACTGAAGGGAGCCCCGGTTTCTTTCAGGAACAAGAGCTGCCTTGAAGAATCCTGATGCATTTTCGCTCCTAGCATATTGTATCCCTGCTTCCAACCTCTATCGTTCCCACTGCTGGTGATCTGCTAAATGATACGGTGTAAATCACAATTTTTTGTTTTGGGTGATATATTGGTCACAATGTGATATCACTTTAGTGCAGGCTTAAGAGGGTGGGAGCCTTTAATTTACCATGCAGCATAATACTTCTCTCCACTCACGCTCTGCACTAGAAATAGAACCCCCACCACCATCACTCACCTCCATAGTCAACGAGGGTGGGGTCCCTGCCCCGCATGCCAGGTAGCGGTCTGTCCCTGACAAATTCAGAGCAACTGCAATCCTGTTCCTACCCAGGACCCGAAATGCTCTTCTGACTTTTGCGTTTGCACTCTCCAGTGCGGTGGGCGATGAGGCGGCATCCTCCTCAAGTCTGGCCATACGGAGATGTGGTGCTGGAGCTTCTGGAAACTCCTCCATCCCGGAGAGTGACTCCGGGTCATGTACACGTTTCTCCAGCTCATAGAGTGACTCCGAGCCCCCAAGAATGTCCTCCAGGACAGAGCGGAACATGTCATCTTCTAGAAACTTCTCCAGGATGGTGAATGATTTGGAGGTGCTGCCAACCATTAGATCGGCTCCATCAGATGCGTACATGTGGATGTCCAGGGTATCTGTGAAAAAAGAGATTAACACAGAGTGTCACTACTCCAGCTCTGTGGGGGCTGCAGGCTAGCATACAGGAACCCTCTTTTGGTGTGTGGATCTGGCAGATGGGAGCCAGGGAAAAACAAATGACCTGTGGGGTAATATCAGTGTGGGATTTTCAGATAAGCCTCTAATTAGGCCTTTATACTATGGCGTTAAACTATGGAGAACACAATGCTTTTGGTACCCCCTGATCGACCATTTCCACCACAAGAAAAGGTGAAATTCCCTACCCTCCTGAAAGAGGTCATCCCACACCATCTCACGAGCAGTGATGGAAGGAAGAGGCATTCATTTCTCTTCATTAGCATGTCTCAGACATTATTTCCTAGTATGTTTATCACATTTAAATGTTCCCTAATACAATATGACCCTAATGTTGACTGAAAGGATGTTTTAAGAAATATTATGCGTTTCACTCTTTTCACCTTATCTGTGTGTGCTGCAAATACCTGACATCATGTCAGTCTTGGCCCATGGAGCATTTTCGTGACAACTCTTCTCGACGCTTAACAATTAAAACAAAGGTATTTATATTTGGAACGGTTTGCACTGCACATTTTAACCTGGTCTTAATTTCAGCACTTTGAAATCTGAGACGTTTTTTTCTGGTTTACATTTCAGGGGCATTGACACAAACAATAATGCAAGTACCCACGTAGACCCCCTAGGAACTCAATAGGATCCTTTGCACCTGAAGAAGCTCCCTGCACATTCAGGCAGTGAAACGTATCGACCCAACTTGTAAACAAACTCCACATTTACCGCATTTTCAACATATGTTAGCCTACAAATTATTAAAGTAGTACAGTGTTTCCTGGGCACGTTCATATGTGTTTACTCCTTACCTGATCTTTAATTATAGGGTCCTCTCAGACACATTCATTGAGTGCACTACCCACACAGAGCTGGCAGGCTCCCAGGACAGACAGGAGGCCCACCTTACCCAGCGCAGAGACACACACCACCAGCATGAAGTGGAGAAGCGTGGCTCAGTGGTTAGAGGCGGCAGACCCAGAAGCTGAGATCGGCCGTGGACCAGGGTTCGATTCCCCGCCCCGGCGGGTCTCGGGCTCAAAAATTCCACGGAGTCGACAATTCTCGCTCTGGTGCCTACTCGACTCACGGGGTCACACTCTGCGACTCTGGGCAATAGCTTGCTTAATCTCCACTACGGCCCCTCGCGGCGGGATGCCTGGCTTTCAACTTGTGGATACCCGGCTGGGGTATCTCACAGGAGAATACCAGGACGGGTTCCCTAAGCAAGCGCCTTGAGGCCCCTGGGTTAAAGTGCGCTATATAAATCGAAACACATTCACACACATTTACACATGACCACCTACAACCATTCGAACTAGTTCCAAATTCATAGCATGTCAGGCCCCAGTAAAACGGGAGTACACCGATGATGAGAAGCTGTGGCAAAGCAGAACAGATCTGTGCACCCACCGGTCGCTCCAGGATGCAGCAGTTACCTTTACCACCTACCTTAACCATGTATTTTGAAGCACCCAACTGCTATGACCTGGGTGACTGAAATGGGGAAAACATTTTCTCCCTTCTACTAGTAGTGAGAGATACTTCAACTTCTGATAATTCTCTTAGAAGGCTAGAGTATGTATAGCTTCCATTTGTCTTTAGGGCCACGTATGTTCTGATACTTAAGGGAGACTGAGGTGCATTAGTCCTCCGTTCCTCGCACTCCTTTGAATATAGAGAATGTTTACTACCCCAGGACTCGACAAGCAGCCTCCCAAAATGACTTTTTACTTATGCTGAAAAACATTACAACTGGGAACTTAAATATGGCATTGATGGCCCTGCCCAAGAACAAAACTATATTTTCAACTGCAGCAGCAACAGTCAACTTAGATCTCTTGTGCTGGACCGAAGCATACCACCCCGGGTCAGGCCTTCTGCATCAAGGTGGAATCACCAAGCCAGACATCAGTCTGCCTGGCAGAGCAAGCTCTATTGAGCCCTGACATTTACTCTTTAGTGACCCTTGTCAGAAAAGGATTCAAATATTCTGAACATTTCTGACACTTGTGTACGTGGGCAGGAAGCCCCCATTCCTGGTAGTGTTTGCTCAATCTTCCCCTGTACCCAGTGAACTCCCAAACACTCCATCTTATCTAAGACCTACAGTAAGAACACATTCGAGTGGCCCCATGACAGATAGTGGCTTGGGGCCCCTCATGGTGGTTGAGTGTGTATGCCATCGCTATCCTGGTGTCTGTCCTAGTATGGATCTGCAAACTGGAGGTCGGCGTGGCTTGGAAGCCGATGGAGCAGGCTGTGGGCGCTGAGCTCCGCACAGATGCCCACATTAATCCTGAACAAGCATGGTGCCCTGGCGTGTCGAACGGTGCTGGGAACGAGCCGCGGGGTGCTGAGCTTACTTGGCACTCGCACAGATGAAAATCGGGCTCCGAGTCGTTCTCTGGGCTGGTCTGTCGATGGAGGTTGCTGGCTCCGGTGCGGCACAAAATGGCGGCGGCTCTACTGCAGAATACCCGACCCTGGGCCGGAGGCTGGTGAGAGCTGCCGTCTGAAGACAGGAAACTGTGTATCACTGTAGGACCTTGCTGGGAATCATGCCGAGTTCTGGGCGGCATCTGGGAGTTGGAGCGGTGAAGGAGGACGCGCCCTGCACCATGGAGGCTCCCCGCGGGAGCTGACTGCAGGGCGGTGCAGACTGTGTCCGGCTGCGAGGTGCTGGGAGTCCAGAAAGCTGAGGCTGCGCCGAGCAGACAGGGGAAGGTGCGGAGGAACGACTGGTCCAGGACGCCGTTGCGGAGGCTGTGTTACCACCAAACCAGCCGTGGTGAGTGGGGCGCGATCTAACACGGGCCCCTGGCTGCGGTGGCGGAAGGGGGCCTACGGGGGCAGTCGCATCCTGTGAGCTGAGGCGGGGAGCACACAAAAACGGGAGAAGGGTGGCCCTGAGCGGGGGGGACTTCAATTACGCAAAAGAGAAGAGGAAGAGGTAGGGGAGGAAGGCCTCCGTGTATTCAACGAACTTTGGCTGGGCTACCACTGGCCCCATGCAATGACTGTCGGTGCAAGCCCTGATGCGCGCTTAGAAACCTTACTGCACCAGTTCTGTCCTCCTACGAACCAGAGACTCCAGTTGGGCCTGAACTCTGCTCCCGGACGGCCCCAGGTGGGGCTGAAGTAGTGACAGAGTGCGGCCCCCGGGGGAAGTAGGGTCGCAGACCAGTCTTCCCTCGGGGTTTTCGCGCAAGGCACGGAAGGACAAGGTGGAGGGCGGGACTACAGGGGTTAAGGGAAGGGGTGGGATTGGGGAGGGCATATAAGGTGTCAGGAGAGGAAGATCCGGCCTCTTCCTGACACCTGTGCATCACCGGGAGGACATTTTATGTTTGTTAGTTTTTTAGGGCCGTTTAGAGCTGGCTGATTTGTCGATCAGCAGGCAGATGGAGGGTTTGGCTGGTTGTCTGGCAGTCTCCGGGGGATGCCCCCTGGGGAGTTTCTGGTGCGGCGGTGTTTTCGCCACGAGGCGAGTGAGGACGGGAATGTCGATCGGGAGCAGCCCCTGGCCCGGTTGGGGGATTCGGCGTGCAGTGAGTAGGTGTGCGGAGCGGCGGGAATGCATGGCGGCCGTGGCGGGAATTGGTAGATGATGCCGGGTCACCCTGTCTGGGAGCGGGTGGGGGGGGGGGCCCGCCTTGCGCGCGCGTTTCTCTTTCCCCCAGGTTTTTCCTCAGGCTTCTCCTGGGGTTTTCCGTCGCGCTGCGTTGGCCTGCGGGGGGGAGGGGCCTGGGGGTTCGGTGTGGGAGGCCGCGGGGGGGGGCTCGCTGCGGGGGTGGGGGGGAGGGGGGTTTTCTTTCCACTCTTTGTCCGCTGTCCTGGGGGGGGGGCTTACTCTGCGTGCCTGGGGGGAGGGTGGGAACGGTCCTGGGTCAGGCTGTGGGTACATTTTGGTTGCCACTGCTCCTCATTTTGCGGGGGACCCCCGTTCGCTTTAGGAGATGGGTGGCTAAACTTGGTGGCGGCATTCATCAGCTGATCGGCACGGGGCGTTTCGAGAGTTTTGGCAGCGGAGAACGGAGCCGGCAGCGGTCCAGCAGGCACCCACTTAATTTTGGCGGCAAGGCGGGGCGTGGGCCGGTCCACCCTGGGAGCCCGCGCTTTTCAAGTTGGTCACGGGCGGGTCCCGGTGGAGTTTGTTGACGCGCGCAACTGGGTATCTGGGACTAGGTGAGGGACGGCCAAGACGGCGCGAGGCCCGGTGGTGCTTGGGCCTACCGGGTTGTGGCGACCTGGTGGAGGGAGCGGAATACGGACGGTGCCCCAGCGCGACAACAGGTGATGCCAGCGGGGCGCACTACGGCCTCCATACGCTGGTCCGAAGCAGTAGGGGGGTCCGTGGCGGCCTGCCCTCCACCGGGGTATTCGCGCAGCATCAGATACACCTTTTATCCAGACACTGTTACTTATGTTTTGTGTATGAGTTGGCATGGTTGTGGTGTGGGAAATGCTTGGGGTCAGGTGGTGTGGTTGCGAAGGGAGCGGTGGGGCTCTGCGGGTGCTGTGTGATGGGGATGTTGAGTTCACTGGTTTGGGGGGGGTTCATGGTGCCAGGATTGTTCTTTCTTGTGGTAGGGGTCAGGGGGCCAAGGTGGGACATTCGGGCACGGCCACGATGGGCATGGCGCCTATAAGTAAAGGGGCGTTGTGCTGGGGCAGCCCTTATGTGCGCAATTAAGGCTGCGGACTGGGGGATGTGGACAGCTTGGGGGGGATCCTGGCGATTCAGGGGCAATGTGCTGTAATTGTAGGGGGATGTGCTGGGGGATACCAGGGCTGCGGCGGCAGGGGTCCTGATGGGAGCACAGTGTGGGTGACATGATTCACAGCGGTTTGCTGAACAGCGGGAGGACTGGGATGGCCGGTTGACTCCCTAGTGGCATTTGGACGTGACATTGGCTTTCAGGCGGGTGGGGGGCTCTGGGGTCTGGATGCTTACACTGGCAGGGAAGGATGTTCCGGCGAGATTCGGACGCTACCCGCAGCAGTACGGGCATAGCGGCACCACGTGGGTGCAAGGTTGGAGCAGTGAAGGGGGTACTGAATGCGCCGGGGAGGCGGAAGCCAGGTTTTGGGGTGCCGTGTAGGTGGCGGTGGGCTTCACATCTTGGATTAGCTTGGCGGGGGGATTTTCGCGCGAAGGTTGGGGAATTTTTGTGTCGGGCTATGCGGGAGGGTGAGTGGTTTTCGTCCCCGGGAATTGGAGGCTTGCCAGTCGATGGGGCGGGAAAGGAGTGCAGGGGTGAATTCACAACCTCTAACAGCAGACTCAGGCCTGGGAGAGTTTTCAAAGGATGGGCGTGGTATGGCGGTGAGCGTCTGACGCGTCGGCCATGGCGGGGGTAATTTTTGGCAGGATGGTTTGGGAGTGGTGTTTTTTCCAAAGGAAGGAGGAGTTTATGATGGAAGCGTTTGCGGGGATGTACAGGGCAGCTCGGGGGTGGTCCTGTTGGACACGTGTGCATGAGTAGTTGAGGGCTGGGAGCAAGGGGGCCTTTTTGGTGGGGGGGTGGCCGAGGTGGTACGGGAAGATGTGGCGTGGTGGTAGCGGTATTGGGGCCACTGTGTGCTGGGGTCTTGGGGGGGAGAGGGGGGTTTCTTTGCGTTGACCTGGGTGCGTGGTACTGCGCGCCACGGTGGCGGGGGTTGTGGTTTAGAACTACTTGCAGATCCGAAGGGACCGAGGGGAGGTAGGTTGGACCGCGGGGGGCAGGTTGGTAGTGCCAAATTAGGGTGCAGGCTTGCGAACGGAGCAGCTGAGGTGCGGTGTAGTTGTGGCAGAGGTGTGCACAGGCATGAGGGCACTAAGGGCCTGGCATATTGGTGTCGGTTTGTGCGGGGGCAAGGGTGAGTGTCGGACGATCACCGAGGATTCCGAGTGCAGTTAGTTGGAGGGAGGGAGTCGTCTTTCGACGGGGGAGACGTTTCGCCTGGGATTTGCTGGTCATGTGCGTAACTGGAATGTTCTGTGGTGGGACGGTCTGGAGAGGAGTGTGGTTCTTGGGGGCTCGGGCGGCAACAGCTGTGTTGTCCTGTGGGGGTCCTGGGGAGTGGGGGGCACTGGTGGGGTGGTGGGTGCAGGCGGTGCCTGTGGCGGTGTGGGTACTGGGGACATGGGGTTTGTCTTGAAGAGGAGATCGGGTCAACGGCCGTTAGAGGGCTGGGGGTACGTCATATATTTTACAGGACTGATCTTTCTTTTCTACCAAGGGGTCTGGAAGTTGAGCGGGAGCCAGGGCAGTCGCCTGGATGGGTGTGGCCTTTTTCTCCCCGATTTGGTTGACGGTGGAGGCGTACTAGCGGGTGTGTGGACATTACTGGGTGGGGTCCACGATTGTTGGGTGGTGACCTGTTGAGAGATCGGGTCGGACAACATTTGTGGGGGGGGGATGTTGGTACCAGTGCGGTCACCGTTGGGCACAGGAAATGGGAGGTTGCCCTGATTTTTGGATACATGATGGGGGTGAGTTTACTGGGATATGTCAGGTCTGGCGTGATCCTGGGATGCTTCGCAGGGATGTGTTTCCAGTGAACGGAACATGGGGCATCATGGACAGACACATGTTTTGTGCTTGGGGGAGACTGTTGGGGGTCAAAGATGTGGGGGTTCAGGCCATGGCGCCCGGGGTGATGGGACTGTTTGGGGCGAGATAGAAGGTGGGGGCCTTTTTCACGGGGAGCCGCCTGTCGCGGTCCAGGAATGGTCAGGACTGTAACTCGCTTACATTCGAATGGAGGTGCAGGCTGTGGATGGTCGTCCACGGGGGGGGGTCACCTAACAGGAACGGAGTTGGCCCGGGACCACCTGGGGACGGATTGCTGGCCCGGTTGGGTGAATAGTTGTTCACTGCGGGTAGGGGGGGATCCACAGTTGGCTGTCCACCGCAGGACGTTCTGAGAGATGGGGGGGTGACCGGCTTGAGTTTGATGCCTTAACAATGACTGGATTTTATTTACATTGAGATTCCTTTATGGTGTGCAACTGTTATGGTTTGCCAAGGGATAGAAGGACTGTGGTACAAGGGGTGGATGGTCGTTTACCTCAGAAGTGGGGTGGGGGAATGGCTGGGGTGGCCAATGATTTGTCCGGGGTTGTTGGTTTTGGTGGCCTCGGGCACAATGGTGGACGGTCGTTCACCGCAATGGGGGGGGCGCTTACCCAACGCACAGTGACATGCAGGATGTAGTGAGGATGAACTGGCGGTGGCTTCATGCTTCCCTAAGATCAGACTTGGTTTCACTGACATGACATGATCATATACGATCACGTCACATGCTAGAATGCTTCTTTGTCATCTTGAACTTCTAGGGTTACTCGGTATTTGCAGACGTGAGCACTTCCATTTAGAAAGGGGACGGTCTTACATGTTGCACAGCCTTTGGGGTGGGGGGTGCACCTTTATGGTCCGGGAGCGGGATTGGCAATGGTTGTCGAAGGGGAAAAGGACGGTTGACCAGGGGGTGGATGGTCGTCCACCTCGGGAGGAAAAGGGGCACATTGGATGGCCAATACAGTGGTCCGGAGTGGTCGATGGTTCTGCTGGGATGTGTACAGGTGGTGGATGCAGGCCAGGTGGTGGATGGCCATTCACCGCGGGGGGAGTGGATTTTTCAGACAAATGATTGGGTCCAGACATGTTGCTGGTATGCGGGCGTTGGGCGCGGTGGTGGATGGCCGTTCACCACGCAGGGTGTGGCCCCATGGGATGTTTTGTGTACCCCGCATGCAGGCGCAGGTGGGAATGATACAGGAATATCGCAGCGTCGAGAGCAGTTTTCTTGGTGGATTTTGCCAGGGGACGTCCCTGTATGACAGGGGACGCATGGTCGGTGGATGGTCGTTCACCGGGTGCTGCTGCAGGGAGGCTGCCTTTGGGCACGGGACTGAAGGGCGCGTGGGCCCGTGGCTGGAAGGGCACCTTTCGCGATTAATGTTTCTATCGGGAGTGGTAATTTTGCTGCTGGATCCGGGATGAGGTGGTGGATTGTCGTCCACTGGAAGGCTTTGAGTGAGGCTGGCAGGAGGCGAAAGGTGCGCAGGACAATGGGGGGGGTGGGGCAGGTAACCACCATCCGGGGGTTCCCTGGGTGGCGGTACTTTGGAGGGGTAGAGAGTCACATACGGGTGGATCCACCCCTCGGGTGGGGGGAGAACAGTACACAGGTGACTGATAGTGGGGCACGGGAGGCAATGAGCAATAAAGGCAAAGTCAACAGAGGATGCTTGGAGGGCAAGTGAAGGTGAGAATGGGGAGAGGAAGGAGGTTATCGAGTGAATGGGTGAAGAGTCAGACAGGTGAGAGGGTTTTGGAAAGCCAGAATGGAGAATGCGTGGGGATGGGATGGAAACGTATATTTCATGCATTGATGTACTGTTAATAAGTCTAAATGATTATGGAAACGTATATTTCATCCATTGATGTACTGTTAATAAGTCTAAATGATTATGGAAATGTATATTTTCATCCATTGATGTACTGTTAATAAGTCTAAATGATTGCAACCATGTCCTAATAAATGGCCTTTTACACTTCAAGTAACCGCGTGGAGTGTAGGTATTGCGCGATCTGGGTTTGCTGACACGTGCCAGGTCGAGGTGCATGGCTCCCCTGGTAGTGTACTCCTTTGATGTATGGTGCCCTGGTAAGCTCTGCTGCAGTGGGGGACATTGTTGACACAGCTTCCAAAGGGTCCACAGCTATGGTCCCTCCCTAACTGCTGTCGGGCATGAACATGAGGCACAGTACTTTATTTAGTTGTAGCTGAACGGGGCAGAACCACGCCTGTAGGACGCAAGACTGCACTGTCATAGGACCGCGAACCTCCAACTTCATAAGACACATGCCACTGTGAGAGGAATTAGCCTACGCAGAGGAGAGCTGGCGGGCTGAGTATATAGGGGTGAGATATTGATGAAAGTAACAGCTAGAGGCGGTTGACATGCCGGGGCACCACCAGGGCTGGGTCTTGGAACAGCAACCATGTGGCAGATATCGCAGATAGGTTTCAGTCCTGGACTCAACCGCGTTGCTCTCGGTCATTGGATGACCCCTGGATTCTGAGCACAGTGACAATCCTTAAATCATTGTATAGGGTCTGAAGAGCCAAACCATGGGGAAACTTAGAGGGATACAGGGAGGCACACCACAAACACCAGACAGCGAAACGCCAGAGACTGACAGATTGGACAACCTGGGGACACGCAGGACCCCGCAATGCAGCAACAATTTGATCGAATACTAGTAGCGATTGCGGATTCTCGCACGGCCTTACAACAAGATATTGCACAGGTGGCAACAGGGCCGGGCCTACTGCGAGCGGATCACTCTAAATCATGCGCTAGGGTAAAACAGGTGGAGGCGACACTACAAGAAGTGGCGCCGGCCCACAGTGTATTGGAGAATAAAATGACGGTTGCCCTGGATCGAATACAGGCTTTAGAACGACGTGCCGAGGACGCTGAAAGTCGAAATTGGCGCAACAACGTTTCTCTCTCTCTCTCTCTCTCTCTCTGTCTCTCTCTCTCTCTCTCTCTCTCCTTCCGTCCCTCTCCCTCACTCCCCTTCCCTCACCCTTCCTCACCCTCACTCCCCTTCCCTCACCCTTCCTCACCCTCACTCCCCTTCCCTCACCCTCACTCCCCTTCCCTCATTCTGCAGGATGAGGGAACTCATTTTTGCGTCTGCAAAATGAATGAGACGCCCCTTTCACTCGTTGTTTTATGTTTGATATCATATTTTGTATAGTAAACCATTATCAGATCTCTCCAACAGCTTGTAACGTATTCTTGTCAACCTGCAATGTGGCAACTGCTGTAAGCGACATTTAATGTCTGCCCAGTGCCCACATTACTTCTGAGATGTTATTTTGGCAGGGCCTGCGTGGACTGTGAGGTGATGGAAGGAGGGGAGGGAGGGGGGCAGCGGGGAGTATAGGGTAGGCGCTGAGGCTCGCGGTCTCCACTGCTGACTTCTGTGTGAATCACTCTTTCTTCTTATGGGTAGGGGGAAGCTGCGGACAAGAAACGGCATGTATGGATGTGAACAGAGAATTTATTGCAGGAGTGGTTGCTTAGCAAACGATTTGTTGAGAGACAGGTGATGATCACCCATGCTATGCAGATAGGGCCTACACATTGGGTAGTGTGTTACAGGTCACACAGGCGTTTTTTGGCAGGGTGACTCAGGTATTCAGCCTTCCCAGGTTTAGAAATTGAGTACAGTTACATTGGGTGACATGGTGACCTGATAGCAAGCACTACATAAAAACAAGTACTTGTTCCCAAAAATGAGTGCAGCTGGCCCCCGCCGGCTCAAATTAAGTACTGACAATTGCTGTGTCGCCAGGTTCACATGCCGTGTTCTCTCATAAACAACCTACCTCCATCCTCGGCCCTAGCACGAACCTGCAAAACGGCACCGCACAAACTACCTCATCCACCTCTCGCTTCCACCACATGCTTCACACACCCACTCACCAATTTATGTGTGCTCAACCCTGACACTCAAACCCTACCTCGCCCCTCAAGCTCACCCTTCCTCTCTCCTTCAGCCAGTTTCACATCCATTCACCTTTCACTTTCATCACATACACACCCTCGCACACAACCACCAATCTACGTGTGCCACACCCTCCCCCATAAGTGCGCTGGGGATGCTCAGACGTGGGTCCCAGGCACTCCACACCACTGGAGTCAAGCTAGCCGGGCTGATGAGAGGTGTTACCTCGAAACCGGTCTGGTCCTCGGATGCTTGATTCCGTTCTGGGAAGGACATGGCTTTTGTAGTTCGGACTGGACTGTTCCCATGGGGCACAGGGTCAGAGCTGATTTGCATATCGCCATTGTCTAACCCAGGGTGGTGTGGAGTGCAAAAAAACGATGGATTTGGGCCCAGATCTTTGGACTGGGGTGAATGTGTGACATTGATCCACATTCTGTCCATCACCTGTTTTGTTTGCAATTACCGCCATAAGTGCGCTGGGAATGCTCAGACGTGGGTCCCAGGCACTCCACACCACTGGAGTCAAGCTAGCCGGGCTGATGAGAGGTGTTACCTCGAAACCGGTCCGGTCCTCGGATGCTTGATTCCGTTCTGGGAAGGACATGGCTTTTGTAGTTCGGACTGGACTGTTCCCATGGGGCACAGGGTCAGCGCTGATTTGCATATCGCCATTGTCTAACCCAGGGTGGTGTGGAGTGCAAAAAAACGATGGATTTGGGCCCAGATCTTTGGACTGGGGTGAATGTGTGACATTGATCCACATTCTGTCCATCTCCTGTTTTGTTTGCAACACCCTCCCCCACATCATACACCCTCACCTGCTCTCCCCTCACGCCCAACCCCCTCATTCCTCAAGCTTACCCTCACTCTTTCACTCTCCAAGCCTCACACCCACTGCTCACAGCCACCACATAGACACCCTCGCACTCTCTCAAGCACCCCTATGCGTGTTCCTCCCTCACACCCGCTCTCTTATCCTCGCTCAGCCTCACGCTCTCCCTGCCATTCACCTGCACGCCCAAACCCCACTTAATAATCCCTCAAGCTCCCTCTACCTCGCCGCCATGACTATGCGAACGAAGCCATGCGCAGAAGGGTTTTACAGCTTTCACTGCGCGCCCTGTGGCAAAGTAAACAAAAATTGTTTTTTTATAATATTCGCTTTTAATTTTAAGCTTTGGTTACACAACTCACCTTCAACCCGTCAATGCCTCTGCAACCTTTTCTCCCCTTTAAACCTTTGCCGCCACGTCCTCCTTTTTCACCTCGACCACCTTGGTCCCCCTTTGAGTCTCTCCGAGTCTCGCTCCGGTTACACACACTCTTTAAAAAAGCTTTTTTGAATCACGGGTACTATATCTGCAAGGTCCGCGGGCCACCAGGAAAGGCTTGCCGGGCCGCTGGCGGCCTGCGAGATGTACTATGAGTACCCTGCCTTAGAACGAGCACACAGAGTACCGGCAAAACCACCGCAGCCGGACTGTCCCCCCCCCCGTCTGGTAGTAGCAAGAATACTGCACTACAAGGATAGAGACTTTTGACTCAAAAAAGCACGAACAGAAGGCCCGTATCAAGTTGAGAATGGCAAAGTGACTATCTTTCCGGATTATACCCTGGAGACCCAGCGCCGCCGCGCGTCTTTCCTGGCAGTTAAGAAAGAGCTGAGATCGGTGAGCCTCCAATATTCATTGTTGTTCCCAGCCAGATTGAAAATAATGTTGGACGGCAGCTTTCACGATAGCCCGGAAGAAGCATGGGCCTGGTTGGAAGCCTATCGATCTGGAACTGAGCTACCGATGTAAACACCTCCGAGAGTCATCCAGGGAACCTTTGTCGCAAGTCACAGTGTATTAGACGCCGCCGGCAGGGTATGCAGAAACCATCTCCGTCCCAGACAGAGATAGAGAGGCAAGACGTGCTGAAGGTAGTGACTGCTTTGTCAGGGGAACAGTCGTTGCAATCACCTGAGAGCACTGATTCGGAGAGAGACAAGGCATAATCTGACACTGAGACTTCAGAAGCAGGAAGCCTACGGATGCCGCAGGTCACCCCGGCCACAGCTGATGGACTAATGGATGAATGAGGTTTGGAGGACTAATTTGGGAGCTGCTATTGGGGAAGACATGGAATTGGGGACTATCCAAGAGTGAGAGCATTGTCAGTTTACTGAGCAAGGGGAACATTGGGAAGTGGATCAATGGTGGACCGCTCGAGCAATACACGATAGCTTTGCAATTTGTGTGGGGGAAACGGGTATGCCAGAGGAACAGTGTACAATTACGGGATAGAAGCGGGAATACTCATTGTGTTTGAGGGGTTTGCCGTTGCCTCTAGGCCCCCCATTGCCCTTAAGGCACGCCCACAGTGACTACTGGTGGACATAGGAGTGAATTAGTTTTATTTTTGAGAAGTATGGATGGGAACTAGCTGTGTTGTTCTAGGGCCTGTTATTGGGGGTGTGGCAGGAAGGGGGGCTTGGGGGGACAGTTGGGACGTTGGGATTGCTGGTGTGTTCATACAGGTAAAGGAAGGGTCGCACAAGATGATTTACAATGATGGGGACAATACTTGAGCTACGATGTATTACTTTGAATGTAAGGGGACTACACACAATGACGAGGTGCCATAAGGTCCACGCTTATTTGGTCAGGAGAGGGGTACATATTGCATTGCTCCAAGAAACGCACCTAACTAAATCAGAGGGTCAAGCCTTGCAGAGAAGGTGGAGGGGGCAGGTATTTAGGACATCCTATTCGGCATTTGCAAGAGGGGAAATTATTTGGATTAGAGCTGGGATCCCCTTTCAGGTTACCAAACAAACCATAGACCCAGAAGGAAGATGTGTAGCTGTAGAGGGGCGTTTAAATGGGAGCGACGTAGCACTGTGTAGATCAGGCGCGATTCCTGGAGCACATATCTGGCACGTTAGCACATTTTAACTTGATAACAGATGTCATTCAAGATAGGTCACATCCTCTCCTACCAGACTCCCCTGTCCATAGGTTATCCAAATATAGACAAGATTGGCAAAATAGATGGAATTTTGTAGCTGCATGGAGACTTCATCACCCGTGAGATCGAGATTATTCCTACTTCTCTGCATTACACGAACTTCATGTTCGCCTAGATGTGATATTATGTTCAAAAACCATAATGACCTCTATAATTCGCTCTGAGTATCTCACTAGAACACTGTCCGACCACAACCCGTTGTTGATTAGTATGCATTGGACACTAGAAAAGTCGGAAATCCCTACTTGGAGATTACGTCCCAAAACATTAGATGACCCGGTTTTTAAAAAGGAAGTTGTTGAAGGGATAGTGAATTATTTTAATGAAAATGCAGGGACAGCTTCTATTAGAGCAATGGAATGGGACGCCTTCAAGGTTGTAGTGAGAGGGCTGTGTATTAATAAGTATGTAGGAGTGAGGAAGGTACTGATACAGGATGTGGAAAGAGCAGAAAACAGGCTGATAACAGCTGAAAGAGCTAGACCTGAGCACCCGGAAAAGCAAAGAGAGGTAGTGGAAGCTGAGGAGGCAGTGGCTGCAGAAAGAGAAAGACTCTGGTGTTTCGTTTAAAAGAAATATGTTGTAAAGGCACATGCGGAGGGAGACAAAGCGGGGACCTTGTTGGCATGGTTGGCCAATACCTCCCCGCGTGGCACCCCGATCTTGGCATTGACGGCACGAGACGGATGTCCAATATATACTCGGAGAGGGATTAATGCACGGTTTTTAGAGTACTATGCAGCCTTGTATGAGAGTACACTGAACAGAGGGGATGAAGACATCAAATCCTTCATACAGAGCATACCTCTCCCGCAGTTAGAGGATGAACAAGAGAAGCAATTGGGGTGGGATATTACAATTGAGGAAATTAGAGGCGTGGTTAAAAACATGGCTCATAATAAAACACCGGGAGTAGATGGGTTACCAATAGAATTTTACTCGCATTACTTAGAATTGTTGGCCCGAGGCTGCTGGAGGTCTACAGGGAGGCGCGCGACCGTGGCCATCTTCCTATGACCATGCGCGAGGCCCTTGTTATTCCATTATTAAAGCCAGGGAGAGAGAGCACAGACACGGCAGTTTATCGCCCATTGTCAATGATGTCCACTGACTATAAGATTTTAAGTCGGATCTTGGCGTCACGCTTGCTTCAGTATATGAACAGATTAGTTCATGGAGATGAGGCTGGGTTTATCCCAACTCGAAATACAGCTACAAATACACAGAGTTCTGGGCGAGGACCACCTTGACTACACACAGGCCACGGTACTATCCGTGGATATAGAGAAG
Organism: Lissotriton vulgaris; assembly: GCF_964263255.1. Classification (NCBI taxonomy): domain Eukaryota; kingdom Metazoa; phylum Chordata; class Amphibia; order Caudata; family Salamandridae; genus Lissotriton; species Lissotriton vulgaris. Next base: position 386,147,956 of record NC_141699.1, on the reverse strand, counting down.
GCTTTTGACAGCCTAGAATGGCCTTACCTGTATAAAGCAATGGGCCGTTTTGGATTGGGAGAGTCGTTCATAGGGTGGACGAAAGTGTTGTATACCTCGGCGAGGGTGAGAGTTGGAATGGCGATTTCTCCCCGATATCAAGTATCCCCGTGGGACGAGGCAGGGCTGCCCGCTCTCCCCATTGCTATTCACGTTAGCCATTGAACAGCTGGCAGCATATGCCAGGCTGGGGCAAAGGTATGAGGAGTTGCCTTTCAGAGGCGATCAGCAATATATCTCGCAATATGAGGGGGTGCTGGAGGGTGCGGCAGAACTGCTCTCGGAATTCAGGGATATATCGGGATTGAGAGTGAATTGGACCAAGACGTGCTTGTTTCCAGTGAAACCCGGAAGAGTAGTACCTGCCTTGAAGCGGAAGATATGATGGAAACCTACCTGCCTAGTATACCTTGGTACACATATTTACCATGAAACCAGTGCTAATCTTGAAGGGAATATTGGTAGGTGTATACGGGCACTAAGAGGTAGCATAGCATTCTGGAGTACGCTTCCTTTGTCAGTGACGGGAAGGGCCGCCTTACTGAAGATGGTGGCATTGCCACAGCTACAATATTTTTTTCTGCCTTTGCCCATATGGATACCAAGTTCAATGTTCAGGTTGCTCAATACTATGATAGTAGTATTCCTTTGGGGAACTGGTAGACGGAGAGTGGCGCTAAAAACGATGATGAGACCGAAAGCAGAGGGAGGTTTAGCGGTCCCTGACCTAGAGCTTTATTATATAGCAGCCCAGCTACAGGTTGTTACGCAAGTAGTTGCACTAGAATTTAGGGGCCCGGAGGACATGAGAGGTAAAGGAATACCGAGACACATCATATCTTTTATAATATTAAAACAAAGGCTTGACCTTAGGGATCTAACCCTGGAAGAGAAAACAATAAGATTATGTTGGAATCGGAGTCAGCGGAGAGCAGGAGTGACACACCATACGCCCCCGAAATACCATTTGGGATGGTTACAGCACTGCCCCATGGTGGAGACTGGACGTACTTGCTTGGGTGGGAACAGGCTGGGGTGCAGGTCCTGGGAGATTTATACAAGGACAGTAAATTATTAACATTCCAGGCCTTACAGTAACGATTTGACCTCCCCAGAGGGGGATTCCTAGTACATGCTGCCCTGGTGTGAGCACTTCAGAAGCATTGGAAGGAAGGACTAACTGAGCCCAAAACAACAATGGCTTGTCAATATGTCGTGATGGCAGCAGGTACATTTAAGGCAGGTACATGCCTGTATCGGCGAATGCTGGATGAGGGGTTGGCTCCGCTAGGCACATTACGATTGAAATGGGAGGTTGGAATCAGGAAGCCCATCCCAGAATCGGACTGGGGACATATCATGCGCAGGGCCTGGAAAAGCACTGGAAATGCACGATTCCAGCTGGTGCACTTTTTCATATTGAACAGAGCGTACCTTACCCCTGGTAAGATTAAAAAATACTTCAAGGTTGACAGTGCTGCATGCCCCAGATACACAAAGGAGGCTGTGAAACTTGAACACATGCTGTGGGACTGCCCGAAACTGGGGAATTATTGGTCTGAAATAGGAGACTTATTAAATTCAGTCACTGATCGCCAGATAGATTTTAACATAGTCACATGTATATTGCACTGGTTCCCCCATACCTCCAAGACAAAGGTAACAAGTACATTCGTAGATATGGGACTGCTGCTGGCAAAGCGCGAAATCACCACACACTGGAAGTCAAAAGAGGGACCTAGCAGCAGGAGATGGAAAGCAGAGCTGATTAAATGGGCAGGCAGTGAAAGTAGCGTTCCGTTTCAGCAGGCGAGATGCGTTAATAATGAGAAAGTTCTGGAGTCTGCGAGTGTGTGGGAGGGGTTGGCGCAAGCCAAGGCTGACCGGAAATAGGTGAGGGATGCAACACAGGGGGGTCCCACCCGAGACAAATGGTGAAGTAGCCACTGCAGTAAGTTATGGTATTTGACTATTATGTGATACACAATGTTGATGTAATGAACGTTTTGAACACACCGGTGATAGAGGGAGGGGGAGGGCAGTTGATTGGTTGTGGGGTTAAAAAACAGATTTTGTGGTTTATTGTAACGTATAAGACTTGGGATCTATTATAGGATGCAAGAGATGGGAACATCCCCTTTCTTTCCACTTAGCGAAAGGATTTGTTGACATATAATGTTTATGCTGTCGGGATTGAGGGGGTCAGGACTATAACAGGGGGTTATGGACTAAGGAGATGTCTTTAATTACTGAGCAGTGAGGTAACATGTTGTAAAATCAATAAAAATGTGTTAAAAAAATGCATCTGCAAACTGGACAAAATCCACCCTTTCCAAGCTTGACCCAGCGTAGCAAAGGCGAGCAGTCAAGATTTCTCAGGGAGGTAATGAGGGGGTAAGAGACTCATAACTCAAACATTCACACAAGAGGTGCATTATTGTATTTTAAACCTCAGAGCTTGTCTTTCAAAAATATATAAGTATCTTAATCACAACATAACTTACTATGGTACATACAGAATAATTAAATATGCAGGGATGCCCTATAGTCTCAGGGTTCTCTACAGAAAGAAAATATTGTGGAAGTGACAATTAAAGTTCAATTGCGGGCTTGCTGTGTTGTCGCAGGACAGCTTCCTAGCATTCTGTGACCGACAGGTCAATCTATAATAAATGACTTTTCCCTTCTGGTGTAGGGATAGTAATATTCGATATAGAGCTCCACCAAACTCTGTTTTTACAGCCTGTTCTCTCAGGCATATGGAATAACCAGATATGGGGCACACGTAGAATTACCAAGGGAGGTGTGCTGCTCGGCGAGGCAAGGGTGAGCTGTCACACCAGGGCTCCCTTGGGCAACCCTGCCTCCTAAGCTGGCCAGCTGCCACAGCAGCAACTTCATAAAGAGACCTCCAGCAGTTGGCTCTAGAGATCACGGTGGAAGGATTTCCTCCTTCGGACCAGGGCACTAGTGTGATCGCTGAAGTCAACATTGAACATCTGCATCTTTTAATATGGCTTTCTCTCCAGATTTAGTAATGCTTTGCATAGGGTTTGCATTACTTTTGCAAAGCAAACCCGATACAAAGTGTGAAGTCTGACACAAATTTGGATGTACATTGGGTAGTATTCGAAAGTAAAGCAAAGTTGTGCAAGGCACAGCTTCAAAACACTTAATATCATTTGGGTGTTCCATGGTTGGTACCTGGGCGTTCTCATGCAACCACCCATGGGATTAATGCAAATGCCGATCTAAAATGTATCATAGACAGGGATTTGTGAACTAAAATCAGGGATATGCCTCCTTGAAGCAGGTGTAAAGAGAAGAAATATTTTTATTTCTTCTCATTTTTCTAACTTTGCATGTGTGAAAATAATGACTTTCCCCCCACCTACTGGGCTTCTTTGAGGAAGCAGGACAGACTGCCTCCCTTCCGGAGGAGCTTCAGGGGACAACAATAGTCACCATCCTTAAGCCATATGGAAGATAAGAAGAATGTGGGTAGTACAGACTTTTTTCCTTGCTTACTGTTTAGAATAAGTTGCTGGAAAAGATTTTAGCTACACGACTAGCTTTGGTGATCCTCTTGTTGATATATGAGGACCAAAACTACTTCATGCCTGAGCACCCAGCACGGCCTGCGCAGGTTTCAGGTGGTATTAACCAGGCTACCCCAACAGCAAGGTAAGGCAAACATGCTATTGGTAAACTATGAGAAGTTGCCTTCCCCCAAATGCTGACTTGTTGTTCTATGAGCTTTCATTTCCTTGTGGATGGAGTAAGTAAGTAAGTAAGTAAGTAGGTAAGTAAGTAAGTAATTTATTGTACAGTTAATTAAAACTCACAATTTAAAACCATCAATATATAAAAAGTACACAAAACAATCCTTGTCTCAATTTATACATTAACATTTAAAATACAGTCTTCCAACTTAGCTTGTTGATGTTATGCTATAAATAATGGTCATATCAGTTTTAGTTTCTATTAAACCCTTTTAAGGTAGGTAAAGCATGGTCAAAGTGCTTGTGCATTGGAATGCCTATTCAATCCTTTTGAAGTGGGTAAAAACATGGATAAAGTGGTTGTGCTTCAAGATGAAAACATGAGTTTCCTCCTGATTGTGGAGGACTGTGCTTACACTTGATTGAACCTCTAATAAAAATGGTTTTGAAAAAAAAAAACACAATTGTACAGCCTGCCTACAGGTCCTGATGCCCTTCTGGTTCAATGTTGGTCGAAGTAAGGCACGCCTTATGTCCATCAAGCTTGGACAGATACAAATGATATGTATTAGGTCCTCATTTCCTGTTCCACAAAGGTGACAGAACTGTTCTTCTGGTCTCCTTTTCCAAGGTGGCAGATAAGGAAGAATTGGTAAAATGCCAAAGCGCAACTTAAAAACATTTTGTTTTGTCTTCTGTTTGACTCCCATTTTCAGGTAAGCTTGTGGCGTAAGAGCTTTATATTCATTAAGCACTATCATTCCGTGAGCCCTCTTGGCCAAAGTTTCCTTGTCTTCAGCTATGGATATCATTGTTGTTACTTTCTTTATGACCTTTTTAAAGCTTTTATGATCTATGGGGGATTTCCAGAGATTGGTCAATTCAAGCCTTTCCAGGGATTTGACCAGGTACTCTCTGGCAGGTGATTTCTCTCGATGTGACAGCTTGGTCCGAAGATGCACATTTAGAGATCCTTGCTCGGCACCCCTGATCTTATGCCAGCTTTTTACATAGCTCCCCTTCTTTGCACTGTTTGCTTCTGAAGACCGAATTCCAGGCATATTTGGGCGGGTGACACATGGGGGCCCATTAGGTTCACGGGCGGATCGCCACAGCCCGCATGGCGGTGGTGATCCGACCCCGCCCAGCACCGATTTCCCCCCGCCATATTACTATGGCGGAGGGGACCGCAGCGGGCGGAAAGACTCATTGCCCGGGCGGAAAAGGGTTTAATATGGTGGCAGTGTCTGTAAGACACCGCCAGCGATATTTCCATGGGTGCGGAGAGATGCGGAAAAGCATGCAGGAATGGAGTGTGGGGGCCTGTTGCGGGCCCCCAGGTACCCTGGGGGGGCACATGGGGGGTACCTATGGTACCCCTCAGCAGTTCCATGCACAACATGGCAGGCACCGCGCAGTGCCTGCCATGTTGTGCATGGAAGTGCACAACATGCCTTCCTGGCATTGTGGAGGGCGGTGCTGAGTGCACCACCCGTCACAATGACAGGAATGCAGGATGCACCCGCAACTGCGGTGGGCGCATCCTAATTGCCCCCACGGGACCCCCACCCTTATGGCGGGCGGTCCCGTTTTCCGGTAAGGTGGCGGGCGGACAAAGTTCGCCCGCCATCCTAATGAGCTCCATAGTTTGGTAGCTGAAAAATTGCTCTGTATGTGCTACTAATTATTTTGTCAAGAACTATTGCATCTTTCCCTTGTGTTGCTTCGCTCCCATGTGTGAGCATTGGCTGCAATCATGCTTGAATCAGCTGTAATAGGAGATTTAGTGTTCAGTCTGGTAGAACTTTCTTCAGAGGCTTCATTGCCTGGTAACTTGTGGTGCTCCTCCGAAGCAGGGCCTCCAATTTGGGTTTATAAGAGCCTCTGCTATCAAGTACAACTCCGAGGTACTTGTAGTTGGTTACCCGGCCTAGGCTGCACCCATCCAGGTACCACATGATTTTCTTGATCTTACTGTAATTCACTGTCATCATTTTTGTTTTCTTTAAGTTAATGCGTAATGCATTGCGTTGCGAACATTTATTATTGGTGTACAGCAAGTGTTAAGGCCGATTGGGGCCAGGCTTATTAAAACCAAATCATCCGCATATAGGAGGTTAGACAGTGGGGTTTTTCCCAAACATGGGGCGTGCGATGTACTGTTTTCCGATTCCCCTGGAAGGTCTGCTAGAAAGAGGTTGCACTGGGACAGGAACAGACTAATTTGCATATAGCCGGGTTCTGAGCTGGGATGGTGCAGTGAGCTAAAAAACGGTGTTGGATCTAGCCCTGATCTCTTGACTGGGTGAGAGTATTCTGCTTAATTCAGAAACTCTGTCCATCACCACCCCTTGTTGTTAAATATTTTGTCCACCCTAAGCGTGGAAGGGTATACTCAGATGTGAGTCCCTTGCTCATTGCACCATAAGGATTCAAGCAAGCCGGGCCGACGACGGCTGAAATGCCAGAAACCGGTCCCCGGTAGCTTGTTTCCTTCCCAGTGTAAGAATTGGCTTGGTAGTTTGGTCTGCCCTGTTCCCATCATGCACTGGGACAGGAACAGACTAATTTGCATATAGCCAGGTTCTGAGCTGGGATGGTGCAGTGAGCTAAAAAACGGAGTTGGATCTAGCCCTGATCTCTTGACTGGGTGAGAGTATTCTGCTTAATTCAGAAACTCTGTCCATCACCACCCCTTGTTGTTAAATATTTTGTCCACCCTAAGCGTGGAAGGGTATACTCAGATGTGAGTTCCTTGCTCATTGCACCATCAGGATTCAAGCAAGCCGGGCCGACGACGGCTGAAATGCCAGAAACCGGTCCCCGGTAGCTTGGTAGTTTGGTTTGCCCTGTTCCCATCATGCACTGGGACAGGAACAGACTAATTTGCATATAGCCAGGTTCTGAGCTGGGATGGTGCAGTGAGCTAAAAAACGGTGTTGGATCTAGCCCTGATCTCTTGACTGGGTGAGAGTATTCTGCTTAATTCAGAAACTCTGTCCATCACCACCCCTTGTTGTTAAAGAAAGAGGTTGAACAGCATGGGAGCTAGAACCACCCTTGTTTTAGGCCTTTTGAGGTGTTGATTCACCTTGATAGGTGCGTCCCAGCTTGATCTTGGCCCAGGTGTCAGTGTGTAATAGAATCAGCTGTTTTAGGAGAGGCTTAGGTATCCCCCACTTCTGCCACAGTTTGGCGCAATCTAAGTGGTCAAGTGCGGCGCTATAATCTATGAAGCATAAAAATAGTGAGGTCTTTGCTGCTTTGGCCACGTCTATCAGCAGGGTTAGCGCGGTGATGTTAGTCGTGGTATCCTGTCCTCTGCAGAACCCTGTTTGATTTGCGGGGATGATGACGATGCTCAGGATGTTCATTCCTCCAGGACTAGCCCCGCGTAATAATTTGTCTCTACATCAATTAGGGCGACCAGTTGATAATTGTTAGGGATGCTCCTGTCGCCCTGCTTGTAAATTGGGCTAATTATCAATCCTTTCCAAGATGCCAGGCTTGTTTCTTTTTCCTGTATTTCCTTGAAGACTGGTACCAATATTTTGCTCCAGAATTCTGCATCATGCTTATACAATATTGGGGGTATTCCATTTCGGCCTGGGACTCTTCCAGCTTCCCTTTTGATATTTGGGGCTTAATGCAGGCTGCTGTTGTTTCATTACTAAATTCTTTGCTGTTTGATAATGGTTTAGAGCCCATTGTACCTTCCACCCCGCGGTCCTTTTGTTTACACTTAATCTCATCGTGTTTGGTGCCCTTACTTATCCTTTGTCCAGTACTATTTATATTGTTCACTCATATCCTTTCGGTGGTACGCGTTTTTTCTTCAGCTGAATTCCCCTCTTGTTTCTTGTAGTTAAAGTGATTGTACTGATGATGTGCCCAATCGGCTTTTGTTATATGCGAGTTTATTCCTTGGTGGGCTGGCCGCTGGAGGCTGTTGATTGTCCGCCAGAACCTGGCACTGTTTTTAAGCCTTTAGTTTCCGTAGCTCGCTTTGCAGGGCTAGGTTTTGTGGTCATTTGCGAAGCTGTCTTAAAGCTTGTTTTATTTTCGGTTTATTTTTTTTATCTTGGGTGAGATTGCCTTTCCTAGTAAAGGACCCAGTGACTTCCTCGTGAAGGTCCTCAGCTTCGTGGCAAACTTTGTCCCGAGATCCTTTGTGAAAGCCTCTATTAAGTTTGCTATCAGGTTGTTATCTCGGTGGATGAGTGTCTGCGCATTAATGGATAGCTCTTCGATCTTATCAGGTTTACACCTTATTTGTCTAAAATCCGAGGTGTATTTGGTGCCAGCACTTATTCTTGCTTCCATGTGGTTCCCTCTGATTACACTTAGCATCACTTCTTGCGGTAGGTGGCCACTTTGTCCATTTTCGCCCATTCTAAATAAGTCTATGGTGTCAAACAAGGAAAGAGTTGCCTGGGTAAAATCTAAGTAAGAGCAAATGGTTGCAGAGTGATAAGTTGGTGCTGGCGGCTTGTCCTCTTTAAATCGGCTGTTCAGCGCCCTCAGGTTTAGTTGTTCCAGATCTCTAAGTAATTGGATTGAGCATCTTCTTTGTTTATTTGAAAGTGTTGGGGCTTGACTTGGTATTCCCCATGCTATATTAGGTTCCTGTACTAGCTCGTCTTCTAAGGCTTTTCAGAAGAGGTAGAGATTTAAGCCACCTACCAGGATTATGTTCTCCGCATCCCACTCTTCTATGATTCTTGCCAGTTCGTTAACCAATTCTTTAGCCCCTTTGAGCCAGTGCTTTGGATGTATGTACTGCTGATTATGATAAGTGGCCGGTCTACCTTGTTGATTTTGATTGTTACAGGTGTTGCCTGTATGGCGCTTGGGGCTGCAATTTTTAACCTTCATCTCTTCTGTTGTTCCTATTGTAAGTATTGAGGCGTATGTCATCAGACCACCTGAATGATGGCCGAAGGTTGACCCTTTAATAGCTGGGACAATTTGTGACGTGTTTACTTGTAGAGCTATCTCTTGCTCTTCCCAGTTTTCTTGAAAACATATCAGTACAAATTACCTCAGTAATTTAGTGTTTCAGGATCCTCCAGCTTGTTTGCCAGATCATTAATATTCCATATGCATATTCTTTTTTTTGTTGATGGTCTTGTGTTGAGGTTGAACCGGGTACCCCTTGTCACTGTATACCCGCCGTCATTATTGTTGGCCGTATTTTTACCCAGCTGGGAACAGATGACTGTGTTGTTGGGCTTTTGGTATTTAGGAGACTCCGGTGGTGCCTCGGAGAGTGGCTGTGGGCTCCTTTTAGAATTGATGTGACTGTATGCGGTCCTTCCTTGTTACTTTCTTCTAAGAAGGGAGTGGGAGAGGCTAGTCTTTTTCCTGGTTCTAGCCTTATCTCCCACTGAGAAAATTTCCTCCAGGATTAGATCAACTATATCGTTTGATTTCCATGTTGTCTTTGTTGATTCTGGGCATTGTTGATTTGATGTAGGTTGTTATTCGATTGCAAGCAAGTCTGTTGTGCTAATATTTTCCAGACCTTTGATTGAGTGGAGGAGTCTCAAACTGTTTCCCCTATTTAGGGTATCCACTCTTCCTCTGGATTTATATTCTGGGATGTATAGGATAATGTCTGTCTCTTTTGATGTGAAGTGCCTGGTATCCTGGAGTGAAGTTACTTTGTGATGTTTCGACCTGTGTCAGTAATGGTTGTCATTTGTGGTATCGAGGGTGGCGATGCTGGCTCCGTGTTATTCCTCTGATACTTGCTGTATAGCCGGCTCACTCCTACTTTGTATGTCTTTCCTTAACAGGTTTTCTGCTGGTCCCCTTGCACTACTCTGCGTGCTACTTTCCAGCTCGGTTCTTTCCCATTGTTGCAATGCGCGTTGGCATGCTACTTTCCTTCAGCCTTGACTGTTCGCATGTTATCTCAAGTAGTTTCGTTTGCTTTGTAAGTTCCGACATATTTGGATTCCTTATGGCTTTCAATCTTTTATTTAAGGGTGGTGTCTTCTTGGCCAGTGTAAAGATCGGAGAATTCCCTGTTTGCTCTCTTTCCCCAGGGGATGCAGCAGGCTGATTCTCCTCGGTGTGACTTACCGCAATTATTTTCCCAGTAAGCGGGTGGCAGAATATCTGTTAATGCACCAGCAGAGTGCCAGCAAATGTCTCTATATAGGTTCTTCATCTTCTAGGTCACCTAGGTAATGGGAGTTATCTTGGTACTGAAAAGTAGCCACTTCTGGCCCAGTCCAACTCAACAGGTATTGGGACCCCTGCAAGTGCTATGTTACTTATTCTCAATACGCGGACTCGCTCTGATTCTTGTCAACACGGTGCAGAGACAGAATATTGAGTAAAAAATATCGAGTTGCACTTATATTGAGTCATATTGTTGGTCAGAAATATCGACAGCAAGGATATGGTGGTCAAGAATATCGACTTAAGGTAAGTAATATCGCTTTTAAACAATATTGTTTTTTTAATAATGTTTAGTATATATTTTATATGTTTGTGATGTATGTTTTTTTGTATAAGAATTGTTTTTTTTGAATATATGTGTTACATTTTTAGTAGTTATGAATTTTTTGTTGTTGTAATTTTGTGTTTTTAGTTATGTAGCAGCATGTGGATTTATAGGGAAAAGGGTGGGAAGTAATTTAATTATATCAAATGTATTGATTATTTTTTATTTATCATTATGTGTTCAATTGAGATGTCATAGTGTTAAATGTGCAAAGTAACTTATTATTAATTAATTCATAATTGGTTGTTAATTCATTTTAATCAATTAATTGGTAATTAATTATGGTAATTGTGTAATTAATTTTAGGTGTGTGTTATGGTGTTTATAGGTGTAAAGGGTGGTAAGTAATTTATTTTTAATTCATGAATTAATAACTGGATGTTAATGAATTTTAATTAAGTAATAGTTAAATAATTATGGTAGTTGTGTAATTAATTGTAGGTGTGTGTTGTGGTGTTTATAGGTGTAAAGATGGGAAGTAATGTATTGAGACAGATGTAGAGAAATATTCTTCCAGGGGTTCGAGGGCCCCGAAGACAGTTCAATCTAATAAATTGGACCGGTACACTTTACCGAAGGGCTCACCTTCCGGCTTGGGGTCCTCTGCTGTCTCCGCCGGGTTGCTCCCGGATCCAGAGGCGGACTTCACGCTACATGATGTCATGGCAGCCATAGGCAGTACTAAGTCCTCCCTGGGACAGCAAATGGTGTCTTTGAACTCCAAGCTGTACACAGTGGCTATTGAAGTTAATCTAATAAGAGCGGACCTTACCAGGGTTAACGAGAAGGTCAAGACACTTCACATCAAAACGGCCAGTTTGGTGGACGAAGTGTCTCAGCTGCAACAGGACATGCGTGCTCTTAAATCCTCACATGAACTGGCGGAGTGCAAGCTGGACGAATATTAAGGAAAGGCCCGGAGAAACAACGTCTGTATCTAGGGGGTGTCTGAGAGGTCAGAGGGCCCTGCCCCAGACTTATTTGTGGAGAATATCATCCTCAAGTATCTCCAACCTAAAGGCCTGAGTAACTTTTTCACTATGTAACTGGCCCATAGAGTTCCGGGGGGAGACCTAGGACTGGGGCCCTGCTATGCTCTATGATCGCCAGAGTTCTGAACTTTAGGGACACAATCCTGCAGGCGGCAAGGACCGGGGACCCCATCCAGTATGAAAACGCTGCCCTCTCCTTTTTCCTGGATTTTACGCAGGCGGTCCAGAAGCAGCGTCGCAACTTTTTGGCTGTCAAGAAGAAAATGAGAGACAGGGGGCTGAAATACGCCATGATGTTCCCAGCACGTTTGCGGGTGGAAGCCAACGGGCGAGCCTAGTTTTTTGACACCCCAGACACTGTGGCCGATTGGATGGATACTCTTCCTCGAGATGGCCCAGGAACACCTGACAGATTGGAGGAGCAGGCGACGGAAGAACAAGAATGAGATGGGAGGATTTGTTTTTCTTTTTGCCCCCTGATTTGACCGGGACTTGCCGGATGTCAGCAACTGTGACGCCTCCGGGCTGCTGCATGACTCTCCATGACCTTGGCTGGGTGGTAGGTAGGGGGGCTCGGAGGGGATCCAGTTGTTTTTGATGGTTGAGGTGAGGCTGAACCTTCTCCATTTTTTTTCTTGAATTGTTTGGGACGACAGGCTACCAGATTTTATAGACGCAATGGGCCTAGTTGACGCTTGGAGGCTACTCCACCCAGATCAAAGGCAGTACACTTTCCACTCTGGTGCACATAATAGTCTCTCGCGACTAGACTATTGTCTGGTCCCTGCTGCACAAGCATCCTACATCACAGAGGCTTCACACTTAGCTAGAGGCATTTCAGACAACTCTCCAGTGTGGATGCAAATAGTTGTAGCTCGTGGTACAGAGGGTAGGGTGGCCCCGATAAATCCGTGGTATCTGCCTAATTCAAAAATTCGCAAAGATCTTATCGCAACGTTAAAAGACTACTTTGCTAACAATGTGGGATCTGTAGCCTCTTCTGGGTCCTTATGGGAGGCCTTTAAAACTGTAATCAGGGGTCAAGCTCTGTCTCTGATAGCTGGCTCTAAAAAAGAGAGACAGAATGAGGTGGTGGAGTTGGAGATTGAAATTTGAAGATTAGAGGGGGAATTGGAACTGGGGGTAACTCAAACTAAACTTCACCATTTGAGCCTGAAACAACACGATTACAAAGCATTGGTCACTGAGAGGGCTAAGGCTCTTGGTAGGAAGCAGCAGGGCAGGCTTTACGACTTGGGGGACAAGGCAGGGAAGCTTATCGCTTGGCTTGATAAGAAAGACTGGGCCTCGAGTCTGGTCCCTGAGCTTCTAACGGAGTAAGGTATACAACTTACCAACCCACAAGATTTAGTGGATAAATTCGCGGACCACTTCCGGGCAGTTTATGCATCGGTCTCCAATCGATTGGAAGCTGACTCCCATCAGCTACTCCGGGACATACAACTCCTGTTTCTTTCCCCTGAAGATCGAAATTTCGTGGATAGTGCGCTAACAACTGAAGAAATTGCCCAGGCCATCCGACATTTAACTCTGGAAAGGCGCTGGGTCCCAACGGGCTCCCCATTGAACTCTATAAACTCAAACCAGACAAACTAGCCCCTTATCAGAGGGGAATATTAATGGAATCCAGAGACAGGGGTCTTCATCATAGAGATCAGAGGGTCGCTACAATAGTGGTGATTCATAAGGAGGGCAAGATCAAAACGAGCTGTTCTTCATACAGACCTATCTCTTTTTTTTTTTTTTAAAGACCTTTATTGTACATTCTTGAAAAAAAACACAGCATAAGGCCTACAACCCCGGGGGCCGGCCGTGACTTCTGTAGTTGTTCATCAATACTTGCGGATTATAACACAGCCCTTTAGCCGACAAACCTGGGGCCCAACGGCGTAATACTATTAAACGTATTTGTTAGCAACCAGTTCACATGTCGGATAAGTCATAGGTCTAACATTTTTTATTTTTTAAACAACTTGCAACTGAGCTCAAGATATCAAACTTCCATGTTGGTTGTCACTATGTCCATTGTGACACACAGTTTAGATATATATGTCTATGGATACGAAGATGTGAGGTACTCTGTGTGTATTGGTATATCACAATGCTTGCTACTTAGACCATAACCCCCTCTATTCTTTTTCTAGTCCCCCTCCTCCTCCTCATCTGAGCAAATACTATCCTCTTCTGGCAATGGGTCACATAGGTCCCCTCTGTATGCGTTCCAGGCAGACCACACTTTGTTCCATTTACGGGGGCATGCTCAAATCACATACACCGCCTACTCCGTCAACATCAGCATATCCATGTTTTTGCTCCATTGCAACACTGTGGGTAGTTCTGATGCACCCCATTTTTGAGCGATATCTCGTTTTGCTACCACTATGGCTAGTGTGCCCCATATGTGGCCATACCTGGATAAATCGGTCGTCTCCCATATATTCAGTATACATTTACGTGGTTCCGGCACCAGGGAGACTTTGAGAGTTTGTGAGAGAGTGCGCATCACTTGACATTAGTAATCAGCTATGAGTGGGCAATCCCAGAGTGTATGGAGTAATGTACCTTCCTCGCCACAGCCATGAAGACAATATGGGTGCGGTGCTCTATGTAGTTTATGGAGCATGGGTCTAGTGTACTATATGCGGTGCAGGATTTTAAGTTGCACTAATCTGAATTTAGCCAAGATTCCCACCTCCCTCGGGATACCAGCGCCTCATTCCATTCAGAGTCATCAATATCGCCAGGCTCCTTCGCCCACCGCTCTCCTGATTTCAGTGTAGGTTCTGTTAGGTTATTGAGCAGCTTCCGATATGTAAGTGAAGTTGCACCATGTTGCATATAATCAGTGAGCAATCTGTCCTCCAACGGTGAGGATTCTGGGATGTTGGTGTCTGCCGGTATTGCCTGCAATAACGCGTGTCTGATTTGCACATATCTGTAAGTTTTGTTTGCTCCCAGGTCATATTGTTGCTGGAGTAGGGTGAATGGGATCACAATACCTTTATCCCACAGATCTCCCACCGTGGATATGCAAATGCTGTCCCACTGCGCAAACCCTTTACTCTGCCGCAATCGCCCTAGCGCTTTCGTATCCCAGAGTGGGGTGAGTTTAGTGATCTTTCCCTTCCAGCCCAGTTTCGCCTGTGCCGTGTGCCACAACGTAGCCGAATGTCTTGTGGGCCCTATCAGCTTCGTTGCCTGGTGTTTGTCGTAAAGTACTGACAGCATGCTGTCGGTTCCTAATTGTGCCCTGTCGGTCCTGTAGGCTGGGTCCTCCCTTGGTGTGTGGATCCATTGATTCACAATTTTGAGTTGCGCAGCCCAATAAAACATCTGTAGATTTGGTAGTGCAATCCCCCCTTCATACCAACTTCTGTTCAGTTTGATATGGGCAATGCGTGTGGGTCGGTTACTCCACAATAAGTTAGAAACCAACGCTGTGACCTGTTGGAAGTACCGCGGCGCGACCGAATATGGGGTGTTTTCCAGGGCGTATAGGAATCTCGGAAGCACCATCATTTTATAGAGAGCAGCTTGACCGAGAAGGGTCAGTGGTAAGGCCCCCCAATGTTTCACATCAGTACCTAGGCGTTCCAGGGGGGGCTTTAGATTTTTCTCGAAGAATTCCATAGCATTGTCGGTGATATATATGCCAAGATACTTGAAGGAGCCCGATGCTAGCATAAGATGGGCAGTCAGCTGCCAGTGAGGGCTGTGGCCCCTTCAAAACGTATATCACTGATTTCGCCCAATTTAGCGTATATCCTGACGTTTTCCCGTGGGCGTCACAGAGCGTAAGGAGTGCTGGGATGCCCCTGTCCGGGTTTGTTAAGTATATTAACATATCGTCAGCGTAGAGCGACACTCGGTCCTCCCATCCCTCCTTTCAACCAATACATTTCAATAACGGTGTCGACCTGATCAGCGTAGCCAGCGGCTCCAAAACCAAGGCAAAGAGCAAGGGGGACAGGGGGCAACCCTAACGGGTTCCCCTCGCCAATGGAAATGTGTGTGAGATGTGGCCGTTAGCGGTGATGTGGGCGACCGGGTTGGCGTATAAGAGACGGATCCAGGCAATGTATTTAGGGCCAAAGCCCATGTCAAGTCAAGTCAAGTCAAATGGATTTATATAGCGCGCTACATACCCAGAGGGTCTCAAGGCGCTTGAGGAAGGGTGGGGGGATTACTTGTCAAATATCCAAGTTTTAAGTTGCTTTCTGAATGCTAGATGGTTCTGAGTGAGACGAAGGTGACTGGGGAGTGAGTTCCAGGTTTTAGCAGCCAGGTAGGAGAAGGATCTACCTCCCATGGTGGTTATATTGATGCGAGGAACGGTAGCAAGGGCTTGGTTGGAGGAACGTAGCTGGCGGGGGCGTGTAGAAGGAAAGTCGAGTGTTGAGGCAATCGGGTCCGAGTTCGTAAAGTGATTTGTGTGCGTGGGTTAGGAGGCGGAAAGTAATCCTCTTATTGACGGGGAGCCAGTGGAGTTTTTTCAGGTGACTGGAGATGTGGTCTTTACGTGGGATGTCAAGTATGAGTCTGGCTGATGCGTTCTGGATGCGTTGGAGTTTTTTCTGGAGTTTTGCGGTGGTGCCGGCGTATAGGGTGTTTCCATAGTCCAGGCGGCTTGTAACCAGTGCATGGGTGACCGTTTTTCTGGTTTCGGTGGGGATCCAGCGAAATGTTTTTTTGAGCATGCGAAGAATGTTGAAGCAAGATGATGAGACGGCGCTGACCTGTCTGGACATCGAGAGCGAGGAGTCTAAAATGACGCCCAGGTTCCGTGCGTGATCCGTCGGGATGGGTGCTTTTCCAAGAGCCTCTGGCCACCAGGAGTCATCCCAGGCAGAGGGGGAGGTTCCTAAGATAAGGACTTCTGTTTTATCTGAGTTAAGTTTTAGACGGCTATGCTTCATCCATTCGGCTACTTCTTTCATTCCTTCATGTAGGTTGGTTTTGGCGGTATTAGGGTCTTTGGTGAGTGAGAGGATCAGTTGGGTGTCATCTGCGTAGGAGATGATGTTGAGGTTGTGTTGGCGTGCGATGGCCGCGAGGGGGCTCATGTATACGTTGAAGAGGGTGGGGCTGAGTGAGGATCCTTGTGGTACGCCGCAGATGACTTCAGTGGCCTCTGACTTGAATGGTGGGAGGCGGACTCTCTGGGTTCTTCCGGTGAGGAACGAAGTGATCCATTCCAGTGCTTTTCCTTGGATTCCGATGTTTCTGAGGCGCTGTAGAAGGGTGCTATGGCAGACTGTGTCGAAGGCTGCGGAGAGGTCGAGGAGGATGAGGGCGACTGTGTCTCCATTGTCCAGTAGAGTTCGAATGTCGTCTGTTGCGGCGATGAGGGCGGTCTCCGTGCTGTGTTTGGCTCGGAAGCCGGACTGTGAAGGGTCGAGGGATTTGTTGGTTTCGAGGAAGGCGGCTAGCTGGTTGTTGGCGGCTTTCTCGATGACTTTGGCCGGGAATGGTAGGAGCGAGATGGGTCGGTAGTTTTTGAGTTCGGTGGGGTCAGCTGTGGGTTTTTTCAGAAGGGGCGCTGAGTTCGGCGTGTTTCCAGCTTTCTGGGAAGGTGGCGGAGTTGAGGGAGCAGTTGATGACGTCTCGGAGGTGTGGTACTATGATGGAATCTGCTTTGTTGAAGATGTGGTGAGGGCATGGGTCTGTGGGGGGTCCTGAGTGGATGGAGTTCATCAGGCGGATGGTGTCTCAGTGGAGATTGGGTTCCAGTCATTAAGGATGTTCAAGGGGGGTGAAGGTACGGCGGAGGGTTGGGAGGGTTGGTCTCCGGGTTGGTTGTCGAAGCTGTTGTGGATGTCTGCGATTTTGTTGTGGAAGAAGGAAGCTAGGGAGTCGCTGAGGGCTTGAGAGGGGGTGATGTCGTTGGAGTTGGCGGAGGGGTTGGTAAATTCTTTGACGATGTTGAATAATTCCTTGCTGTTGTGGGCGTTGTTATCTAGTCGGTCTTTGAATGCGGCTTTCTTGGCAGTCCGGATCAGTTGGTGGTGTATGCGGGTGGCGTTTTTGAAGGCGTCCCTGGTGCTGGTGTTTGGGTCTTTTTTCCAGGCATTCTCGAGGGAGCGACAGAGTTTCTTAGATTTCTTAAGATCATCGTTGAACCAGGAGGCGTTTTTGCTGCCTAGTTTGGTTTGACGTTTTTTCAACGGTGCTAGGATGTCGCCGCTGTTGGATAGCCATTGGGTGAAGTTAATGGCTGCTTGGTCGGGGTTTGAGGAGTGGACAAGGGGGTTTTGAAGCAGCGATGAGGAGATCTGGTCGATGGTGATTTTGTTCCAGTTTCTTCGTAGAGTAGGTTGAGGGAGGTTGTGAGTTGCGGTCTTATTGTAGGTAAAGTGAACGCAGCTGTGGTCCGTCCAGTGTAGAGTTGTGGTGTGACTGAAGGAGATATGTTTGCTGGAGGAGAAGATAGGGTTGAGTGTGTGACCTGCGATGTGGGTGGGGGTATTAACAAGTTGTTTGAGTCCGAGGTTGGCGAGATTGTCCAGAAGGGTGGTGGTGTTGCAGTCGAAGCTCTTTTCCAGGTGAAAGTTGAGGTCTCCAAGTAGAATGTATTCCTCGGAGGGGAGGGCGTGTGGGGTGATAAAGTCGGTGATGTCGTCACTGAATTGTGCGCGGGATCCTGGAGGTCGGTAGAGGAGGGTGCCTCTGAGTGTGGTCTTGGGGTCGGTGTGGATCTGGGGACAAGACTGCGAACAAATACTCCCATTCCAACATGTCGAATGCCATTTAGGCATCTAAAGAGAGGATCACCGCCGATTCTGACAAGGAAGGAGCGCGTGCTAGGATCCCATGTACAGGCCTGAGGTTTAGGGCCATGCTCCTGTTGGGCATAAAGCCCGATTGATCAGGGTGGATCAACAGTGGGAGATGGTTCATTAGTCTATTAGCTAACAGTTTTGCGAGAATTTTCGCTTCTGCGTTGAGAAGGGAAATCGGACGATATGACGAGCAATCCGCCGGGGGTTTACCGAGTTTCGGTATAGCTACGATCGTTGCGGTACGTTGTTCCAGCCGGAGTTCCACCTTTGCCAAGCTCTCAGTGTACATTGCTAACAATGGCCTGCTGAGTTTGTCGATATAAAAGTTTAAGGAGACACCCTTATTGCCGAAAAGGGAATGGGTCTAAGGTCAGTTGAAAAAAAGAAAAATTTCCCTTTTCGACAGTTATTGTGCTTTTTCTTTATTAAATGTCAATGAATGTATGAATCTGTTTTAATACAATTACAATAAATGTGATAATTTTTAGAAATTCTAGTATATGATTTTTTTGACCTCTTGCTTTTTTCACCTTGTTTGTTAAAATTTTTTGTTGAAATCCTGTGGAAATATTGTGACACTTGTATTTTTGATCAACAGCCTTCAGTCTAATTTGTAAATTTGTTACCATGTAGGGTGCCTCATATTAAACCAGACCGCAAATAGGTTGTATGATAGTAGGACTGTCTCCACAGTCTGATCTATCCTCCATAACCAGGAAAAGGGAAATTTTTCTTTTTTTCAACTGCTGAGTTTGTCGGACATAAGCTTGTACCATTCTATGGGGATCCCCTTTGGGCCCAGAGCTTTCCCTGATTGTATCGCAAGGATCGCCTGTTGTATTTCCTCCACCGTCAGGTCTGCCTCCGGATCGTGGACCGCTTCCGGCGGAAGTGTCAGGACTGTTATGTGACTGAGGGAATCTAATGCCGCCCGTTCTGTGACTTCTCTCTCCGGAGTATAAACTGCTTGGAAATGGTCCGCTAGTGTATGCACTATGTCCTCAGGATGCGACTGTAGTTGCCCCTCACGGGTATATAAATGCTGTATGCCTCTGCTGCTCCCTCCCCTTTTGTCCAACCAGGCCAGCATTTTCCCTGCCTTGTCTTCTATATCATATACTCTATGGGCCGTGTTATTGATATCGTCGATTACTTGCGTCTTGAGATGGTCTTGGTACTGCTGCTGGCGCAGTTTCAGTGTATGGGCGGAGTCCGTCGTGGGATCCGCAATATGGGCCACGTTCGCTGTGTGAAGCGCCAGTTCTAGCTCTGAGAGTTCCCGACGGTGTGTTTGTTTGTGTACCGAAATGGAAGCGATTGCCTGTCCTCGCAGGACTGTTTTGTAAGCTTCCCACAGGACCGAGGGAGAGGTTACCGACGACGCATTTTCAGCAAAATAGTAGGTGGTTGTTGTCTTAAGATCTTTCCTGATTTTAGGGACTTTTAGATAGTTGGGGT
Source organism: Lissotriton vulgaris (assembly GCF_964263255.1). Lineage (NCBI taxonomy): Eukaryota > Metazoa > Chordata > Amphibia > Caudata > Salamandridae > Lissotriton > Lissotriton vulgaris. The sequence continues at coordinate 386,128,431 of NC_141699.1, read as the reverse complement.
ATATGGGGTATATCCTTTTTCGAGTCTTCTCCCAATTGGAGAGGGTCAATACCACCGGGGAGTGGTCCGATATGCCCCTGGGCAATATATCTATAGTGTCTATGTCGCGCATGCCATTGACAAGCATCAGGAAGTAGTCTATACGGGACAAACTATTGTGAACTGGTGAGTGGTAGGTATATTGCTTCGCTTTGGGGTGTTTGTGTCTCCAGACATCCGCTAGGCCCATCGCCTCTAGAAAGCCTGGGAAACTGGAGAGTCCGGATGCGCGCGTCCGCACGGGGAATGTGTCTAGTGTTGGATCCACTACGGAGTTAAAGTCCCCCCCAATGATGGTGTCCCCCATCGGGAGATTCAGTAGAAACTCCCCCAGCGCTGGCAGCGCAACGGACTGGAGGGCTGGTGGTATATAGGCTGACACTATATTTAGAAGTCGGCCTTCCCATTGTCCGTGGATTGCCGCAAAACGGCCCTGATCGTCTATCTTGTGTTGTAGAATAATGAAAGGTGAGGTCTTTTTTACCAGGATACCCGTTCCCCTCGATCCAGAGGTGAATTCTTAGTGCGCAGCCATTCTATAGCCCCGTCTATCTAGTGCTTGGCACGCCTTCCCTGTAAGGTGTGTCTTCTGAAGTAAAACCAGAGCTGGGCCCTGACGCTTAACTGCTTGTAGAACCAGCCCCCTCTTTATTTTGTCCCCCAGCCCTCTTACGTTCCAGGTGAGCATTTTAAGAGGGGGAACTACAGTGTGGTGCGTCGTGCAGTCAATGGCGGCGGATTGGGAGTGACGTGCCATCATGAGATGTTGTGAGTGCGCCCTGCCTGTCTGTCGTTATCAGTGTGATATACTTGCCGTCCCGTTGGAATGTGCGTGTGCTAGTCTGAACCAAAACAATTGAACACCCCCCTAACCTCCCTCTCTGCCTCCCTGCTCCACGGACATAGAACCGCCCTCCTCCCCAACTTAGCAGAGTGCTCTACCCTTCCCCAACTCATTGTACTTGCTTGCGGGGGTAAGGAGTCTCATGTCAGCTGTGCCTTCGTCCATCCTCCTCAGCTTCTCCCGTTCTTGAGTCCAAGGGCAGCCAGCCCGTTACAGGAGACGATCGTCACCTTATCTGCGAGTTTGTGATACTCAAGAGTCTGGCTGCTGTCTGCCGTCCTCAGATCCCGCCTCAGACGTCTGCTCTAGATTTCCTGGCCCTGACGCCTGTGTCTCCGTGGGTGTTCTGGCACGGTGGTGCCGTTGGCCTTTGTTGGTGCGGCGAGGCGCTCCTATTTGTCGCCAGCCCTCTAGCCAGTCCTGAGCTGTCTCAGGCTTGTCGAAGAACCATGTCTTTCCGTCAGCAACAACTCGCAGTTTTGCCGGAAACAGCATGGAGTAAGGCAGCTCCTTCGCTTTTAGTGCTTTCTTGACCTCTAAGAAAGTTTTCCGACGCCGGGCTACCTCCGCTGTGTAGTCTGGGAAGAAGGCAAGCGTTGAGTTCTGGATCCTGATGGGCGGCGAAACTCTCGCTGCTTGGAGTATTACATCCCTATCTCTGAAGTTGAACAATCGGGCCAACACTGCACGTGGTGCAGCACCCGGCTTCGGAGCTCCGCCGGGCACTCTGTGCGCTCTTTCTACCGAGAAAAATTGCGACAGTCCTTTAGGCTGTAATTTAGTCTTTATTAGATCTTCAACATAGAGGTCCATTGCTCTTTTGCCTTCTGATTCTGGCACTCCTCAAATTTGCACGTTGTTCCGCCTCGAGCGCCCCTCCTGATCATCCAGCTTCTCTTGCAGTTGTTTAGTCATGGCTTCCATTCGTTCCATGGCAAGCTGCAGCTCTGAGGTGTCTTCCACTATAGATTTCGTGACCACTTCTACCTGAGCCACCCTTTCCGACATTTTGTGAAGATCCGCCTGTAGTAGATTCACATCTGTAGATATCAACCCCACCGTCGTCTGCACATTGGACAGTGTCTTCATGATGTCCTCTAGTGTCACCTTCTTGGCCCCTTCATTGTCATGGCCGTTTCCCGTGGAGGTGCGTCCCTCTGTTTGCGGCGATATGTTTTTGTCATAAGCGTATTTGTCCAGTTTGGCTTGCGTCAATGTATTCCTCGGCCCTCTGCCTGCCATGGCGCCCGTCCTCACTGTGACACAGGGAGTGAGCTACTCTGCGTCAGCGGCAACACTGTCTTTTGTACTCCGTATTCCGACCCTTGGTGATCAGCGCAATTCGGAAGCGGCCTTCAATGGGGCGATGTTATGCCAGCATAAGTCCACCGATCCGATACGTTGGTGCCTCAGGGGTGCGCCGGTGTCTTCACTGTCAGGGTATGCGACCACACAGTTTTCGCAGGGAGGAGCCCCCGTCACAATGAGTCCGCTGCTGGATAATGTATAGCTACAGTGTTCGTGTCGGTAGGCTTGTTGCGCAGTAGCTTGTGTCACGCTCCTCGGCTCGTCGTAATTCACCCAGGGGGTCACTGCGCTGCTTGCCCCTCTGGTAGTCTCTCTGTTGTTGCACACGGAGCACCTCTCTACCTATACGTAGCGGAGCTTCGTTGTGTCTTGTCGGGGTGTGGTTGGCTCAGATCTTCCGGTCTGCGCAGTCAGTTCTGTCTAGTCGTGACTATGCCAGGGTCCTGTATCCCCTAGGCTTCCTGTGCGTTATAGAGTTGTGGATGCGCAGGGCCTGCTTATCATCCGGTATTAAACAGGGGGGGAAGGAGAGGTTAAATATGTCGGGTGATGAGCCCAATGCGGTATGCTACCTATTCCCCGCCTGAGGGCAATCTGCGAGCGTCTCTCTGCTGCTGGGCCCCTCCGCAGGTTCACTATTGTGGGACAGGGTGCTGCGCTTCGTCATACAGCAGTGACCCAGTCCCAGGGGGGCAATCCGGCCGTTATCTCTATCCCCAGGGCCGCTGCTGCGGTATCAGTGACTCACCGCCTCCGTTGGTTTTTATCTGTCCGTCCTGACTTTCGTACTGCGATGTGTGTTCCTTCCCCACACTTTCCAGGTGCAGTCTACCTTCCGGCAGCTGCGCTTGTCTTTCCTCAGCCCCTGTTCCAGTACGTCGGTAATGGGGGCCAATGTAATGGCAATGGCGACAGGGCGCGATCCGCGATTGTGCGGCTGCTCTGGCTGTTGTAATCGGAGTCACTCCAAGGACGCGGCGGTTGTCCCACAGTCGGAGTGCTTTTTTTTTTTTTCCTCGCCCCTCTGTAAGACTAGGGTCTCTCCGTACAGGCCCTACCGTGGGGAAAGCTCCGGGCCTCCGTCGGTCGGCAGTGTCCGTGCCTTCAGGGAGCGATCCGGTGCCTCGTCCCATCCCCTGTGCTGCTGTTATGGTGCCGGCGATATCCCTCCACATTTCGGTTCTTTTGTGGCTCCGTTAACGTTGGGCTCCGTCTCCACACCTCCAGGGTCTAGGCCAACTTCCGCTTTCCGTGGCCGCCCACCCCTCACTTCCGCTCGGGCATGTGGGTGCTCGAGGCCGGCATTGCTTAGCTGATGGCAGGCTGCATATCAGCGTTGTATGTCCGTTCCGGGCGTCGGATTTGTACCAGGGTCGGGTCGGACGGTGCAGACTGCCCTCCGCTCTCGGGAACCACCACTTGGGGTGAACTTGAGCCGGATAAATGATCGGATTATTGTAATATGCCGCGTTGCTTTCAGAGCTCCTTCACTACACAGCCACCATGCTTTAGATGCCGAACCAAAGATTCTGACCACGATTCGGGCAAATAGACTGGTAAAAGTCATCAGTGACTTAGTCCACCCCGACCAATTGGGCTTTATGACCCATAGGAATATGGCCTTAAACCTGCGTAGACTGCATGGGGTATTGGCCAGAGCTCACACTCTGCGGGAACCAGCCATAATTGCGTCACTTGACGCAACAATGGCCTTTGACACGATCGAATGGTCTTATTTATGGGCAGTTCTGGCCAAGTTTGGGTTTGGACCCGAATTTATCGGATGGATACGTCTGCTGTACTCAGAACCGCTCGCTCAAGTAGTTGTAAACAACAGAGCTTCCCCTCCTTTTTTGCTGGGGCGGGGCACCCGTCAAGGTTGCCTGCTGTCCTCCCTCCTTTTTGCATTGGCTCTGGAACCTCTTGCTGCTTGGATACGCTAGGAACCCTCGATTAAAGGTTTACAGTGGTCCCCTCAATGGGAGGACCGCATATCCTTATATGCGGATGACATATTACTCTATTTGTCCTCTCCCCGTAAATCCCTTATTGTTATCTTCGATGTCCTGGCCTCCTTCCGGAGAACTTCAGGACATTCAATTAACTGGGAGAAATCCTTGTTGTTTGTATTGAAGGGAGACCCTCCAGTCCCTCCGCGACACTGTCGACACTGTCCTATACAGTTCAACACAGAAGGGTTCAAATACCTGGGAATTTTTGTCTCCTTAGATCCCTCGGCTAGGTATTCCCGAAATCTTCTCCCCCCTTTGCAGAGGCTCAAGAGCGATATCTCCAGCTGGAGGAAGCTTCCCCTTTCATTGTTGGGTAGAGCAGCCCTTTTTAAAATGATGGCTCTTCCTCGGCTTCTTTATGCTCTGCAGAATACCTTGGATGTGGTGCCACCGGGATACTTCCGTGAGACCCAGAGCATGCAGCTAAGCCTATGGTGGGAGGGCTTAGCTGCAAAACAAATAAAAATTTTCTTGGTATGACTGAGGTATCGCTCTTCCAGATATCAAAAGATACTATTGGGCCTCCCAACTAGCGGCTATTAATCACAGCACATATGGCCGGGTTGATGACCCAGGATATGCTCTGGATAAATGGCTTTTTCCTGGGGGTAGGTATAGTAGAGCCTTGTACTCTCGGTTGAATAAATTGGCATTAACTGGACCAACGAAGCATTCGGTTCAGATCTGGCATGATGCCATGAGTTCATTGGGCTGGAAAAACAAACTAACCATATCCACCCCACTGTGGGACCTAATAGGGATTTCTACGGTTGGAGATATCTGGTGAAAGGGGAAAATCAAATAATTTGAGGAAATGCAAGTGGAGTATAAGCTTGCAAATTCTGAATATTTTCGTTATGGGCAGGTTACCCACTACCTTCTCTCAGCACTACCCGAGGAGACAGAGCCCCTAGAGGCCTCACCGCTTGAAGATAGGATATTAGACAGACACCTTCCTGACAAAACAATCTCCCTGATATATAAAAAACTGGTTAACCACAGTTCTGAACCCCTTGAGGCGTTAAGAGACAAATGGAAACAGGATGGGTTAGAACTCGATGATGAGGATTGGCAGATAGCAAGGTCCTCCCCAAAAGAAGGTGCAATTCCAGCTCGCTTGCGATTAGTTTAACTTAAAATTCTACACAGGATCTACCTCACTAGACCCGGACTAGTACATATGGGGCTTTGCAAACGACAGTGTGGACTCGTTGGGACTTTTATCCATATTATCTGGGAGTGTGAGCACATCGCCACATATTGGCGCAACATACATGACATAATGCACAGAGTACTAGGGATCGCCCTACTACCAGAGGCGAGGAGGTGCTTACTTAACATATGGGAGCTTACTGACCTAAACACCTCACAAACACAATGGGCCACCCTGGGTTTTATGATTGCCAAACGAAATATAGCCCAAATGTGGGGAGCGGCACAATCTCCCACTCTGGAAGTTTGGGAAAAGAATTTAGATTGGTGTATGTTTGGGGAAAAGACTACATACCTCGCGAGGGGACGCCCTCACAAGTGGTCACGGGTATGGTGGCCCTGGAACAGTTATAGAGGGGATATTTGTACACCACCCCTGAATGCCGCTATTGATGAGCCCCCCCCCGTGAAGTTCTTTTGCAATTGTAAGTTTTGTTAATCCTATGACCCCCTGATGTGTGCTCGGTGAATGCGGCGGACCCTCTGTACAGTGATTTTTCTGATGCTTCTTTAATAAAAAATTTTTTTAAAAAAAATGTTGAAGTGTCTTTTATTGGTGTGATATTATAGGGTAGGAAATAAAATAAACACATTTATGTTTTCATTAATTTTTTGGGTAAATATTTTCTAATTTAAAATTATTATTTTTTTAATGTATTTATTATTTTTTTGTATAATATTTGTAGGTTTTTAATATATGTAATTAGTATTATAATATGTGTTCTTTTTATGTTTGATCTTTTTTAATTTAAATATTGTTTATTTTGTTTTATCTTTTTAACAAAAGTAATAATATTTTTGAACTGTTTGAGTGTGAATAGTAATTTTTGTTTCTCCGTCATCCAACACTTTCCCTTATGTTGTACTCACTGGAGTTAAAATAGTAATTTGTACCTCTCCGCTATCCAGCACTTTCCTTATTGTTGCATTCACTAGAGTGGGAATAGTAATTTCTAAATCTCTGCTATCAAGCACTTTACCTACTGTTGCACTCTCTGGAGTAGGAGTAGTAATTTTTACCCCTCTGCTATCGAACACTTTCCCTACTTTTGCACTCATCGGAGTGGGAATAAAAACATTTCCCCTCCGCTATCCAACACTTATCCTACTGTTGCACTCTTCGGAGTGGGAATAGTAATTATTGTCCCTCCTCTATCCAACACTTTACATACTTTTGCTCTCACTGGAGTGGGAATAGTAAATATTACCCCTCCGCTACCCAACACTTTCCCTACTGTTGCACTCACTGGAATGGGAGTAGTAGTTTTTACCCCTCCGCTATCCACCGCTTTCCCTACTGTCGCACTCACTGGAGTGGGAATAGTAATTTTTACCTCTCCGCTATCCAACACAAATCCTACAGTTGCACTCAGTGGAGTGGGAATAGTAACTTTTCTCCTCCGCTATCAAACACTTACCCAACTTTTGTATTGTGAAATTTAAGTTAAATAGCTTTCTAATAGTTTAATGCTTTCATTTATTATAGATTTTAGTGTTTTTATATTTTAAATCATTAATATATATTTTTATTTTTTATATTATTTTAAACATAAATTAAAAATAATAGTGTAGTAATTACTTTAAATTAAATCTATATGTATAAATTATTATGTTTGTGTGTTTATTTTTTTATTACATTTCTTTGGTTTATTTCATTAAAACATATATTACATTTATTTTATTTTATTATTATATATTTAATATTTAATGTATTTAATATCTATTATTTTATTTTATATTTATATAAAATTCGATATTTTATACATCTTTATTTTTTACATCGATGTTTTTGAGTCAATATTTTTGTACTTACCTGTTTAAGTATAGGAGTCAATATTTTTGTTGTCTATATATATATATTTTTTTAACATTGATATGTTTTACATTGATGTTGTGTCAGTGAACGTAAGCTTTAATCTCTCCGTAATATGTCTTCACTGATCATACCTTAGACTTAACGACTACACAGGTGTCTCCTATTTTGTTAGGTTGTTCCGCTTCGTTTTTAGGTAAAATCTAAGATAATTCTGAGCAGGCAAACATGTAAGACGAGCGCCGCTCAAGGTTAACTGCACATACCTTACTCTGTTACGATCGGGCAGAATTTTACCTAGATCACGACAGACAAGAATTTGCATCAGGCTCAATAAGTCATCCACGATAACTGTATATTAAATGCCAACAGGGCCACATATACTATCAATTTGGTAACACACCAATGCACGTTGTTACATTTAAGGGCACATGCGATTGCATGAAAAAGGATTGCTCGCATTTTGGAATGGTTACTAGGCGAATGATGTGTAATTTTCATGTCTTGTGTCTGTGTTTTTCAATGTCCTTCTCTCCTTGCAGATTTATTAATGCATTCAGAAGCCCTGAAGGCGTGAAATTAGGAACCGTGAGTAATCCGGTTCCCTATGAGGCCGCAGGTTAGGGTGCACCTTAGCGAGTGCATACCGCCATGGTCCCTGGCCCTGAAGAAAGCCTCGCAACTGGCAAACAGAGGCTGTAACATATAGACCTAACATTTTAATTTAGGCTGTGACTCACCAATTTACTCAGTCGCAACATCCACCACACACTTTTTATGTAGCCTTACTATCCCACCATTAAAAATTATTTAGGAATAGTAAAGACTATTTTATCTCCGCTTGCTGGACCACTACTTGCACTTATCACAAAAAATCCCGCTACGCTGTAATCAGGCGTTGAAGCACACCGGAGAGGCATTCGGCCTCTCTGGTGGGGGCCCAATGATGAAGAATGTCAGCAACTAGGTTGGTGAGTGAGGGCCCTTTATAAAAGCATGAGTGATTCCTGTTGATAGCCCTTCAACCTCCTGGCTTCATCCTTCTGTCGGTTATTGAATATTTTCCCGGGGAATAAGAGTGGAGGCAACAAGTTCCCTCTCTCTCTTTTTGTTTATATATATATATATATGTCAGTGAACTTATTAACACAAATCCAGAACCCGTTGGCTTGGTCTTCACCCAATAAACTCACATTTGCTGCTTACTGACAAACATACTCCTTTGGTCAATCACACCCTCTCCCTCCCGATGCTAAAGAATTCCATTGTTAGCCTGTTTGTGAAGTCTATGCCATGGCATAGCACACACCAGCCACTCTTTTAATCTTTCCCCACATCCATTCATCCATACATTCACCTTGTAAAGGAAACTTCTGCAATAGAATTCCACTTGATCATTTTGATTTTCAATAGTCCACTAATATTTTCCATTTAGGTCTTTTGAGACACCTAACATGCAGCTGACACTGCTCCACCCCACAGACCTTTAAAATGAAACTTGCTACTCTTCTCTGACTTACCTCCCCAGATTTTGTCTATGTTTACAGATGAAAACAAGTTTTCCCTTCATTTTCAACCACTCCTTATGCTAATTTCTTAGGAAAAAAATAAGGTTTTACCTTGACAAAAATTGTGAAAATCACAGCAGGACACATTTTCTAGCTGGTGCTACAGGTGGCACTGACATTGCAGAATTCGGATGTGTCCAATAGTGGTCCTCAGATAGCAGCGCCACCAACTTGTGTGACCTCCAAAAGGTCAAGGAATGAGGGTGATCTAGCATTATGTAGCATTCAAGCCCTCATTTCCGCTCAACGGTGTACCACTGTTGAATGGAAATGCGGGCTTGAGGTTTCAGGGATTGTGAGAAGTTGGCCTGATATATGATGTTTCCAATTCTGGAACCACCTTGTATCAGTCCAAACAATCCCTTATGGTGTCTGGTTGTAAGTCAACCTTATAGACAAGCTATCTTATTGGTAGCATAGACTAAGCAGCCTTAAAGGCTAAACTCAAGAGGTCGTGTTAAGCGAGCTGTTTTACCAATCACAGTCCTGTAATATCAAATGAAAGGACACCACACAAGTATATATTATAAAAATATATGTGTTTATTTCTAAAATAATCCCCAGTACTCTTTATGAGCAAAGGGGCACAAGCGTTAAATCAAAAGCACAGTATAACATACAAAGTTGCACAATTATGGATGAGGGCGGGTGGCCACTCAAACCATATATTCAGAAAGTGGTATAAGAGATACCAATCGAACAGTGGTTAGGCCTAGGGCCTAGGGAATCGCTGGGAGCAGTCGGGACAAGCAATGCTGAAGTCGGGAAAAGCCCGCGGGATTCGGGTGCAGCGCTTAAAGCACACGCATGCACCAGTGTTAAGTCAATGGTGCGTAAAAGTTACACAGTTAGAGTTTTAGGATACTTCCGCTGAACCCAGAGGGACAAAACTTTAGACACAGACCCTAGAGGTGTGTACCAGTGTGGGAACACCGGCCTTGCAATGTTACCTCACCCACAGGAAGCGGGTGCATAGGGTCGAAGTGGCGTCGGGTTTCGTCACGCAGGTTCTTGGTGCTTGAAGCTGAAGATGCTGCATGCGATGTGAAGGAGAAGTGTCCAGTGTGATCCAAGGGTGGATCAGAGTCGTAAAGTACCTGAAAGCAGAGGGGACAGGGTCTGGGTCACTCAGCAGTGACCAGGGTGGAACCAGGACGGAACCAGGCAATGTCAGGCGCAATCAGGTGGTTGTTGAGGAGCTTCTCTCCGCTGCCACGTGGGCTCTGGGGCATCTGTGACGTCCAGGAGCGGGTCAAGATCTGTCCCACGCAGGTTCTCACCATCGGCGCTGTCGGCTTCAAGATCGGAGCAAACAACACTTGGCAAGAGCAATCCACGCAGGACTGGAAGATTACTTCTCACTCGGACCAGGAGGGTCAGAGCGGGTACTCCTTTTCAGAAGAGCTGGTGCAAGTCTGGAGCAACCAGAATCGCAAGTCGGTTTTAGGTTTTCGTCGGCACAGGGGCCACAAGCCAGCTGGCAAGTGACCGGGCCAACGCATCGAGCCAAAGAAAGCAGAAGTGCCCCACCCAGCACTCGTCGAGTGTACAGGGGTGAGCTTCGGTGCAAGAGTGGCTCACGGTTGGGGCTTCTCAAACCCCGGTGTACAGCTTTGAGGGTCACTCGTGGGCTGCACGGTCAGCTTCTTGTGGTCTTTTCAAGATGGCGTGCCCCACGCTTCCGGTCACCTCCACGGGTCTCAGCTCTACAGGGACTGTGGATCGGGCTGTAAGAAGGCAGGCAAGCTTGATCTCGTCGATCTCTGTTGCTCGAGTTCCGGCGGGAACTGCAACAAAGCAGACGTCGAGGTGCTGGATGGTGCCTGTTTGCACAGGGTGGTCACTCCTTGACCACAAGGGAGATTCTTCAGTCTTCTACGTCGAGTAGGATGTCGAAGGGTCCAGAATTTCGTTTCTTATGTTTCATCAGGATAACCTGAGTGCGTTGGCATTGCTCCAATTCTTATACCAATCTAGGGGGCTGGATTACCTGCTAGGTCCCCTCCTATGGGTGGGACCCAGGAAGGGGGTGGATACACCCCTTTCCTTTGATCGTGGCCGTGCTGGGACAGGGGCTGGTGTGCCCCAGAATCGGTTTGGCCGGATTATGCAAGGGGCAGCCTTGTGCTCCCCAGGCAGTGTCTGGTTTCTTTCAAACCTTCCTGCTACAATCCACTATCTCCTGTCTGGAGTGTGTAACACCTCCCTGCGACAGGAAAGCCTTTGCCCAGGCCTCCTCTGCTGAGTTTCGGTCAGCAGCAGGAGGCCAGACTCGTGTCTGTGGCAGAAGCATCCATTTTGTGGATCTGAGGCTCTTTTAAAAATCAACCGCGTTTCAGTAAAGTAACATGTCTTCTCCCTCTAGAGGGGTGGATTGCTATCCCCGTTGACAGAACTGTTGAGGGGATAGTATTCCAAATCGTATGACACCTTACACGACATATTTTGATAAAGCCAAACCAAAGTTAACATATAACCGCGAGGATTATAATGCACTTAGTAGTATATGGTATGGTAATATCTCGGAACAGCTTAGGGAATTGGTCCCGACAGCTGCAGACAGGCTCAGCTCATGCTAGAGCACCATCTCACATAAAACCAAGCACTCTACCTCCAGGATTGTTAAGGCCTGCCATAGGAGTGACTGATAGGTATATATGTGTACAGATAGGTTTAGATATAGGCATACTATATCTAAGCAAGGGGTGATTACACCACCTTGCCCCAGCTGAGTGATCAGCCAGTTGTGTCAATTTTAGATAGCCAGCCAGGGGTGGCAAAAGATATGCTGCAGCCCCTGGTAGGCCTTGGATGCACCTATGCCCTGGGCCCCTATAGTGCTCTGTACAGGGGCTGATAAGGTGACCCAAGCCAATCTAGTTATGCACCTAGGGTACATGGAATCCATTTTACAGAGAGAGCAGATAGCCTGGGGCCCTGATTAGCAGGGAACCAGGCCAACTAAGTCGAAAACCAGCTAAACACAAGGAAAAAAATCTGTGGTAACCATAGTCAGGTAGCCACCTTCCTACAGGGATGCAGACCCTCTTAAGGCAATGGAAAGAAGGGACTCCTGCTTGTTTCTAACCCACCCCATGATTTTTCACTCAGTGAAATTCACAATCCATAGCATTTTGGAGGAGTCCATTTTCTGTTGACATGTTGTGGCAAAGCACTAGTCTCTGCTATCCCGGGGATGCACCATAAGTGGGCACTGCCCCCTCATATAAGGGTACAAAGAGTTTGGTAGTTAGTGAAGGCTGATTCTAGGTTCAGGAGTACCTGTAGCCCTGGAGGAGGGAAGACCTGCTCCATTCAGTCTGTCGGGTTCTAATCTAGGACCCCGATCAATACTGTGACCTTATGCCCCTATACGGCTATAATCCATTTATACCCCTATAATGTTATAAACGATCAAGAGCAATATTTCAGAAACTCATCTCTGGCCTAACACGATCAGAGCCACATTTCAGAATCTCTTCCTCTGCAGCTCATTAGAGCAAATGACACAGCAGAAGCCACTATCTAAGATTCCTAGATTACACTCCGAGTTCTTCAGCAAGATAAAACTCAGCAACCTGGGAAAGCCCCGCTTGCTATGTTTTGATTAGTAATAGAACTCTAATGAGCACTGAGAGACGATCACTTCCTAGTGACATCTTTATTGACGTCTTATGTCCAAAAACGTACGTCAAACAAGGCACCTTTAAGGTATAAATATTACCAACGTTGCCTTAAGCAAACGCTGCCTCAACGACATCGATGATAGGGATGGTGTGGTGAACACAGGAGCAGAACAGCTGTCCCTTACAAAGCCCAGCAGATACAAGCTGCCCACGGACGCTGCCCCTCCTCCTCCTCGACGCGCTGAGAGAGACGCTGTCTTTTCTCCTGCCGAGAAAATCCAGCTCCGGCGTTTCCAGCCTACTCTTGCGAGTGACTGGGATATCGAGTCCTGGAAGGAGATACAAGACCTTCAACATTCTATTCCAGAGGTATGGTGTTGACTAAACCTTTAGAGAGAATTCTTGAAGCAAACCTTGGCAAAACCAACTTAACTAAAACTGCTACTTACTTACTCCCTCCCAAGTATTAGGCTTAGGTCAGGTACACTGGGGTAGGCGTAGTTAGAAGCACCAGTTGAGTACGTTAGCTAAATGTATATATGAATGTATATATTTTATTCATTTTAACCATTGTATGGCTAAGAAACCATACCAATGCTTTTACAGTATTATTTCGGAATCCTCATTTTACTGTACGCACTTTTTATAATAACTAGTCTTGCAATTGTGGCAATTCATTTCTCTTGCATGAGAAGAAAGACTGTTCAATAAATAATACCTTTTTAATGAAAACGCCTGTCTCTCTGTTCTCTGCATCTTGGTGAAAGTAATCTGCACAACTGACTGAGTAAAATAACTGTCTATTGTTTCACACGACTCTAGAGATTGACTCTTATTCTAAGGAGCAAAGTTGTCATGTTTATGCGGTTGTTGGAAAACTGAATCCCTTCTTGTCTGTACCAGGGAAGCTGATCACTTCCTATTCAGTCAAGAAAGTTTCCAGTGACCTCTGAGCTAGTTGGTAACAAACCCAATTAAGTTTAGCATAGTCAGTAGAGACCTGGAAGACCGCACTTCTACGTCTATACTACTGTTTATGTTATTCCAATGCGCAGGGCCTATAGGGGAAATAGGAAGTACACTACATGGCGCCCAACGTTTGGTAAGGCGATAAAACTAACGCAAGACGTTAGAGTAACTCAGTCGTGCATTTTTCACACAGACCCCTTTCTACCGTAAATACTCCAATAGACGTCTGGAGTGGGTGAAAGGTTAAAATCCGCCCGAACTTAGTAGGAAGAGATTCCTATGTAAAGCTCTGGTTTATTCAACGTTGTAGGATACAGTGTTCCAAAATATTGTGCACCTAATCTTTGTCTCCTTGGAGACCTGCTCTGCAAAACCTTCCTGACAATAAAATGTCAGACGATGATGCCGCAGTAAATGCGACTCAGCAGGGTCCCGACGGGACTACTGAACCGGGTGCAATAATCATTCCGGTACATTTAAGAAAATCTATAACGTCAATACTTATAGAAAATGGACTGACCACGCAAGGTGGCACAGTCGTCTTCGTGATAGAGGCACGAATATCGGCAGACAGAGGTATTCTATTCTTGGATAAAATTTCCAGCGGCAAACACCGCAACACACGAGTTCCACTATTACAAAATAGGGGATCCACCGGAAGAGTACGCTCCTTTCGAGGAGATTGAAATCCCATTAAAATTCCTGCTCTGGTTTAAAGGTGCCCTAAAACATAATGATCATATTACCAGGCTCGGTCCACTAGGTAGACCAGGAGCAACGTGGCCGGTTCTAGCCAGCTACACACCACATCCGGACATTGCAAAAATGTCAAGAGAGGAGCTGTTAGCACAGCTAAAAACATTAATTAAAATACATAGACAATTAGTCCAATATGTAATGCGGACTGCTACAGTCCAAACAGCTGTTAATGTACCACAGCAGACCCCTCATCAGGGGAACACAAATAAAATTACACCACAGAACATACAACCATGTCTTGGTAAAACACCCATAAAACGGGAACAAATTCCTTTCTGGTTAGCGAAGAAAATTACTCAAATAGAGGCAGTATTTCCGAATACTACCCCTATTGAGAAACACAGAATCCTGACCATCTGCCTTCCAATGGGGGTCACACCACACGTGGAGGACTGTGACACTTGGGGTACAGTCTTTGCTTCCTTTTACACGAAAACACATGGTGTTCCGTCAATGGCGGTAATACCAGAAGTGCTAAAACAGATTCAGAATGAATACGGTCCAGAACCTGCTTTAACTCTTGGAATGAAATTACTGAAAGACTTCAAGCAGGTCTCGGCTATATTACTAGCCAATATAAAAGGAGAAGCAGCATCTGTGGCGATCCGCCAGAAGTTGAAGGAAACAGATATAACAGATCAACCAATTTAGCTTGCCAGAATTATAGAAAAAAGTTATGAAGAACTAGGTAGAGACAGCTTGGGTGGAAAACCAGTAAAGCCCCAACTGCTCGAAAATCCTGAAAAATTATTTATTAAAAATAATTCAAACACTCCTAAAAAGAGCTGGGATGGAAATAAACAATCCACTCCCAAAGAAAAAGTTTTCCAGTCCAGAGGAAGGTCTCCTCGACGGAGGGAAAGAACTCCGACTCGAGAACATCAGTCTCCCCAGAGGGAGCCCTCTGAGAAAAGATATAACCTTAGAAATAGGGATAATTTGAAGAAGCCTGACAGATATCAAAGTATTGATACACGTCCCTCTCGATCTTTTTCGCAGAAATCGGAAAGAAGAGGACGGTCAGACCCAGGAGAGCACACCAAGTCCAAAGACAAGGAACCTGCTCAAAGTAAAAAGTTACAATTTCCAAGAAAGAAGGTAGCCAGTATTAAGAGTAATCGAACATGCCGAGAATACTGAGGACACAGTTGAAAAACGGGGAGTGGGCACAGACAATGCTAGACAGCGCAGCAGAAATCAGCATAGCTCGCAAGATCCTGATGAGTCATCTGGAGACAGTGGACACAAATGAATACATTCAAGTAGAAACTGCAGACACCAGAGTTAGCGAACCTCATAAGATATACGAAATAACACTGCGTATAGAGGGTGATAAGACTAGGAAAATAAGGGGTCTATTTTGGGATAAACTCTCAAAAGGCTATGACATCCTGTTAGCTGAAAAAGATTGGCCCCCAGAGTTTGTCAGGGAGTGCCCTCGTGGCGAAGAAATGATTATGCCTGCCTTCTCGAATCACATTTCGATTCACACTAAATATGTATATGCAAGGAAATAGGCAGTGGCCCAGGCACCAGCATTATATAAAAATCATGTAGGATGGGATGAGGACTCTCCTCCTCACAAAATCCAGTTAAAAAGTAAGGGTGGGCGGCCAGCTACGCTCCGTGAACGGAGTGTGCGTAGTGCCGCCTACTCCGCATTTTGCGGAGCGGGCGTAGCCAGGCGGCACTACGCACGCTCCGCAGACGGAGCGTAGCTGGCCGCCACCCGCCTCCCTCCCGCCCTCCCTAAATACTTTCAATTAAAGGAGTCAAATAATTAAAACGCACTTACCTTGCCCGCCGCTGCCCGCCGCGTCCCCGGGGCTCGCTATCTTCCGTCTTCCGTCTTCTTTACTAATGCGCATGCGCGGGCGGCCGCGCATGCACATTTTCTCGTGAGAAATGCGCCTGCACGGCCGCCCGCGCATGCGCATTAGTAAAGAAGACGGAAGACGGAAGGAAGATAGCGAGCCCCGGGGACGCGGCGGGCAGCGGCGGGCAAGGTAAGTGTGTTTTAATTATTTGACTCCTTTAATTGAAAGTATTTAGGGAGGGCGGGTGGCGGGGCTGGCGGCCAGTGGTGTTTGCGTAGTGGGGCTACGCGGAGTGCGGAGGTGGGCGTAGTTTCTCGCCCACTTCGCGTAGCTCCGCGAAGCCCCACTCCGCCAACTCCGCCCAGGGTTATTAAAAAGTCAACCGACTGCCCAAAGGCAGTATCCAATTAAGCAAGAAGCTAAAAAACAAGTCAGGGAGATTTTAGATCAACTTGATACCAGGGGGTGATTGAAACATGCACCTCTCAAATGAGCAATCCTTTGTTTCCTGTCTCCAAACCGGACGATTCATATCGTCTAGTTTTGGATTACAGACACCTAAACTCATGTTGCAAAACATTCGCAGTACAAAATTCGCATAGTGCTGCACTAATGAATAACATAGTTCGTAAAAAATATAAACTGACATTAGACATATCAAATGGTTTCTTTTGTCAAAACATTGCACCAGAAAGCAGATACTTGACCGCTTTCTCAGTAATAGGGTCTCAGAAAAATTTCTGTAGGCTCCCACAGGGATTCAAGAACAGCCCATGACTATTCTCAGCCAGAGTAACAGAGTTACTACAAATGTATGATGATGAGGCATTATCATATGTAGATGATATCTATCTCACAGACGACGACTTAGAGATTCACTTGAAAAGAGTGAACACCATAATACTTGGGTTCGCAGCAGAGGGTTACAAATTCAACTTTAAAAAGTCTCGAATTGCCCATCTGACAGTATTATTTTTAGGATACGAATTGTCAAGTGAAGGAAAAAGCCTAGCGGACAACTTTTTAGAGAAGTGCGCTGTACTCCAAGCACCTAAAACGCTGAAGAACTTACAATCGATTCTAGGTTTCCTGAATTTCGGTAGAACTTACATTCTAAATTATGCGGAGAGGGTTAAACCTCTCTATGAACTAATTAAACCTGATTTTAAACCAATCAACTGGACTAAAAAACACACAGAAATTTTGAGATCACTGCAAACAGACATGTTAGCAAAAACAAAATTAGTCACACGTGACAATACACGCAACCTTGTAATCCGAGTCATCCCAGGAAGATGCGGATTCACGTACCTGACCTCTAATGAGGGAGAAAAGGTACCTATAGCTTACAAATCTCACTTGTACACACAAGCAGAAAAAACATTCAGTCTCACAGAAAATACTGTGAAAGCAATACTAACTGCATTAGCTAATGAAAGGGAACTAGCACACAGCAAAAGGATTAATGTCCTCACAGCGGAATCCGCCTTCGAGACGCTATTCAGCCCAGTAAACCTGTCTACAGTGTCACTGGATCCGAAATGGATACAGTATGTAAATTCTCTTGCTGCGGACGACGTGAAATACTATTTTGCTCCGCAATTCGAAAAACTGAATGATTTAAAATATGAACAAGAATATCCTTTGCCAATCGAAATTCTGCCTCTCCAACAATACTCCTGTATAATCTACACAGACAGATTCATACAGCATTTCAACGTAGAAAATAAATCCTACGATGCAGCCTGCGCGATTGTTAAAGGTCGCTGGCTGTGCGGTAAATTCAGACCAAAAATAACAAAAACTGAATCAGTAAGAAACTGTTCGGCTCAGAGAGCTGAAATCAGATCTTTAAAGGTGACGCTTGAAAATGCAGAACGTGAATTCCCGACACTAATCGTGTGCGATTCGCATTTTTGCGTCAACTCTTACAATAATAAGTTGCAGAGCTGGATTCAAACTGATTTCAATGATGACACAGGTGCCACAATCAAGCATAAAATGCTTTGGAAACAGGTAGTTCTTTTACAGAAAGAACTACAAAAGACTCACGTGATACACACTTTGAGTCATCAACGTGATGGCGTTCACGTTGCAGGGAATTCATTGGCTAATACAGCCACAGCGGAAGCAACTAAACCGGCTTCCGTAGCCACAAAAAAGCGTTCAGAAAAATACATAGACGGGGAAACCACGCTGGCAGTAAAAACGTCCTCAAAAAGCGCAGCTGTGCAGCACTACCAGTGAACTATCCACTCAATTATGCATACGTAATTGATGCAAACTCCGTTCCTTTTGCTCGAATCCCTGGAGTGGGGGATAGAGTAATTCCAAACATGGAACACGGGTTAGGACTAATTACAGCGGCACATGAAGGGCTTGCTTCTGCACATGCTGGCGTTTCCGCAACAATATCATTATTAAAACAGAGATATTGGTGGCCTCGCATGAGAATACAAACTAAGAAATATGTATTAGAATGCGAAATATGCCAAAGAATGAAAGTATCAACAGTAAAACGACTGGCGCAGACTCCCCTTCTCATCTCAGATAAACCATTAGCATGTGTTTACCTGGACCACTGTGGTCCCCTACAAAGGGACGGCAACTATAAATATATCAGGGTCGCAGTGGATTCCTGTACAAGATTCATATGGATGTGGCCCCAGCGCTCGGCTGACGCCAGAACGGTTATAAAAGATCTGCGAGTCTTTATCGGCACATACGCAATTGCCATGTTCCATTCTGACCAGGGTCCTGCTTTCAGCTCTCGAGCTTATAAGGAGGCCATGGCCAGTATGGGCATTGGGTTGCGATACTCTTGTCCATCACACCCCGAAGGGAACAGTGTAGTGGAAAGAAAAAACCGGGACATAAAGCAATCTATAACAGCGAAGGTATTAGGTTCGGGTGATGGGTGGGTCAAACATTTAATAAGTGTCCAGCTCAGTCTAAACAATTTGGCAAGACATTCTCTAAAAGGTTTCAGCCCATACGAACTATTGTTCGGAACTAGAATGCACATTCAGGACTTAGATAGTCAGGTATCAGTGGTAGAAGATAAGAATAAAGACTTTGACATCAAAGATCTTTTGGCTGTTTTACAGGACTTGAATGAAACAAGAAAATCCTTAAGCAACATAAAGTTAAAGCAACAGCCAACTACCACTGAAGAGGCACCACCAGCCCCAGCAAGGCCTGTCTGGATTCCAAAGATTGGGGATCTAGTCAGAGAAAAAATAGCGGTGAACAAGAAATTTGGGCCTTCTTACAGAAAAGTAGTACCTGTCTTGGCAATCAACTGAACAAGATCAGTAGTGCTACCGCCCCTTGCTGGTAAAAAGGAGAACAGAGTTGTATCAATTGACCTGGTAAAACCACAAGCATGTGGCCTATAATCAACAGTAGGTCCAGTGGACTCCCGAGAGACAACAGAATACCCAAACTTGCAACAATCCAAGAGGTTCAAACTGAAATACTAATCACATTCGATAAGCCTGCAGTGCACAGAGAGGGACTATGCAATAATGCCATGGAACTCGTGCCACTTGGAATACAGATTGAATCAGTTTGTCAAGAAACACCAGTCTACAATGATGTGGCGTCAGAAAGTGCTACCGAAAGACAAATTGAAAGAACAATTCCAGCAATTGACAGAACTGCCTCTGGCTACTTCATCAATTTCGACAACTTTTCTGAAGATCAAACCGACCCTGAAGTGATGCCAGAAACAAAGACTTTTAAAGAAAAAGCAACTGAACTCTTTCATCAAATCAAAGAAGTAAATCTGAATGCACCATTGATTGAGCATTGGATAATCTCAGGGGTACTTATACTCCTACTAGGCCTAATTTTAGTTTAAATTTTAGGAAAGTTTATTAAAGTTCAATGGACACAACAAGTCAGAACATCAACCTAGTCCTAAAACCACACAGATCATCCCACGTGAAGAAAAGAGAACTATCAACAGTAAATGTCACAGCCATTCAAATACCCGGGGGGGGGGGGTGGTATGGGACAAAACTGACTATGAAATATATGGTGCGGTCGAAATCCTGAAATATCCTCACCAGTTCAAGGTTTCCTTAAGTGACTTTGTAAAACCAAGTACATTTTCTGATGATTGGGATTTTGAAAGTATTAATAATAACTTTTCTCTTCCCCCCACCCTGCTAACCCTGCACTAACCCTCAGTTCTGGAATTTGATGTCTCACAGCGCCAGGAAACCCACGGTGTCAGTGCGCTTTATAAATCCCATTTAATAATAATAATAATAATGATGTCTGATTTCATGTTGTCAGCTAGATTTACAGAACATGATTATTTACAAGGTTCGTCTAATTATGAACAGATGTACTGCTTCTCACATTACGGTGACCATTACTTGCATAAATCTGCACAACCTAGAAATGTTTTTAAATATAACCAATGGGAACATTGTTCCACTCCACCTAAGAGCAGTTCTAAAACATTCTATGAGAAATTCCAGTACTTCTCAGGGTTTAACACCAGTGATGCAGAAACGTTTTATTATAAACTGTTAGATAAAACAGAATTGAAAACAATGCTGACAAATACTAAATTAATATATTCAGAAGCATTTTATGAAAAAATGATGACATTTGGTTTTGATTTTTGGAAAAATAACATTGAAACAAAAACCATCTGGGGTACAAAAGATTGGCAGGTACAAGGCCTAGAAGCATTATTTCGAGCCTGCATGATCCCAGAACAAATAATGTTCTTAAATGACACAATTCACCAAACAACCTGTCTTGGCCTAGCTAAGATTAAAGACCTTAACAACCCGTCTATTCCAAAGCCAATACCTGATAATGCAACTACAGATATTAAAATAGACGTATCTAAAATTTTACATTTAAACAGAACACATCCTGATTGGAAAAAGTGGTTAATCTGGCCTACTGACACAAATAACTGTCAAGATAGATTCCTGAACAAAACACCAGGGTTAACAATGACCAGACCAGACCCTAGATACTCCCAGAGACAACATCCAGGGATAGTAACAACATACAGTGTAGGAAAGCTGTGCTTTGAATGGCTAGAATCATCCACACTGGCAGAAATTAAGCAACACTTATCTTTACTTAAAGATGGTGCTGATTTGCGTGATTTCATTCTGGGACCACGCAAGCAGCGTCAAAAGCGTTTCATAGCGACCAGTATATATGCGGCTTAAAACAAGGCTTGGAAAGTAACACAAATTGAAACAGCTGAAAAAATACGAGAAATTGATCGTATTAATTTGGAAAAATCACTTTCTGTTGTGGACAATGGGTTAATGACTCTGTCCTCCAGAATATATTCACTGGACAGTATTGTATCATCTGCCATAGATAAAATAGACAAAGACTTGCTAATGTTACAGCATGGCCAGTCACA
Source organism: Lissotriton vulgaris (assembly GCF_964263255.1). Lineage (NCBI taxonomy): Eukaryota > Metazoa > Chordata > Amphibia > Caudata > Salamandridae > Lissotriton > Lissotriton vulgaris. Next base: position 386,107,057 of record NC_141699.1, on the reverse strand, counting down.
ATTGCGTTCTATTGTACAGTTAGGCTGGACGCTGCAAAATCTTCGTTCAGTCTATGTGCCATGGCGTTTAATCAGCACAACGTCATTGTTTTCCATCTTTAACCTTACTGATAAACAAATCAGCTTGGCACAGAAAGGAGCAGACTATACAATCCTGAGCATCGAAAAACTTGAGAGATTACCATTGACAATGTCAGAAAGTCCTGTCATTGAATGGATAATACACAGGATTATCACAATTCCGATAACAACTTTCCGATTTAAAAATTGCCTTGAATACATACCGACTGGCCAGTATGAACGTTTGGGTAAAGGGTAGCATGGAAATTACCATATACACACACATGCTATAGTGACAGCAACAAAAATGTATTTCTTAGTGGTGAAAACTGCAAACATTCACTAAGCGGTATACTTTTGTGCCAGGGTATTAATTTACAAGGGGCCTGTGAAGGAAATTCAAACAACCTTTCATGCCACCAACATGTCACACCTGCAACGCAGATAGAGCGTTTCTTTAAGCAGCTCTCGAACGGGAGTTACATTCTAATAACGGATCACAGCTGTTGTGGCCTTTTGCCAGGGAAAGCATATCTCGTAACCGTAACTTCCATGGTCAAATGCAGTATGCAAGCATTGTTTCCAAACGGCTCTGGAGACTCCGAGACTCCCATTTGGCCTCGTTTGAATGTCTCTTCTATACGAATTGATACTTTAAGCAGAATGAAGTCTGTGCTTTTGCAGACAACAGTGCCCATCACGTCATCAAAAGAGACGTTTGATCTCCTAGTTGCAAGGACAACATCAGAGATTCATGACCTTTTATCAACAAATTGCCCCGTGCATTTCACAGAAATGCTTAGCCAAATTCTTAACATGTCTAGTGCCATAGGCATCCCAGGCGTATTTAAGGCCATTTTTACGGGACTGTTAACACCATTCAAAGCAATTCTGGGAATCATTCCTAATTTTGTCCATTCAGTCTTTGGCGGCATACCCCTGATTTGGGGACTTGTAGCAGGCATTTTTTTTGACCCTCCTGCTCCGATATGGCAAGCCTAAACTCAGACATGACTCCGACAAGGATGGAAAAAACGATCCTAGCAATACGCTACCGGGACCGCATAACTAGAGTCCTTGGATTGGCCAGGCTGAGAGATCTGAACATGACCTGGTTTCTTTCATTCAGACCTATATGGCAGACCTGCATCTTACCTGTGCTTCGATGTATGCTATGCGGAGATGAGTACGTGTTGGACACCTGTCTTGCACTTCCATCAGCAGTACCAATGGATATCGATACTTTGCTAAGTCCTGTAACGGCTCACGCATTGTGTTGTCCCCAGCGGCTACCAATCCTGATGACGGCATTCGTTGAGACTCCTGTGCTACGACTAGGTGGTAACAGTGGAGCGAGAAACAAAAGCAACATCACCCAGGTACGACCTTCTGTGAGCATTGCTGATCCAGACTTTGATGATAGCAATCATTCCCACACCTGCCAAGTTACAGCACTATCGAACTTGGTCGAACTGTCACCTGATTTTGTAGACCAATTTTTTGAGAGCCTGTCTGATATGATGTTCTCCCCTGAACAGAAACAATAATTTTGAAAAACATTCCGACACACAGCGTTCCCATGAACTCTGAATTCGGCCTTCAGTTTTGATCAACAAAAACTGCTGAAAAGCGTTAGAACTCTATTTCCCCGTTCACCATGAACAATTTTTTTGAATTGAACACTTTTTAAAAATATTTACCTTTTTTCTGGGACGAAATTCTTTGCTTAAAATAGACCTATTCATAAAGAACAGAACTTCTATTTTTAGATAAATCTAGAGACATAATAACTTTACATCAGCCTCTAGCACATTTTACAGCAATGCATTTATATGTGATGAAATTATCTTGCACTTCTTTTCTGTATAAAGAGATATTTCATGTGTAATTTTTCGCAATATCATTCACTGATTACATATGCTATAATTTTGAATGATTTCTATGCTTAAAGACGTACAGTACCAATATTACCATGTATTTCAAATACGTCATTTCAAATGCGAATATGTATTTTGGGGTGGGTAATGTTACACATGCATCTTATTGCTATAGTTTTTAGTAATTTGATGGACATAAATTCGTGGAGTGGGTGTCGCGTTCTAATCTTGGACCCCGATCAATACTGTGACCTTATGCCTCTAGACGGCTATAATCCATTTATACCCCTATAATGGCATAAACGATCAAGAGCAATATTTCAGAAACTCGTCTCTGGCCTAACACGATCAGAGCCACATTTCAGAATCTCTTCCTCTGCAGCTCATTAGAGCAAAAGCCACTATCTAAGATTCCTAGATTACACTCCGAGTTCTTCAACAAGATAAAACTCAGCAACCTGGGAAAGCCCGGCTTGCTATGTTTTGATTAGTAATAGAACTCTAATGAGCACTGAGAGACGATCACTTCCTAGTGACATCTTTATTGACGTCTTATGTCCAAAAACTTACGTCAAACAAGGCACCATTCAGGTATAAATATTACCAACGTTGCCTTAAGCAAGCGCTGCCTCAACGACATCGATGATAGCGATGGTGTGGTGAACACAGGAGCAGAACAGCTGTCCCTTACAAAGCCCAGCAGATACAAGCTGCCCACGGACGCTGCCCCTCCTCCTCCTCGATGCGCTGAGAGAACGCTGTCTTTTCTCTTGCCGAGAAAATCCAGCTCCGGCGTTTCCAGCCTACTCTTGCGAGTGACTGGGATATCGAGTCCTGGAAGGAGATACAAGACCTTCAACATTCTATTCCAGAAGTATGGTGTTGACTAAACCCTTAGAGAGAATTCTTGAAGCAAACCTTGGCAAAACCAACTTAACTAAAACTGCTACTTACTTACTCCCTCCGAAGTATTAGGCTTAGGTCAGGTACACTGGGGTAGGCGTAGTTAGAAGCACCAGTTGAGTACGTTAGCTAAATGTATATATGACTGTATATATTTTATTCATTTTAACCATTGTATGGCTAAGAAACCATACCAATGCTTTTACAGTATTATTTCGCAATCCTCATTTTACTGTACGCACTTTTTATAATAACTAGTCTTGCAATTGTGGCAATTCATTTCTCTTGCGTGAGAAGAAAGACTGTTCAATAAATAATACCTTTTTATTGAAAACGCCCGTCTCTCTGTTCTCTGCATCTTGGTGAAAGTAATCTGCACAACTGACTGAGTAAAATAACTGTCTATTGTTTCACACGACTCTAGAGATTGACTCTTATTCTAAGGAGCAAAGTTGTCATGTTTATGCGGTTGTTGGAAAACTGAATCCCTTCTTGTCTGTACCAGGGAAGCTGATCACTTCCTATTCAGTCAAGAAAGTTTCCAGTGACCTCTGAGCTAGTTGGTAACAAACCCAATTAAGTTTAGCATAGTCAGTAGAGACCTGGAAGACAGCACTTCTACGTCCATACTACTGTTTATGTTATTCCAATGCGCAGGGCCTATAGGGAAAATAGGAACTACACTACAAGTCCTGACATGCCACGGTGTGTGTACTGTGTCTGTGTTTGCTTTTGTGTGTCTATGTGTAATGTTACACATGTGCTGGGTGGATTGTAGGCCATGTGCAGTGTAAAACGTTCCCTACAAAGGATAATGTGATTGTTGCACAAAATGGTGGGGTCACTTCAGATTGTCTTTGCACCCCAGATACCTCATGATTTCCGGGTATAATGGGGAACATACATCTACATCCTTCGAAGCTCATGAGGTCTGCCCAGCAACAGCGCATGATCTGCCCTTGCCTGGTGTGTTGTGCTGGGTGTCGCTTTGCAATAGTGGGAACGGCTCTTTAAAATTTAACTGAACTTGTGACTATCAGAAATACTTTATCAGTTTCGCCTGCTCCCTCCCTTTAATACACATTTTTTCAAAGCACTGCATTGAACTAGCCATGGGTTTTTGAAAAAGCACTGTGCTCGGTACTTACCAACTCATTCCCTGTGATCTGCATCAGCCAAACTGGTGTCTGTTCCTAGATTCAACTGAGGAGGAAGAAGCTAAGAGCTAAGAACCCCTAAGGCCTGGAATGATCTCTGTTTGCATATCAAAGCCCAACATAATTTTTGGGCCTTTAGGAAGGCCCTCAAAACATGTTCTTTGTTACACTCAAACTGTTAGATCTATTTGGTCTCCTTTCCTGAGCTAGCGCCAAGACGCCCTCGGGGGCAAGCGATGGCTCTATAAAAATATCTAACATAACAATACAAAAGGATCAAATGCAAGCATTCAAAGATTCGATCTGCTCAGAGTGGGAAATATTTTTAATTTTAAAGAAAGCCTGTTTGGTTTGTCTTGGCTTCTCGTTGGTGCTTCCAACTTAGAAAAATACTTTCTGAAATCAGCAAATAGTTATAACTTGTCTAGAACTGAAGGAGAAGCTCTACCGAAGCAGCACAGGGGACATTTTCCAGGATTAGAGCTATCTATATCCTTGTTTCTTTCAGGTCTAAGAGAATGCTGGGGACTATATTTGCTGATTGACCTATCCAAGCAGAAGAAGAGAATGCTGTATCGCCCAAAGTGCGGAGATGATGCTAGCCTCTGGCAAAGATGACTAGAGCAAAGCCCACCAGACTAAATATTTCAAGGAGATCATTTCATGGACACGAGAGGACCACGAGGCTCGAGGATCTTGCAGATCACTTGCTACAACCAAAGGCACTGAATTTAATGCAAGAGGGTCGCAGACCTTCCAGGACTTTGAGTGTGATGAGGATCCAATGTTCACCGACCTGCCCGGCTAATATTATCTATGTGGAAGTTGGTATTTTCCCACTTTACCCAGGATAGTAGAATAGCATCATGATGACTGAGGCTGATGGCCTTGATTCTGTGACCAATGGTCCCTGGACTACAGCCCTTTTTGTTTCAAAGATGTCATGGTTCATATGTGCGAATGGATCCCAACATTAAACGTCAGTATCCAAGCTATGACTATGAACGAGCAGGTCCAGTGATGCTGCCACCAACCAAAAATCTGAACCAATGCTTGCCATTTTTTAGATCTATGCCCATGCATTTTGGTATTTCCTAGACAACTGCTTTGTGTGCTAATTCCAGTATTACCGAAGTATATTTTGATGATACTGGCTTTGTAACCTGTTAGGATCTCTGATTAGTCTCATGAACTGCTTTGGTACCTCTGAAACCCCTCAAATGGATCCCAGTGATAGAGATAATTGGGCACTTCAAGAACATTGACCCTGTGGCACTTCAGAAGAAGCTCCCATGCAAGCCAGTAGCAAAATCCAAGTTGGTTGAGAGACCCATGTCACCTGGAGCAGCTGTTTATGCATTTTGGTGCATGCTGGGATGAAACCATGTTAATCGTGTGGTCAAATTGAGGGTTCATCGATAAAGTGTAAAGGACGGTCAACCAATTAAAACAACAGGGATGCTTTGTATCATTCTGTCATGCTCTTTTGGCCCACTGACTTAGCACTGTAAACACATTGTAGAATACCAGAGACCCCAAAAGTGTTTGAGACTTTACAATATTCCACAAAATCCTACTAACCTCATAGAACAACACAGGCAACCGGAATCTACATTATATTTGTATACTGCGCCTTGCTGTGTAACCACTCAGTTGATATATGGGGGTCGCAATCGCATCTTGGGCCCAGAACACCAAAGGATCTTCTAGTTTTCGATTTGTAGCTGCTCTTATTTCCTGTGTATAAATGAAAGACCTATTCCTTTTAAAAATGTTACTCTTAAAAGACGCTGAATAGTTGTGGCCCATCATCAAGATTACCCACCATGGATAGTGCGCTCAACCCTGATGATCCAGGACCCAGAGAAAATGTGCCATAGTTCTTCTATGCTGTAGAAGCTCTTACATTGATTGATAGCTGGTCTCACAAGGGCATGATCACCCCTACTTCAACTGACGGATTTGAGGTAGAACCTGACAGTCTTCTTACCTCTGTTAGAGTTCGTCGGCATAGCTATAATCGCAGAGTCTCCCTTGCAGAGCTGTTTGCCGTCCGTGTCGGACACTTTGGTTTTGTAATTCGCATAAAGTTGGAATGTCGCTGAGGCTCCTTCATGGTTAGATGACTTCTCGTCCTTGTCTTCTGTATTTCCCACGCGCTCTGCAAAAATGTGGGAGAGAACAGGCTGCTGTGAGTGAGTATAGGTTGCACAAACGATAAGCTACCATGGAGGTTTTGTCATTGTTTAGTGAGGGAATAATGGCGTGGAACTGGGCAAACGGAGGTGAGGAGGGAGCCAGGGTCAAACCGAGCTTCAGCAACAAAGCCAGAGCTGCTGGGCAAGGACACAAAGGGCAGAGACAGGTGACTGCAGAGGACGGTTGGAAGGGAATGAGTCGTTGCAGATCACACGGAGAGTCTGTGCAGGAGTAGTGGTTTAAGCCTACAGGCCAATTATTTCAAGACTGTCCCAGAAGTACAAGGTTCTTAATTCCACAGTTGTGTTACACATTATACACAGCCCGACCATTTGCCGTCAGTCCTTTCTTTGCTCTTCAAAAAGCCCAGGAAGAAAAGGACATTCATTTTCACTAAATGCGGGTTGGGGGGTTGTGTAAGTTTTAAGAAACCGACGACTTCTGCTAGATATACAAGGGTAACATGGACCCTAATCCAAGCACGGAAAATAAACTGCAGTACACCCAGTGGGGTTGTAAACAAGCACTGGCAAAGCCAAAAGGCTTCTGCAATGCGAGAGCTATTGTCTTTGGCAATGTCTTTTAACCATGCTGTATAGAGGCCCTGCTGCTGTTCAGCATGTCTAAAAGTCATGGGAAAAAGCACTATGATGCGGTCAGTGCTGCTGCATCATAGCATTTTATTGTTGTTGCAGGAGGGGTAGGATACACATAATGGGGGCAAGCTACACAACATGAGTGGGATGGAGGGCGATTGGGGTGAAGGTAAAAAAGTGTTCTGACGTGGCCAGGGGTATCCGCATCATAGCGCTTTGTTTTGTTATGGTGGCTGGGACAATTGGAATGAGGGGCAGCAGATGGGAAACAGGTGGGAGGGAAGAACCCAACATAACAACGGGGAAGGGAGCAGACAGACAGGGGAAAGGCCAAACCAGCAGCGGCTCGTCTACTAGGGTACATGAGCGTCGCCCCCTTTCCAGCAGCGTAAAAAAAAGAACAAAGAAAATGATAATAAACTGTGGTTTGTTATCATTTTATTTTGTTTCCCAGATTCTTGGAGTGGGGCCAGGGGGATAACAGGCACCCATGGGAGTCGGTTTGCACAGTTATCACTGTGCATGAGGGTTTCGTCGGCCGCCTCAGGCAGGCCAAACAGCCAATCGCACGGAAGCTCTCTCCAACCCAGCTGCTTTGCCAGGTAGGAGATACCAAACACAGACTTCCAATCTTCCTGGGAGCACAAATCATGGGCGCTCAGGCCAATCCTGAAGCTGCTCTCATGCATAAGCGCAACTTCAGGATTGGCCGCAGGGGTTTCTGGGAGCCTGTGCCTGCAGTGGAGCCACAAAAGGAGCAGAAGACCGCCAATGAGGCAGGCGGCAGGTAAGTTCTTTTTTCTGTTAACCTTTTTTTGTTGTCGTGCCCCCCACCCTCCCACCCCGCCACTCTCCTCTGACACCGGCCGCTACTGGTGGGTGTGTGGAGAGGGTGAAACATGTGTGTTGTGAAAGTAGAAGGCAAAAGAAGAAACAAGGATGGGGATATGGGGGACGGCTTGAAATCATAAGCACTCATATGGAGTGCTTGAACCCCAAAAAAGATGGGGACATGACACATGCATGCCATGAAGAATATGAGCGATGCAAATTAGAGCAACACTGAAGCTAAGTAAGTTATGGAGGGGCTGTAAGCCCAATGTGTGTAAAGGAAATGTATCCAAGAGACAGCGCAGCGCGTGCGCTGTCTAGCTGAGACCTAATAATGGAACAGGAATGCTACCCAGAAAAATATGCAGATTGCATGGAAAAGTTTCCACCAATGTGATTTTTCTGGGCAGGGGAGTGATTAGTTGAGGTGTGAGTCCAGAACATTGGATTGTGTTCTGGGAATATTTTTGGGGTTTTATCAGGATGAGTAATGTGCTCTTGCCATGGGTGGACCATGGACATTGGGTGGGCCATTGGCATTGGCTAGGCCATTGGCATTGGCTGGTTGGCTTCCATAAGGGCACTGATGAGCTGTAAAAAAGAGAATGGGATGCTTTCCAGAGGATTTCCCAGTGACTAGGTAGTGTTAGAGAAAGTATTTCTATTCATCATTCTTGGGTCACTCACCAAAGGCTTGGTGCTACCTGCCCCCCCGTGAAGCAATAGTGGGGACCAGGAGGAGCAGAAGAAAGGAGCAGAGGGGCAAATTATGAACATTATGTGAAAACAAAACAAAAATCCATCATTTTAACTTGCAGCAGAATTTCACTGTTACTTAGTGTAGTAACTGTGGCAAATTTGTTGCCTGGCAACAGGGTTCATTTCTGTCAACTGTGGACCTCGTTGGATCCAAGTCAACCTGCAGCCATTCAGGAGCAGTGGCACGCAAGAACTGGAAACGGCAACAGGTCTCCTTTTGAGAATATTGCCTCTGTTATTGCCTGTTGTTCCAGCTGGACAGCATGGGCATTGTAAACTTTGAGAATGATTTGTAGCCATGCTGTATAGCAACATGACTAAAAATAATAATAAAAACGAACTATGATGCATCCAGCGCTAATGCACTTTTGATTTTGGAGCGGAGTGGCATTGTGTGTAGTGGAATAGAGTGGCTGTGTGTCATGGAATGGAGTGGAAATGTGGGGTGAAGTGTGGAATTATGTGGCATGACGTGGAATTATGTGGTGTGGATACGAATTATGTGATGTAGTATGGAATTGTGTGGCATGAAATTGTATGACATGGAATTGTGCAGTGGTAAGTGGAGTGGAATGAAAGGGCATGGAATAAAATATGTGGCATGGAGTAGAATTAATTGGCATGGCATGGAATTATGAGGTGTGAAATTTTGTTGCATGGCTTGAAATTGTGTGGCCTGGTATTGGGAGATTGTGTTGCATGGAATACAATTCTGTGGGGTTGCATTATGTAGTGTAGGGTGGAATTATATTAGGCAGGCATGAATTGTGTGGCGTGCCATGGAATTGTGCTACGTTGATTGGCGTGGAATTATGTGGCATGCAGTGGAGTTGAATGAAATATGTGGTATGGAGTGGAATTATGTGATGAGTTCAATTAAGTGGTGTGAAATTGTGTGGTGTTGAGTAAAGTGGAATTAGCTGTTGTGGAGTGGAGTGGAATTATGTGGCATGTAGTGGAATTATGTGGAATGTAGTGGAATTATGTAACGGAGCAAAATGATGTGTCACACAGTGGAATTATGTGGAGTGGATTTTATGTAGTGGATTCGAATAATGTGGCATTGGATTACATGCCATGTAGTGAAAGTATGTGGCAAGGTGTTGAATTATTTGGCATTGGATTGTGTGGTATGGAATTGTGCGGTGTGGAGTAGAATTGTGTGAGGTGGAGTGCAATTGTGTGGAGTGGAATTATGAGACATGGATTGCAATTATGTGACGTGGTTTGGAATCAGTGGTGTGGTGTGGAATTATGTGTTATGGTATGGAGTTATGTGAGATGGAGTAGAATTTTTTGGTGTGGAATTGTGTAGTTGGGCATGAAATTATGTTTTACAACGTGGAATTTCTTGGTGTGGAATTATGCTAGGTTGAAAGGAGAGGAATAATGTTGACTGAAATTATGTGGCATGGAGTGGAGTTATGTGGTGTGGAATTGTGTGGCATGGAATAATGTGGGTTGGTGCAGAGTGGAATTATGTAGCGTGGTGTGCAATTATGTGGTGTGGAATTGTGTGGCATGGCATTGTTTTTATTTTTTATTGGAGTGGAATTATGTGGCGTGAAATAATGAAGCCTGGAATTGTGTGGTATGGAATAGTGTGGCATGGAATTGTGTGGCATTGAGTGGAGTGGAATTATGTGTCATGGAGAGGAATTATGTGGTGTGGAAAGGATTGGAAATCTGTGGAGTAGAACTATGTGGCATGGAATTATGTGATGTAGAATTATGTGTCATGAGTTGAATTATGTGGCATTGAATTGTGTGGTATGGAATTGTGTGGTGTGCAGTAGAATTTTATGATGTGGAGTGCAATTGTGTGGAGTGGAATTATGAGAAATGGAATGCAATTGTGTGACGTTATTTGGAATCAGTAGTGTGGTTTGGAATAATGTGGTATGGTATGGAATTATGTGAGATAGAGTAGAATTATTTGGTGTGGAATTGTGTAGCTGGGTGTGAAATTGGGTGGTAGGACGTGCAATTGTGTGGTGTGGAATTATGCTTTGTTGAAAGGAGAATAATAATGTTGAGTGGAATTATGTGGTCTGAAATTGAGTGGCATGGCATGGAATTATGTGGGGTGGCGCAGAGTGGAATTATGTAGCATGGAGTGGAATTATGTGGTGTGGAATTGTGTGGCATGGCATTGTGTTTTTTTATTTGAGTGGAAATATGTGGCTTGAAATAATGCAGCATGGAATTGTGTGGTGTGGAATAGTGTGGCATTGAATTGTGTGGCATTGAGTGGAGTGGAATTATGTGTCATGGAGAGAAATTATGTGGTGTGGAGTGGATTGGAAATATGTGTAGTGGAATTATCTGGCGTGGGAATATGTGATGTGGAATTATGTGGCATGGAGTTGAATGATGTGGTGTAGAATTATTATTATTATTAACATTTGTTAGGCGCAAAATGAATCATCCCCAAGAAGATTTCTTGGCACCAAAATATTAGAAGAGCCGAGGGGAGACAATTGATTAGTGACTGAACATTCAGATTTTAAGACTAATTTTAAAATGCCCTATTGTGGGGCAAGCGCTATGTCGTCTGGTAACTTGTTCCAGTGGGAGGGAGAAAGATGCAAACATGAATGACCTCCCATTCTGATTTTATTGATCCTCCTAGGGCACAACAAAATTGAGTGGCATGGGCTGGAATTGTGTGTGGAGGAGTGCAATTGGGTGGAGTTTAATTGTGTGGTGTGGAGTGGAATTATGTGGTGTGAAGTGGAATTATGTGGTGTGAAGTGAAATTGTGTGGCATTGAGTGGAGTGGAATTATGTGTCATGGAGAGGAATTATGTGGTGTGGAAAGGATTGAAAATCTGTGGAGTAGAACTATGTGGCATGGAATTATGTGATGTAGAATTATGTGTCATGAGTTGATTTATGTGGCATTGAATTGTGTGGTATGGAATTGTGTGGTGTGCAGTAGAATTTTATGATGTGGAGTGCAATTGTGTGGAGTGGAATTATAAGAAATGGAATGCAACTGTGTGACGTTATTTGGGATCAGTAGTGTGGTGTGGAATAATGTGGTATGGTATGGAATTATGTGAGATAGAGTAGAATTATTTGGTATGGAATTTTGTAGCTGGGTGTGAAATTGGGTGGCAGGACGTGCAATTGTGTGGTGTGGAATTATGCTTTGTTGAAAGGAGAATAATAATGTTGAATGGAATTATGTGGTGTGAAATTGAGTGGCATGGCATGGAATTATGTGGGGTGGCGCAGAGTGGAATTATGTAGCATGGAGTGGAATTATGTGGTGTGGAATTGTGTGGCATGGCATTGTGTTTTTTATTTGAGTGGAAATATGTGGCTTGAAATAATGCAGCATGGAATTGTGTGGTGTGGAATAGTGTGGCATTGAATTGTGTGGCATTGAGTGGAGTGGAATTATGTGTCATGAGGAGAAATTATGTGGTGTGGAGTGGATTGGAAATATGTGTAGTGGAATTATCTGGCGTGGGAATATGTGATGTGGAATGGAGTTGAATGATGTGGTGTAGAATTATTATTATTATTAACATTTGTTAGGCGCAAAATGAATCATCCCCAAGAAGATCTCTTGGCACCAAAATATTAGAAGAGCCGAGGGGAGACAACTGATTAGTGACTGAACATTCGGATTTTAAGACTAATTTTAAAATGCCCTAAGGTGGGGCAAGCGCTATGTCGTCTGGTAACTTGTTCCAGTGGGAGGGAGAAAGATGAGAAAATGAACGACCTCCCATTCTGATTTTATTGATCCTCCTAGGCGACAACAAAATGAGTGGCATGGGCTGGAATTGTGTGTGGAGGAGTGCAATTGGGTGGAGTTTAATTGTGTGGTGTGGAGTGGAATTATGTGGTGTGATTAGGAATTATGTGGTGTGAAGTGGAATTGTGTGGCATTTAGTGGACTTGTGTGGAGTGCAATGGAGTGTCAATATATGGCGTGGAGTGGAATTATGTGGTCTTGACTGGATTAGAAATATGTGGAGTTGAAATATGTGGCATGGAGTTGAATTATGCGGCGTGGAATGCTATGACACAGAACTAAATTATGTGTCACAGAATTGAGCAGTGTGGAATGCACGTACAGTGCAATTATGTGATATCGAGTGCACTTGTGTAATGTAGATAGGAGTCGAATTATGTGACATGGAATTGTGTGGCATGATATTGTGTGGCATTGAGTGGCGTGGAATTATGTGGTGTGGAGTATATGAGACATATGTGAAGTGGAATTATGTGGCATAGAGTGGAATTATGTAATGTGGGATTATGTAGCATGGAATTTTGGTGTGTTGTGTGGAATTGTGTGGTGTGGAAGTGGAATTGTGAGACATGGAATTTTGCGGGAGTGCAATTGTTAGATATGGAGTGCAGTTGTGTGCTGTGGAATGACATTTTGTGGAGTGGAATTATGAGGTATGGAGTGGAATTCTGTGAAGTGGTGTGGAACTATATGGCATGGAGTAGAAATATGTGGCATGGAATTGAGTGGCATGATGTGGAATTGTGTGGCATGGAGTAGAATTGTATTGCATTGAGTGGCGTGGAATTATGCGGTTGGGACTGGAGTGGAATTATGTGGATTGGATTTATGTGGCATGGGGATGGAGTGGAATTATGTGGCCTTTAGTGTAATCAAGTGACGTAGAGTGGAATTATGTGCCATGGACGGAATTGTGTGACGAGGGATTGTGAAATGTGGAATTGTTCGATGTGTAGTGGAATTGTGTGATGTGGTGTGGAATTGCTGGGCGTGGAATTGTGTGGAGTGGAATGGTGTGAGTGAAATTGTGTACAGATGGAACAATAGAAAGCAAAGAATACCCACATAGTTTTGGAAACACTCAGGAAGAGAGGACAAAGGCAATAAATATAAGTAGTCAAATTAAACAGCATGTGGTGAAAAGAAGAGTGTTTGCTTATAAAGAAAACGTGTTTGTGGAAACTTGCTCAGACTTGAGTCATGGGCATAATACTTCTGACATTTGCAACCATTGCTAATGATCCGAAGTCAATGTGTCTGCTTGGAATGTGGCTTCGACATCTTGGAAACACAGGCAGTGGCGTGTGATGTGTGAAATATACTTGTGTGTGTTAAGTAAATGACAGAAGGCATGGTTTTAAATACAGGTATTCTGGCTATCACAAATGAGAAGAGATGAATATAAAAATGTTTGCGCTTTCAAAGTACGTACATTCTAAATAGCCATCCAGGTACATGGTTTTTAAAATAGGGCAACGTGTTGGATGTTTTAGCCAAAGTGGCAGTGTAAGTACCTTTCTTACAATTGGGTAACAGTTAGAGAAATTAGTCACATGGCCAGTTGATGGTGTGTGTGCTAATGTTTAAAGTAAAGACTGAAAGGAGTGGGGAGGATGGCAGGGGCAGAAACACGGAAAAGTGGTGGGTGGGGGAAGGAAGAAGAAATAGTACCTGAATAGCTTGAGTGGTGGACGCACTGTAATTAAAATGAATCAAACTGTGCTAAGTGATCAGGGCCGGCTTTATGGCAGTGCGACTGGTGCGACCGCACTGGGCGATGACCTACCTGGAGAGGTTGCGCTCAACCTTGGGGGGGGGGGGGTGCTGTGCTTAGCAATAATTTATGATTTTAAAACACCTTCTGAAGAATTCCTTGTGCACCCAGCTTTCTGGCAGCAACAAAAAAAGTCAGTACAACTCTTGGGATTAATGTTCCTTTTAGAGAGAGAGTCCAGAGATTTCTCTAGTAGCATAAAGTAGCACAGAGGGTTAAAATGCATGCTGCAAAGAACAGGTACGGTGCAGATCCCAAATCTGTCTTTTGTATGGACAGCAGAGTGGATTGTTGCTTTTGTCGCAGAGATCCTTGTGTTACCGCAGTACATAAGATAAATCACTAATATAGAACAATGACTGTCACAAACTGTCATCAAACAGCAGAAAGTGCACAGTACATAAGATAAATCACTAATATAGAACAATGACTGCCACAAACTGTCATCGAACAGCAGAAAGTGCACAGTACATAAGATAAATCACTAATATAGAACAATGACTGTCACAAACTGTCATCAAACAGCAGAAAGTGCACAGTACATAAGATAAATCCCTAATATAGAACAATGACTGTCACAAACTGTCATCAAAGAGCAGCAAGTGGGAGGTGGCTCACTGGGGTTTTTCATCTGTACTGTGAGCCTCGGTGTGTTATTCTCTTGGCTGTAACATGTCTCATTCAATTACAGCCTCTATGGTTGTGCTCATACTGCAGACTCAAAGGGGCTCATTTACAAGCCCCTTGCGCCACTGGTGTATCACTTTTAATATGGGAAAACCTGATGTACCGGTATCGCAAGGGGCTTGTAAATAAGCCCCAAAGTGTTGTTTGGTGGAAGAGTCTTCTGGAAACTTACCTTCCTCTCCATTAGCATTTTGTTTTTTGCTCCGCATTTTAGCATGCCAAGAAGACATTCTTTCTTCACTGGACACCATGACTTTTTGGTCCCAACCAGGCGAATGTGCATCTGGGTTTCGGGGCGCGGGCCTTGAAGAGCTTATATACCAGGTACGCTTTGCAACAAGATCTGAAAATGAGGATATGGTATGATATTTAAGGTATGAATGCATAGGACAGACACGTTATAAAGGGCCATGGTAAAGTTTATTCTTTTTAGTTCATGGGTGTATGGTGGTACAAAACCAAGGTGTGAGGACCCAATATGAAAAATAATTATTAGAAGAAACTCACCTCTCAACTCAAACCTCTTCAGCATGTCTATGAGGGTCCTCGCTCTCGGCGTGAAGACTATCTCCTTCCTCACAATCATCCTCAGGTACATGTAGGGTGGCACTGGGTAGGAGAAGTTGAGATGGTTTCTGCTTACTTGGGAAGAGCTGCCTCCACTCTGGTGGTACATGCACGACCACTGCTGCAAAGGTTCCTATTGTGGGTGAAGAGAAGAGATTACCAGCTAGAGTCCGTTAGTGTAGCCAATGGTTGAGTGGTCTTTTACCACAGATTTTGACTCTCATAAACTGATAGTGGTCGGGCATAACCACTCACAATGTAATCATTTTATCATATGTGAAAGGATGAAAAGCTGAGTTGAAGCTGCTAGAATTCCAACTTGTGCCCTGCAGATTGTATCTTTTATCATGGTAACATATCAGGGGCGACTAGCACGTATGTGCACCGGAGGGAGGGGGGGTGCTGGCAGGCAACTAAGTGGTAGGTGGGTGGGTGCATGCATGCGGGTAAGGCGAGTGGCAAATAATAAAAATAAAATTAACTTGCCTTGCCTGCTGCACGTCATGCAGAGTATGTTGTGTCTCCTCTTAGCGCCACCGAGACTCTGCTTGGGCTATTTTAATGTAACCCACATCTATATTCGGATTTTTAGGTTTTGCCTAGCAAATGCGTACGAAGTACGCATGCGCTAGGATAACCTTATGTTTTTCTCTGTGGGGTCGGGTATCCGCCCCCTCCTCCCATTGGCTAGCTCCATAAATGGAGGCTAGCCATTGTGAGAGGGCTCTGTCCGTCAATCCCGGACCAGATTCGGGGGCGTTCCCGAGAATTTTTCTCTTTTGGCTACGTCAGCCGAAAGCCTGTTCTCGTCAACGCCCCCGAATCTGGTCCGGCATTGAGCCGGCACCCGCCTTCCTGCTCGAGTGGGCGTGGTCGCCTTTCCCGCCCCCTCTCCCGCCCCTGGAAATAGGGGACGCATATACAACTAGACCTATTTCATTAACTAGGCAAAACCTAAAAAACCACAGGTATGCAAATAGCCACGTGCATATGACTAAAGGTAGTTTTTTCATTGAGATGTGGGCTGTCCGTCATTTTGGACCGGATTTTCGCTTTTGGCCCCATGTCATGCGGCGGTGGGCCATTCCGAGGCCGACCGCCGCCGGAAGAAGTCTTCCTCTGGTAAGTGCTTGCTGCGTCTCATGTCGTCTGTGCCGTTCCGCCCCCCCCCCCCACCCCTCCCACTGTCCGTGGCTCTTTGTTTTTTCAACTTCATGTAATTCTGTGCAAAATCAGTTCGTCTTCTCGTGCCTACCAAAATGAATATGTCCTTGTAATGTAACTGGTACTCATGTCGTCCCTCCTCCCGCTGTCCGTGTCTTTGTTCGCCCCCCCCCCTCCCCCCTCTTGACTCCCGCTGTCCGTGTCTTTTGTCGGCCCCCCCGACTCCCGCTGTGTGTGTACCCGTCCCCGCTGCGAGATTTAACCCCCTCTTGACGAGATTTAACCCCCTCTGGGCCGGTCTTCCAGGCGTGGGCGGTCCAGACTCTCCTATAGTGCACGCCAGGGTCTGATGCGGGGGGGGGTCCACAGAGCCAGCTCCTAGAGGCCTCTCAGCCCGCTCTGGGCACTGGATCTGAAGCCCGGTCTCGGGACCCCTGCCCCCGCACAGCAGCCTCGTGTCAGCGCCATCCTTCCCTTCATAGCTCCTCGCGGGGTGACCAGCCTTTCCATCCCCAGGCGCTACATTCCGTAAACACAGGAGCGGGATATATGGCTCCCTGAAGACCACCTTTGCGCTGTCCTGTCACACCCCCCCTCCCCTAATACCAGGGTACGGGGGCGTGCCCGCGCACACTTCATTCATGCTGGGCCCCTCAAGGCGCTTGTTCCTTTCGAGGTGCCCCACGCATGAGACCCCTACTGTCTGGGCCCTGCCCCCACGCACTTTATAGCGGGGGGGAGGTTTAGAACTACAGGTTCCAGCATCCTTCGCGCTTCGGGCTGAGAAGCCAGGAGTGGCAGAGAAGCGAGCTCGAGGCGACGGCAGTGATGCTGCAGGGGCAGCAAACTGGGGGCGCTGTATGTAGCCAGGCCGGAGACAGCTGGGGGGTCTGACTGCAGCCGCCTCAGATGAGACCGGCCCGAGAGGCCGCTGGCAGCCCGGTTGAGTCTGCAGACTCTGAACCGCACAGGTGCTCGGGGTTGGCCAGGGTCACAGGTGAGTCAATGTGTCCCGCTCGTTGTTTGTCCTGAATTTTAACCTTTTGCTCTGAATTTCCAGTCAGTGCTCCCAATCTGCCTTCTTGCCAGGTGGTCTCCTTCGGCATACACTGGAAAGCTTAATATGTATTTTGTAAGATTGTTAACTTTTTTTCAATCTCACAATATGACCCGAGTGTGCCTTTGTGGAACGTGCTTTGAATACGGACAACGACACTGCTGTGCTCATCTTATTCAACATCTGCGTCACAGAGCACAATACAGACTTCAGGGCATTTACCAAAACTCGACAAAAATAAGTTAGGGGCATACATTCTTTTTGCTTAGTCATGATTAGATGACTTCCAGCTGTGTTGCTTCGTGAGGAAGATATTTTGGCGATAGCACGCTCAGATAGTCCTCAGATGACTGCTCGGGATACTGTTTACAACCTTCCCTTACTGACTAAATACCAATACAGCAGACCAGGCCTTAGCACGACATGAACAACTTAATTTCCAACTGCTGCCTTCGATAAAGCCGTCTCTCTGTGAAAAAACATACGTTAACAAAAATCATCTTGACTATGGAATAAATATACATCTGAAGGTGCAGACTGGGATGTGTCAAAGACGGAGGGCCAGCATTCTACAGCTTTGAAGACTCGCAGCTACTTTCATAATGAAAGACAGAACCTCCACCGGTGGACCAAACCAGCACTGGCTAAGCCAATCGGTCTGGCATTGGCTGCAAGACTTTGCCTATGTCAATGCTTGTTATCTTTTTTCCTCCCCGCTCCTTCTAACGGCCGTCGAGGTACTTCAGTATCCCTGCTGTTATTCTGCCCCCCCCCCCCTTTGTACCTGGGGGGCCAGGAAGGCGGAGGCTACTTCATCACCAAGGACATTAGGCCAGAATTAGCCAGACGTCCTTTTCCTGTCCTCTTGCAGCCTGTCCACTCCCAGCCTGTTCTCTCCCAGCCTGCCCTCTCCCAGTTGCCCTCTCCCAGCCTGCCCTCTCCCAGCCTGCCCTCTCCCAGCCTGCCCTCTCACAGCCTGCCCACTCCCAGCCTGCCCTCTCGCAGCCTGCCCTCTTGCAGCCTGCCCACTCCCGGCCTGCCCTCTCCCGGCCTGCCCTCTCCCGGCCTGCCCTCTCCCGGCCTGTCCTCTCCCGGCCTGTCCTCTCCCGGCCTGTCCTCTCCCGGCCTGCCCACTCCCAGCCTGTTCTCTCCCAGCCTGTTCTCTTCCAGCCTGCCCTTTCCCAGCCTGTCCCCTCCCTGCCCTTTCCCAGCCTGTCCTCTCCCAGCCTGTCCACTTCCAGCCTGCCCTTTCCCAGCCTTTCCCCTCCACGCCCTTTCCCAGCCTGTCCACTTCCAGCCTGCCCTCTCCCAACCTGCCCTCTCCCAGCCTGTCCCCTCCCTGCCCTCTCCCAGCCTGTCCCCTCCCTGCCCTCTCCCAGCCTGTCCTCTCCCTGCCTGTTGTCGTGTCCCGGCGGCAGCAGGCAGCAGGCAGGAGCGTGCACTGCGTCCCCGAAGTAACAGCCCTAAAGCAAGCAAGAAGTACGCCCCCCTCCCAACAATCCCTGTTAGGTAGTGGAAACTGTCCAAACTGGGGTGCAGACAGCCCCTCTCACCTTTCGGCCAGGTACCACTGCACCAGCCGCACTACTTCCCTGCTGACCGTTCTCCACTTCAGCCCCGTCTAAATTACAATTCCTGCTTGTGACCCTTTTGCCTGCTTGTGCTTGTTTTCATGACCCTGTTGCCTGCTTGTGCCTCTGTGTGCCCCTGTTGCCTGCTTGTGCCTCCGTGTGCCCCTGTTGCCTGCTTGTGTCTCCTTTTTCGTGCCCCTGTCGCCTGCTTGTGCCTCCGTTTTTGTGCCCCTGTTGCCTGCTTGTGCCTCAGTTTTCGTGACCTTGTTGCCTGCTTGTGCCTCCGTAAGTGCCCCTGTTGCCTGCTTGTGCCTCCGTGTGCCCCTGTTGCCTGCTTGTGCCTCCGTGTGTCCCTGTTGCCTGCTTGTGCCTCCGTGTGCCCCTGTTGCCTGCTTGTGCCTCTGTGTGCCCCTGTTGCCTGCTTGTGCCTCCGTGTGCCCCTGTTGCCTGCTTGTGCCTCCGTGTGCCCCTGTTGCCTGTTTGTGCCTCCGTGTGCCCCTGTTGCCTGCTTGTGCCTCCATGTGCCCCTGTTGCCTGCTTGTGCTGTGTGGGTGTGTGTGGAAGGCTTTGTGTGGGTGTGTGTGGAGGGCTCTGCGTGGCTGTGTGTGTGGGAAGCTTTGTGTGGCTGTGTGTGTGGGAAGCTTTGTGTGGCTGTGTGTGTGGGAAGCTTTGTGTGGCTGTGTGTGTGGGGAGCTCTGTGTGGCTGTGTGTGTGGGGGGCTCTGTGTGGCTGTGTGTGGGGGGGGCTCTGTGTGGCTGTGTGTGTGGGGGGCTTTGTGTGGGTGTGTGTGTGAGGGGGCTCTGTGTGTGTTTGTGTGTGTCATTTGCGAGAGATAAAGCTAGTGGCATTGTAAATGACAATGCCATTTATTTATGTTAAAAAAAACATAAATTAAAATAATGTCAAGAGCAATGCCAATAGCTCTAACTTTAACAAAGGCAAAACCATTGCATTGTAAATGATTGTTTTACTTTAACATCACCACACGCCTGCACTGCCATTAACAAGGTTTTACTTTCAGTTTCAATCGTCCCGCTGCAGCGTCGACTTTTAACTTCCCTGCTGTGCTAACCTTGCAGCGTTTTGTCCCGCCTCTCACGACTTTAACCTAACCACCGGTCAACATGCGCAGCCACTTGGAATGATCAGCGTCGCATACTTTCACCTAATTACAGGGCTCCATTAGTCGCTCTTTCAACATGCACACGTAGGCGCTTTAATTGATTAGCGTTGCCATGGGCATAAGTGGGTTAATGAACTTCACTGCACGGCTCCCCAGTCGCCCCTTAAACAAGTCCCCTGAGACTAATGGCAACATTAAGAATATGATTATAGGGGGGAGGAGCCAAGATGGCGACTGAGACGGACGCGTAGGCTCCCGGCTCCGCAAGCCTTTGTCTCCCGCAACGATATCCTGACCCTCATCCTGTGATAGCGCGGCAGCGGGACGACTGTGAAAGTGCGCTGTTGTTGTTCGCGTTCCTCCGATGTCCCTGCCTGCCTGATAGCCGGAGATATTGATAGGATTGTTTGACGACCTTTCTAGCCCTGGAACTGGGACCTTTGTTATCGTACACCGCCGGATGCTGCTGGAGCGACGTCGGAAGGTCGAGCCGGGGCGGAGCTGGCATTCTGAAACACGCCACCTGCTGCAAGGGAAATAGACAGACCCTTATGCGGACTGTATACATCGGCCAAGTGGGAGCTCACTCTGCTACTTTCTCTTTGTGGAACGCTGAAGGTGAGCTGCGCTGCGCTGACCCCATTCCGGCACTTGCCTGGTGATCGTGGCTCACCCCCGAGTTTGCCCCCGCCTTGAGCGAAAAGGGGGAGACTCTCACTGTGGGTCGCCCATTGCTAGCGTGTCCGGACTAAACCAGCAGCTTGGACTCTAGCCTCTCAGTGCCGGCTTCGCCCATACATTCTTGTGAATCCCCTGACGGGGTGGCAATGGCGGCTGGCTCTTTGGTTGTGAGGGTGGGTGATACCTCGACTCAAGACTGGGTCGCCCCGCATGGACTTGAGCAGTGTGTTGGACCGTGTGTCACATCTCGTAACGCGGAGATGTTGGAACAACAGCCTGTGTTAACCTATGGTACTGTTCTTGCCGCTCTTGCCGATTTGAGATCCGAATGGCGAGAGGGCTCCCGAGTGCTGGGTAAGAAGCTTGACGATGCCGCACTTGCATTGGGATGTGCGCCACTAGCCTGTTTTCAACACTGCACTGATTTGCCTCCACTGATTCCTGACTGGGCTACACTGTTGCCACACGAGTGCAGGGAGGAGCGGTCTCTCGGCTGTGTTAGTGTTTGCGGACTGTCGTCCGCCTACCTCAGCGGCGTTACAGTGTTTCCTTCCCTGCCGAAGCCTGTGACCTCACCCATGGTATCGATACTTTTGTTTTTGACGCCGCTAACGCAGCTACTGGTTCCCTTTGTTGCTTACATCTCGCAAGCTTTGCTATCCCTACAATGGAATGCACATCATCGGGCGAACCTGGAAACGCCCCTCCTTTGGGTCCGTGGAACTATTTGTGACTGGCGATGTCCATTTTGTTTTTGGACACCTCTTCTCTGCCGAGTGTGGCCATTTTGTTCCTTTGTTCTGTCTGGGGCGGGTCCTCTTCGGGTGCCATGTTTAGGGGGACGCTAGCGAACTGGCCAAGGCTAGGAGATTTTTCTTTACAACTTGTGCTTGATTGGCCGGTGGGGACTCGGCCTGGGGCGCTTCCACAACACGTACTGCTGTGATATGTGATGACTCTCCCCGTTCAATTTTGTGCTTGATGCTTTCTGTTCTTGCTCTTACAAATGGGGTAGAATACAAACGTATGGCTGGGGAGACCGGGAGAATTTGGATGTGGCCCTCCTCTGGTTTTACATGATGTTCTTTTTCTCTTCTTCCTTTCTTTCGTTTCTATATTTTGGGTTCTTTATTGGGCGACAGGCACACTGCTGGGGGGGGGGAGGGGGGGGGGGGGGTAGGCTGTAGCCTCTGCATGCGTGTAGGGTGGGGGGTCGGGGGTGGGGAATTTTATTTTTCCGTCTTAGTTTCTATGGGCCTTATTTTTCTTTTCTCTCTTAAACTCTTTTCTTCTCCTGTTTCTTTCTTGGGTCCGCGGGCGGGTTTGGTACGAGGTGGGTGATGGTAGACATGGTGCATTATGGTTGCTTGATAATCCTGTTGCATATATCCTTGTGCCGCCATGCTGGCTGGGAGGTTTCTACTTTGTTTGTTAGTCTTCACGTGACGATGTTGCCCGCTCATGTCGTAAGGGGATTGTACGGACTCTCCTCTTCTTGGTTTACTATCTTAAAAATATTTTATTCTAAAAAATAAAAAATTTAAAATTAACCTTCATTACTCCTGTTTCTCAGTAACACGGTGATATCCAGTGTAACTCTAATTGATTGTCATTTTGTACTGATGTGCTACTGAGTCGCCGCATTGCTTGCACAAGTGCTTCAAATGGTATCGTGGCCGGCCGGATGGTTGTGGGCCCGTATTTGTTCTTCTGCTATTGCACAATAAAGGTTTTCAAAAAAAAAAAAAAAAAAAAAAAGAATATGATTATAAAAATTGCCGGGCTGTTCCTCAAGTGAAGGAATGTATGTGTATTGTTAATGTATGGATCCTGTAGGGCCGTGATGGGTCCTTACAGATGGGCATCCATTTTGTTGGATTACTCTTTGTCTTTGTAATAAGGGAGCAATGTTATGGAGAAATTACTTGGAATGTGGTGGTTTCAGGTCCTCCTGCACAAAATGCCTCTTTGTCCCCAGTGCACGAGGAGAGAAACGTACAGATGTATGTGGTAGTTGGGGCAGTTGTTGTAGGTCTCATCAAGCCATGCTTGACTCTACCCACCTACATGAATAAAAGTTACTCTATCAATCTATGTGTTTTACTGCCCATCATTACCAGCCCTTATTTTGCTGAGGAGCCTTTGGTTCTGTGCCCCTACCAGGTGGATGAGCCCTTTGTTCTGTGCCCCTGTCTGGCAGAAGCACCTGGGCTGGGCTCTTGTGCCCTAACTTGGTGGAAGAGCCTTTGGTTCTGTCCCTTTGTCTGGTAGAAAAGCCCTTGGTTCTGTGCCCCTGTCTGGCAGAAGCACCTTTGGTTCTGTGCACCTGTCTGGCAGAAGAGCCCTTGGTTCTGAGCCCTTGTCTGGAAGAAGGGCTCTTGGTTCTGAGCCCTTGTCTGGCAGAAGGGCCCTTGGTTCTGTGCCCCAGTCTGGTAGAAAAGCCTTTGATTTTGTGCCCCCGTCTGGCAAAAGAGCCCTTGGTTCTGTGCCCCTGTCTGACAGAAGCACCCTTGGTTCTGTGCCCCTATCTGGCAGAAGGGTCCTTGGTTCTGAGCCCTTGTCTGGCAGAGGGGCCCTTGGTTCTGTGCCCCTGTCTGGTAGAAAAGTCTTCAATTATGTGCCCCTGTCTGGCAAAAGAGCCCTTGGTTATGTGCCCCTGTCAGGCAAAAGAGCCATTGGTTCTGTGCCCCTGCCTGGCAGAAGAGCCCTTGGTTCGGAACCCTTGTCAGGCAGAAGTACCCTTTGTACCGAGCCCCTGTCTGGCAGAAGAGACCTTGGTTCTGAGCCGTTGTCTGGCAAAAGGGTCCTTGGTTCTATGCCCCAGTATGGTAGACAAGCCTTTTATTGTGTACCCCTGTCTGGCAAAAGAGCCCTTGGTTCTGTGCCCCTGTCTGGCTGAAGAACCCTTGGTACTGTGCCCCTGTCTGGCAGAAGTGCCCTTGGTTCTGAGCCCTTGTCTGGCAGAAGTGCCCTTGGTTCCGAGCCCCTGTCTGGCAGAAGAGCCCTTGATTCTGAGCCCTTGTCTGGCAGAAAGGCTCTTGGTTCTGTGCCTCTGTCTGGTAGAAAAGCCGTTGATTATGTTCCCCTATCTAGCAAAAGAGCCCTTAGGTTTGTGCCCCTGTCTGGCAGAAGAGCCCTTGGTTTTGAGCCCTTGTTTGGCAGAGTTGCCCTTGGTTCTAATCAGGACCGCCAAGAGGACCGCTTTCAAGGACCGCCTAGACAACAACGCACACAACTCCAAAGAACTCTTCAGCATCGTGAAAGAACTGTCCAACCCCAGCTTCAACACCAACGACATCCTACCTTCATAAGACCTGTGCGACTCACTGGCCACCTTCTTCCACCGCAAGATCACCGACATCCACGACAGCTTCAACTCCAACACCCCCACATCCACCACCGAGACCACCACCCCTGCGACTTCCACCCGCACTAGTCGCCTGACCACCTGGTCCAATGTCAGTGACGAAGACACCATCAAGACCATGAACTCTATCCACTCTGGATCCCCATCCGACCCATGCCCTCATCACGTTTTCAACAAAGCCAGTGCAACCATCGCACCCCATCTCCGGAAAACAATCAACAACTCCTTCGAGGCAGCAACCTTCCCAGAGAGCTGGAAGCACGCCGAGATCAACGCTCTACTGAAGAAACCCAAGGCGGACCCCAAGGACCTCAAGAACTTCCGGCCCATCTCCCTGCTCCCCTTCCCGGCGAAAGCCATGGAGAAGATTGTCAACAGACAGCTGACCCGCTACCTCGAAGATAACAACATCCTGGACCCATCGCAGTCCGGCTTCCGCAGCAACCACAGCACCGAGACCGCCCTCATCACCGCCACCAACGACATCAGGATCCTGATGGACAAAGGAGAAACAGCCGCCCTCATCCTTCTGGACCTATCAGCAGCCTTCGACACGGTCTGCCACAGAACCCTAACAGCATGCCTCCATGACGCCGGAATCCAAGAGAAGGCCCTAGCATGGACCACATCCTTCCTCTACGGCAGAACCCAGAGTTTCCGCCTCCCACCCTTCCACTCCAAGAACAACGAGATCATCTGCGGCGTCCCACAGGGATCCTCCCTCAGCCTGATGCTGTTCAACATCTACATGGCACCACTCGCCCGTGTCGCACAACAACATAACCTCAACATCATCTCCTACGCCGACGACACCCAGCTGATCATATCCCTCACCGAAGACCCTCACACCGCCAAAGACAACCTCCACAGAGGAATGAAGGCTGTCACCGAATGGATGAAGCACAGCAGACTGAAGCTGAATTCAGACAAGACGGAGGTCCTCATCCTTGGCTCCACCCCCTCAGCCTGGGACGACTCCTGGTGGCCAACATCGCTAGGAACAGCCCCAGAACCCACCGACCACGCACGCAACCTTGGGATCATCCTACACTCTGCCCTCTCCATGACCAAGCAAGTCAACGCAGTCTCCGCATCCTGTTTCAACACCCTCCGAATGCTCCGCAGGATCTTCAAATGGATCCCCTCTGACACGAGAAAGACTTTCACCCATGCCCTTGTCACCAGCAGACTGAACTACGGGAACGCCCTCTATGCAGGAACAACAACCAAGCTCCTGAGGTGGCTGCAACGCATCCAGAACGCCGCAGCACGACTGATCCTCGACGTCCCATGACGCAGCCACATCACACCCCACCAAAGAGACCTGCACTGGCTCCCCGTCAACAAGAGGATCACCTCCAAACTCCTCATTCACGCACACAAGGCCCTCCACAACGCCGGACCAGGATACCTCAATGACCGATTCAGCTTCTACACCCCCACCCGCAGCCTCCGCTCTGTCAACCTCGCCCTCGCCACAGTTCCTCACATCCGAAAACCACCGGCGGCGGAAGATTCTTCTCCTACCTCGCCGCCAAGAACTGGAACACTCTCCCCACCAACCTACGACAGACCCAGGACTGCTGGCCTTCAGAAGACTTCTCAAGACCTAGCTCGTCAATCAAGAGCAGCCCCCCCAGCGCCTTGAGACCCTCACGGGTATGTAGCCGCTTTACAAATGTATTTGTTGTATTTGTTTGTTGTTCTGAGCCCCTGTCTGGCAGACGCACCCTTGGTTCTGTGCCCCTGTCTGGAAGAAGAGCTCTTGGTTCTGTGCCCCTGTCTGATAGAAGCACCCTTGGTTCTGTGCCCCTGTCTGGCAGAAGAGCCCTTGGTTCTGTGTCACTGTTTGGCAGAAGCGCCTGGGCTCTTGTGCCCGTACATGGTGGAAGATCCCTTGGTTCTGGCCCAGTGTAATCCACCCACCCACCCAAAGTGCTCAGAGTAAGTCACAAGTCGGTAATGCTGCAAATGTAAGGATTCCTCTGGAATCTGCATACGGCCATCTTACCTTTCCTTTTGTTCGGCTCATTTCATAACCCTTCATGGTGATTCCACTGTTGGTAATAAAAAAAATACAAAAGTAAATGGTTACTCTAGCCAAATGAAGCGTTCTTCTGTCATCTAAACAGTAAATCATAAGAAAATGAGTTTAACATACCTGGTTGGTTGGGACTCTTGTGCACTGTATGTGCTAATTCACATGGTTTTGAACCCACCCCCCTTGCTGATATTAAGATGCAATATACACTCAAGTGTGGGTAACAAGTAGATGTCTTTAAAATAAGTCCAGGTGATGTTGCTTGAGCGAATCTAGAACTCTGGCCTGAGCTTTGGAAGTAGTTAGCAATGAAGGAGTCATATGCCCAGGGGCATCTTGTGTACGGGGCAAACCTCAGCCCAAGAAGACTGCTTTGAAGAGCTCGAAGAATGAGCTGTCTGCTGTCTATATATTCAGGTTTTTGCATATCATGATAATTACTTAAACAATATATTACCATTATTGTTATAATAATAATTTCAGATCCTCTCTGTACCTTTTTGCCATTTCTGGTGGAATCTGGTCCAAGGTCACAGTAGTTCTATATATTTTTCATCACTATATAAACAAGACAGAATGAAAGGACTCCTCAATAGATTGCCCTTTATGCAGTGTGCAGTAAAGGATGCAATAGGTATTGCAGGTGGATTCAAAAATCACACAGTGCTTCTGCATTCTTAGGCACCTGGCAAGCTAAACACTGAGAAAAGGCTCTGTGATCATGTCCTTTAGCCCAGTCCAAACGGCCTGGGGGGGTGGGGGGCACACACCAGTGGTGACAGCTGGCAGAGGCAGGGGTGGGCCGGCGGGGCGCAAAACGGCCTCCAAACGCCAGGGCGAAGCAGCAGGGGGGTCCGCGGCGGCCTGCCCTCCATCGCGGGATCGGGCAGGAGCTGTTCTGGAGTGCGAGTTTGTGCCTGGTGTGAGAGGGAAGGGTGCGAAGCGAGTGCTGAGTGAAGTGCGGAGAGCTGTGGTTGAAGTGGTGGATGAGGAGCAATTGGACTATGACGAGGGTGATGATGAGTTGGAAGAAGGGGAATTGCGTGAGGAAGGTTGTTTGGGGTCGGATGCAGTGGCAACAACAAAGGTTGGTGTGTTACAGGGGACACAGACCGGTGCCAGTCGGGTCGCGCAGGTGGGACTGAAGACGACGGAGGCCAGATGGAAGGACTGGGTGGTGCCCAGCAAACTCTCAGGTGAGGGCGCATGGTGGGATGTGTGGGAAGATGGGGCAAAAGAGGGTCGTAAGAAGGTGTGCAGGTCAGTTAGGGTAGGCGATTGGTCTGTCAGAGACGGAGGGGAGGAAGGGGGTTCTGGGGCAAAATTGGGGGATGGAAAAGCACAGATGGTGGTCGCCAGTGTGCAAACTGATAAACCTGAGGAACCTGAGAAGCATAAGAAGAAGTGGCCTTATATGGGCTTGGCGATGCCACTTGGGTCTCATTTGTCGGAGAAGACGAGGTCAAGGATATGGAAGCATGAGTACGTCGATGTCTTTAAACTGTTGCACAGGGAGATTCAGGCTAAAGAGGGGTCCAAGGAGGAGGAGTGGGAGTTGATGTGGCGGCCGAGGGTGCCTGTTACGATGGAAAATTGGACGTCGGCGTTTCTGATTTATGCCAGTATTTATTGTGAGAAGCATGGGGACAGGGCGATAGCTCTTTTCAAATATATGGATGTCATCTGGAAAGTTCAGTTGTATTTTGGAGGATTTGCCTGGCTCAGTTATGACGCGGAGTTCAGTCCCAGGATTAGTGTTAACCCGGACAAACCTTGGGGGGACATTGATCAGGAGCTTTGGGTGCAATGGATGTCATCTACCTAGGTGGCGGAATCTACTCACACGGCGAGTGGCCTTCCGGTTGCCTACCCGTCTTTTCAGTCGCGTCCCGCCCAGTCTGGGGCAGATGGTCTGGGATCTTCCGCGGGGACAGGGAGTCAAGCTACCTACACAGGGACTGCTGGTCAGCAGCCCAAGTCTGGGGGAGTCACAATCGGTGCATGTTGGAATTTTAATAAAGGCCTCTGCACGCGACACCCCTGCAGATTCAAGCAGGAGTGTTCCAAGTGTGGGGGCGTCACCCGGTTACGCAGTATTTCACGCTGGCCACTCCTTCCGAGCAGTGGAGGATTACAAAGGGGACAGTCTTGGCCAAAGGGCCCCTACTCCGGTTGATGTGGTGGCCATGGGTCCATGGCTCTCTCGGTACACTGATAGAGAGGTGGCTTTGAAGTTGCATTGGGTGTTTTACAGAAGGTTTTCGGGTAGGGTATCATGTTCCTCAGGAGAGAAGGTGGGCGGAGAATCTGAGGTCTGCGAAGGAATTGCCGAAGGCGGTGGAGGAGAAATTGCAGAAGGAGGTGAGGGAAGGCAGGATTGCTGGCCCGTTTGACGTGTGGCCTATGTCGGACCTGATTATTTCACCTTTGGGTGTGGTACCTAAGAAGGAGCAGAGGGAGTTCAGGCTGATCCATCATTTGTCATGGCCGGAGGGGAGTTGGGTGAATGATTTCATTGTGGAAGAGCACTCCAGGGTGCTGTATGCGTCAGGCGATGATGCCATTGGGTTGGTGCGGAGGTGTGGACGGGGGCGGAATTGGCCAAATGTGACATCAAGTCGGCCTTTCGCCTCCTTCCCATTTATCCGGCGGACTTCTCTTTGCTCGGGATGCAGTTTGGGGGGGTCATCTTTGTGGACAGGGTCTTGCCGATGGGGTGTGCGATTTCTTGTGCGCTCTTTGAGACTTTCATTTCCTTTCTGCAGTGGGCCTTTGTGGACTGGAGTGGACACCGGCTGGTGTCGCACTATTTGGATGATTTTCTGTTTGTAGGACGCGGAGAGACTGGTGAGTGTGGAAGGGCGTTGGCGCAGTTACAGAGTTTAGCACAGTTGTTTGGAGTTCCTTTGGTGCCTGAGAAGACGGCAGGGCCCGGTTGCTGTTTGACCTTTTTGGGTAACGAGCTTGATTCACTGTCATGGCAGGCGCGCTTGTCGGAGCGGAAGGTGTTGGCAATCCGGGTGTTTCTGTTGCAGGTGGTGGAAGTCCGGAAGATTGATTTGCTGTCAGTGCAGCGTCTTCTGGGTTTGCTGCACTTTGCGTGCCGGGTAGTGAGGGCAAGGAGGACGTTTTGTAGGTGCCTTGGCATGGCCATGTCAGGTGCGGTGCTCCCTCACCACAGGGTCCGAGTCGCTTTGGGGGTCCAGTCAGATCTCCGAGTTTGGCTGGCCTTCTGGATGACTTCAATGGGGTATCGATGGATTTTGGACATGATAAGATGGTGTGGCAGGTGCAGCTTTATTCGGATGCAGCAGGTGCAGCTGGTTTTGGAATTTTCTGGGACGGGAGATGGTGTGCAGAGCAGTGGCCGGTTCATTGGTTGCGGCAGAGAAGGAGCATTGCCTTTCTGGAGTTCTTTCCATTGTTGGTGGCGATGCAGGTTTGGGGGCCGGAATTTCAGAACATATCTGTGCTTTTTCATGTGGATAACAGAATGGTGGTGAATTTGGTGAACAACCAGAGGGTGAGGGATTTGCGGGTGCTGCGCTTGCTGTGAAGCTTCATGCTGCTGTGTTTGCGTTTCAATGGGCTGTTTCGCGCGCAACATGTCCCAGGTGCGAGCAATGACATTGCGGATGCGTTGTCTCGTTCGCAGTGGCAACGTTTCAGGAGGCTCGCACCGGGAGCGGAAGCTTGCAAGACCAAGGTGCCGGAGGGTATCTGGGCCTGGGGGGAGTGAGAGTTGTGGAGTTGGTTGAGAAATCCATAGCAGACTCCACAAGGCGCTCCTACAGATTGGCGTGGTCTGAATTCAGTGCTTTTTTGGGTTGGACCAGGAGCACATGGCGTATGCCTGAAAGTGACTGTGAGCAAGGTGTGTTTCGTTTTGTGCTACATTGTATGGATAAGGGGCTGTCCCAGACCACGATTTCAGGCAAACTGGTAGGGATTTCCTTTTACAGCATGGTTTATTTGGGTTTCGATCCAGCTAGGTCCCCTTTACTGAGTAGAATTAGGAGGATTGGGCAGTGGCGGTCTCGTTGTTGTGAACGCTACGTGCGCAAATGAGTTTGGGGGGAGGGTGTTGAGGGAGTTGTTGGGGGCATCCGTTTTGGCACGGTTTCTGGTTTTTGCTGTGGTGCTAATCTCTTTTTCTTCGTAGGTTGCGTCCGGGGGCCAGGGGCCAAGACGGTTACCTGGATCGTTGGGCACTCCTTGGTTCACTGGACCTCAAAATATGCGGACAGACAGGTATACGGCCGTAGCATTGGACTGAGGAGCAGCCATCATGAGGTCCAGTGGTGGGGTAAGAGTGGCATTCGTTGGGGCGATTTGCTGCCCTGGCTGAGTAGGAAGGTGGAAGGTGGCCCAGCTGGGTTGCCCGGACACGATTGTGCTCCATTTGGGGGAAAATGACTTAGTCAAGCAGTCGGGAGTGGCGTTACTACATTTGATGCAGCGGGATTTGGAAGCCATGAGGAGCAATCTGGCTGGCGCCTGCATTGTTTGGACAAAGTTTGTGCCACAACGTGTTTGGAGGGGGGCATTGAAGCCGGCAGCCATTGAAAGAGCGCGGCGTAAGTTGAACAGGGCCATGAGACTTTTTTTGTGCCGAGAAAGGGATCAAAGTCATTGCTCACACAGGCCTGAGGCTGGAGGAATCTCTTCTTTTCCGAGACGATGGAGTGCACCTTTCGTACATGGGAAATGCGTATTATTTAATGGAAATGCGGTATGCTATCAGTCTGTTGTGGAATGAGTCTATCTGGTGTCGGCGTGACTGAGACGAAAGGTGCACTACTTGGGTGGGGCAGGTAACCGCCCTCCGGGGGTTCCATGGTTGGCGGTACTTGGGAGGGGTGGGGAGTCCATGACGGGCAGAATCACCCTTCCGGGGAGGGGATACAGGTGCAGGATGGGGGGGAGGCAGGCAGGAGTGCAATGACTGTAGATGTTGGAGGAGGTTGAATGAGAAGGGTGGAAATGAATGATATAAGTGAAGAGGTTGTGGCGTGAATTGGGGAGTTGAGTAAGTGGAAGATGAGAGTGGATGATGTGTGGAAGAATTGAGGGGGGGATTGTTAACTGTTTATGGGTGTTCTTTTGAATTGATTGTCAACCCTGTCCTAATAAATGGCCTTTTACGCTAAAGCATCAGCGTGGAGTGGTTATTGCGCGATCTGGCGGTGGCTTGCAAGGCATTCTTCGTGCATCACGTCATTTGTTGCTTTGAAGTCAGTGCTTGCTTCACACCTTGTATAAGTGTCATGTTCAGCTGTGTTTCCGATCCGTCAGTGTTATCATGCCAGGGGGGATCTTGATAAATTACTCGCAAGACACTTCTACAAATATTAAAGCAATAAGTACCATGCTCTTGTCCAGGGAGCATACATTTTGCTATCAAAGCATCTGACCGCGTTTCGTAAAATATTGCGCCGTTTTTTCTCAAGATCTCAGAAACGTACATGTATTTTTTAGTGCAGTGATAACTTGCACCTTCTATATAGATAAAATAGGGTGCACCACACGACCTGTAGAAAAGTTCTTTCAGGACCCTACTACATTGTGTCTGAGATCACACGTTTCTGCGAGTGAAACTTGCAATGGGAAGGTTGCAGGCAGCGGCATAGCCAATTTGTAAAGGGCCCCTAATGAAATAAAGTAAATGTCTCCAACTGCCACTGTTTGAAATGTGAAATAGCAATAATGAGGTTTGAGTGGGCCCCTCAAGCCTCTGCTCCCTAGTGCCGCTGCACCCGTGGTAGCTAGGCACCTGTTTGCAGGTGTGCTGATCCAAGTTTTCATCAGCTGCATACAAGGAAGGAAGCATTCTACGGTACTCTGGTATTCCTGCTCTTGACGCCACCAGGTCATGGGGTCACGTTATCAATCCTCTCGACCAGGTTCAATACCACACCATTGACTCTGGTCGGAAGACAAAGGTCACAAAGGTAAACCATGAGGAGGGAGTGCTGGTCGGATCCAGATCTCCATGAGCTGCAGGCGCAGCTTTTCACTCCAGACTCTTCCAGCAGCAGATGCACTTCCTTGTTCTACTGCCTGTATATTACTATAGCGTTGTAATTCACTGCCGAGGGCTTTATTCGTTGTTAAAGGCCCTGTACACATTTCCTATGATATTGTTGCAGCACTTTTCTTTTGGGCAAAATTGGGACCTATAAAGCGCTATCTGATGAATCGAGAGCCACGACTGAGGCTTCTCAACAAATCAATACATTTAAGTAGCATGAAACATGTTAGGTTCCACAACAAAGACACAGTGGTGAAGGTGTCACACCATAAAATGTCATTAAGGGTTAAGAGGTTTACAAATCCAAATCCTCAAATTAGTATCAGTAATAAATAAATGAATGCTTTTAGTAAATATGAAGTTCAAATTGATCAAAGTCGTAGAAATGAAAAGACAAATCAATATAAAGTTGTCTCAAAGGAAACTGGTTTAGTAAATCAATTCTCCCACCAAGAGAGTGTCCTACTCTGCTCTATGCTGTCTGGAAGTGGACTAAAGCATGACTCTGCAAGTTCTGGAAAGGGTCTGGTCTGCACTACCTTAAATCACACACATTCTAAGATTTACAACACCTACATATGTTTCCCATAAAATGCTACAATAATGTTAAGACACACAGAGATAATCTAGACTAATTACTTTCTCAGAATCATTCACAATGGGGCTTCTTTAAACGACCTTCAAATTTACAATTATTTGCATCATACTGAGATGCACTGGACCATCCCGTACTGTGCAGGCGTACTTTTAACATTCATTAAAATTGAATAACAGTTATCTATCATTTTTGAATAATTGCAACATTTATTGAAACATGGACCTTTGTGTTTGACCAAGTGTAACTAAATGTCTGGGGTATGTAGATCGTTGAATGATTTTTTATTCTGAGGAATGCCCTCCTGTATCAACAGCTCTCTTTCTTAGGGGCCGAAAGGGCAACGTTCATATTGCAGGTTTGGCTTAAACATTTCATTAACTGCAAGTGTTTAAAAATGTGACCTGCCTTATTAGCCTTTGGTTCACCCTAATTATCGTTCCTGTTAAAAGTACTGTCTCCAAATAGTAGGTAGTTGTCCTATAAAAGCAAAGTAGGGGTCTTAAAGCGAATCAGTTCTTATGAGAAGGCGTTGCTGTTTCTTACAGTGTAAGGCAAGAGACCAACAGGGTCAGTCAATAGGGGAAACAGCTATCCAAGCATAGTAAGTAGTATCCCCCAAATGTTGAAGTAATCTTACAGGAACCATTTTTTAAAATTTCTTTTCTCTACCTTTGATTTTTACATCTTAGCTACAGGCATATTAAGTTGTATGTTGGGCAGACGCATTGTTTCCATTATATGTTATGCTATATTAATTTGTAAAGCGCACTAATCACCTTAAAGGGTATCCAGGCGCTTAATTATACAAATGCTCATTATACTAAGAGGTGTCCTGGGCCAGCCCCTTGCTCATAATTGGAGGGGTTTGTTGCCCATCTCATATCTCTCCTCTTGAATCAATGGCTACCCCCCGTATTCCTGTGTTTGTCCAACACAGAGCATTCTGGTCTGATAGTGGCAGTCCGTCATCAGTGCCAGTGTTCGTGTTCACAATTAAGTGCCGGTGCCGAGACCCGGAAACCACTGGCTCAAATTAAGCCCTACCTATAAACCATGTTTGTGTAGGACAGGCATTTGTAATCCTCATCTTTACTAAATCATCGCTGTACAGGAGGACCCCACTTTACTTCAGGTGGACTTGCCTATCTGTGGCATCCCATACCCTGCGGTACCTTTTACACCTCACAAGCAGGAGGTGGTAATTCACATTCGGAGTCAAATCAATAGTGGCCTCTGGGTGTCCGTGTGCATTGTGGCCAATGACATCTCACCCCTTTCTATTCACCATCCCACATAATTCCACTATACAAGTACACTACACACCACACAATTCTACCCCACACAATTCCACAACTAACCATTCCATTCAACACACATAATACCCTTCCAAACCACATACATTCACTCCACTCCAAACCAAAACACATGGGTAAAAAACATTGTCATATACAACACCAATAGCTCTAACGCTCACAAATGTGAGACCGATTGCATTGCAAATGCTTGGATAGTGTTGTACTCAATCTGGGGTGAGCGAAAAAAACAAAACAGCCTGCATCACTTGCAAACTCTAGTTAGGCCACTTGCATTTAACACTCAGCATGCGCATTTTGTCATTTATGTTGCTTATTAACAATTACAAAGCATGTTTGCACTAAAATGTTATAATTCTGCTAGTTATGTGCCTTTAAAACAAAAGCGTAGTCTATTTGTTTTTTATTAGCAGTTGTTTACTCTGTTTCCGTTTAGTTCAATATTACATTTGCTAAAACGATGTTATCATCGGCTTCCTCGGCACACAACAACTTTTTTTTTTAAACTAAGTTAGTGTCTGCCCTAACGTCCGTTTTGTTGTAGCCACAGCCAAGAAATTCACAGGACTCATTTTCATTGTGGCTTCTCTTTTACAATACAAACACATCATTGCACCCTTGCTGCTTGGCTTGGTGTTAAAGCCGCACCCAAGTACTTCACAGGTCTTCTTCACATTGTGTGCTTTAGCGCCATGGAAGAAACAAAAAACTTCAAAGTAACAGCATTGCTTGGCGTCCGTATTCTTGGAGCCACAGGAAACTACTTCACAGGTTTATAAAATACAATCTATACGTTAACAACGCTCTGTTGTTGCTGTTAACTACAAGGCTTGCTTTTCTGCTGTGTTTCTCCATTGCCAATGTTGTGCCTCTAAGGCACAAACTTGTATCGAATGCGCTATCATCCGTTATTGTACGTTGTAGTTTACTTGTTTTAATAGCACAACCCAAGCATCTCATGGCGAGCGTTTTCACAACCAGTCTCATATTATTTTAAAACTTTTCTGGCACTTCCTCACTACGTAAACAATAACTGGCCCTCCCATAGCCCTTGACCTGACTAAATCCTACGATTTGAATGTAATCTTGATTTATACAATGTATTTCAACTGATTACGTCCTTTTCACTGTCTGTTACTTATTTTCCTTCCCCATCTTTTTCTCTTTTCCCGAAATTGTGTCATTTTCCCCCCTCTTATTTAATAATTATAGACAATTGTTTTCAGGCATCATATCTATAATGTCCTGATGATGATCCTATATCTTTCTGTAAAGGATCCAAACGCTGTGAACATGTTGTCAACCATATACACAATTTTTTTATGATACATTATGTGTAAAGGTGACTATTCTATAAATGTCATTTGTTGTATTATGACTGCTTCATACAGACAACCACATGCTGCCTGAGCCTTCTCTGTTTCCCCCTGTTTTGTGAGTTTCTGGATACAGGTTTGTGTCCCACTATGATTAACACCTTAGCAGCTATGGAACGTCCAGCTCCAGTGCTGGACGTTCCATTGCGCAGGTGCAGTTGGAACGTCCAACGGCCGACAGCAGCACTCCCGAGGTAGTGGTGCCGTCGGCCGTTGGAATAGGCGCAGCACTTAAGGTGTTAATTCAAATGTTTTGTTTATCTCGTTGATTTGCATATTAAATTGCCCTTATCCGGCTGAATAACGGCTAAAATATAGCACCGATTGGGTCTATATTGAATTTTTCTTCCACTATTGACTTGCGCAGGGACCATTGGCTCCTATAATAAAAGAAAAATGCCAGCCATATTTATTTAAAGAGCCTGCAAAGACCTCCTCTTGACACTACATAGGGTATCAATTAAAAAGTATATATTCATTTGTAATGTGACTTTTCTATCTTTTTTCCCTTTAATTATCAGTCATGGATTATTCAGGCAGCCCTAGAATACAATTAAAAGTGTTTCCTGTTTATATTGGCTGTTCGAAGTATGCACAGATAAGTGCTGAAAATACGGCTTTAGGTGACTGTAACAAGGTGCCCGTTCGGGTAGAAGGGGAATCCCCCTTTAAAGACTGGTGGTATGGTGACCTTGCTTCCTCTCCCTCTCTGCCCCATTGCCAGAGTGACTGGAATACCGAAGGGGTCAGCCCGTGGCCGGAAACAGAAGACCAGGAGGAGGACTGGACCTTTAACTGGAGGATCAAGGAGGACGACGCCCCGCCCCTCGATGACGCAGTACGCTTTGGATTGGGTAAAAGTCAGGAAACACAGTGCTTGGCGTGTGACGACACCCCGGTGGAGTTCGGAGGCGGTGTGTGAAGTGGAGAAGGAATGGACGGAGTTCTAGCTACAGAGACGAGACGCGAGGACGAGGAGAGAAAGCCAGGAGGCCAACGGACCCGCGGAGCGCTGTGCCACACTCCCGAGGGAGGAGTGTGACTGCAGCAGGTACAGCAATGGTTTGCGGGGTGGGTCGGGAGGCGGGGACCCTCGGCTCCTTAATACCGCGTACTTGCCTACCCTCCTTTAGAAAACGTCTCCCCAGTATACCCTCTTCCCTCTTAGTGTAAATAACCCTCACTGACTTCTAACTCACGAAGAAGGCACAGAGATTTGTTTTGTAAAGCCCTGTATCACTGGTGTCCCCCTCACTACCCCAGTTTCCCTTTGGGTATCAGACATTGAACAAAGTGCCTGACAGGCTGTTTCTTTCTCTTTGCTCGTTTTGGGAACGGACCGAGGGAGAAACCAGACGAACACCCGGAGCACAAGTGACCACAAGGGGGAAGTAAACATCCGAAGAGCATAGACTGAGCCTTAGCCAAAACGGATCCCGCTGGATTTCCGAGGGACAGACTCACCTCCTGCTGCAAAAAGACCCTGACTAAAATAAAACCTTACTTACCACGATCTAGTCTCCGGCCCCTTTCTGGTACCACGCTAGAGTAAATTTATTTTTGTACCATCTGGGACATCAAAATAATGAGCTGGCAACCCTAATCATAAGACTGGAAGTTTGTTGCATGATCAGCACATTATTTATTTTCTCCACCCTCGACCCCTGATGAAAATATATTATATAATTTTATCTTTTGACATATGGCAATATGCTGTAGATTTTAAGGTTAAGCAAAGAGTGGAGAGCGATCATCACCCACTTGAACTTGTCTTAAAAAGTAGACTGATGCCCAGTTTAGTGGACAGATGTAGTATCCCTTGTAATCTTATTGACAATATTATAGTTCGTAATAATCGCCGCTCTTTTTAAATGGGCACATATGCTGGAGCACAGCGAGAAGTTGGCAAGCATTTATAACACCTTTGCGAACACCTTCTGTAATTATGCTACTACTGATGTGTATAGGGATACATTTTTAGAATTACACAAGGGCTTTTGGGCTTTTTTAAGGCAATTGTCCCACTGGTAACTAAAAAAGTTATAACAAGTAAGAAAGATGGAAGTCAAAAGTTGATGGGGAAACCTTGATACGATAAAGATTGCCGTAGTGCCCAAACTGAATTAGTACATGCCATTAAAAACAATAAAAGTTTGATAATTAAGGAAACCAGATCAAAATACAAGAGAGTACTAGAAAATCCTAAAGCCTCTTGGGACGATGCTATTTGGTTTGATATGTTGGTAGCAGCAAAAAGCAGGGACCATATGGCATTTTGGAAAAACGTTGCTATTGGGAATAGAAATGAAAAGGGCTCCAGAGAAGTTTATATGGATGAAACTACTTGGATAGAACATTTCACAAAGTTGTATACAGCCCCAGAGTCTGGAAGTTCTCGAAACGATGGGCTATTATTGAGTTCGAGTGAAGGAAATCTAGAATTTGATTTATAAGAAACGATTATGGCTATTAACACAGTTAAAACTAGTAAAGCCCCAGGACTAGATAGGATCCCTGGAGACTTTTACAAACACAATACTAGTGTCTGGGGCCCCTACATTAACTGTCTGTGTAATTTTATAGCCACTGGAGCTGACGTACCAGAGACATGGAGGGGGGCAGAAATCAATTGTATTTTTAAAAAGGGTGATAGGAGTGATCCTGCAAACTATCGCCCTATTAGTTTAATTGATGTTTTACAAAAAATGTATGCAAGGCACTTTTTAAATCGTATTAATCTTTGGATTGATGAAAATGAAGTTCTCACTAAGTTCCAGGCAGGATTTAGAACTAAAACCAGTACCATAAACCAGGTGTTTAGGTTTTGCTGTATGTGTTGGAAATATGTCAACTTAACCCCTTCCTTGCTGCCGTCGGACTACCTCCCCAGTGCTGCCGTCAGCCAATGGCCGAACGCGGCCCCACCCGTTTTTTAAAACGGCCGCACTGCGGGAATATCGGGGCCGCGGTAAAGGGGTTCAGGAGGGGCCATTTATACGTGGCGTTTGTTGATCTAAGGGCCGCGTTTCATCTCATCCCCAGACATTTGTTATGGAAAACACTTAACAGCCAGGGACTACCAGCCAACCTCTTAAAACAAATTATTAGATTGCACCAAAATTATTATGCAAAGGTGAGGTGGGGCCCGGGTGGCGAACTAACTAGTCAAATCCCCATAAAAAGGGGTGTTCGCCAAGGATGTGTCCTTGCACCAACTTTGTTTTCTTTATTTGTTAATGACTTTCCTTCCTTCTTAAAAGGCTGCAGTAATGATGCACCGAAATTGGGGGGTGAGACAATACCGGTTCTATTATTCGTGGATGAAACCATTCTCATATCGCAAACACCAAAGGGCCTACAATGTCTATTTAATACTATTCAAACTTACTGCAGCAAAAAAGGCCTAGAGATTAACACCAATAAGACAAAGTATATGGCAATACATCCTCACAGATCTTTTAGAGAAAATATGGTTCTAAATGGACAAAAACTAGAATATGTCCAAAACTTTAGTTACCTGGGTGTTTCACTTGATTCAAAAATGATGTGGAAAACCCAAATTGAAAAGAGCTAGCTGTTATTAATACAAAATACACTCCCGATTTTAAAAAGACATGGAAATAGCCTCAATAAAGCAGTGCTTCCAGCACTTGAGGTATTTCGGTTCAAAGCAAAATCAGCAGCACTGTATGGTGTTGAACTGTGGGGCCCCTCACGCAAAAAGGTGTTTGAGGTGAATGAGAGTACATTTTATAGAGCTTTGCTAAAATTACCAGTACGTACTCCGTTAATACCGTTGATGTTTGACCTCAACATGAAGCGTACTGATTACCATGTAATTATTAGACCTCTGATGTTTTGGGTCAGGATCTGGACAACACCTGAGCTGCTGGATTATAGGGCGACTCTAACAGAGATAAAGGATCTAGAAGTTAGTAATTGTATTATATGGTTCAAACACGTCAGCACATGGTTAAAGAAGATTGGCTTAGCACAATTTTGGAATAATCCATCCACATTGACCTCAAATTCAAGGAAGATTTTAAACGTATCCTTTTGGACTTTATGGATAACAATAGATTAAATTATAGAGTAAAGGGATCTTTGACTAGCGAATTTCTCTTGTTCAAAGAAAACGCTTGCCTTGAATCATTTTTAAATTAATTGAATTCACCATTGGCAAAAACACTATACTTAAAGTATAGATATGGAGTATTAATGATAAAATCATGTGTAGCAAGGTGGATTAATGATAGCAATGATATATGTACGGTGTGCTCAGGAAAAGTTAGGGAAGATATCACACATGTTCTATTTTTTTGTCCGGCCTATACGATCCCAAGAAAAAGATGGATAAAACCACTGTGTTTAAACATAGGTGTGAGATCGTATAGAGAAGCAGAAAGGATCTTAAAAACAGATACTCGCCAGGTTATTGTCTTCGGTATTAGTAGGTTTCTGCTGGCAGTGAACTTTCTTAGGATAAAAGCTGGTGAGAAATTCTAAGACTTACTAGAGAACTGTTATTTAGACGCATGAATTATTTGGAAACTAATATAATGTACTGGAATACCAAAGGATGTATATCTAAATGTTAAGTCATACATGCGCCTTGGAATCATTTGTACATCAGTTCTGTGGAAACAATGTAAATTAGAATGATTTTATCCAATATGTGCCTTTTTAAACTATTTATATATGGTTTTTTTAGTATTATGATTGACTCCTCCCATCCATTCATTATACATTTTTGAAACGGTTTTTCCACCTTCATGGGCTCCAGAGGGCTAAAGATCAACGTGGGAAAAACGTACACGTTGTGCCGTGCATCAAATCCAAATCCCAAACTAGCATGTAAAACTTTCGTAAATGGTACAAAGATAGACCTGACCAAAACTTTCTCTTATTTGGGCATTGTTTTTAACAACAGAGGTACTTGGACCACAGCTATCACCTCGCGTAACTTGGCGTACTCACGCACCAATGGCGCGGTTAAACAGTTCGCCAAGAAACTGGGTGGTAAACCTGTTGATATCTTGCTGAAGGTCTACACAGCTAAATACGTTTCCACCGCAACGTACGGGGCTGGTATCTGGGGGACAGGTGACTGCAATCAAATCCAATTAACTGAAAATGCATTTCTTAAGTACTTGCTAGCAGTCCCAAAATCGATATCCACTACTGTCTGTCACAGGGAACTGGCCCGCGTACACATTGTAGATCTAATTAGGATACGACCAATTATGTTGTGGTATAAAATTTGGACATCAGATGAAACATTCTTTAATAAAGAAGTGATACAGGATTGCATGAACTTAGCCGCGGCCAGAAAGATCACATGACTTCTGTATGTAAAAAAGTTTTGTAACTCCATTGGCCATCCAGAATTCTTTCTAACCCCTACCTCTTGCTCCTTGACATCTAAAAAAGCATTGAAGGAAATGTGTTTAGATCTGTTAGAAGGCAGGCGATGGCATCTGGACGGTAATAAATCCTCTGTCATTTCTCATCGTCGTCTTCTTCATGGTCCAGGACTACACCCATATTTGGCACCTGAAACTTCCTGTTATACGCGGATGCTATTCAGCAGGATGAGGACTGAATGTTTCTATAGAATGATAACATTTCCTGTACCCAATGACTGGTCCGGCACATTAATAAACTGTCCATGTGACGATGTCTCCGCGCAGTCAAACATTCACAGCATTCTCTTTTGTAAGTACTACGAATGGGGAAGGAAGAAGTACCTGTTACCCCTCCTAAAGGCCTGGGGCCTCAGACAATGCAGAATTGCCCTATTTAGACGGTATTTGCTACAAGATGAACCTACCAGAGTTGCAACTGCTAAATTTCTGAAGTTCATAATGAGATGCAGATCTACGATGGCCTAAATACTTAAAAGAAGGATAAAATCCACTTTAATGTCTGTTCTCTTCTAGATATCTTTCGCATGAAATGTTTCATCCGCAAAGCCTTTTTAGCATTGTATTTTAAAAAAAATTTTTTAATTCTTTCATATAATTTTTTATCATGATAAAAAAGGATGTTTTTTTTATGTGCTTTTATGGTCTTTTAACAAAAACCGAATAAAGCTATCTTTGACTTGACTTGACTTGACTTGAATTGCACCTATCCATGGTAGTTGTAACATTGTGACAATCTTTTCTATGACCTGCACTTTTTTATGTGACTTTTATGATACAGTTGTATCGAAATAAAGATGATGATGATAATGATAATGAATGCCATAATAGCAATAGTCTATTTTTTGGGGGGGAGTTTTCAAAACCCTTTATTCGAAGCACGAAGCGTTGCCCATAGCATGGTGCCTACATCCCAGCGCGGGCCAGCATTGGGAAGTGACAGATGTCAAACCATTATAGACGGGTAGGGGAACACACAGCAAACCGCCTATAACCACTTCGGGCCGGCCGCGTCAGTTGGGAGAGGATGAATTAGTGTCAGCATGGATTCATGAGCATGTTTATTCAAAACGGCAAACAAGATAACAACAGTACCACTTGTATATACTTGCAGATGGAATGTGCCTGTGTATGTTGACGCATTCTGACTATTGAGTTATGGAGTGGTGCTGCCTGGTGACCTGTTGTTCCTCTTTGTTAGTGTGACTTGGCCTGGTTGAAGTCTCTCCCGCCTTAGTTCAACTCCTTGGTATGAGACCCATCCTCATTGCTGCAGGGGTTAGCGGCTAAGTCTGTGTCAGTGGCACGCTCCAATAGATATATTTGGAGGGTGGCCCATATGTCACGCGGTCGTGAGGATGGGGGTAGCAATAGTCTAACTTATATCTGAAACCCTAAGACGCCATCAATAACATGCTGAGTTAATTCAAGTGTCTGGGAATTCACCCTGCACTCAGACAACTCACACCTCATTCTTGCCCTTCACTTTCACTATCACCCT
Organism: Lissotriton vulgaris; assembly: GCF_964263255.1. Taxonomy (NCBI): domain Eukaryota; kingdom Metazoa; phylum Chordata; class Amphibia; order Caudata; family Salamandridae; genus Lissotriton; species Lissotriton vulgaris. Next base: position 386,064,632 of record NC_141699.1, on the reverse strand, counting down.
GCACTCACAGCAACCACAATGCACTCACACTGATCACCATAAACTCACACCATTCACCCGCTCACCCTGCACTCACACTGATCACTCTGCACTCACAATGCACTTGTGCTGTTCACTCTGTTACCTCACCCTGCAGTCACATGAGCACACTACACACCCTGAACTCATGTGACACTTCACTTAACTGTCACCCCCACTGCTCAATCTGCAATCTCACTCAAACAAACCCATCATTAACCATGCCTTCATTCGTTCCACTCTGCACTTACATCAACATCCAAATTCAAATGGTCACCTCACTCACCCTGCAGTCACTCCTCTTACCCTACTCTCAAACTGTTGCATCCCTCACTGTGCGCTCACATGGGCACTCCTGCCACCCACACAGTACATAGGGTTGTGCCTGCTACAAAGAACGTGTACCACGAAGATCACAGAACTGAGGGGCATATGTACAAGCCCCTATTGCCACCACAACGTCACTTTTAATCGACGTTGTGGTGGCGATAAGGGCTGCACCTTTTCACAAGGCAGCGTTAGGCCACTTATCGTGGCATAACGCTGCCTTGTAAATAAGGTCCCCTTTCACGCTATGGTTAGCATGAAAGGGGTGGGCAGTGGGTGTTGTGGTATACGTTCCACCGCAACACCCATTGATTTTGACGCTGCCACCTATGTACAAGGGTGGAATACATAGGAGGCAGTGCCAAAATTAAGACCTGCTAAAACCTGGTCTTAAGTTGGCCAAACGAGGAGAAATGCATTATTTCTGCTTGTTTTTGCTTTTTCCACATGTGCAGCCTCGTGCAACACACATGGGAAAAGCAAAATGCCATGTATTGTTTATGTACAGGAAGGTGTCCCTTCAGATACATTAACTATCCTTTAAAAAAAATGCAATTTTGTGATTTTCATGGGTGCTGCATGAATCAGCACACATGACAGTGACAGAATGGCATTTTAGGATTGTTTATGTGCAGGAAGGGACACCTTTCTACACATAAACAATCCTCCCCTGCACGCAAACACCCTAGAGCCATCGCAGGGGGAAATGCAAGCCTGCACCACATTCTTGTAAATATGGTTCAGCCTTGAGTTTCAAAAGTGGAGGAGAGAGGCGTTAAGCCAAGAAGGCTAACACCTCCCTCCTCCACTTCCATGTATACATCCCCCTGGGAGTAAACTATGAGTAGTGCTATAAAAAAATTAAATGTTTGTCAGAAAGGTGCTATAGAGAGATGAGGTGCATTGTTGGTGAGTGGTAGCGAAGGAATTAACGGAGGAGGAAATGGGGGAGCGGGCGCCAAAAAAGACTGTTGCATTGTGTGCGACCAGTGCTAGCGCTAGCCCTGGCTGGGAGTGTTAGACCCACCCCCCCACGTTCGGGTCTAGTTGTGCCCCTGCCTGTATATATGCTCCACACCTCTCACAAAGATGTTTTTAATGTTCTCATTAAAATTGATATAGAAATACCAAATTCCCAAATACACTCACCCTGCCTTGCTTGGAGTGAGAGATACGAAGTAACGTCCAAGGTACAAGCAGCAGCCTCCGTAGTGCTCACCTCTGATGCCTCTGGAACTGAACCCTGAGTGCGTCACTTCCCTCCCTCTCTTTATAAGAAGCTGAGCCTCTCACCCAAGAGATGGAATCTTTCCAAGTGCAGATTTCTGAGCAGCTTTGGGAGGTGCCACTAAACTGACAGGTAAACAAGGCGAGTATATGTAGGAGTTTTGATTGAATATCTGGGTGGGGCTTCCTGGCTTACAGGTCTTACTCTTGAGCAATTCGTCGAAGAGTTTTCTAGAAAGTAATGGCGTCACCCTTATCCTTTCGGAGACGCGTCCCGTGCAAGTGGTGAACAGCAAGGATTGCGTATATACATGCAGAGTTAACCCCACGTCAAACTTAATTGCTAAGTATTTCTGCTTGAGACATGCCTTGATGTTTTATGGAGAGCTGATAAGTCACTGACTCTTGCCCTGACCTACCAGCCTTTTTAAAGCAAGCCTTTAACATGGCTGACTCTCACCCGGCCCTATTGGCTTTTGGCTATTCGCTTTTCAGGGAATCACTGGCTGACATGTGGCTAACTTTGCCCCAGCTTTATTTGCCCTTCAGACGTACTTGGCCTTCTTAAAATCTACCCTTTCTTTCTGGGGAACCCACTGCTGATGCAGCAGTCAGTGGCCAGCAGGTTTTATATCCCCTTCTATCTGTACCAGTAGCAGTGAATGAAGAGGTGGCATTCAGAGCGGTACAGTAACTGGACTTCACATGTGTTCCCAATTAACCATGGCACGAGGTACCTGCCCACCACCAGAGCCCATCATCAGTCATGTCCACTCATCACTGTCAGAATTTAACCAGCACTTCTGACCAGGCGTCTCAAACACACATCACAACGCATGAAAAAGAATCACGTTGCAGTCCCGGGTTACCAACTAGGCATGGTAGGCACCGGCCTATGGGCCCCACTACATTTAGAGGCCTCGCAGCAAAGGATTACAATAATATTGATTTGATCTTCAAAGAAAATTACAATCAAGCTTTTTTAAATTCTTTCCAAAAGATAGAAAAAAATGAATCCCCTCAAAGAAACGCAAACTTTACATTAAAGACTCTATAGAGAAAATACTGTATCAATGTAGTGTACCCATTCACAACTTAAAGTACGTAAACCAGAGACATCAAATTCACATAAGTTTGGCTCTTAAATGCTCATCTTCTGGCAGCAGTCAGTTAGCAAACTACGTATGTGTAATGTACAGAAGTGATTGTTGGTAAAATTAAAAATGTATTAGGAGTTAATTTGTGAGGGGGCCCCTGAAATTTCGACTGCCTAGTGGCCCCCACAGGGTTTATTCCGGCGCTGTCATGTTGCACCAAGGCTGTGTGGTCAGTCAAGTATGGTGGAAGCTGCAGAATCCTTCATGAAGAGCATCAGGCTCTCGAGGCTGCAGCATCTGTACCCCTTCTGTACCCTATGTCCACTGTTGATTGGTCATAAGACATGCAGTGTCTGAACCTTCAGCGAGGGAGGGTTTTCACCCCGTTATCACAGACTGCACCAATGCACCGACACGCCCCAACATTACCTGACCTACAGACCTTGACATTGAGACTTCTACTCATCCAAAGTTGATGGTCTCTAAACACCTTCATGCTAAGCCTGGCTCGGTAGGGTGTATCCCATGCATTATATCGCATGACAAAACTAGGGCACCCGTTATATCGACCTAAACACTACATCGCAAGGTAAACATTGCAAAGTATAATAGATTATCACAATAGTTATTAGGATTAGGCGGACGGTGTAGATTAAATATAATAAAATACTTTACATGATGATATAGTGGGAGGAAATGTATTATATAATATAACATAATGTTTCCAACCTTGAAATAGTGTGGCAAGCCCCACCAACAGATCACCCGTTATATCCGCTGTCCTCGCTTTGCCTCTTTCTTTACAGCTTAATCTTTTCAGTACAAGAATCAGTGCATACGTCACCACAATGTATGTGCAACAGTTATCAATTTTCCCTAGTCCTCAATAAACTCTAGAGCCTTAATTACCAATGGCCCAAAATAACTCCTTCAATTTCCTCGCCCTGTAATTACCGTGTCTGGGATTTCGGATAAGTGGTGGAAGGAAATAACAGGAATTGCAAGTGTTTCATGCATTCTGTTCCCCAGCATTCCACTCAGAGGCCTCACCTGCTGGTGGAGTGCAGCTCACCATTGGCGTTCAGACACTGCTTATAATTCCAGTGTTGGGGGGAGGGAAGGGGCGGTAACTGCATTTACAGGAACCATCCTGATTCACAATCAATGAGGACCTTGAGGGTAAAGTTCTGAAAAGCTGACTGATGTGTTTTTTTCCTGTTGACACAATACCTGCACAACCTTAAGATTTCTAATGCCTACTTTTATAATCTGGAAGGGGTCTTCACAGCAAGCAAGGCCTTTCTAAGACTCATCGCACCCTCAGAACTGCATCACATCTTGGAAACAGGCCATGGTGTGGTTCTCATCACTGTCACAGCCACTAAGCATGATGCCACACTTCCTTATAGCCTCTGTCCTATAGTCTAACGCTCATCCATGTACCTCACAATCAGTTATATTACATGATGAACCGGAAAGCACCATTATTCACACCTCCTTCCCAGGAAACGCATCACACACCCTGGAGGACTCAACTTACCACTGTCAATGTATAGCATCTCATTCATAGACCGGCTACAGAATCATTGACAAACCTCACCCTTGCCTGTGAGAAAGTAAACCGAAAGGAAACTGGAAGGAAGGTGGAATATCAAGTTTACTCTTTGATAGGCGACCCATCCACCTGTCAATGGTCCTTCAGATACAATGTAAATTGAACAAGCAACAGTGCTGGCCCCTCCATTGAAGTCCATCCTAAAGATTGAATACATGCCCGAAGGCGAATAAACTTGAGGCAAAATGATATTTTTAACATGATTCCATGACCAACTACTGACACCAGAAGTTATAAATAAGCATTAGTGCACAAAAAAAGAGCCAGAAGCACAAACAAAGCCATTGGTGGAGTCATCATGTTTATATCATCTGACTCTGACCCAACACAAGAGGCAGAGATATAAAAAGCAGGAACGAAGAATGTAGAGAAAGGGAAGTAAACAGGAAGGGAGAAATATGGTATGAAAAAGTACCTGCAAGATGGGAGGCTCACGCTGGTGCAGAAGTACAAACATAATACAGCGGTTCCATGGGATTGATTCGAACAGGTGCCATACATGTATCCAACCTGTGAGAGAAAATCATCCTATGTGATTGCACATAACAGATGTACATAAGAGTCTCTCTCTGTGCTTAATTTGAGCCTTTGTTTCCAGTGCTAGGTACTGACACTTAATTATCAACACCAGCACTTATGACAGTCCGCCACATGGGGGCACTGTTTATAATTTTGAAATGAGCACAACAGCAGTTGTTTTATTATTCAGTATGCCATAACTTTGACTAATACTTGCCTCCAAAGCCATGTTTGTAGCTTTGAGGGCCTGCAATAGTCTGAATTGTCACACTTGATGGAGTGTGATGGTTATCACTTGCGTTGGTACTCTCAGTGGCAGCGCTGGCAGGGAGCAATAGGCAACGCAAGCCGCAATGGCAGCCTAAGAACGGCACTGGCACTTACATTTTTTTTTTTACATATTAAGCACTGAATTCTCTCTTTGTTGAAAAATAAACGTTTTGTAATAATAATTTAGAGTAAATCTTTATCAGATATATTATTTGATTTACCCTAATCTCCTGAGGCGGAAGCCGGGAGCGACGCTGAGCACTGAAACTGAATTTGTTTTTAAAACTGTGTGAAAACCTCTGTTTTTAACCCACTTTGCGCCCTCCCCCCTGCACTGACCTGTATCACTAGAAACAGCCGATCTGAACGCTGTGTGACACAGAACCCACTCGCACGCCGCCATCACCGGCCGCGAGGAGACGAGGACACGCCCCCTCCGGGTGGCCACGCCCACTTCTGGCCAAAACATATATAAGCGCGCTCTGACTACCAGAGCTGCACTTTACCCTAATCTCCTGAGGCGGAAGCCGGGAGCGACGCTGAACACTGAAACTGAATTTGTTTTTAAAACTGTGTGAAAACCTCTGTTTTTAACCCACTTTGCGCCCTCCCCCCTGCACTGACCTGTATCACTAGAAACAGCCGATCTGAACGCTGTGTGACACAGAACCCACTCGCACGCCGCCATCACCGGCCGCGAGGAGACGAGGACACGCCCCCTCTGGGTGGCCACGCCCACTTCTGGCCAAAACATATATAAGCGCGCTCCGACTACCAGAGCTGCACTTTACCCTAATCTCCTGAGGCGGAAGCCGGGAGCGACGCTGAGCACTGAAACTGAATTTGTTTTTAAAACTGTGTGAAAACCTCTGTTTTTAACCCACTTTGCGCCCTCCCCCCTGCACTGACCTGTATCACTAGAAACAGCCGATCTGAACGCTGTGTGACACAGAACCCACTCGCACACCGCCATCACCGGCCTCGAGGAGACGAGGACACGCCCCCTCCGGGTGGCCATGCCCACTTCTGGCCAACACCCCTTTTTTCGCCCATAAATAATGTGTCAGTTCAGGGAGCGCAGCGGACGGGCGCAGCGGGCGCGCTGTCAGCGCGCCGAAGGCGCGCCAAAGGCAAGCCCGTCTGGGCCCGTCCGGGCCCAGACGGACCCAGGCCCAGTGACTCTGCCAGATGGCCCTCATGACCTCATGGTGTATACTGGAGACGCCCTCCACGCACTCCAACCTAAGAAAGTCCCTGCCTGCTACCACACGCATATTGAAGGTAAACCCTTCTCTAATTGTATGCGCTGCAATCCGACTCCCTTGAGCCTAACAAATCCCGGACTGAAGATAGGACTTCTTAACTGCCGCTCCCTTCCTAAACATGCGCTTGAAACCAACCTGTTAATCCAAGATCAGGATTTCGATCTATTGTTTTTAACGGAAACATGGCTATCAGATAGCTCCGATTCGGACATTGTCACGGCCCTCCCCCCAGGGTACCTCTGCCAAGCCTTACACAGACCCAAAGGGAGGGGAGGAGGGGTAGCTATAATCTTCAGGGAACAATTTATTTGTAGAACCTCCAACGCCCATATCGAGGATTGCGAAAGCTGTCAATTCTCCATCCAAACCTCCCCAGCTCACTCCCTGTCAGGGCTACTGATCTACCGCCCCCCAGGCGCTCCTGGGAACTTCATTAATGCCGTCATCGAATCAGTGTCACAACTAGCATCTTCTACCTCCAACTTCCTTATGCTAGGTGACCTAAACCTCCACTTCATGGACCCCACGGACCGGATAGCCTCTGACCTCCGGCAAGACCTAATGTCACTCAATATCCGACTGGTCAACAACGAGCCTACCCATGAGAAGGGACACCTATTGGATCCCATCCTCACTAATGTAGCAACTATTACCACCAGACCACCCGTGACCCTTCCATGGACGGACCACTTTCTGGTCCCTATCTCCTGGGAAATACCCACCATGAACCCCTTAACAACTAAAATTCAGGTAACCGACAGACGGTGGCGCAAACTCTCACCTGGGGAATGGACCGCCGTCCTAGCAGACTCCACCCCAGAGCTCTCCACCGATCCTGCCACGGCTGACAAGCAGTTTAATGAGTGGATTACCTCTTCTCTAGATACACTCCTCCCCAAAACTGCGACCTTTAAACATCCCAAAAGACTATCCCCTGCTCTATGGTACACCCCAGAGCTTAAAGCCTTGCGCCAAGAGTGCAAGAGAGCGGAACGCTCTTGGAGAAAAAACAAATCTGAATCAAACAAAGACATCTATTCTACCTCCCTCTTAATATATAAAACCGCTATTCGAAAAACTAAAAGCGCTTTCTTCCAGGAGAGAATAGAGAAAGCGGGATGCTCCAGTAAGGAATCCTACACCATCCTTAAAGAGCTTCTGAAAACCCCAGAACCGGGACCGAGACACCCCACTGATCCTAAAGCTGATCAGGAAAAATGCCAACAATTGGCTAATTTCTTCCATGACAAAATTCAAACAATTCTTGACTCAATCCCCCTCACGAATCCATGTGAAGAAAACGTTCTCCCGTACTCCCTAACACCCACCTGTCTCTCTTCTTGGGGTCAAGTCACAACTGAAGAAGTAGGAAACCCGCTACAATCCATAAAGAGCGGATCGCCCAGAGACCCCGCACCACTCCGGATCCTCAAGGAGGTAGCCCCCACGATTATCCCCCCTCTGACTTATCTGATCAACGCCTCTCTCCAACAGGGAGTTGTACCCCCGAGCTTGAAGACGGCCGTCATAAAAGCTCTACTAAAGAAACCTTCCCTCGACCTCAAAAATCTGGCTAATTACAGGCCCATCTCCCTACTCCCAGGAGTCAGCAAGATTGCTGAAAAACTGGTTAATAAGAAACTCTCTCAGTTCCTGGAGGTCAACAATAAGCTAAAAAGTTCCCAGACGGGCTTCCGTCCAGGGCAGGGCACTGACATCGCCCTCCTGGCAGCGGTAGAGGAAGCCAGAGCACTATTGGACGGAGGAGGATCAGTGGCAGTGATCCTCCTCGACCTAAGTGCGGCATTCGATACCGTCAACCACCAACTGCTCATCAAAAGACTTAAGAGAATTGGTGTGGAAGGCTCGGCCCTATCCTGGCTCTCATCCTTTCTAGCTCAACGGACCTATCAGATCTGGGAGAAGAACGCCTGCTCCTCCGAAATTCCCCTCCAATGTGGTGTGCCTCAGGGCTCCTCCCTGAGCCCCACATTATTTAATATCTATATGTCCACATTGGAGGAGGTCATCACCCCTTTCGGAGTGAGCGTCGTCAGCTATGCTGACGACACACAACTAGTGGTGTCTCTGTCTCACCCCAGACAACAATCAGCAGACCTATTCAACTGCCTTACGCAGGTCCACTGTTGGATGAATAACTCAGCCCTAAAACTAAACGGGACGAAAACTGAAGTTCTGATCCTCGGCCCGAAAGGGCTCACACTCTCCCCGAACATCTGGCCAGCTTGTCTGGGCCCTCCCCCTGATCCAAAAGAAGAGGTAAAAAGTCTGGGTGTGTGGCTTGACACTGACCTCTCATTCACGGTGCAGGCAAAGAAAGTAGCCGGGACCTGCTTCGGGCTCCTGAAATCTCTAAGGAAAGTTCTGCCCCTCTTGCCCTTTAACTCCCAAAAATTGCTAATTCAAGGCCTAATACTTTCGAGGCTTGATTACAGCAATGTGATCTATCTAGGCGCTCCTGAAGCGACCCTTAACAAGCTTCAGAGAATCCAGAATACTGCGGCCCGGATTATCACAAATACCCCTGCCAGAACCTCCGCTAAACCTGCTCTAAAACTCCTCCACTGGCTTCCCATAAGGGAGCGGGTAAAATTCAAGGCCTTGTGCCTAGCCCACAAACTACTACAAAATCAAGGCCCCCCTGTCCTCAGTAAACTCATCACACCCTATAAATCCACAAGATCCCTCCGTTCGGACACAGAAAATTTCATCACCACCCCCAGATTCAAGAAAGCCCGCTCAGGAGGAAGACGTTTCTCAGTCCAAACTGCTCGCCTTTGGAACTCGCTCCCCCGCGACCTGCGACTCGAACTACAATACCTTCGCTTCAGGAAGCGGCTCAAGACTCATCTTTTCCCCAATGATTCATGCTTACCCATAACACTGATCCTTTACCCCCCCACCCTTTTACTCTGCCCTCGGCCCGCTGAACTGAAGAGATAGGGTTCCTAGCGCTGGGATACCTCAGGGTGACTACGCGCTTTACAAAATAAATAATAATAATAATAATAATAATTATATAACTTAACCTGTTTACAATTCGGTAATAAGGGTTCCTCCTATGCAATGGTGAAAGAAAGAGGCATGGAGTGTAGTGCAGAATAGGCAGCCTTGATATCGTCACATCTGGCTTCTGACAGCGCATGTGAAAGGCTCCTAAGAAAACTTTGAGCCCCTGTCCTGTTATGTTTTTACATAAATTAAGCAGTGGGGGCAGCAAGACTAAGGGAGCAAACAAGTCCAGCAAACTTTCCCAATAGCTTGTAAAAGATTGAAGGTGGACAAAATGTAACCACAAACAACATTAGCAGTCTAGCAATAACAACAAGTATTGTCTCAAATAATGACCCCCCTGGTAGCCAGTGTAAGGTATGGGAAACAACCTTTACATTGCGGATTTTACACAGCGATACATCCACAACGCAGTCGCTACTACGACCGCGTTGCTACAACGTAGTTCATTACAAAGCAAGCTGTTACAACGACTTGCTCTGGGTGGCGCTCTAGACTAAGGAATAGTATGATTTACTATTTCAACACCCTCCCTACTGTTGCACACACTGGAGTTGGAATAGTGAATCATACTATTCCTAAATCCAGCACGCCATCTAGCGCAAGTCATTGTAACGACTTGCGTTGTAATGGCACTGCATTCTAACAATGTGGTCGTTGTAACAACCACGTTGTGAATGTATTGCGGTGTAAAATCACAGTTGTAAAGTGCTATATTCGTACGGTTCTAAATATGTTGTTAAAAGGAAATGGCTAACATAGATGCTTAATCTCCATTGTTCTACTTGGGCTGTGCAGAGGAAGAGCGACAGACTGAGTGCTAATTTACTGTTTCCTTACAGAGGCACCCACTACAAGCACAGGACTGACCCATCCCAAGCAAAGAAAAAGCAGCTGGAATCTAGATTAAATTGCCAGAGCCACCTCTGATATTAATACTAAATGAATATACGAATTTACAAAACATGCTGGTATCAATGAGCTAAATCTGTCTTCAAACACAACTGGTGTCTTGCCCTCTGTAGAGCATGCCATTTCTTTATCCAATTTTTTGCAAATACCAAGCATGATAACCCAGTACTGAGGGTAAGGGAAATCCACCAGGCCTTATGTTGCCACCCTTACATTTTGCATTATTTTCTATTGTGTATAACATTTTTTTCAACCCAGATGAGATCCCTTTGAGGCTGCACTAATGGGAACTAATCTCCAGAAGTTTTTGTTTACATCACTTGATGCCTATGGGATGGGAACTTGTTAATGTGGTGGTGGAGCTGGCTTCACCTATGGATTTAGTATGGGAGTCCTTGATTTGAGTCTGAGTTTAGACTTTAGGAGTTGTTCTGAAGAAAATGGGTTTAAGTATTTGTCAGGGGCTTCCTATTCACGAACCCAACCGCTTCTCTCTGATCAATGCATTGGTAGTGGGGCTGTCCTCTAGACACAAGCGTAAACCAAATGAAGAAGAGATTCACAGTCTTTTTTGACTTTGCATTTCACATTCATGAAGCCTGAGGAATGCTCTCTGGCTAGTTGGGTTGCTGAAAAGCTCCTGGGGTGTAAAGGCTGGACATATTTTATAAATCTTGGGCGAGGCATAATTACTTCCATATATTTGAATTTACTGCTGTGGATAAGGGCATGTGTCTTTGACTATATTGCTGATTTAACAGTACAAACAATGGTTCCTTCGGAGTCACTTATGGGTGCATTTAACAACTCTGAGGGGTCAGTAGATGTATCCGGTAATATTCGAATTTGTATCTTATCTCAGTCTATAAGATTCACCAATTAGAGCACTATGTAAATTGTTTATACAATATCCAAGAAATAGTACATACTAAATGTACATAGGAGCTCTAAGTGAAAAACGGGTGTATTATTTTTTATTATTAATAAATTGATTTATAAAGTGCACAGCTAACCCAATGGGACTTGCCCATGCTGGCACAACAGGAAGGGCTAAACTAAGTAAAATAAAAAAGGCCCTTCTTCAGACGTTTTTCTAATCTATCCAAAGAAATACAGAGCGTAAGTGAAGTAGGCCTCCCCTCGTGAATCTGAGGAAGAATTGCTTAATTAAGATTACCAGATTGAAGATATTGATTGGGACGATATGTCAATACCAATGACCTAAAATAAAGGGGTACAGAATCAGACATGTAGCGCAATGCCTTGAACTAGACACATTTGCCAATTGGGAGCCAATGTAGGTCCTGAAGAATGTGAGAGACTGAAGAGTGCTTAGGTAGATGGTATAGCAGCTGAGCTACTATATACTGTGTGACTTGTAATCTCTTAATTACAGTTTTTGTCATACCCAGATAATGAAAGTTACCATGATCCAGTTTTGAAATGATCAGAATTTGTACAACCCTCATTTGGACTGAAACAGGAAGTATTTTCCTTAATGACCTAGGGATACTGAAACAAGAGGAAGCTACCTTGGTGATTTGCTAGTGGATTGTAAACTTGTCATCAAGTCAGAAGCCTAAATTCTTAACCACTTGCCTAGGGGTAGGAGCGCCCCTCAGATCGATGGTCCAACAGTGAAGGCCCCAAAGTTGAGTTTGATTGCCAATCAATAGGACTCGGGACATACTCCCATTTTGCTTGAAGAGTTATCGTTCATCCAAGTCATCACACTAGTAAGGCAGGAATAAGGAGCAACAGAGCTTCGATCTTCATTAGCGAATAAGGATCCAATAATTTGTGTATCATCCGCATAAGAAATCAGTGTGAGACCACTTGCGAACGGGAAAAATGCTTCATACATATGCCCCTTTGAACCTGAGCTTTCAAGTAATGAAGAGTTGAGAAGATTAATCACAAGGGAAAAAAGCAATAGATAAAGTTTGCAATGGATAAAGTTTGCTCTAGATAGCAGGTGGCAGAGGGTCTAATGATGAGCCAGACTTTGTAGAGTCCAATAGAGACACAAACATGGAGTGCTCAATAAAGGAAAAAGTCCCCAGGGAATTTTTTTTTATTTTTTATTTATAAAGTTTTATATAGCGCGAACTTGATCCCGAAGGATATCAGAGTGCTTTACAATTTGAGGCAGAGTTGAGTACATTTTTGTATAAAAATGGTATGGGAAACTGGAGAAAGTAGTGGAACAGACAAGATGGCTAGTGACATAAGACCATCTGTTCAAGTTAGTCAACAAGCTTCTGTACATGGAACAATCCTATAAAGCCCATCCTCCTCAAAACAACTGCACAATTATGTTGCTAAATTGTATTTAATAATCGACTATTAAACAACCATTGTCATCATTTACTTGCCAGAGTTCTAGGACGCAATGGCAACTCTCTTTAAGATTTTTTGCTTTGGAGATAGACAACTACCTCAATACCCATGTTGCACATAGTACCTCCGCTTCAGACACTAATTCCCGCTACCCACCTGCATTCAAAGTTCATCATAATTCCAGTCCAGACCAAAGACTGTTTTCTAGTCTCAAAGAATTGAAAACATATGGCAGTGCATGCTTGCCGACAGGCCTTGACCTTTCATGTCCTCTGAGTCTTCTTAAACATTCATTCTCTTCGCTTCAGCAGTTTCCCTATGGCCACATGAGCTCACACCCCAAACCAATTCTAAAGGAAGTAGGACTTGACCCAGCAGATCCTTCCAGCTTCTGATTTATTTTCAACTGACCTTTCCAGGTCAAACTTATCGAACGATAATCCTGCCCTCAGGTGTTTCTTTCTTTGAGGAAACTGGTTCTCATACAGCTCCAGGCAGAGGCAACAATCCACCTTAATCCTCAACTGGGATGATGTCAAGACCACATTGACACAGACCTCGCTTCTGCTTTGACACAGTGTACTCTTGCACCTTATTACAGAGACTGTAAGACCTTGGAACTTATATTAAGACCTTACATTGTATCTCACCCTTCCAAATATTCACAGTCCATCTTTCACATTTGCCATTTTTCCCATAAACACTTGCACTCCACAAGATTCCACCAGCAAGCATATCCTGCTCAACTCTGTCCTGTCCTGGAGCATCTCAAATCCTGCAACATCACTTGTACAACTAGGCAATTATTGTCGGGGTGAAAGCTCTCAGAACTCGACTCCCCTTCCTTGCCTTATAGTATGGATGATGCACAACCACTTTTAGCTCAAAACTGAGATGATCTTTAGAAGTGGAACCAAGTACTGTCCCCATCACCATTGTCCCCCAGGAACAACCTACATCTAGTTGATTTTAGAAACCTAGGATCGGTCACAGACACACATGTCTTCCTTCTTCACACAGTGAATCGGGTGATCTAATTCCCTTTCCTGTGTCTGCGAGAGCGTGGGGGTGGCGATAAATTGAGAATATCCATTAAAGATTTAACAATCTGTCTAGTGGAGTGAAGTTGTCAGACTTAGTGCACCTGACTTGTGAAACAGTGAATAAAAGGCTTAGATCAAAACCAAAAAGCTTTTAAAAGACACGTTTCGAAAAACGCGTTCCGAATGTCATTTTTCTATTCCGATAGCTAGGGAGATCTTACTTGTTACAAGGTGTCATCTCGGCGGTAAACCTACTCGGCTCCCCTTCGAGACCGGCGATCGCTTTCTCACGCCGTGAGGCTTCGTTATTGAAACATTTTGGAAGCCATAACAGTCTCTAATTATTCTACCACTAGGTGATTACGGGGATATATGTCCTTCCCGCGATTGACCATGAGGTTCAGTGCAACCTTTTAAAAAGTATGGATTCTTCCTCTATATGTTTGTTCTGTCTGTTTTGTTATGTGTTTGGACCCACAGACCATGCCACAAGTGTGTTGGTTGTTTTTTTAAACATAGCCACAGATAATGCACGTAGGGTGCTCCTTCATATATGGGGATCACTCGGTTTTGAAAAATGAGTGTGTGGAATGGGTGAAGGTGTACATACACTATCACTAAGGAGTTCATTGAGACACCAATTTAATGGAAAATGCTATTCCTGATATGATAACATCATGTGATAAAAGGATATTGTACAATTAACATTGGAAGTATTTTTTCTCCACAGATTTACAAAAGAATTGCAAAGATAAGAGTATGTATATTCTAATATTAATATAGGCATACCTTTCACTTTTTGTTTTTGTTTTGGAGTGGCACTCACAGGGCTGGACCCTGTTGTAGTCCTGAAGAAGAGCTGTGGGGTACAGCTCGAAACTAGTTGACACGCTTACTAGACACTGTGTTCCATAATAGAGCCAGTTTCCCTAGTAAATCACCCCATTTTTAATATATCCACTAGGGGCCGGAATAAAGGTAGTTTAACCCACTAGTAGGATATTTTTAATTCTTTCACTCCACTTCATTTTCCCCTTTCTCTCACACTACATGACACATAGTCTTCAGATAAAAGTGCTCCTTCGCAATCGCGATAGTCGCAGCACGCCTCAACCCGCAGCTGGGTTGAGAAGCCCCAATGATGAAGCATGTCACCGTGAGGAAACTCCGGTGAGTGAGGGGACTATAAAGAAAAAGTTTTCTTTCCCTTTCCTGTTTCTGAAACAGACCTTAAGATGTCGTGTTCCAGAAGTTAGCCAGGTTCTCTGGATCTGAATTTTTCAGATCTTTTTTTGACTAAGAATGTGTATAGCACAGGGCCTGGTGGGAGAACTGGCCATTGCAAACACTCCTCATCACACCCAGCCCTACAAGCCCCCTATGAATCATGCTTTCCTGACAGTAAGTGGAAATGTACTGCCAAATTGTCTGAGACTCGGGCCTGGTGTTTGGAGCACAAGGCCATGAGGGGAGTTGTTGGAAAGTCAAACACCAGTGTCCAGTGTCAGGCATCCTGCAGGTACAATCTGAAACACTGAGACGTAAGCTTAAGTCCTTTTGGGCTGTTGGGGCTGGGCAGGAAGGTATATGTAGGACAGGGCCTGATGGGCGATGGAGTCAGTGCAAACACTCCTCCTCCCACCCAAACCAAACAGCTCATTTGGGCCTATGAGTACCTGACAGTAAGGAGATGTGTACTAGCCAGATGGCTCACAGTGATCCTCTGTGTTTGAACTGAGCACAACTACCATTGTGGCTTCTTCCTACAAAGACCATCCCCCAGTGTTTGCCATCCTGCTAGTCCAATCTCGACTCACTGTCAGTTAGCCATAGGCCCATATCAAGTGGACGTGCCATGTGGGGGGAGTTGTGGTTGCCATTAATCCAAATCCAAGCAGGCAATGCCATACACACACTCGTCCCACTAATCCCAAACAGCAGCCCTGGGATCCTGTTTTAATGAGTCTGAGTGGAAATGTACCAGCAAGATACCAGAAACTGGAGCATGGTGTTTGGAGCACAAGGCCCTGATGTGAGTTGCTTTCAACTTCAACACCATGCAGCATTGTCACCTAACTTGCTAGTCCACTCTCCCTCACTGTGAGGTAGGCATAGAGGAGTTAGCAGTGCTGTATGGGAGGATGAGTAATTTTCGTGAATAAAACTACCACCATGCATGGGCCCACACACACTTTTCAACCCATACCAACCGGCCCATATGGGACTTCACTTTCATGAGAGTGAGTGGAAATGTACTGACAAGATGGCTGACACTGGGGAGTGATGTGAGGAGCACAAGGCCCTGATGGGAGTTGATCTCAAGTCAGACACGCGTCCTCAGTGTCCGACATCTTACAAGTGCATTGCCACTAAATGTGAGGTAGGCATAGGCTCAGAGGAGTCATCTGGGCTGGGTGAGAGAAGGAGTAATTGCAATGGTCACAACATACATCAGGCGCTGTCCTAAACACACCTTCCCACCCAGCTCGAAAAGCCTAAATGGAACTCTGCTTTCATTACAATTATTTGGAATGTCCAAGCAAGATGTTTGACACAGATTTTTGTCCCCAACTCCCATCATGGCCTTGTGCTCTAAACACCAGGCCCCAGTGTGAGGTATCTTGCTACCACATTCCCATGAACTGTTAGTAAAGCATAGTTCCAGGTTGTCTGGTTAGGCTGGGTGAGAAGGTGTATGTAGGACCGGGCCTGATGGGAGTCAGATTAACAGCAAACACACCTCCACACACAAAGCACAACCACTTAATTGGGGCTATGTCTACCTGACAGTGAGTTGATGTATACATGCAAGATGCCTAACAATGGGGACTGCTGTCTGGACCTATCACAACTACAAAATGTACCTTTGTGCTACAAACACTTGCCACCAGTGACAAACAACTTACAAATACACTTCCCAGCATTGTTTGGACAACACTCTTCCTGGTGGTCTGGTTCGGCTGGGTGGGAGGAGGAGTGTAAGTTTCACAAATATATCATGAATATGCAAACCTCAGCTCATTAAATTAGTTTGCCATAAAATGGCAGAAAACAGAGTTTGTGATCTCATTTGACTATGGAGAAAATGTACAAAATATATTATCTGTTTAGTCACAAAGCTAAACTGTCACACATTTGGCTCCTCACAGCCATTCACTTGTGTGTAATGTGATGAGAACAATAAGCACCTCAATCACACTATTCCCTCACATTTCAGGGTAAATAAACAGACTGTGAGTGTGTAGGCAGCAACACCTATATGACTGCTAAAGACATGGACTAAGTCCAGTACACAGGTCTGAAAAATACCAACATTGAGAGCTAAAGAGTATGTATGTCACTGTGAAAGTACAGATGTGGACAACACCAACCCACTTGTGTCATTCACAGGGTGTCAGCAGCCAGTCAATGTCTTTGAACACGCAATGTAAACTAAACACAACAGGCACATTTATGCACAGAGCTAGACATGCTAATTAATCCTATCTTGTCAGAATTACATTGCTCTGCAAAAACATACTCCAGCATCATAGATGAAAGAGGTCACTCTATGTACATTAACTCATCCTTAGGTTCGGTAACCTATGTAATGGGTATGATTTGAGGGGCAGTGGACATTCATATCAATTATTGGGTCATTAATGTACCCACAGGACGAGCTGGGAACACCCCCGGAACTCATCAGGACAGCCAGTCCCAGACTCTCGTCAACCAGGAGCTCTCCAGCAAGGATGTCTCTCAACTATCTTTGGACAACAGGGAATGATCTGGCCCATCAGGTTTGGGTCAGACTACAGCACCAGCAGCGGCTACAGCAGGATCCTCTGCGATCACTCCTGCCTCAGCTGACAACACCCAGCTGACCCCTACCCTGACAGACACAGCAGCCTGAGGCACCATCGGCAGCACAGTAACATAGGGCACTCTGGAGTTGGCAGACAACAACACACCTGTCAACGAGGAAGGAGGCTCAGTGTTCACTGTGCCACAACCAACTGGGCCCGCTCAGGTGGGAAGGAGTGGTGGGAGGGGCCGTGGAGATCTACACCAGCAGCTGGTGCTGTCCATTAGGATCACCTAAGCCTCTCCTGGATAATCAATGCTTATGAGAGTACCAGGGAGAATTTGACCAGGTCATACTGATCCTCAGGAACATCGAACAGCTGCAGGCAGCCCAAAATCAATGGCTGGACAATTTAATGACAAAAATAGATAAAATGACTGCGAGTTACCAGGATATTATTACTTGCCTCTGCCAGATTGCAAACAACCTGTCCACACCTCCCTGTGTGCCCACAGCATCTAGTGCCTCAATATCTGCCCAAGCCACAGGGAGGGACGTGAAGTCAGCCGGAGAGTCACCAGAATCCCAGTTGCCTTCAGCTGAGGTTCTCCTGCAAAACGTGGGAAGGGTCGTCCGAGGAAGAATTCTTGAGAGATAGATGGCAATGCATCACCCCTAGGAAGTGACAATCTGCCCCAGATATCCTCCATTGTGTGCCAAGCGTTCACTTTGTTGACTGTCATTGAACTGTCCCACATTGGATGGAGGTCTAAGTTGGACTGTGGACTCAAATAACTGTGCATTTACCTTTGAAGACTTAATCTACAAACTCTGTTAACTCCTATCTGCACTTTTCTATTTTTCTGTTGTGAGCACACCACCGCTCTGTGAAATTATCTCCTACCTTCATGCACAAAAAGAAAACACTTTTCACAAAATACTTGCTTATGTCGTGACTTTGCATCCCATGTACAAATTGAAATGACACGGAAAATCACAAAGAAGAATTTGTCAACAGCATTGGTAACAAACCCCTTCCGAAACATTAACTAATATTTTGTGAGTAAATGTACCATGTCACAGCATGATAGAAACAACCAGGTTTTCACACAACCCATAATACATGGTACAGATTCAATGGAAGTCAGCAAAAAAGACACACAATTGATGGACGGAATGCAGAACAAATCAAAACATTCACCCCCAGTCAAGAGATCTGGGTTAAATCCATCATTATTTTGTTCACCATGCTACCCCAGTTTAGACCTGACCATATGCAAATCAGTCTTGACCCTGTGCCTCATGAGAACAGTCCAGCCCAAACTGCCAAGCCAGGACCTCCCTGGGCCGGAAACAAGCATCCTAGGACCAGTTTCGGGGTTTCACCCCTCTTCAGCCAAGATAGCTTGATTCCAGTGGCACAGTGAGCCCAGGACCCACGTCTGGGCATACCTGGTGCACTTATGGTGAGAAAGCAAGACACACAATTGATGGACGGAATGCAGAACAAATCAAAACATTCACTCCCAGTTAAGAGATCTGGGTTAAATCCATCATTCTTTTGCTCACCTTGTCACCCCAGTTTAGACCTGGCCATATGCAAATCAGTCTTGACCCTGTGCCTCATGGGAACAGTCCAGTCCGAACTGCCAAGCCAGGTCCTCCCTGGACCGGAAAGAAGCACCCTAGGACCGGTTTCAGGGTTTCACCCATCTTCAGCCAGGATAGCTTGATTCCACTTGGACAGTGAGCCCAGGACCCACGTCTGGGCAAACCTGGCACACTTAGGGCAAGAAAGCACAAGACACACAATTGATGGATGGAATGCAGAACAAAACAAAACATTCACTCCCAGTCAAGAGATCTGGGTTAGATCCATCCTTCTTTTGCTAACCATGCCACCCCAGTTTAGACCTGGTCAGATGCAGAACAGTCTTGATTCTGTGTCTTATGGGAACAGTCCAGTTATACAAAACAACAAGGGCACCCATTCAAGTCAGCACAGGACCTCGGGGAACATATTACTAAAGACAACAGTGGTCCCATGCACGGGAGAAATAAGAGCACAGAATAAATAGAGACACAATGGAAACTATATTAGGTACTGACTTGTCTAGCCGGACAGAGGTCCAATTTTTACTATAAACAACGAATGTTTTGAAAGGATACCTTCAACAATTCCATAGAGAAGGGCACAAGCCTGTACCCAAACATATACTAGTTGGCATAGTGAAGAAAGTGGTCAGAAAATAGAACAGAGTTTTTAGGCAGAAGCTGTTGTTTTCTGTAGATATTACAGTAACAGAAATTCCATTTAACACCATTACTAGCCTAACATAGCAATTAGTACATTTCACAGTATATGGTGTTCTAAAAGTCAACGGCATTTCGATCCCATTTAAAGAATCACAGGGATCATCATCAGGACAGAATAATGCCTAAATATTACAAGCCATGATAGCCAAGGGAAACAGCCTGACCACAGTGGGTGCCAGATTGCTTGCAGTTTTTGGCTAGAAGTAATGACCCAAACTACTTCAAAAGAGTGAGGTTCAAGACCGCAAAGGACATGATTAACATTTGGAGGATACTTATGAATCAGAATAAGCTATCATTTTATCATGCTCTTATAAGCCTATGGAACAACCCAGGTATACCTAGCATTTTTTTCGACTCTGGGTGTAAAATATGGGCGAGTCAAGGTATATTGAAACTTGGGGATCTTTACGGCTCCTCAGGTTTTTTGGAGTTCGAAACATTAAGGTTATTATATAAACTACCAGAACACACTTATTTTAAATATGTACAAATTCGTGATTTTCTTGTAAGAAAATTAAAACTGAAAGAGATTCTGGATTCGGATTTCTGGCAATGCTTGTACAAGGGAGAGGAAAACCAAAAAGTAACTATTAGCGAGGGATATAAGTGCCTTACTGAAAATAAACAAGATGAGTGTCCAAAAATAGCAGAGAAATGGGCCTTATGCTTTCCCATAGGTATCACCTTGAATGAAATATCATGCTCTTTAAAGAAAATTGATACGCTAGTCCACTCTTCAAGTTTAAAACTGCAAGCATATAAAACAATATGTCAACTTTATCACACTCCTCTACAAATAAGCAAATGGTCCCCGAATAATGCCTTTAATGATCGAACCAAATGCCCAAAATGCCACCTAAAGGCTGCTGATCTAGAACACATGTTGGTCCTTTGTCCTGCGCTAGTTTTGTTCTGGGACAGTATAGGAAAGATACTGAGATTGAAATTGTTAATTGATGCACCTTTAACATCTGAAATGATTCTGTTAGGTATACAGCCCAATCCTACACCTTTTCAAGATCTAATTTTTATTGTGCTGGCATGTGCAAGGCTAGTCCTGGCTAGAGCTTGGATAGCTGATCAAGCACCTAATGCGAATGAATGGTGGTGTTTGGTTAAAGAGATACATCATATGGAGCTATCTCTAGCCAGAAAAAGAGGAGTGAAAGCAATGATTAAAGTAAAGAGAATATGGGGAGGCATGTTTTATACATCCGAAACTAACTAACTTGATTTGAAGCTGTGTCTAACTCTAATTTAGATAAGATTGTATTTATTTGTGTAAATCCTTCCTGTATTGTATTTATTTGCCCGTCTGAGTATTGTTTATTATTTACAAGTTTTGGTAAACTGCTTTTTGTAATATTTTTGTAGACACTGGAAGTTATGTACAACAAAATTCTGATTATTCTGTTTAAATCTGCCTGTGATACCCACAAATAAAAAAAATATGGGGAAAAAAGAAAGGGATAACAATTACTATTCTAACTCCAGGGGGTGCATCAGTAGGGTAAGTGTTGGATAGTGTAGGGGTAAAAATGACTATTCTAACTCCAGTGGGTGCAACAGTAGGGTAAGTGTTGAATAGTGTAGGGGTACTATGCATTGTAATGGTATGCGTTGTAATGACATGTAATGTAATGCCTGTGTTGTAGTGACATGCAATGTAATGAAATGCGTTGCAGTGACATGCAATGTAATGGCTGTGTTGTAGTGACCTGCGTTGTAAAGGATGTTTACCGGAAACAAATGCTTCTCTGTCTTTGTACATTTCTGTAGTTTAGGTCCCTTTCAGCAGTTTTTGTCCTTGCAGATGTCAGCACCAAGACGTCCTCAGACATTTGTTGCGCTTTACAAAATAACATGAAATAAAATCTAAATCGAATCAAAAACATCTACCCATCTTTTTATTCTGGAGTGAAGCCGAAATCAGAATCATGACAAAAAACATTCAATGAATTCGAAAATTTATATAGCGCTCGAATGCCAAAGGGCGTCTAGGCGCTGCAGCGGAGGAAAATGCCGGGGATGAGCAATAAATTTATGTCGAGAAAAAACAGGTTTTCAACTCCTTTCTAAAGTAATGTTGGGCAAGTTTTTATGGGTAACGGAGGTGTGTTCCACAATTTGACAGTGTTGACGAGAAAGCTACTTCCTCCCTAACTCACTCTCCTGAATTTGAGCATTCGAGGGAGTTTGCTCTGAGCTGAGTGAAGTGTTCTGCCTGGAAGATACCATAACAGATGCTGTTTCAGGTATTCGGGTCCTGTCCCCTGAAGAGCCTTGAACGCTAAAACACAAGCCTTTAAAGTCAGCTCTCTTTTTCACCGGTAGCCAGTGTAATTGTTTTAGGCCAGGAATTTAGGAATATTCAGCAACATCCTGGCAGCGGAGTTCATTCATAAAAACATTTGAGAATAATTAACATTGGATGTGGATACAAGAGGTTAGAGATCGACAAACCACATAGGTTTGGTGATGTGTATCATACAGAAAAGATTTTTTGCCGCCGTGCACATGGAATTTCGTAACGTAGCGGGGCAGATTATACAGGGAAAAAAGGCAAATTATGTTGCATAAGGCCGCACTTTTTGTTATAATAGCGGGAAGTCCACACAGTGAGTTTTGGCTCACTGACAGGAATATAGCTCAGCTGGTCCAGCACGTGTTGAAGAAATCTGTGAACTTTTCCTCATCATCTTGACTGTGTGTGCTAAAATAAAATGTGTAATCAGTGTAGTATAATCTGGGTCAATGGAGTAATGGGGGACCAAATTATGGTGCAGCGTTAATTGATACTATGTTGTGTTTTCTTTATATAGTGCTTTCCAGCCCTTTGTGAGGCTCAGAGCGCTTACATTATGCATCTAGGAAGAGCTAATTATATGATACAAGATGCCATTAAAGACAAAATGCACCATATTCTCTGTCAACAATAGTAACCCCATGCATAATTTATATTTAGCAAGCCTATTCCTGCATAGATCTCAATTTTTCAGCTATCCATGTCTTGCGAAATTACCTGCTTTTTTCACTGTTATGTCGATTGCATACATTCTCTTTTAGGAGAGATGCTTTGAGCAGAAATGTCACGCGACAATAAAACCCTCGAGGGAAAGGTGTCTCAGATAATTTCTGCTTGACAACAAATGGTGAAAATAGGAATCTCGAACTAAAAAACATTGCGTAACTCAGAATTTTAATGCAGACACACCTCATCGTGTGACACTTATAAAACCTAGAGTTAATGTGAGAATTAAATGTGTTGCATGAGAAAAACTGGGCATCTTTACGCACCTGTAAATATTGTCTCCTAATATTATGACACTTTAACTCACATGTGTGATGATACAGAATGGACCCAATTGCTCTAGGAAATATGAACACTGACAGATACTGTTGGAAAGTGGAATATTATGTGGTATAAGGGTTAGTCCTCACCATGAAATACTGTCACGAAATACCAAAGAGGATCCTTGGATTCACACTAATAAATTCTGAGCTCAGTCCTGGCAGTTGTGGCAAAGGGCAGGCAGGCTTTACTAGAGGAACATGTGGTAAGCATTTAAGAGTACCAACATGGGCAAAACGTAATTGACACAACTCAAAACAAATCTGACACCAACTTATAAAAAAAGGATGTATTTTTATCTTAATTTAGACACTAAAACAAACGTAATAGCATACATATAACCAGAGTTATAGATTTTTGAAGCAATGGAAAATCAGTGCAAAATAATAAAGTGACAATTTAACATTGCGGTGAATGGGACAAACTACTAGTGACAATCGGTCACTTGCAGGTCTAGTTATGTTGTACTCTTGCAGGGTAAAGGTGATGCGAATTCCAGGACCAAGCCATGACAATCGGTTCAATTTTACCTAGCCTGTGGAGCCCATTTACATGTCCTGGCTGTCCCTGGTGCTGAAGATAGCTGCTTTGACCGCTTCACGCGGTGCTGCTGAAAAGAAGATGCAAAAACACAAGAGCGGGGTTGATTACGAAATCGGTCGCAGGTATTGTGGAATGCCCTCTTGATGCAGCACTGGTGACCAGCAAGCTTTGGCAGCAGTAAGCTCAGCTGGGATCTTCTTCAAAGTCTGGAGGTTCAGGGAAAGATGGTAGCCATTTGAAACTAGGGCTCCCACAATGCACTAGACCATTTGGATTTAGCTGATCCCTTGGAGGTTCCTGAAAGTCATATTATCTACAGTGTACATAGGACTAGTCTCACTATTCCAAGGGAGTCTGAGTTTGCTTCTGGCTCTCTTAGGGGTCCCTCCGTCTGGGGAACCGACCTTTAGCCTAGGAGTTGCCATGTTCATACAGTTCCAAGAGTGTTGCCACAGGTCCATAGTATGCTCCTCTTTGTTTGTGCAAGTTCCTGTTATCAATGACGTGGGTACCTTCTGTGCCCTCTTTGATTCAAGTTGGATCAGAGCTCAGGTTCTGGAGTTAGGGGTCTGGGAGCAAGTAGCCAATAGGCTGCCCATCCCTGCAGCTAATCTTCCCCTGTGGTGACCGCACCTGGGGATGTAGGTCACCTTTTCGACCCAGAACCCTTTATTCTGTCACATCTAAAGATGTCAGAAATTGAATGTTTTTGTACAGACCAAGCTGCTCGCCCTGAAGGTGGTGGCTAGCATTCTGGGGGTGTAAGCCTCTTTGACTAACTATTTTCCAACCAGTTGGCACGGGGAGGGCTGTTTCTTCCTCTGAGAGTCAGCTCTGCTGTACTTCAGAGGCTGTGCAGCCTTTGAACGTCTCTGCCTTAATGCGTCACTTCACTAGCCTGCTTGGGAGGAGGGAGGTGTGACTTCCTTCCTGCCCAAGCCTTTGTTCTTGACTGCTGGAAGTGATCTCACTACCTGGCAGGAGGCCAAATCCTATCCTGGCAGCAGCAAATGCGTGAAATGAGGGCTTTCCAGTGAGAGCACAGAGAAGCTGGGGCAATCATATGGGAGACCTTTAGGGTAGCCTCCTGGATGCTTGCCACATTGGCTTCGACCCTAGATTAGTGTCAGGATTGAGATAAGTCACATTTAGTATGCCAAGCACAACATATTTATGTGGTACCATAATGTAACTGCCTACCTCGAGTTTGTTCAGGTGCCAGCCCATGCGATCCTATGGACTGTGTGGGAAACAACCTTTACAACGCAACTTTTGCAACGCACTACCATTACAACGAAACTTTTACAACGCAACATCCATTACAACGCATGCCATTACAACGCAACCATTACAACGCATGACACTACAGCGCATACCAGTACAAAGCATGTCATTACAACGCATACCATTACAACGCATACCATCACAACACATAGTACCCTTACCCTATCCAACACTTACCCTACTGTTGCACCCCCTGGAGTTAGAATAGTAATTTTTACCCCAACACTATCCAACACTTACCCTACTGTTGCACCCCCTGGAGTTAGATTAGTAATTTTTATCCCTACACTATCCCTACACTTACCCTACTGTTGCACCCCCCTGGAGTTAGAATAGTAAATGTTACTCCTACACTATCCATTACTTACCAAACATGCAGTGTAATGGTATGCGTTGTAATGGTATGCGTATTAAAGTTAGTATGCATTGTAATGGAATGCGTTGTAAAGGTAGTTTTTAGAGATGCGTTGTAATGGCATGCGGTGTAATGGAATGCGTTGTAATGGATGTTGGGTTGTAAAAAATTTGTTGTAATGGCATGCGTTGTAAAAGTATGCGTTGTAACATCATACAACCAGACTGTATATCACTTCTAGTGTCCTTTAATGGTAAAGGGAACTATGGGGTCATATAAGCTCCCACATATGTTCACACCTCTGATGTATGGAACCCTGCCTCGCGGGCTTTAGGGGGCCTTTTTTTACGGGTGACTAGTATATATCAGAGAATTGACTTTGCTGAACATGGTGAGGGCAAAGTCAAATGTGAGCAGTTTGCACGGTTCCTGCCTGCAGTCAGTACTGGCAGGTCTGCTGTCAGTAGCTTACTTGGGTCACTTAGAATGGCACAAACAGTGATGCAAGCCCTGGGCACCCCTTTAACAACCCATGCCCTATGTACCACTGGTACCATATACTAGGGACTTAGGAGAGGGGGAAAGCCCTTGTTAATTGGGTTTGCCAATTTACACATAACAGTTTTCGGGAGAGAGCACTGGCACTGGGGTCTGGTTAGCAGGCTTCATTGCACTGTGAGAGTCGAAAACCAGCTTCTAGTTCTCCAAATGGGGACAAAAAGTGGAGGGACATCTGCATAATGATTAAAGTTAATCACCAATAATTGATTTTTTATCATGCATGGGCTAACACTCAGGGATTTACCTGGGTACCTATTCTTGAAAATAAATCATATTTATAGAGAGTATGATATATTTACATTTTCATATTCATTTATCTAATATCTTTTAGTAGTGGGTTGCTGAACTAAGATGCGTTTTGGTTTACATATGTAGACTTTATATACAATTATTCGCATACATTTCACAACTAAACTACATTATAGATAGCTTAACATACATCTCAATTCATATATAAGGTCGTATTTATTCATCAATAATTGGCACATTTCAATTAACAAAGTATAACCAGTGCCATAGGTTATTCGCTAAACATCAGTGATCAGTAGTTCTGTCTATATACAGCCAAAGAGTTTTTATAGTTTTAGATTCAGTTGCTGACAGTCTCAACATTTCGGCCCTTTTTGCACAAATGCGTGAAGCCCTCTTCAGGAATTGGATTAACATAATAGATAACAAATGCTGCAATACCCAATCACAACTATTGCATCCTACCATATATAAATGTCACAAAGAGCACCAAAAACGGATGAAATATCCAGAAGAGAAAGTGGCAATCCTTGCTTCATGCAACTTGTGACTTTTGTTGTGTAGAGGAGTAAAAATAAAATTCACATTTAATAAATTGTCCTGCAACAGAGAATGTCTGACAAACGTTCTTGCTATACAGCTGTGCTTTTGTAGCTTAACAAACTTCATGAAATATATTACCAATGTCAAAATAATAAGTTTATTTCTAAAGGGCATGTTTACCCTAAGGCATCCTGGCATGTTTCTGCAGTGTATGCATTAGCCAACTGAGCTACAGCCCCAGCAGTGTCCAGAACTGCTGTTAATTCTGCAGCTGCAGAGTAATGTTTTACATCTACTCCAGTTCTTCAGTGGAAGCATACAATACAATTATATTAATTGTATTAATAGTTACTTAGTTAAACATTATTTTGGCCATAAAAGTTGCATGTAAACAAACATAAAAAGCATTTCATTACATTGTTATTAGGCTGTCTGTTTTGGCTGCCAGTGCTTGCAGAATTGAATCCAGTAGAGTAATTATCAGTAGAAATCTATAGGACTAGCAATCTGGGCCTTAGTTCTAGAGCCACAATCCCAGTCAATTCTAAAAACAATAATCTCACATATAAAATCATCCTCAATAGATAGTTCCAAAAATCGAATACATTTAAACTTTAAGAATTTGGCTATAAATACTCATAAAATACTAAAAACTTGAAATTGCCCCTTCATTGAATATTATTACAGCAAAATAATCAATGAAAAGAAACAGTTGGGAACTTTCGGCCGATTGACAATATACATTTCAAAAATGATGTATAGCAGCTAATGGCCATTAACATTTCAGTCCCATCTTCTTACATACAAATCCAACTGCAAGTAGGTACCTGCTAAGTGCAAAAAATATGAAAGGATGATGTATATTTTTCTTTTTTTGTTTAAATGTTTTTATTATTTTTTAACATATATATTCCCCCCTTCCACCCCTGGACAGGTAAACATTCTGCACATTAACATCATGAGCTTTACATTATGCTTGTCATACTTACATATTCATTATAGAGAATTTATAGAATATATTCCAGGCATCACGGAAAACCAACTAAAACAATAACATAAATACATTACAGCATTAATAATAAATTAGTTTTGTAAATCTCGCCAGTGTGTAAAAGAGTCCAGATTTTCATACCCCTTTTACGTCGCCGTCTGCCTTTCCGCTTATATATAGCTATCTCGATATTATGCACTGCTAAAAGCCTGGCTAGCCACTGTTGGAAAGAGGGTGGTAGCGGATCAAGCCAAGCCGAGGCTAGGCATAACCGCAAAACGGCCATAGCAACGAATATAAAATCGTGGCCACTCTGAAGGTTATCTGGATCTTCCGCCCAAAGTACCATTGCCTCAGGTGACAAAGCAACCTCTCTGTGAAGAACAGAAGTTAAAAACCTCTCTATATCTTGTATCAAAGGTATTAACACCGGACAAGAGGCAAAGATATGAATGGAATCTGCTTTAAATAGGTTGCATCTCGGGCAGCAAGTCCCCTTACCGGTTCCCCATTTTGCGATCTTATGGGGTGTGTAGTAGAGAAAAAAACAGGTTTTGTAAAATTGTGCCTGGAGTTTGGTAGAAATAAGAATAGTTTGGGCTAGCTGATAGGAATATAAAAATCCTTTCTTTGAGATCTCAAGTTTACTTAGCCACTTCGTTGCCGTTTTATCCAAATCATCCGGGAACATGTCCAACAATGACACATAAACCCCTCCTATTGATTGTTTCTTAGAGTGTATAATTGTCTCTACTACAGTAGATTCTTCCCCAAGTGTCCTTGCCCCAGGTTTATGAGTTAAGAAATCCCTAATTTGGAGATATTTAAAGAAATCCCGCCAATGTAAGTCAAATGCTTCCTTCAGAGCATCAAAAGATTTAATCCCCTGAGTAGTATAAAAATCCCCTAATTGTGTTATTCCTAAATTATACCATTTGTTTACACAGTTATCCTTAAAGATTATTGGTGGAAGAATTGGATTGTTCAATACCGGTGTATAATGTGAGATTTGTCCTATTCCTAATATTTTCTTTACGATCTTCCATACATTAAAACAGCTATAAAGAGTCTTATATTTGACCTTTTTATTGTAGCTGTCGTGTATGTGGCTCCATAAATAGCCATAGCAGGAATTCCCCACCAGTAGCTGAAAGATTGAAGCGGTATTTTCCTCTGTGTTTTTCCCCCCTTGCAATAATTCCTTACTGTAGAGTAATACACATGACCAATAATATCTTCTTAAGTTGGGAAGAGCTAGCCCACCTCTGTCCTTATGTGATGAAATGTAATGATGTCTTGTAAAGCGCATGAATCACCCCACATGGGGTATCTCCGCGCTGTAGACCGCTGAGGAACCCGTCCTGGCTTTCCCTGTGAGATTGACCCTACTGGGTATCTCCAGGGTGAAACCAGGCATCCCCGGCATATGTGGGGGGCCGTTGTGGAGATGAGGCAAGCTAATGCCCAGAGTTGCCGAGTGTGATCCCTGGTTAGAGTAGGCACCGAGGCGAGAATTATCGAGTCCGCTGACCCTGGTCCACGACCCTGCAGCGTCGGGAATTGAACCCTGGTCCTGGGCCGTCCTTTGCTTCCAGGTCTGCCGCCTCTAACCAGTGAGCCACACACTTAAGAAGGGTAAGATATTTATATGCCCGACGGGGTTGTGCATATGACCATGTAAATCTAGAAAAGGTATGTTCCATTACTGTAAACCACTGATTAGAAAATTCTAGGCAAACTGCCCTGAATAAGTATAGTATTTTGGGAAAATACACCATTTTAATTGCATTTGCTCTCCCGATAATGGACAGGTGGAGATTGTCTAACCGTCGTAAATCCTTTTGTATTGTGTTCAGAATTGGCTTAACATTTATGTCCACAATTTCCTCCAGCTTTGAGGAAATTGTGACACCCAAGTATGCCGCTCCCTTCACCACCCTAGGATCATCCATCACAATTTTTTGATTTAGAACGATTTGTGTCTTCCCTTGATTTAGAGTGTAGCCAGAATCCAGCCCAAATTTCCTGGCCTCGGCCTCGATGGTCAGCATTGCTACTGTGGGGTCTGCGGTAACTATAGCAATATTCTCAGCGTATGCTAATGTTTTTGTAGCATACCCCTGTGATATAATGGGAGTTATGTTGTTATTTTCCTCCAAATAGCGAATAAAAGAATCTATATATATTGCAAAGAGTGTCATTTTTCAACACTCTTACCTTTATTAGTATTGTTCCTAGTATGCCTTAACAATAATCAACAAGGAACTCAGGAGAACACAAGCCTCCATGTCTACTGGTCTTGTAATAAAAGGTGTTTCTCTTTTATTCTGGACATTCCACGCACCCAGTATTGGCGACATTCTGTGTTCATATCCTGGGGCGTGCGAAGAACCATCTTCTAGGAATGACTTTATTTATTTATGTACTGATATGTGTGATGGCTTTATAGAGTTCTGCACAGTGTTTGGAGCCACTTCAAAGGGCTTGTGAAGGACAGACAGGGATTTATACTAACACAATAGACCCGAAGTCTCTCTAGCCTGGATCTTAACTCCATCTTTCACAAGTGTCTTCTATAATAGTGGATGTCAAGGCCTTGATGGCGGCATCTGACTGGCACTCATACAGTCCTCAGAACTTGTTGGTGGAGACCGTCACAAGTGGGTAGGTCACAGAATGTTTTGGCGGCCCGCAGTCCAGTTGCAACATATTTGTAGATTTAAAAAACATAGCTATTGCCTTTATTAATGATGAGGTAACACTACTTATTCCACTAAATCAGTGTTTTAACCCCTTGTCTGCAGATCTCTGGTGCTCCACAATGCTTACTTAGGGAGTCTGCGACTATATGGAAAACTAAATGATATTAGAAGAGTAATAAAGTGTATACATATAAAAACAAGCGAATCGTACATTTAAATCTTTTAAAAAGGTCTGTATATGTGAAGGAATTTGAAATTGGGGGATAAAAGTCGGGATCCTTAGCCTTATTCATGGGAGAATTACATCAAGCAGTATCATGGACAATTGGTGGCCTCAGTTGAAGTCACAAAAGAGAGGTTGCAAAAGGGAAATTGTAAAATCTAGCATAGAGCGTTGTCTTTTAGATACAAAATCAAATTTTGAAAGGCTCCAAGTTTCCCATTAAAATAACAGTTTGGATTTGGGTGTATTTTTTGTTTGTGATTTAAAGAAAATATTTCATAATTTGTGTTTTTGTTAATGTATACTTGTTTCTGTAGTTTAATGTACTTTTCGAGGTTCAAGTCCTAAAAATTACTTAGGTGGGAGACAAAATAGGATTGTCACGCTGCTGCTGCTATTTTAGAACCTTTGTTGTCTGTCAATAATTTTAGGAACACTCTGCTCGTTTTTAAAAATTGCTCGTAATTGTAGGATTGATTGTATGGTGGTGCTACATTGTACTACATGACGCTGTGATAACTTACAATTGTGCCCCACGATCCCCCTTTGATTGTATCGCCTAGACATTAGTAAGACCCAACAGGACTCACCAATTCGAGTAAACTCAGCGCCGCCTCACTCCGGACCGCCATTTTGGGTGTGGGCTCAGAAGCGCTCCAGGGGCTAACGCTCTAGTGGTTGCAAACATCTTTCTGCCACACACTATTTAAAGACCAGCATGCCAACGCGCAGCGCTCGCGCGCAGCGTCGCGCCGGAGGAGCGCCAGAGGAAAGCCTGTCTGTGCCCGTCCGTGCTCCGGACGGGCACAGGGCCAGGACCGCTGCCTTCTGCAGGTATTCTAGGGACGAGCTATTAGCCATAGGTAAGAGCGTAGAGGGATCTCCTCAAATTAGTCTACCACAGTCCGCTGTAGTACTGGACTGTAGACTGATCAATAGCAAATCCCTAGTAAAACATCACCTGGAAGTGTCAGAGTTGCTAAATGATATGGACCTAGATGCCCTATTCATCACAGAGACATGGACTACTGTGGACACCACTGTCGAGTTGGGCCTGTCATGCCCTGAAGGATACAAGTTATTTCATAAACCTAGGCCACTGGGAAGAGGAGGAGGGCTTGGAGTGATTTATAAAGACAAGTGGGACTTCTCCCCTTTACAGATTGATGGGGTGGCGGGGGTAGAGCTACTGGGGTTCTCCCTGCAAGAACCAAAAGGTAGGATCCTGACCGGATTGATATGTTACAGACCACCTGGTGCGGAAACACAATACCAGGCGCTGTTTGACACCATTGCTGCCCTTGCCTTGTCCCACTCCAGAATGTTGATCCTAGGGGATTTTAACCTATGGAACAACGGGTCCCTGGGGAGCCACCTGAGGGATCTGAAGGACAACTGTGGAAACTGGGGTCTGGATCAGTTGGTACAGAATCCAACCCATTCAGGGGGACATATCCTAGATATGGTCTTCGCCAACAAGACTGAGACCAGGATGGTTGATATCCTACCTCAGCACTGGACCGACCACTCCCTAATCCACTTCCAGATCTCCATACCTACTGAGGGGAATAGAAGTGAGCGACAGGTGACTCATAGGAAGGGACGGAACTGGTCCAAATTACCGAAGGACAAAACAAAGCCTATTTTTATGAGCAACGTCTCCTATGATCCAGAGGAATCGGTAGACCTGAACTATCAAAAATACTGTAATCACATCATAAAGACTCTGGACAGACTTGCCCCTCTGAAAATTATAAAGAATAAGAAGAAACCATCTGCCCCCTGGTTTAATGAGGAGCTGAAATCCCTACGCAATGCACGCCGACAGGCAGAAAAGAAATGGCGTAGACACTATTCAGAGATGGATAAAAAACAGCTGAAAGTGGAACAGGCTAAATATAAAGGAGCCATCGCCAAAGCTAAGGCACTCTTCTATGCCACTACTATTCTTCAGTCCCCTAACAGTACCAAAACCCTTTTTAACATCATAAGGGATCTCTCACATCCCACCTGTACGAGTAATAAGGTGGTTGCTACACAAGAACTCTGTGATGAGATTGCGATCTATTTTGAGGAAAAGATTGCTAAAATTGTGGGGGGGCTGAAGGAGGAAAGGGATAGCTGCAAAGATGCAGAGGCACAGACAGAAGAAGAGGAATCCTTACCAATATTGTCATCACTGGATAACTTCACCCCCCTTAAAGAAGAGCTCTTTGTTAGACTGGCCCAGAATGTGTCATCTGGATCCCCTCTAGACCCCCTTCCGCACAGGATCTGGAAAGAATATGGGCCAGAGCTGTTCCCCTGGATGCATCAGATCTGTCGCCAATCTCTTGAAGAAGGCATAGTGCCGGAAGCATGGAAGCAGGCAGTAGTTACCCCCCTGCTTAAGAAGCCTTCGCTGGACCCTACTATTCCGGCGCATTTTAGGCCCATTTCCCTCTTGCCCTACCCAATAAAAATTCTGGAAAAGGTGGTCAGTAGATCCTTGTCAGGTTATCTGGAAGACAATTGCCTTTTGGATAAGGACCAATTTGGCTTCCGCCCAGGCCACGGAACAGAAACTGCATTGGCAACCATGTTGGACACCCTTCGAATGCGAGCAGACAATGGCAACTCGTCAGTCCTGGTGCTGTTGGACATGTCGATACGGTCAGCCATACAGTTCTGCTAAGTAGGCTGGAAAAACTGGGCGTGAAGGGCAAGGCCCT
This sequence comes from Lissotriton vulgaris, assembly GCF_964263255.1. Taxonomy (NCBI): domain Eukaryota; kingdom Metazoa; phylum Chordata; class Amphibia; order Caudata; family Salamandridae; genus Lissotriton; species Lissotriton vulgaris. Next base: position 386,031,349 of record NC_141699.1, on the reverse strand, counting down.
GAGGTGGATACAATCCTACATGACAGGTAGACAACAGGTGGTGACCCTAGCACCCTTTTCATCTCCCAAGTCCCTGGTCAGTCATGGAGTACCTCAGGGCTCCTCAATCAGCCCTATTCTTTTTAATCTTTATCTGCAGCCCCTGATCCCCATGATCAAATCCTTCGGAATAGATCTGATAAACTACGCCGATGACACACAACTGGTGTTCTCCTTAGAAGGAAGACAGGCGGTGACCATGGAGACCTTCCAGAATTGCATGAACAAAGTGTCCAGGTGGTTGACAATAAACTCCCTTCAATTTAATGAGGGGAAGACAGAGGTTGTCTACTGTTCGTCAGCCAAACTGAGTCAACAACCTTCCCATGAGATCAGGCTTGCGCCGGGAGCAGAACCTTGCATCCCAGTTAAGACCGTGCGCAATCTAGAGGTACTGTTTGATGTGGATCTCCAAATGACCTCTCAGACCAATAAAACCATCAGTGTCTGCTATGGATTGTTGAAGGCACTCAGACAGATTTTGCCCCTCCTGCCTGACGAATCTAGACCACTAGTAGTTAGGAGTGTGATTCTGGCCAGACTGGACTATTGTAACTCTCTATATTTAGGGGCCCCCTTATATATCCTACAGGGGCTCCAGAGGGTCCAGTCTATAGCGGCCAAGCTGGCACTTAAAAGACCTCGCAGTTCCTCCACTACGCTGGCGCTAAGAGATCTACATTGGCTGCCAATCGGGAGTAGAGTTGCCTTCAAGTGCCTATGTATTGTGTACAGAGCCCTGCACAACACGGGACCTATCCCTCTACAGGAAAGGATCTCCTGGTATAGTCCTTCCAGGTCCCTGCGCTCTGCTAGCCAGAGTCTGGCAGCTACTACCAGGATCAGGAGATCGAGGATGGGAGGCAGAGCTTTCTGCATCTCTGCCTCTAGGTTGTGGAACGAGCTTCCCCAGAACATCAGACAAATTGACACCCTACTGGGTTTCAGAAAGAGCCTGAAAACCTGGCTGTTCGCCAAAGTATAATCCCCCTGACTCTATTTAATAGCTTTGGCGGCCGGTCTATATGTCATGACAGCTAGTGTATTGTTACCATCTGATTACCATCTGATTACTTCCTGTTTGGGCGCCAGGATACCCGTAGGGTGACAGTTGCGCGTTACAAGTAATAAATACAATACAATACAATACAATAGTGGCAGAGTAATAAAGTGTATACATATAAAAACAAGCGAATCTTACATTTAAATCTTTTAAAAAGGTCTGTATATGTGAAAGAATTTGAAATTGGGGGATAAAAAGTCGGTATCCTTAGCCTTATTCATGGGAGAATTACATCAAGCATTATCATGGACAATTGGTGGCCTCAGTTGAAGTCACAAAAGAGAGGTTGCATTAGGAGCAAAATGATAAAAAAAATCTAATTTTGAAAGGCTCCAAGTTTCCCATTAAAATAACAGTTTGGATTTGGGTGTATTTTTTGTTTCTGATTTAAAGAAAATATTTCATAATTTGTGTTTTTGTTAATGTATACTTTTTTCTGTAGTTTAATGTACTTTTCGAGGTTCAAGTCCTAAAAATTACTTAGGTGGGAGCCTCTGGCTTCCAATAGTGGTTTGGTGGTGGTCCTGAAAATTCAAAGGGTTTAAAACAAAATGCACTAGGTGAATGAGGTGCTGATGGTGTTATTCTGCCATGTTTTCTTTCCCTACAGGATATATTTCTGAACTTTGAAAGATGTTCTCTGCCTATTGGAGGCCCCACTTCAATATCATGGCATGGTCCCCGCAAGAACTTTGGACATGCCTTCCTAGGTGGAGGAATGCTGAGGGCCGAAGGAGTCTGAGTCAGTCACCCAACAGCAAGGAGGTGCCTCGCATGATAGCACCCAATCTAGGCTTAGGTGGAACAGAAGAGGGATGTCACCAAGGTTCCCCAAATGTTGATAAGTATGAGAAGTGCTGAAAAGGCGCTCTGGTGGTTGGATATTTGGGAGTGCAGGAGAAGGCTATAAATCTTCTGTATATGGATGGATTGATGGATGGTTAGAATGTTGTAAGAGGATGATGTTAGATCCGTCGTTGGTAGGAATGTCCGGAAATATTTTGATAGGAAAGCGCTGCAAAACGCCTTGTAGCATCCTGTGGACCTCATATAAAAGGACAGGTTAAGAGTTCAAGGTTATTGTAAAATCCAGTGATTCCTGGAGGAAAAGCAAATTCGGAAGGCAAATCCATTAGCACCATAATATTTCTGCTGTGAAGGACATTCCCCTGCTGAGCCATCCTCTGTATTCAGCATCTCATCTATAAATGTACTGCTTTTCTATTATTGACCAACTACAAATCAAGGGCAGTTCTAACGCCAACATCTTTTCAATCGCATCCAATATCGCAATGCTACTCTTCGAAATAAAGGTATTCTACTATTCAGTGAACAGGCTGCACATACTAGTGCAATGATTTTGGCGCCTACTTGTAGATTTTTCTTTATCACAGATGTTGTTTCTGAGCTCTGGTCAATTGTATTTTAGGTGTTATTTTTTGTATAGCATATGCCAAAGGAAGCTGTACATCAGAAACCGAGTAAGGAGAATCCATGTGGTAGGCATAATGAAGCACACCAGCACAGTTGACAAATATTAACGGCTCCTGTACTAATGTAGAGGAGCGTCGCCCCACTGCTCTCAGAGCAGTTAAAAAAGGAAAAATATAATAACAGCATTACTTTCATTTTATTTTTCGTACAGGCTACGGGGCTATGTTAGGGTGGGGCGGGCTGCGGTCACAGGTAGGAGGAGTAGTTTGTGCACCATAAGTGCATAGGACAGTTTGTCCGACCGTCGTGAGCTGACCAAACAGTCATGCACACTTAGCATTTCTCCATCTGGCTGAGTTGCACAGCTGGGTGGAGAACAATCCCAAGGCTCCCAGGCACTGTCTGAGTGGCCAAACAGGTCAGTCAGAGCAATCACAACGCTGCTATCATGCTGATGACAGCAGCGTCGTGATTGGCTTAGGGGAGCCTGTATGCTGGCGGGAGCCAGGAAGAGGAGAGGATGGAGGAGATGCTGCAGCCGTGATCAAATACGTGTTGTTATAGGAAACAAATTCTAGTCTCCCCCCCGTAGCAGATCTAACTGAAAATATAAGTGGCTTTATGTGTTTTCCTTGTAGCTTATTTTATCTTATGGGCCGTACCTGATGGCCGTACCTGATGGAAGGGCTATATAGTTCCAGAAATGTGTACTGTGTGTACTGTTACTTTGTAAGAGGCCATCTGATCTTGGAGGCATTCCTGGGCTTCTTTTTCTCTATCACAGGCCCATATCAGTAGTTTACCATTTTTTTTCGAAGACTCCACCTTATTAGTATATTTGACAGGAAGTGCTATAATTTACTTTAGAAAGTCAGATGATGGGAAGAGCCTTCTGGTTCTGCTGTGTAATCTTTCCAGGGGATCCCACAGCTATTTCGTTTATTGCAGCCATAAATTGCATAAAGCTGGACAGGAGTTCAGATGATAATTGAAATTCTGCGCATGGAATTACAACAGTGGTTGAATCACCAATTGAATCTCAGGCAAGCAGCACCCTGGTCTCTGGGCTATTGCAAGGGGAACTTTTGTCTGTTATTGTGGCCTAATATCTGTCTGGGCAATAAATTAGGCACAAAAACTAGTTTTGAGCCAGTGGTTGCTGGTGGGGGCACTGGCACTTATTTTGGGGTAACTGGCACTTATTTTTCCCCTATCAAATATTTACCGTACACAGGAGTGGAAGAAACACACTGATTTGAAATACGGAGGAAGAAAAAGACAACAAAACCATCACAAACAGAAAGCAGAACCCTGTACGTGGCAGAAAACAGTGCAGGGAGTGTCTGGTAATGGATTAAATACTACTAATCTTGGTATTCGTCACTTCGACGCTTAATTTCAAGGGTTGCCGGTGTCTGAGCGGAGCTTCAGGAACCATCACTCTTTCATTCACAAATTAAGCATTGAGTGAAAAGTTATCACTTTTATTTGGGTTCTGCACCATGCCACTGCACTGTACTCCACTCTGCACCACTGCACTCTATGCCACTACACTCTACACTCTGCACCACTGCCCTCCACACCACTGCACTCTACTCTGCACCACTCCACTTTACACCACAAAACTATACCCTGCAACACTCCACTTTATGTCACTGCACTCCATGTCACTTCACGAAATGCCTTTCTACTCTGCCCTGCACTACTCAACGCCAATGCACTCTTCACCTCTCTACTCTACACCACTCTACTCTTTACCACTGCACTCTTTGCCACTGCACTGTACACCAATCTACTCTGCATAATTCAACTCTACACCACTGTACTCTAAGCCACTCTGCAACACTGCACTCTACGCCACTGCACTTCATGCCAATACCCTCTGTGGCAATGCACTTTACTCTGTAACACTCAACTCTATGCCCCAACACTCTATGGCAGTTCACTACACACCACTCTCCTCTACTCTGCATCACTGCACTCTATGCCACTGCACTTTACACCACTTTACTCTATGCAATTACACTCTATGACACTCTACACAACTGCACTCTACCCTGCACCACTCCACTCCTTGCCACTTCACTCTACTCTGAAACACTCTACCCTACACCACTGCACTCTTCTCCACTTTGTGCCACTCCACTCTATGCCACTGCACTCTATGTCACTCTACTCTAAACCAGTGCACTCTGCATCACTGCACTCTACACAACTACACTCTATGTTACTGCACTCTACGTTACTGCACTGTTATTTATGCCACTGCTTTCTATGCCACTCTACTTCACTCCACACCTCTGCACTCTGAAATTCTTCTCTGTAACACTGCACTATCTGCCACTGAATTATCTGTCTCTCTATTCTGTACTACTCCACTCTACGCTTCCACACTCTACACCGCTACTCTCTATGGCACTACACTATACAGTGCACCACTCTGTGCTTCCCTACTCTGCATCACTCAATGCCACTGCACTCTTTACCACTTGACACTACATGGTGCCACTGTCCTCTGCATCACTCAACTCTACGCCACTCCACTGTACACCACTGCACTCTATGCTACTGCACTCTGTGCCACTCTACTCTGTGCCACTCTACTCTGCACCACTCTATTCTGTGCCACTCTGCTCTGCGCTACTCTACTTTGCGCCATTTCACTCTGCTCTACTCCATTCTCCTATGCACCACTTTAATCTACGCTACTGCATTAAATGACGCTGCATTGCTCGCCGCTGAATTCAATGCCACTGCACTCTATGCCACTGTATTCTGCAACACTCCATGCCAAACCAATCTACACCAGTCACTCTACTATACGCCACTCCACTGTACGCCACTGCACTCTATGCTACTGCACTCTGCTTCACTCTACTCTAAACTACTCTATTCTGTGTCACTCTGGTCTGCACTACTCTACTTTGCGCCATTTCACTCTGCGCTACTCCACTTTCCTATGCACCACTCTAATCTACGCTACTGCATTAAATGACGCTGCATTGCTCACTGCTGAATTCAATGCCATTGCACTCAATGTCACTGCACTCTGTGCCACTATATTCTGCAACCCACTATGCCAAACCAATCCTCACCAGTCACTCTACTCTACGCCACTCCACTGTTGTGACTCCACACTATGCCACTCCAATCAACAGCACACCCTGCCACTCCACTCCACAACACTCTACTCCACTCTTCACCATTCCACTCTATGACACTCCAGGCCACTCTCCTCTACACCACTAATTTTCAGCCATGCAGAACAGCAGCCACGCTAGGGTACAACACTGACAAAGCCAGTAGCAATTGCAGAGGTCAGACCTATTGGTTTTGCCAATGCATGTTACTAATAGGGAGTCGGACGCTTTGGGGCTAGTACACAAAGGCATTTAAGATCATGCAAAAGATCACTCCTGTCGTATTATTTTCCCTGCTCATAAACACTTTTGGGAAACAGCCTTATAAGTTCTCCAGAATATAGGGTCTCTTAAGTTTCTCTCCCCATGATCGCACTCTAATCTAAGTGCAGTATTCCAGGTAGCGACAAACTGTTGTTACATTCAGAATGCATGACTCTGTTCTCTGAGTTATGTTATGTTATGTCATGTTATGTTATGTTATAACGGCTTATAGAGCGCACGGCTGCCACAGCAAAGGGTCGTCCCGGCGCTGAAAGCAGAAAACAGCACAGCTAGTGGCCAGAAGGCAACTTACAACGGAGGGAAAAGGAATGTTTTGACAGCTTTACGAAAAGGCGGAAAGTTCTTTATACTGTGGATGGAAGAGGGGAGCGCGTGCCAGAGTTTCGAGGCCAACACACGGAATGAGTGCCCTCCAGCAGGGACCCTCCTCACCCTAGTGACAGCCACAAGATTCTGTCCCATAGAACGAAGTAGGCGGGAGGGGGAATAGAAGGTATGCAGATTGGCCAGGATACCATGAGATGATAAAATCAGGATTTTGAACATAATGAAGAGGGCCTTGAATTCTATGCCCTTGGCCACAGGCAGCTAATGGAGGCGACAGATGGCATTAGAAGTAGTACACCTCCTAGGCAGGCCAAGGTGAGCTCGGGCCGCCGCATTCTGAACCCTTTGTAGTCTGACAATTTTGGTCTGGTTGACCCCCCAAATAAAGGGAACTGGCATTCTCTAGTTTTGACATAATCAGAGCCTGGACGATAACATGCCTGATTGGGCGATCAAAGAAACCAAAACGCAATAGCCCAAAACAAGTCCCAGCCACCTTCTTGGTTTGGGTGCGGAAGCTAAGGGCGTTCTCAATCCAAACCCCCAGGTATTTACCACCTGTTTAGGGGCAGGAGCCAGCCCCAGCGAAGCAGGCCCCTAGAACTCACTCCACAGCCCGAGTATCTCCCCACCAGCAGTATCTCAGAATTTCAAATTTTTTCATCGAGCACTCAAAAAGTCCAAACAGAAAAGTCAGTAGTGTGCTATCTTGCACCAATTTTAATCTTGAATCCTTCCAATTAACATCTTTTCATTGGATACATCCTTTAATTCAGTACATTCTTCTTCCTATATGTAGCCACGTAGTCTTGCAGCCAACACGTGTTTTGTCTGGTCTTATTAGACCTAAAGACTTCCTCAGGGCTGCAACCCAAACAGAGTATAATATTGCCATTAAGTTAATGCTGTTTGAGCCGTAGAATATCTGCATTAAAGGCATCACAAGAGTTCATAGGGAAACATCCCATACCTTAGGGGTGCTCAAAAGTAGAAAAGAAAAAAAGCTTAGTTAAGGCTTAACACCAAGTCGAAAAAACAGGCACCTTTTTTATAGTGTATTTGGAGTAGATAGAGTGTTATTTCCTACTTTATATTTTGTGAGTTTAAAGTTTTATTGAAAGTGGGTTAGTTGTAAAAAGGGGGTGAGCATGCTTTTGGGTTTCATACCTATATTTCTCCACGTATGTGGATATTGGCTTAAAGTCCTATTCTGGTCAGGTAAGAATCTGCATAAGGTTATAAATAGTATAAAACTCGATTAGTATTGCATGACAATGTTTACAGATTGGTGTCGCTTAGTAAATAATATAGGGTATTCTCACCTAATGTTAAACTTGGTGCGTTTAGTATCTTGAGTCTAAGTGGTTTTATTTCAGGTGTCCGTGTTCTTCACCTGTTAGATTAAAGATCGAAGATAATATTAGTCCTAAATGTATTATGGGTACTATGTCAGCATTCACTCGAATCTAGCATAAGTTAGTGATTCGAGGGCTATGTTAAATGATCCCTTGACATACCCATCAGTCACGCGTAGTTCGGTAATTCTAAAAATAGTCTTACCTCGCGTACAATGTTATGTACTCCGGAGCGCGTCTCTCTGTACTGGCGTCCTGGTTGAGCGCCATCTTTCTATTCCCCTTTATATTTAGTGGTAACTAGCGGGCGCCATTAGAGTAAAACACGTATACGTGTTTTAATATTATTTCATTATATCTTCATCTTATTTGTACATTACGTGAATATGCAATATTATCGTAGACTGCTAGTGCATATTACCGATGCTTACGCGAAGAATCTAGATTTATAAAATGTTTGCGAGAACTAAGTTTAATCCGTAATGGATACGGTAAATACAAGTAAATTCTTTGTTTATGTTTGTATTACTTTATTATTATTTATTGGTTAAATTAGAAAGTGAATATTTATATATATCCAAGTTCCTAATCGCACATGCTTAATGGCAGCATATATCAAGGCGCCATCTTGGAGTGGTGTAGTAGTATATTGATGTTGTAAACGTGCTTACTCGATGGTCCGCTATTAATCTCAAGATTGCAGTCTTATTATATTATTTAATAACGTGATAAGTTCATTTAGAGGTTGACTATAGTGGTATTAGGAGTTATATTTGAAAAAATACAGGAATATTGCCCTTCAGCATCTCACCAGGAGTGTTAGTAATCGAATACACAGCAAAATTGTAGGAGAGTTACTGGAGAGTTATAGGCTCTTTTAGAGTTAATATCTATAATAAATTCAAACATATTAACTACATTCTTATTCTAGTTCTCAATTATACATATTAGTCAACAGTATACGTTTACAAATGCATAAATTCATAGTACATATTCATACATTTAGTCAATTATAGTAACATTAGCTTCAAGGCTATAGTAGTTTCAGTCTTCTTATTAGTATAACAGTATATATTCTTAACATGAGGTACATTTTTATACCTTTCATTATTCCACAATACAATACAGGTAATATTCAACAGATATATCTATTCATTTCCCAGAAAGATTTCATATTCATGGTCTACATTTAGGCCCATATCTACTGCTTTCAATTTTATCAGCCAGGTTACTTCTCTCCTTCTAAGTGTTAGTATTCTATTTCCTCCCCTAGGGTCGGATTCTATGTGGTCTATACCATGATAGGTAAAAATGTGTTTCATTCTATCTAAGTGATTTCTGATTAGGTGAGCCGCAGTGGGGTACCGCAGTTACCAAATTGCTTTATAGTATCTCAGACTTGCTGGCATTAAGCTGGAGACAGTTGGCAGTCATCCACTCCGCGGCAGCCTCAAGATCACACCGGAACTTACAGGTGTCCCGAGTGATGTCGTCGTGAGTGTGACTACCAACTCAGTATCGTCTGCATATGATACTACCATAAGCCCTCTGTTCTTTGCTACCATCACCAGTGATTTAACATACGGGTTAAAGAGGGTAGGACTCAGAGCTGAGCCCTGCGGCACCCCCTGCTTGGTGGCATAGACTCTGGAGACAAAGGGAGGGGCGGCGACCTGGAAGGACCTCTTAGCAAGAACAGAGGCAAACCACTCCAGGGCGGAGCCCACTATACCCACCTCCTCCAGACGCCTCAGCAGAATCTGGTTGGAGAATGTGTCAAATGCGGCACTGAGATCGAGCAGAATCAGTGCCGAGGTACGACCCTCATCTAGGGCCCATCTCAGATGCTCGGTAACTGCAAGAAGAGCAGATTCTGTGCTGTGCCCAGGACGAAAACCATTCTGAGAGGGATCCAGTATGTTGTTTTCCTCCAGATACAATGGGATTGACGTGGGCCTCGGAGATCTTAGAGACTCAGGGCAGGAGGGAGATGGGATGGAAATACTCAGGTTTAGCAGCATCCAGGTTAGGTTTTTTTAACAGGGGGACCACCCTTGCATCTTTCCAGGTGTTCGGAACAGCAGCCGAGGAGAGGGATAGGTTGATCACATGACTCAGTGGAGGGATGAGCACAGGTAAAATTTTCATCGAATAAACCGGCTGAAGAGGATAAGTTGGATAACGAGATTTGATTTTGCTGCATAGCACAGACAGCTTCTCTAGGGAGATAGCAGGGAGGGTGGTCAGAGTGTACAAAGTAGGAGGACGAGACATGGGGTCATAACCTGACACGACCTGAGGGAAGGATTTATAGATCTTTTCTACCTTCTCAGGAACAAGCATTGGCATAGCCAATAGGTCTCGCCTTTGGGACCTTATGTGTTTAGCCAGAACTTTTGGCTATGTTGTAGAGCATTGTGGCTGCTGTGCATTATGTTGTAAACTTATGATAAAAAGTGTTAAGCATTTTTGTTACCTTTATACAAACAAAGGCAACATTATATGCAACTGGAAAACCTGATTAAAAAAAGAATTTAACATAAAATGTATCTTCTACTTTTTTGTGTTTGCACTGCTGTCAACTAGTTCCTGCTTGTTCTCATGCTTGTTTGTTATAACTTTTTTGTTATGGGGGAGTGGGACATAAATAATGGGGGAGTGGATGTTTGAAAACAGTAATTTAAATAGAACACCAGCAGCGGACAGACACTAGGGGAGAATCAACAGATGCCAGATTCCAAGGGCAGACTGACGTGATGCTTAGGTGGTGCACTGATGCAAAATGATGGTGGTGAATGTGGTTTGGTGCTCAGATGGTGACACATATGGTGTGGATTGGAGGTACATTGTGGATTGTGGAGTTTTGGAGTTGAAATATGTTGTTTAGTGAGTAATTATGTGGTGTGCATTGGAAATGTGTAAGGGTTGAATTGTGGGTCCTTGAACTGTGGTGTTCTGTGAAATTATGCTTAGTGAAGTTGTGTCATGGTGTGGAGTGCATTTTGCATTAAGTGCAGTGTAATTGTGTAGCATATAATTATGTGGCACTGAGTGGTATTGTGTGGAGTGTATGTTGCATTCAGTAGAGTGTAATTATGGGGAACTGAGCGGTATTTGGAGTGTATGTTGCATTAAGTGCAGTGTAATTATGTAGCATATAATTATGTGGCACTGACTGGTATTGTGTGGAGTGTATGTTTCATTCAGTAGAGTGTAATTATGTGGCACTAAGTGGTACTTGGAGTGTCTGTTGCATTGAGTGCAGTGTAATTATGTGGCGTGTAATTTTCTGGCACTAAGTGGTATTTGGAGTGTATGTTGGAATAAGTGCAGTGTAATTATGTGGCGTGTAATTATGTGACACTGAGTGGTATTTGGAGTGCATGTTGCATTGAGTGCAATGTAATTATGTGGCACTGAGTGGTATTTGCAGTGTATGTTGCATTGAGTGCAGTATACTTATGTGGCGTGCAATTATGTGGCACTGAGTGGTATTTGGAGTGTTTGTTGCATTGAGTGCAGTGTAATTATGTGGTATGTAATTATGTGGCACTGAGTGGTATTTGGAGTGTATGTTGCGTTGAGCGCAGTGTATTTATGTACCATATAATTATGTGGCACTGAGTGGTATTGTGTGGAGTGTATGTTGTATTCAGTAGAGTGTAATTGTGTGGCGTGTAATTATGTGGCACTGAGTGGTATTGTTTGGAGTGTTTATTGCATTGAGTGCAGTGTAATTATGTGGCGTGTAACTATGTGGCACTGAGTGGTATTTGGAGTGTATGTTGCATTGAGTGCAGTGTAATTATGTGGGGATAAGAAATAGTAGAGAAGTGGATAGTGGGAAAGTGCACGTAGAACGTGAGTGAAGTAACGAGGAAAGTGGGAAAATATGTATGCGAAGAGGTGTGGGCGGAATCGAGAAGAAAAGGTAAAGCGATTGGATTTAGTCAGTAAGCAGAAACAAAGAGAGAATGTAATGAATTAAGTGAGAGAAATGTGTGGAGAAAAGATGAGCACGAAGAGAACTGGGGGCGAGAGGGTAGAAAGAAAAGAAAGACGTGGGAGTAGGCGAGAGAAACGAGGAGCTAAGGAAACAGGAGTAAAGGGAGGCAAATGTGTGGGGAGACGAGGAAAGTAGATGTGGCAAATGTTGGAGAAAAGAAAGGTACTGGAGATGGGCAAACAAGGAGGTTCAGAGGGAATAGAAAGGAAGGATCGAAGTAAGGGATAAATAGCGACAAGTGAGCAAGAAGAGAAACTAGGAGGCTATATGGAAGTTTCACAAGATCAAGTGAGGATGAAAACAAGGCATAGGAAGGCGAAAGACGTGGCTCATTCAAGAAGCGCGGCTCGGATGGCAAATGGTGACCACTTTCGCGGCCGCTTTGATGTTCTCAGTGGCCGTGCGGCTCACTGAGAACATCAAAGCGGCCGCGAAAGTGCTCCCAAAGACTGCAGGTTGACAAATGGTGCGCGCGCCTGGCGCACATGCACTGTACCCGATCAGCCTGCAGACTTTGGAAGCACTTTCAGAAGCCCCACTAAATATCTCGCAAACCATTGCTAATGCAAAAGCTAGGAGAGACCTAAAATGACCCTTGCTCTTTCAGCTGGATGGGTCCTAACACCTTATAAACATGTCACAGTGAACCTCTCACACTCATGGGCCCCAATGCCACTCAGCGGAGTCTAAGCATGGATTGTGGGCAGTCAGAATGTCACCATGTTCCAGGTTATTCTCTTTATTTATTTATTCTGTGCTAAATGTCACAGAAGGGACTTCTAAGCACTATTAACTACTTTGTGGTGTCTCCTATAGAATAGAACTCATCAATTCCACTAAGGGAAAAAATATCTTGCTAGTGTAAACAATGGGGCGTGGCCATGTCGTGTCCTCCAGAAGGAGGATGTTTGTGGGCTCCTGAGAGGCTTGGTAGGCTTGCACAGTCTCCCTGATGTTAACCGACCTGTGAGGCTTGCCAAGCATCTTAGAATGACATTTTTATTAATTTAGTGTTTCATGTAAATACTGAGCAGATGTGGCCTAAGAGACGGACCTGCTGGTTTTAGAACTGGGGAACCAGGGGACATTTATCAAGAAAGGGTGATACATTATCGCCGCTTTTATTGGCAGGAAACTGCCGCTAAAGCGGCGATAATGGGCTTGATAATATGCCCTTGTTTTTAACCTGGGCTTCCATGGGAATTCACAAGGGCATATTATCAAGCCCATTATCGCCGCTTTAGCGACAGTTTCCTGCAGATAAACGCGGCGATAATGTATCGCCCTTTCTTGATAATGTGGCCCCAGGTTCGAGTACCGGCTTAGGCTCAACATCATGTGATCCTGGGCACATCACTTCATCTCCCCGTGACATACCTTTGTGTAATGTAACTGATGCTGGGCTAAAGCACTTTGATGCTCTTGGGCCAATATATAGCACGTCTCTGCTATTTCTCAGGGCTGTAAATAAAAGGGTCTGGTACTGCCCATTGCAATGGCACTCAGTTTACAAACTTTGGAAAAGTGAGTTGTGATTCAAACTTCTGACTGCAATTCACCACATACCTCAGTAGTGAGCGTTTAACTCCCCGACACATCCTGCAGCAAAGTGCAAATATTTTTACAAATGACCCAAATTTGCTTTGAAATTTACTAAAGTAGCTAACGCGTCCCAGAAATGTAGGAACACTGAAGAAATGGCTTCAAAAAGTAGTGTCGAGGAATGACGGGCCCCGGGGGAAGCAAAGTCGCAGACTAGTCTTCCCCCGGGGTCATTCGCGCGGGATAGGACAGGCAGGGGAAGGGGAGGAGTTAGGGGGTGGGTATATAGGTGCAGGGGAGGAAGGGAACTTCCTCTTCTTGTGCCTGGCACCATCGGGAGGGAGAAAAGAAAGGGAGTCTAGTGTAGAGCAAGTTTTTTCAAAAAAGTGTAGCGTAGTCAGTGGTTCTGTTCAGTTATTCAGCGTCGGGGGCTGTTTACACGGCAGCCGTTTCCCTCTCACGCCTGCAGCGTGATATTTGGCACGATGTCTGGGGTGTCTTCCGAGGAGGTCCGGGCGGCCTTGCTGCTGCTCGCGCGGGCTGGGCGCGAGGATCTTCTTCAGCCAGGTGTGTTGGGACAGGCGTGGGTGGGGGCCACCAGGGGCACGCGCGCTGCCTCGGCCGGGGTTAAGGCTGTGGTTGTGGCCTGTCAGGAGGGCGAGCCTGACGCTCTGGGGCATGGGAGCGATCGGAGGGGGGGCGGGGCGCCCAGGGACCCGGCGAGGGGCGGGAAGCGCAAGAGCCTGCCCCCGCGAGCCTTCCCTCCGATCGAGTTTCTGCCTGGGGCCACGGGGGCTGTTGTGAGGGCCGCGCCCCCCACGCCTCAGCTCCTGGGGCCTGCTCACGTGCCGGCCGGTGCAGTGCAGGGGGAGGGGCAGGGGGACAGCCTTACTCGGCCCACTTTAATATCGGAAGGGGTTCCAGGTGGGCTCATGAACCCAGAGTTAGATGGGCAGTCTGCCCCCCCCCCCACCCTTGGGATTGACTTGACTGGGGACGCTGCGAGGGTGGATGATGGGCAGAAAGAGGAGACCCCCATCGACCTGTCCACTAGCTCCAGGGCGGGCACCCCCGCCCAGGCGAGGCAGGTAGTGGTGGGGGACCCTGGGGATCGGGGTGGGTCGTCCGCCCTGGTTTCCATGGGAGGGGGGCCTGGTTGGGTACCTGGGATGCCTCAGGTGGGCTTCTTCCCCCCGGGGGCTGAATTTTACGGCTACTACCCGCCCCCGCCCCCCCCAGATTTGGGGCGCCACCACCTGGGAGGACAGGGCCAGGGGGAAGAGGATCCTGGAACAGATCCGGGAGGTTAGGTGGGTGGCGGAACAGACCAGGGCCAGAGTGGGTGCTGTATGGGGCCATGAGGTTGAGGGCCCTCCCACCACGACCTCTGAGGAGGAACGGGAAGCGGAGCTGGAGGAGGAGCTGAGGAGAGTCAGGGCCAGAAAGTCTGTAGAGGACCCCCCTCCCCAGAGAGTTATGGCGGGAGTAGGGACGGCCAGGAGGGCTCTGAGGCCTGATGGTGCTGGGGCCCACTCAGGCTGGAGCGACCTGAGGGGCGGGAGGGGATCCAAGCCGGCGGCTGTCGGCAGAGCCCGGGGGTGCCTGGCGGGGCGCAAGACGGCTCCAAGACGCAGGGCAGAAGCAGCAGGGCAGTCTGCGGCGGCTGTCCCTCCACCGAGGGCTCGGGCTCCGGCGGCGCGCGTGGATGATGGCATGCGTGCGCAAGGGGGTGTGCAGAAAGGTGTGAAGAGAGCTGTGAAGGAGGTGGAGAGTGTGAGGGTGGATCTGGAACCGGTGCTTGAGTTGGACTATGGCGCGGAGAGTGATGAGCTGGAGGACGGGGAGGTGCAGGAAGACTTAGAAGGCTTAGGGGGCGCTGCGGACAACAGCGACCTTGGTGTTTTGCAGGCCCCGGCGTCGACGAAGACCAAGGCCAGGACGGTGGTGGTCCAGGTGACGGTGCCCAGAGGACGGCCCAGGGAACGGAGCGAGAAACTCGCAGGTGAGGGATCCTGGTGGGCAGCCTGGGATGACGGTCCCCGGGGGGGGGGGGGGGCGCAAGAGGACTTGCAGGTCGGTGGGAGTTGGCGACGGTTCAGTGCGGGAGGTGAAGAAGCCATCGGGCAGTCCACCTGAAGATGGTGAGAAGGTGGACAGTAAGTCAGTGACTTTGGGGGTGCAGACGGACAAAGGGGAGGGTAAGGAGGAGAAGGGAGTGAAGGTGCCTAAGAAACTGCCATATATGGGGCTGGCTATGCCATTGGGTTCGCATCTCTCGGAGAAACTAAGGGCTCGGATTTGGAGGCATGAATTTGTGGATGTCTTTAAGTTATTACATAGGGAGGTGCAGGCAAAGGAGGTGTCCAAAGAGGAGGAGTGGGAGCTGACGAGGCGCCCTAGGGTGCCGGTGACGATGGAGAACTGGACGTCAGCATTCTTGATTTATGCCAGTATTTACTGCAAGAAGTATTTGGACAGGGCAATTGCGCTTTTCAAATACATGGACATCATTCGCAAGGCCCAGATGCAGTTCGGGGGTTTTGCCTGGCTGAGCTATGACGAGGAGTTTAGAGCCAGGGTCAGTGCTAATCCTGAAAAGAGTTGGGGGGAAGTTGATCAGGAACTCTGGGTTCAGTGGATGGCGTCTACGCACTCCACTGCATCCACACACACAGCCAGCGGCCTGCCGGTTGTGTATCGGTCCTTTCCGCTGCGTCCCGCCCAAAGCGGGGCGGGTGGAGGCGCGGTGCCCAACACCATCTTCTCGGGGCAACAGTCCAAGCCGGGGGGATATTCCACGGGGGCCTGTTGGAGATACAATAAGGGGTATTGTTCCCGGTATACATGTAAGTTCAAACACAAGTGCTCAAAATGCGACGGGAAACATGCCCTTACTCAGTGCCTCACCCTCACTACACCCTTGGAGCAGTGGAGGAACGCCAGAGGGCGGGGCCACCCTGGACAGAAGGGCGCCTACACCGGTTAGGGTGGAGGCGATGTCCCCGTGGCTCTCGTGCTACCCGGATCAGGAGGCGGCGGCGCGGCTCTTCTGGGGTTCCACGGAGGGTTTTAGGGTGGGCTACCAAGGTCCCAGGGAGCGACGTTGGGCCGACAATTTGAGATCTGCAAAGGAATTGCCGAGTGTAGTGTCTGCTAAGTTGAAGAAGGAGGTTGAGGAAGGAAGGGTGGCTGGCCCGTTTACTGACTGGCCTTTGGAGGATCTGATCATCTCTCCATTGGGGGTGGTGCCGAAGAAAGAAGAAGGGGAGTTCAGGATGATACACCATCTATCATGGCCGGAGGGCCAGTCTGTGAACGACTTTATTGCAGAGGAAGATTCTAGAGTGCTCTATGCGTCGGTGGACGATGCGATCCGTCTGATGAGGGTGTGTGGGACGGGAGCTGAATTGGCGAAATGCGACATCAAGTCAGCCTTCCGTTTACTGCCTATTCACCCGGCGGATTTTTCGCTCTTAGGCATGCAGTTTGGGGGGGCCATCTACGTGGACAAGGTTTTGCCCATGGGGTGCACCATCTCCTGTGCTCTTTTCGAGCTATTCAGCATTTTCCTGCAGTGGGTCATGGTGCGAGTCAGTGGGTGCCGTGAGGTCACTCACTACTTGGATGATTTCCTCTTCCTGGGGAAGGCGGATTCCGGGGATTGCAGCAGGGCCCTGTCGCGATTCCAGGAGATTGCCCTTCAGTTTGGGGTGCCTCTGGCACCAGAGAAGATGGCTGGTCCCAGCTATTGCCTCACGTTCCTGGGGATCGAACTGGACTCGGTGCAGTGGCTGGCGCACCTCCCTGCGGCCAAAGTGGCGGAGATACTGGCATGTCTGGACTGGGCGGTTGGGGAGAAGCGGATTCCTTTGCGAGCGGTTCAGAAACTTCTGGGTTTCCTTAACTTTGCGTGTAGAGTAGTGCGTGCAGGGCGGACGTTCTGCAGGCGGCTCGGCATGGCCATGTCGGGGGCAGTGCTTCCACATCACAGAGTCAGGATTTCCATGGGAGTAAGGCCAGACTTGAGGACCTGGATTACATTCTTGCAAGACTTTAACGGTGTGTCCCTGGACTTTGATGAGGAGAGGGCGATCTGGCAATGCCAGATTTACTCTGATGCAGCTGGGTCAGCGGGGTTTGGTGTTTTCTGGGACGGAAGGTGGTGTGCGGAGAGCTGGCCGGCTCCGTGGCTCAAACAAGGAAGGAGCATTGCTTTCTTGGAATTCTTCCAATTACTGGTGGCACTGGAGGTGTGGGGGAGGAATTTCGGAACAGGTCTGTGCTCTTCCATGTGGACAACATGACGGTGGTGGAGCTGGTGAATCATCGGAGGGCAAGGGACCTGAGAGTGCTGCGGCTGTTGCGGAGGTTCATGTTGGCTTGTCTGCGGTTGACTGTGGTGTTTCGGGCGAAGCATGTCCCTGGAGCGAATAATGACATTGCGGATGCTTTGTCTCGTTCGCAGTGGCAGCGGTTCCGGCACCTGGCACCGGGAGCGGATACATGCAAGACCGAGCTGCCGGCCGGCATCTGGGCGTTGGGGGAGTGAGGATGATTGGACTGGTGGAAGGTTCACTTGCAGAGACCACGAGAAGGACATATCGTTTGGCATGGTCTGAATTCAGTGTTTTCATGGGCTGGAATCTGGATGGTGTCGTGGGTGCTGAGTCTGAAGTGGGACAAGG
Organism: Lissotriton vulgaris; assembly: GCF_964263255.1. Taxonomy (NCBI): domain Eukaryota; kingdom Metazoa; phylum Chordata; class Amphibia; order Caudata; family Salamandridae; genus Lissotriton; species Lissotriton vulgaris. The sequence goes on along the minus strand of NC_141699.1, from coordinate 386,013,473 downwards.
GCTGAGACGTTTCGTGTTGGTTTGTATTGACAGGGGTTTGACTGCGGCTACCATTTCTGGTAAATTTGCAGGGATATCCTTTTACTGTGTTCTGTTTCTGGGTTTTGATCCGACCAAAGATATGATCGTGAGCAGGATGTTGCGAGGTTGGGGCAGGGAACGCGGGAGTGGGGGGGGGGCAGGCTGCGGGAGGCAGTTACATTTGAGTTATTGGTCCGGCTGGTTGGGGTGTTGCCGGAATGTTGTTACGACCTGGTTGAGGTTGGCCTTTTCCGTTTGTGTATGGTGTGGATGTTTTCCGGGGCGTTCAGGGTGTCTGAGTTGTTGGGTACAAGGAGAATGGCTGGCCGGTTGTTTGAGGAGATTCGGGTGGATGGAGGTCACCTGGGTATTTGGTTGCGGTGCTCGAAGACTGACCAGTTAGGCAGGGGTAAGTGGGTATGGCTGAATGAGACGGAGGGCGGGGCGGTATGCCCTGTGGTTGAATGGCGAACTTTCCTGAGGACGGTGAGTGTGGCGCAGGGGGAGATTTTTTGTCACGCATCTGGCGCGAGAATGACGGCAGGCCAACTATTGGCGGTGTTGCACAAGGCTTTGCGACGATTGGGCCTGGATGCATCTGGTTTCAGGACTCACTCTTTCAGAATCGGGGCTGCGACAGCTGCGGCCAGGTTGGGGTGGTCCTGGGATAGGATTAGGAGGATTGGGCGGTGGAAGTCACGCTGTTGCGAGAGGTATGTGAGGAAGTGAGGTGGTCCCAGGCAGGACGTTGGTTGATTCTAGTTGTTGTTCCTGTTTCTAACATCTTTTTCTTCGTAGGTTGCGTGGGTGGACCGGGCAGTAAGACGGTGACATGGATTGTTGGGCACTCCTTCGTGCATTGGGCATCCAAATATGTGAAGCAACAGGTTTACGACCGTAACCTGGGACTGAAAGGACACTTGCACGAGGTACAATGGTGGGGCAAAGGTGGCATGCGATGGGGGGCACTACTGCCCTGGCTCGCGAAGATGATCCCACAGAGGGGATGCCCTGATTTGTTGATAATACATCTCAGAGAAAATGACCTGGTGCAGCTGTCAGGTTTGGCGCTTTTACAGCTTATGCAACGGGACCTGGAGGTGTTGAAAGCTAGGCTTTAAGGGACCTGCATTGCCTGGACAGAGTTGGTCCCCAGGAAAGTGTGGAGAGGAGCTATGAAGCATGGGGCGATCGAAAAGGCACGAAGGAAGCTCAACAGAGCAATGAGACTTTACTGTGGTGACAAGGACATCAAAGTGATTGCACACGGGGGGATTCGTCTAGAGGAACCTTTCGTTTTTAGGGACGACGGAGTACACTTGTCACAGCTGGGCAATGCTTATTACATGATGGAGATGAGAGATGTGGTGAGCAAGTTATGGAATGAGGCTATCTGGTGTCGCAGGGAGTGAGTGCGAGTATGCTTGGTGCGGGCTGACGGACCTGAGAGGGGGGGGGGGGTGGGGCAGGGAACCGCCCTACAGGGGGTTCCCTGGTTGGCAGTATTTTGAAGGGACAGGGGGGTCAAGAGCGGGCACACCCATCCCTTGGGGGGGGGGAGTTCGAATGGCGGATAGAGTCATGACCGGAAGAACGCAAGGAGTGGGCTGGATGACAAGTGATTGAGGGGCAGGAATAAAGTATGGTATGGAGCTTCTAGGGGTTTGTGATGAGGTGAAACGAGTGAAACGAATGAGAGGGGAGTGTGAGTGGGGGGTTTGATGTTATTTACCTGTTATGTTATTGTTATGTACAGATTACGCAGCCTGGTCTAATAAAATGGCCTTTTACGCTGACACTGCGTGGTCTGTTTATTGTGCGAGCATAAATTGCAGATAACAAACGCCAAAAATGATTTCTGAAAAGTGCGAGCAAGGTGGGCGAGGCCTAATGAACAGGGCGGACACCAACACACGCTGAGAATGCTTCATGAAAAGCCTAAGCAAGGCTAGCAAAAATAAGCAGTCAGGGTGGGCGAAAAACACGCAAATGTGCATTAAATCATCACAGACGGTCAACATTCACCTATGATTTCTGCTCTGACTGTTATAAGAGGTGTTACGCATTTCCCAACAAACAAACGGTTTCTGCAGGAAAACATAAGGCAGACTAACGGTGTAATAATATAGAATGCAAGTACAGCACAGTGATGGTTATCACATTTAAATAAGCATAAAATGCAGATAACAAACGCCAACAAGCACAGCAGACATTGGCCGCGCAGCTTTGTGAAAGTGGCAGCAGGGGGAGGGGACATGGGCGATTTCCTTTCAGGAGCGTGCAAAGATATGGCGCCGCCGCCACGCGCTCCCGAAAGGAAATCGCCAAGATGTGCACGTGTTGCATTGCTAGCAATGCAACACGTGCACTTCTTTGCTGCAAAAGCTCTGCCCATGGCATTAGGTCCCCTCCTATGCAACGCATGCACTTTGCGTAGGACGAGACCTAAAAAGGAGGCTAAGGCGTCGCATTGCTTGTCAGATGATATCAAAGTAGCAGTCAGGGCTGTTGATGATTTCAGCTCTTTCACTATCGAAAAGATACTTTTAGATGGATTCGCACTGCTCTTAATCTCCTCCGCATAATAGGTATATAAATCTGGTGAGTGACTACTCCATCTTTCAAGACTTTCTGCAAACTTTTTGAAAACCATTCGATGCGGAGGACTGAAAATAATCTGTTTCTTGCTACTAGTTTAGGCCCATATTGTGTTTGCTTACTATCTGAATGTATTTGTTAAATAATATGATGTAGTTGGTTGAATGATTATAAGGCTTATCCATCTTCTGTGGTGGAAAAGACCCCGAGTACAAGGTTTTCACAAAATCTCTACAAGTATTATTAAGGTAAAACAGTGTAGTGCTTAATTTGTACAAATGTAAGTTCCAGAGCCCTCTTTAGGTCATTGGAGCTTGCACCACGCAATCCGCCTACCAGCGCTTCCAAGGACTGCACCAATACAACTCCTAACCATCACATCACTACCCTACCATTGTGACAATTCAGACGATTGCAGGACCCCAAACTAATGAAAATAGCTTAGGCGCCAGGCATTAGTCATTTTTTTTTAATATGAATCGAATAAAAGATTGTTGCTATGCGCATGTCTAATAGGCGCAACAGCGCCACCATGTGGAAGACAGTCAGAAATGCTGGAAACACATCAATCCCAGAAATAGGAAGCGTGTCAGCTGATTACGGAATCATTTAGCAAATTTCAGGTGAACTGAATGTTACCACGGCCCTCTAGATGGGACGTATTGGCTATTTCTGTAAAACCACACAAGAAACAGTAACATAAGGTTTACAAAGAAACAAAACGGAGTACTTCCAGTATCCTGGACTGATTTAACAACCCGTGTATTCTACATCACGGTGGAAAATCTGTGAATAAGTTAACCAAGGGTTATACTTAAAATAGGTAACATCATTATAATGTTGACTATTTTTCCTGTGAAGTTACAACTACGCAAGGCTTAGAATTTTTCAACATGGGATTGTTCAAAATTGTTGATTTCAATATGAGTTCTTAATTCGCACAAGCTCGCAGGAACAGAGATGTAGCAAGCATTTTTACGTTCGCAAAAGGGCAGATTTGCGAACGCAAAAGTTGCTTTTCCGATGCAGGAAACCCAATTTTGCGATTCGGTAACCTGTTACTGAATCTCAAAATGGGTTTGCGATTAGGTATTAGGGAAGGGGCGTGTTAAGGTCTTCCCTTCCTAATACCGAATCGCATCTGTATGTATGAATGTTTTGTGACCGCAATTGCGGTCGCAAAACATCCGAATTTTACCACCTACTTCAAGCAGGTGTTAACCCATTCGCAAATGGTAATGGGTCCCCAAGGGACCCCTTCCCCTTTGTGAATGTTTGTAAAACTATTTTTAAGAGCAGGCAGTGGTCCCACGGACCACTGCCTGCTCTTAAAAAATGAAAAGAAAACTTTTCATTTTTAGTTTTGTAAAGCATCTCGTTTTGCTTTAAGGAAAATGGACTGCTTTACAAAAAAAAGATTGCTTTATTGAAAAGCAATCACGGACATGGTGGTCTGCTGATATCAGCAGGCCACCACCCCTGTGATTTTTGCGATTCCTAGGGTGTCGGAAATTGCGAACTACCTCATTAATATTCAGGAGCTAGGTCATTTGCGACCCCTTAGGAATCACAAAAGGTATACTATACACCTTCATACATTGCATTTTGCTATTTTTTAATTGCGAATCCTTGTGATTCGCAATTAGGGAATAGCAAACTGAGGGCTACATACATATGCAGGCACATGCATCAAGCGATTTAGGAATCGCAAACGGTGCGAATCGCAAAATTCGGCCGTTTGCGATTCCTAAATCACTATTTGGGATGCATTATCCTAAAAGTGAAGAAATCGCTATTTTTGCGATTTTTTAAAGTGCGATTGCTTTTAAGGAATCGCAATTTTGCGATTCCTTAAAAGCAATGCATGAAACTGAAAAAAATGGCGATTTCTCAATTAGAGAGAAAAAATTACCATGAGGTTGGACCTCATGGTAATTTTGCGAAATGTTAGAAATATGCAATTTTGTGCATTTTTTTATCTTTCATGTTGTGCACACACATGCCCTTAGGGCATGTGTGTACACAACATATGTGCATTGTTTGATTTCAGGGGTGCAACAGGGTGTCCTTTGGACACCCCTGCACCCTTGAAATCGCAATCTCAATTTGCGATTAGCTATTTGCGATTCGCAAATTGAGATTGTCTTCCCATTCATTCCTATGGGCCTCTAGGCCCATAGGAATGAATGGGAAGGGATTCCTTAATTGCGATTCGCAAAATGCTAATCACAATTAAGGAATTTTAAGAAATCGCAATTTATTTAGCGATTTCTTAATGCATAGGCATTTGCGATTCCTTAATTGCGATTCCTTAATTTTCGCAATTAAGGAATCGCAAATGGCCACAATGATGCATGTACCTGATGGTCCTTTATGAATTGTCTACCTTAGGTACATTGATAGAAATCATGTTGTTTTAAAGTAGAGATCGCCAATATCAAAATTGAAGGTATTGTGGAGCAAATTGTATCTTCTTTTTTGCAGTTTTTGGTCAGGCTGACCCTTATTTCTCTTGTAGCAAAGCTTTGGCTTATGTAACCAATTTTGTTTAATATATTGGTTGTCTTGAAAAATATGAAATTCAGCTGAAGGGTGAAATTAAATTATACTGCCTCTAGATTTCCAGACTACGATCTTATTCATCTTTATTTACCACTGTATTTGCCTTTTTGTCTAAGAGGTGTGTTGTTGAAATTGGTGAGGTGTAGTTGACAGCACAGAGCTATCCACGCATAACAACATCCTTAGCTCCAACTTCAGAAACATTAACTACACTTTAGTATTTTATATTATTTGTCTCCAGGAATACTTGTTATCTCTGTAGACCGCCAATTAATAATTTTAGCAGACCCTGCCGTGCTCTTAGGGGCCCTGAATCCATGTCTATTTTTGAGGATTGATTGTTGGTAAGACCCTGAAAACACTGCTCTAATGTTTTTGTCATGTGATCCTGGGCAGGTAGTGTTTTAGATAAATAGTTTAATAATAGGCAGTAAAATACCATTTAGTTATTCTAGTGTGTTTGTAAGTGGTTGATACTCTGCGTCGGAAGAAGGAATGTGACAGTAATTCAGTGAGGATAATTTCAGATGTCAAAGTTGATCTTTAAGTTAGTGTGATAGAAGGTTGCACACATCCAAAAAAAACAACAGAATATATATATATCGTGACCAAGAGACAGGGTCTCGAAACGCGTCGAGTGAGCTTTGCTTTTTTGAAAAAATAAAATCACTGCTATTGCATTTGGAGTCCGTGGTGGTTGCTTCCAAGGAGTTTGGATTGAAGACAACATTGTGAACATATATATATATATATTCAACAGTGAGCAAGGATGCTCTGTCCGAAACGCGTCTGTTCGACTTTTTGCACCCTGCACTTCATGATTTAATAAAGCAACCAACAACGAAAGACTGACTTGGGCGTGTCTTTTGTGTCCACGCGCTGGATTCTGCGTTTGGGATTTCTGCGCGGCTACCGGCTGGATTGTTATATATATATATATATATATATTCACTGAAAAACCATAGGTTTCACACACGTTATAGTTAGGAATTAGCATTTAAAAAACTTTTTTCCGCTATTCTATGGATTTTGATACATTTGCTTTTATATTTATAATTGTATTCATTATTCTTTCTCTACTATTACATATTTTAAGATATGCAATGTTATCACATATTTCTTGTACCGTATTTATGAAATGCTAATAAAAAATTATAACACAAAAAAAAACCTTAGAAATTCACTGAAAAAACCATAGGTTTCAAACATGTTATAGTTAGCTGGACATTTCACTCATACAAAACCATTGAAATTCCCCCGTTATAGTTAATTCAGCTAACTATAACTCCCGCGCCCGCAATGCACTGCTGATGATGTCACATATTACATCACTCATGACATGGTCAGTGACATCACTCATGGCATCACTGATGACATCTCAAATGACATCACTGATGACATCACTGATGACATCATCCAGTGAATGTGTGTCTTTCTGAAAAATAAAATAAATATGTTTTATATATGTATATCTAAAGGTCGATGGAAGAAAGAATGTGTAAATAAGTGTCTAAATGGATGTTTTTTTGTAAAAATGATTGTATAACTGACTAATTAAGTGTATCTTAGTGAATACATATATTAGCGAGTAATGTTTAAATATGTAAATATATGTCTCAGTGTCTCACTTTGTGTATAAGTGGCTGCATGGGTTGGTGACTAGCGACATGAGTGTCAATATATTAGTTGGTTTTTAGAGTATCAGTATGAGTGTCTGTATGGTTTGGTGGGGGGTATTACTTACCGCATAGATGCATGAATGGGTGACTCACTGTTTGTATGTGCTTTGAAGGCAGCATGTGTGCAGGACTGTATGGGTGGATGAGTGTGTGTATGGGTGTGTTAGTGAGTGAATCACTGTCTCAATAGTATCTTCATGAGTAACTACATATGTGTTAAAATAGTATGTGTGAGTATTGATGTATATAAGTGAGTATATGTGAGAGCGAGAGATTGTAAGATGTCCTGTATAAATAAGTATGTGTTTCTATAAGTGGTTGTTTAAGAGAGTAAGTATGTGTACGATTCTGTAGAAGTAAGTGTAGTAGTGGGTGTATAGCTGTATATGCAAGTAAATGGATGTTTGATAGTTTATTTGCATGTGTGAGTTTGTGTGTGAGTAACTCTATAGATGAGTGTCTGTGTGTAATAAGATGTATAGGTGTATGAGTACATATGATGAGTGAGTACATGTATGAGTGCCTATGTAGAACTGTTAGTTAATGACTGGATGTGTATGTAGATTTTGGATTTACTGAATAGGTTGTTCTAACTGGAATTGGTATCTCCATTTATTTGAAAATTTTAGTTTCTATTTTTGAATGTGTGTATCAAGGGTTATATCACTCTGAGAGGAGGTCTGCCACTTTTTCACAAGGATGATGTCATCAGTGATGTCATTTAAGATGTCATCAGTGATGGCATGAGTGATGTCACTGACCATGTCATGAGTGATGTAATATGTGACGTCATCAGCAGTGCATTGCGGGCGCGTGAGGATACCTTGTTTGCCTGGACTTCGACGTGGGCTGTTCCCTGCACCTGTGGTGTTTTTCTTCTGCCGCAGCTCCTCGCCGGACCCGCTCCGCGGGTCCCGCTTCGCGGTGTGGAGAGAGGCGCCTTGAGCATAGAGGGGCTCTGATCTTGGACACCGGACTCTAGGCTTTGGCAGGCAAGTACAGGGCTGCGAGCGGACCCGCAGGGACTCCAACTTCCAGGAGCCCCTGCGTGAGGTCAACCCACAACACCTGGGTCGCTCTCCCTGACTGCCACGCCCCCCGCCCTAGCACTTGAAAGCAGCCTCCGTCCTTATCGTGGTGGGATACCTTGTTTGCCTGGACTTCGCCGTGGGCTGTTCCCTGCACCTGTGGTGTTTTTCTTCTGCCGCAGCTCCTCGCCGGACCCGCTCCGCGGGTCCCGCTTCGCGGTGTGGAGAGAGGCGCCTTGAGCATAGAGGGGCTCTGATCTTGGACACCGGACTCTGGGCTTTGGCAGGCAAGTACAGGGCTGCGAGCGGACCCGCAGGGACTCCAACTTCCAGGAGCCCCTGCGTGAGGTCAACCCACAACACCTGGGTCGCTCTCCCTGACTGCCACGCCCCCCGCCCTAGCACTTGAAAGCAGCCTCCTTCCTGATTGACGTGGGATACCTTGTTTGCCTGGACTTCGCCGTGGGCTGTTCCCTGCACCTGTGGTGTTTTTCTTCTGCTGCAGCTCCTCGCTGGACCCGCTCCGCGGGTCCCGCTTCGCATTGTGGAGAGAGGCGCCTGAGCATAGAGGGGCTCTGATCTTGGACACTGGACTCTGGGCTTTGGCAGACAAGTACAGGGCTGCGAGCGGACCCGCAGGGACTCCAACTTCCAGGAGCCCCTGCGTGAGGTCAACCTACAACACCTGGGTCGCTCTCCCTGACTGCCACGCCCCCCGCCCTAGCACTTGAAAGCAGCCTCCGTCCTTATCGTGGTGGGATACCTTGTTTGCCTGGACTTCGCCGTGGGCTGTTCCCTGCACCTGTGGTGTTTTTCTTCTGCCACAGCTCCTCGCCGGACCCGCTCCGCGGGTCCCGCTTCGCGGTGTGGAGAGAGGCGCCTTGAGCATGGAGGGGCTCTGATCTTGGACACCGGACTCTGGGCTTTGGCAGGCAAGTACAGGGCTGCGAGCGGACCCGCAGGGACTCCAACTTCCAGGAGCCCCTGCGTGAGGTCAACCCACAACACCTGGGTCGCTCTCCCTGACTGCCACGCCCCCCGCCCTAGCACTTGAAAGCAGCCTCCTTCCTGATCGACGTGGGATACCTTGTTTGCCTGGACTTCGCCGTGGGCTGTTCCCTGCACCTGTGGTGTTTTTCTTCTGCCGCAGCTCCTCGCCGGACCCGCTCCGCGGGTCCCGCTTCGCGGTGTGGAGAGAGGCGCCTGAGCATAGAGGGGCTCTGATCTTGGACACTGGACTCTGGGCTTTGGCAGGCAAGTACAGGGCTGCGAGCGGACCCGCAGGGACTCCAACTTTCAGGAGCCCCTGTGTGAGGTCAACCTACAACACCTGGGTCGCTCTCCCTGACTGCCACGCCCCCCGCCCTAGCACTTGAAAGCAGCCTCCTTCCTGATCGACATGGGATACCTTGTTTGCCTGGACTTCGCCGTGGGCTGTTCCCTGCACCTGTGGTGTTTTTCTTCTGCCGCAGCTCCTCGCCGGACCCGCTCCGCGGGTCCCGCTTCGCGGTGTGGAGAGAGGCGCCTTGAGCATAGAGGGGCTCTGATCTTGGACACCGGACTCTGGGCTTTGGCAGGCAAGTACAGGGCTGCGAGCGGACCCGCAGGGACTCCAACTTCCAGGAGCCCCTGCGTGAGGTCAACCCACAACACCTGGGTCGCTCTCCCTGACTGCCACGCCCCCCGCCCCACCTCCTCCTCTTTTATTTTTGCACTAGGATCCCGCTGCGCGGGAGGGCGCCGGGAGAAGCCCGGGACAAGGGCGGGACCGTCTAAGGCCGTCATAGGCCGGAGTTGGCCGGGCTGGGCCTACCCTCTTGGGTCGTTCATTCGAACCCTGGTCCTATTTACTGTTACAGCCCCCTGCCGAATATAACCCATCACTTATCATTATGCCGTCCCCGGCAAGGGAGAGTACCCCATTGAAGCCGGGAGGAGTTAAAAACAGGACCCTAGAGAATTATTTCTCCCGGGCGGTGGGGGAGGGGGACAAAGAGTGCAACCTGTCCCGGTTAAGGGCAGAACGGAGACGCTCAATAGATAACTTGAAAAACACTCCCCTTGGAGATCAACCCACCATGCCCAGGGAGGAGTTGTCCCTAATAGATGATGTCCCACTCCTGCTGAGGGATTGTACAAACACTTCACCAGTTGCAGCCATGAGTATAGCTCCAGCTACCAGTCCAAGCCCTACTAGGGTGACCATTGATTTAGTCTCCCAACCCCCCCCAGCCCCTAAGGCTAGGAAAGCTAAACCCAAGCCAGCCACCACGCAAGGAGTATTTGGGCCCCCTCCTAATAAACGTAGGAGGAAATCGAAGGGAGCCCAGGGAAGGAGCAAACCCAAAATCTCTCACTCGGATTTTGGGAAGTCTTCAAAACCCCCCGTATTAGCAGCGAAATTACCGGCTGAATCACACCCTAAACCTATTGCCCAGGAGGATCTAGCTCCCGCCCCGATAAAAGATACAGGAACTAATATCGCTAATGTCCCCCTCTCGGTTGTCCCGCTTGGAAACCTGGAATTCTTGCTAAGGTCTCTATTACTACCGATTAGCGAGAGTATAAAAAAGATTGAGATCAGACTAACCATTCTGGAGGCCACACTAGGTAGTCTGAAAATTCCGGCTGGTCATCAGGGAAGGCATCTAGAACCTACTCCCATCACATTAGCCCCTCAACAGCCTGTAAATAGTGCAGCAAACACAGTCCCTTCACAAGCCGCAAACGCGGCGGTCTCGCAACAACCCTTAAGGACCAAGCCTGCACCAACTAAGTCCCTTAACTCTAATACGCCCATTCCTCCTTCAGGCCCTGTTCTTCCGGCACAGCCGGTAGATAGTACCACACTGGCCCCTCTAATGAAGCTTCCCCCGAGACCACTTAGGCCTAACCTACCCCCAGAGACTAATGATTTCACTGTAGTCATGGCGGGTGTCCCCCCACTCGAAGTAGGTGAAACTGAGGATTTTTGTGCCCTGAAAAGTAGGGTAATTAAGTGGTTAAACATAAATAGACCCCTCCCGATACACCTTAATAATGAAATCATAATGGTAAGAAGGGTGCCATGGGTGGGGAGAACACACAAATCCATTATAGGGGACTGCATATTGGTGAGTTTTAGGGACACAGGAACGGTGTCCTACATATGCCAAGGGAAGAACAGATCCAGGGAATCCACTATCCAAACCCTTCGTGTGTCTTTCTTTTTTCCCATTACTCCAGTCCCATTGCAGCCGCCCCAAATTCATGACAACTGGGAGAGGGTTGGCAGGAGGGGGAGACACCAGGACTTTAACCCTAGGCCATTATTTGGCCGACCAGAACCACCCTTTTACACCTATAACCGGTTTAATTGCCTGAACAGTCTAGAGGGGGTAGATTGACAAACGGATAATGCCCCCCAGGGTTATATGGAAAAGGGAGTTTTGGTAGAGGTGCTGGAGGAGCAAAGCTCTCAGGCTCAGCAAACTCTACCGAGTGGTGTTGGGAAATCCGTGTATGCTGAACCTAAGGCTACAGCCATAGAATGTATAGGAGGGGGATATGGGCTGGCCACGCAAGGGTCAATACAGGAGATACCATCAAGGCCCTAGGGGGGTTCAGAACGGAGGGGGGAGGGAGTGAGATTGATCTCCTGGAATGTAGCAGGCATAGCGGGCAAATTTAACAATAAGGAATGGGTTGATTTTATTAGAAAATGTCATGTTATATGTGTACAGGAGACATGGGCCTCGGTGAATAATTATCACTTACAGGGGTACAAGTGTTTTTTTGTTCCCGCCCGAAAATCCAGATCAGGGAGAGCAATGGGCGGGTTGTCCATTTCTGTAGATTTAGGCCTCCCAGGCACCTGGTCTTCCCCAGATTGGAATTCACATGGGATCCAGGTAGTTCGGTTCCGCGGAAAGGGGTTAAGATTTTCTGTTTTTAACATCTATAACACTGAGATAGCAAACAACCATATCCCGCTACTAGCTGAATTAGACCATAGGCTGGGACAAGAAACAACACTCCAAAATAAGGGGCAGTCTTACGGGCTGCTTTTAATGGGAGACTTTAACTGCCATCTCTGTCCGGCACTGGTCAAGGTAAACACAGACTGGTCACAATGCCCAATGGAGAAGGGGCCGCATTTTTCTCATACGCCTACTGGGTCGGCTCTCAGTTTGCTTCGGCTTAAGTATGACTTAGAGCATACCATTAATATGATAGACCCACAGTCGGATGGCACACTTCCACCAACTTTCAAGGGCAGGGGTTGCTCATCTATTATAGATTATATTCTGGCTTCGAGATCCCTGATAAATAAAATAATCAGGGTAGGGATAGAATGGAGCAGTTTCAGCGACCACAACCCTCTTGTTTTGGTGCTCTCGTATAGGGTGGGTGCTGGAACCAGAGTCCATCGCACAATTGAGGAGAGGGTCACAGACCAAGGCAGGAGACTGAAATGGTCCAAAATAGACGGGGTAAAGTTTTATAAAACTTTGGGTGACAAGGGCCTACCGGCCATTAACGACTGTCTAGACCTAGAAGTCCAGGGATCAAGGTTACTGGAAGCATTTGACCAGATCGCTAACCTGATCGACGGCCTACTTAAGACCAGTGCGCCCACACGTAACCTGGTAAATCCCCGGTGGTTTGATAAAGACTGTTCTAAAGCACTGAGGGAGTTGAAATGCTGCCTTAAGCTAAAACCAAGGGACCCTCAAAAAATCAAGGTGTGCAGAGAAAAATATAAAAAAGAGACCAAAAGGAGGAAACTTGTCCTGCAGGCAGAAGCATGGGCAGATTTAAGAGAGGCAGGGGAAAGAAAGGATCTAGCGGGTTTTTGGAGAATCATTAATAAACCGACCTTTCAAGAAAATGATTCCCCGGAGATAGGGGCTAACATCCTCCCGGAGCAGTGGGTCACACACTTTAGGGGTTTATATAACCATGAGCCCGGCATCCCTGTAGAGTCACCGGTAACCCCAGGTCAGGTTCCCCCAGTAGTATTCACTCTTAAGGAGATTACTGCAGGGATGGAGGGTCTGACTAAAAATAAAGCCCCGGGTCCGGATGGAATTCCCCCTGACCTGTTTCTTAGCAATATAGAACTATGGGCCCCTCTGATGACCAGGGTCATAAATACTGCTACCACCTGTGGCCTGCCACCATCCTGGTCTAAAGCGATTATTGTGCCAATTTTCAACAAGCATTTACAATGCAACGGTTTCGCCTTCGGAAAAGTTAGAGCTATTGGCATTGTAAATGACAAACTTTTTATTTATGGGTTGGTTTTGAAAACAGATAAATATATGGCATTGTCATTTACAATGCCAATAGCTTACTCTGTCGCAAATGCGAGACGTATTGCATTTGCACACACACACACCCACACAAGAGCCCCACACACACACAAGAGCCCCCCACACACACACGAGGCCCACACACACACCACACAAGAGCCCCCTACACAGACCACACAAGAGCCCCCCCACACACCACACAAGAGCCCCCCCCACACACACACGCAAGAGCCCCCCCACACATACGCAAGAGCCCCCCCCCACACACACACGCAAGAGCCCCCCACACACACACGCAAGAGCCCCCCACACATGCAATAGACCCCCACACACGCAAAAGCCCCCACACACGCAAGAGCCCCCCACAGACACAAGAGCCCCCCACGCACACGCAAGATTCCCCCACACGCAAGAGCCCCCCACACACACGCAAGAGCCCCACACACACACAAGAGCCCCCCACACACAAGAGCCCCCCACACACAAGAGCCCCCCACACACAAGAGCCCCCCACACACAAGAGCCCCCCACACACACGCAAAGAGCTCCCCAAACACACGCACAGAGCCCTCCGCTCCATTTGCATCAGGTGTGAGGCTCCTGACTGCTGACAGCCAGGAGACTCCAACAAAAGGAGGCTTATGACCTGCTATAGGCATTGTAAATGACAATGCCATTTATTTATGTTTTAAAAACAAAAGCATAAATAAAAATAATGTCATGAGCAATGCCAATAGCTCTAACTTTAAGAATGCCGAGACCATTGCATTGTAAATGCTTGTTTCCTTTTGGCGGCATCTATGTAATTGGTACACAAGCTCCTCCCGCTGCCAGTATTAGAATAAACCCTGTGGATTGAATGGGCATGAAGTCTCATCTCTCCTTTCACCTACCTGACCTTGTGTGATTTGAATGTAGGGGCGCTGTATTGTACAACGCTTAAAACCCCAATATTCCTAATCTGGCGCTTTTCAAAACCACCAGACACAATGAACGCACCTGAACGCCTTGAAGTGAACCACTTTGCAGGATGAGCTATGAAGGAACTTGATCCCGTCACCGGGAGGAGGATGTATGGTCAGTCGGGATGCCCTATGGTCCAGGTTTGGCACGTTCCAGGAATGGAAGTCCATCACTACAGCGCTGTCATCAGGGACATTTTAAGGATTTTGGGGGCTCTGGGCCAAACGTATTTTTGGGGACCCTGTTTGGAACATCTTGGATTTATGATCCAGTTTCAGGTAGTTCGTGCCCTCTTTGGCCAGATCACTGACAGTGCACAGGGGCACTCGTCCAAAATCAAAATGTGTGTTTATATGTAATATTCGGAGACAGTGAGGTGTATTTAGAATATCGTAACATAGCAGCAGCTCACACATAAGAGGGTGCAGTGGGTTCGGTTTCACATCTCAGGGGGTTCAGTGGTACTGATCCCCCACGAGCTCCAGGGAATTGTGGGTCCCAGGCTTCCTTAAGTAGTCTTCAGGCTTATGGACCGATAGCATGAGGGAGTCTCCGAGACACAGAGGGTGAAAGCGAATGAGAGCAAAAGAGTGAGGAAGAGAGGTAGGGAGAGAGGGGGTACGGAGAGTGTGAGGGAAGAAGAGAGGAAGGGAGGGGGGCAGGGGAGAGAGGGAGGGGCGGAGGGAGAGAGGGAGAGATGGAGAGAGGGGGAGAGGGGGAGAGAGAGAGAGGGAGGGAGAGAGGGAGAGCGAGAGGGAGAGAGGGGGTACAGAGAGGGGGGTACGGAGAGTGTGAGGGAGGAAGAGAGGAAGGGAGGCAGGGGGGAGAGAGGCAGGGAGAGAGGGAGGGAGGGACGGAAGGGGGGAGGTAGAGGGAGAGATGGAGAGAGGGAGGGAGGGAGAGAGAGACAAGGGAGGGAGAGAGAGAGGGACGGGGGAGAGAGGAAGGCAGCGAGGGGGAGAGAGGGAGGCAGCGAGGGAGAGAGAGGGAGGGACAGAGAGGGAGGGGGCGGGACAGAGAGGGAGGGAGAGAGGAAGGCAGGGAGGGAGAGAGGGATGGACGGAGGAAGGTAGAGAGACGAAGGGTGGTAGAGAGAGGGACGGACGGAGAGAGGGAGGGATGGAGAGAGGTAGTGAGGGAGAGAGGGAGTGTGGTGGGGTGGGAGGTGGAGAGGGAGGGAGGTGTTGAGAGAGGGGGACTGGAGAGAGGAATGGAAGAAAAGAGGGACGGAGGGAGGAAAGGAGGGAGGGAGGGGAGGGAGGGAGGAAGAAAGGGAGCGAGAGAGGAAAGGAGGGAGGGATGATGAGTAGGAGGGACAAAGAGAGGCAGGGAGGGAGGCTGGGAGGGAGAGAGGAAGGAGGGAGGGAGAGAGAGGGGGAGACGAAGGGAGGGAAGAAAAGAGTTAGGGAGGGAGAGGAAGGGATGGAGAGAGAGTAAGAAAAAGAAAGAAGGAGAAATAGCAATGAAGTGAGAGGGGAGATAAAGTGAGAACGAAAAAAAGAACAAGAGCTAAAGAGAAAGGAGAAAAAGCAGAATGGAAAGGGGTGAGAGTAAGAGAGAGAGAGACACACATGTAGAGCAGGAGCGAGACAATGTGAGAGACCGAAAGAGAGGGAGCACGAGAGCGAGCGAGCAGGAAACAGGCAAAATAAGAGAGATGAAGAGCTAGAGAGGGAGAGAAGAGACGCAGAGAGAGGGGAGTAGACTCTGTGTACCTTGTGAGAGAGAGGGGCAAGTAGACGTCACCAACAGCAGAGCTGACGCTCCCCCCTGGGTCGGTAGGTACTCACACGGGTCAGCGTGAGAGGCACAGCCTTGCAAGCGCTATGTTACACAGTCTAACTAACTACAAAACAAAGCGCTATGTTACAAAGTCCAACTAAATACAAAACAAAGCGCTATGTTACATGGTCTAACTAAATACAAAAGTAAGCGCTATGTTACACAATCTAATTAAATAGAAAACAAAGCGTTATGTTACACAGTCTAGCCAAATAAGAAACAAAGCGCTATGTTACAAAGTTCAACTACATACACAACAAAGCGCTATGTTACACACTCTAGCCAAAGTCAAAACAAATTGTTTAAGGAAAACGAATCTGACATTAAAATCACCCGTGAAAAAGAGAAAGGAATGCTAAGAAAGGGTCCGACCAGAAATGCAGTTTAAGCTAGACCCCCCACGAAGCACTGACATTTCACAATAGCACTGACTGTAAGAAAGGGAGCGAGAGAGGAAAGGAGGGAGGGATGATGAGTAGGAGGGACAAAGAGAGGCAGGGAGGGAGGCTGGGAGGGAGAGAGGAAGGAGGGAGGGAGAGAGAGGGGGAGACGAAGGGAGGGAAGAAAAGAGTTAGGGAGGGAGAGGAAGGGATGGAGAGAGAGTAAGAAAAAGAAAGAAGGAGAAATAGCAATGAAGTGAGAGGGGAGATAAAGTGAGAACGAAAAAAAGAACAAGAGCTAAAGAGAAAGGAGAAAAAGCAGAATGGAAAGGGGTGAGAGTAAGAGAGAGACACACATCTAGAGCAGGAGCGAGACAATGTGAAAGAGAGACCGAAAGAGAGGGAGCACGAGAGCAAACGAGCAGGAAACAGGCAGAATAAGAGAGATGAAGAGCTAGAGAGGGAGAGAAGAGACGCAGAGAGAGGGGAGTAGACTCTGTGTACCTTGTGAGAGAGAGGGGCAAGTAGACGTCACCAACAGCAGAGCTGACGCTCCCCCCTGGGTCGGTAGGTACTCACACGGGTCAGCGTGAGAGGCACAGCCTTGCAAGCGCTATGTTACACAGTCTAACTAACTACAAAACAAAGCGCTATGTTACAAAGTCCAACTAAATACAAAACAAAGCGCTATGTTACATGGTCTAACTAAATACAAAAGTAAGCGCTATGTTACACAATCTAATTAAATAGAAAACAAAGCGCTATGTTACACAGTCTAGCCAAATAAGAAACAAAGCGCTATGTTACAAAGTTGGGATCTCTCTGGGGGCAGTGGATAAATAGAGCTTCGGATGGGGGCATCCTTTAGAAGGGTTTCTAGCACCGGGAAGGGGCGTGAGATAGAGCCTCGAATCGAGATGCGACATGACTGGGGGGTAAGACCTGGGCCATGGGTGAGGGGAATAATACTTAAAAGAAATCTCAGCCTGTGGAGGAGAAAAACTGTAAGAGTTGGGAGGGTAGAGGAAAGGGCGCATGGCAGAGCTTGTCACTTGAGGCCGTGGTATATGGTTCCAGAAAATCGGGGTTCACCGTAGAGATTTTTGCTTTCGGCAGAAAGGGTAAGACACGCCAGGCCTGGGGTGGCCAGAAACCCTTTCTGATGTTTCATAGTTCTAGAGGGAAAGGTGCTCTGGGAGGAGCAGGGAGTGCACGGACGCAGCCCCTGGTGGCTTGGTTCCCTCGCTGGCTCTGCTGGGGGAATGGGATATGTGCAGATGTGGGTATGAAAAGGTGGCATTGTCCACGCGGCCACGGAATATACGTGCAGTGGGATTTATTGAGCTGTCTTGTGACATCTCGGGTGTTACATAGTTGTGGAGGGGGGCGGATTATGGTTCGGGGGAGGGTGCTGCCGAGTTCCTAGACTCGGGCTTGTGCTTTCTATTAGAAACTGCAGCTTTCCAAGGGTTCCAGGTCCGTATGCTGGTGTTTTTAGCAGTGCTCGTCATACAGGGGAAAGTGCCAATTCTGAAGCCCCACACACACTCATGCCCGATGTGCCTACCTTCACTTCCAGCAGTTACCCGAGTGGGGAAGCTTGTTTTCCATGCGTTGGTGAGTGTACCAGAGTACTGGGGTGGTGCCGTGTGTGTATGTGTGTGTGTGCAAGGTATGGCACGGTCTGTGGGTATGTTAAGCAAATGTGTGAGCTGTGTGTTTGGCTGTCGGCGCACGTTGATGCGATACTTATCTTTTTCTACAGTACTACCTGTATGCTTCTACGTGTGGGTGGACTTCGGGGCATTTCGAGTGTGTTCATAATGTGGGTACGTGTTTGTTTTTGTAGATGTGGGTGTACGTGCGATCGTGCGACTGACACTGATTCTGTGGGTAAGGTTCTGTAAAAACGGAACTAGGCCCGCACAGTGTAGTACAGACCAGCGTGTACAACCAAAGGAAGTCTTTTTGAGAAGCTGGTAAAATAACGAAGCGGAGATGCTCAAGACTCCCCACGATGAAAATAAGGAAATTATAGCGTCAGTAGCGGAGGGGGGACAGGAAAGGAACCACTCACCTGGACTTCCTCGGCTGGCCGGCCCTCCGCTCCTGTCCGGTTAGCCCCCCACCCTCGCCCGCTTCTTCCTCCTTCCAAGTGAGGCGGCCGGGGTTGCAGCGCTGCAGGCCAGTCCCGCCTCGCTTCACCCGGGTGCTGCGGGAGTTCCTCTCTGGGCTCCCAGTCTGCTGTCACCCGGCCGGGAGCAGCGCAGACTTCCAGCGCTCGCCGTGGCTCCTCTTCTCGCGCTGGGCGGCGGGGGGGGGCGGGCACTTCCGGCCGGCCGCGCTAGGATTGGCCGGCCGGCCGGCTGAAGAAACCCCCGGGCGGGACGGGATACCAATATTTGTGAGGACACGGGGGGGGCGGGAGAGGACGAGGGGGGCGGGCGGGAGAGGACGAGGGGGGCGGGAGAGGACGAGGGGGGCGGGAAAGGACACGGACGTCGGGAGGGAGGAGGGAAACGTGGGGACGGCGGGAGGAGGGAGGACAGCAGCAAGCACGGCCGGCCGGACCAGACACGGGGGCGTTCCCGGCGTCGCGTGACGTCGGCAAAAGCCAAAGAATCTCGGGAACGCCCCCGTGTCTGGTCCGGCATTGACGGACGCCTCTCTGTTCCAATGGCTAGCCTCCATTTATGGAGCTAGCCAATGAAGCAGAGAGGCGGGTTAAAGTCACCCATACTAGAAACTACAGATTTCGCTGGAGGAGGAGCCTAACGGCTCCGCCCCCCAGCGAAACCTAAAAAGGGCAATAGGTACGACCCCAAGTGCTATCGGCCTATTTCCCTGATTGACGTATCGGCCAAACTTTTGGGTAGGGCAATCCTTAACAGACTGTCCGAGTGGACCGAAGAGAATAACACCTTCTCGGACACTCAATACGGGTTCAGGACAGGGAGGTCCACCAGTGACCAAT
Source organism: Lissotriton vulgaris (assembly GCF_964263255.1). Classification (NCBI taxonomy): domain Eukaryota; kingdom Metazoa; phylum Chordata; class Amphibia; order Caudata; family Salamandridae; genus Lissotriton; species Lissotriton vulgaris. The sequence goes on along the minus strand of NC_141699.1, from coordinate 385,994,192 downwards.
GCCTGAACCTTTATATGCTGACTGCCAAATATACTCTGGCCAGTGATGAACCCATTTACATGGGATTCATGGATTTGGCAGCAGCATTTGACCACGTCAATAGAGGAAAGCTGTGGGATATGATGTCAAGCATGGGGATTGAGAGTGGTTTAATTACCATATTAAGGGAATTGCACAGCGACACCACGGCCAAGGTTCGATTTAATAGGGAGGGAGGATTGTCTGACTCTTTTCCATGTAAGAGCGGAGTCAGACAAGGCTGCATTCTTGCCCCTTTTCTGTTTTCCCTTTATATTAACAACTTGGAGCAGTTTCTTTTGGGTTTAAAGGCAGATTCCCCAAGGGTCGGGCCGCGGCATATTCCTGTTCTGCTATACGCAGATGACGCGGTCTTGCTTTCACGCACACCCCGAAGCTTACAAATCCTGATAGACGGGTTTGTTAAGTTCATGAGGACCCTGGATCTATCTGTCAACCTGGGTAAATCATATGTGCTCCTGGCCGGCAAAAAACCTTCCTCTAAATTTACTTATACAATAGGCACCCATATTTTAGAGGAGGTCAAAACGTTCTCTTATCTTGGAGTAACCTTTGACGGCGCTCTGCAGTTTAACTCCTTGGTGGCGGAACGTTGTAGCAAAATGATTGCCTCCAATGGGGCAATAGCTGGATATGGCAGGAGGCTAGGTAGATGGAGTCCGGAACAGGTGATGAACTTGTATTGCTCCGTATCATGCTCCAAAGTAATCTATGGGGCAGAAGTATGGGGCTTTGTGAACACCACTAGAATCCATCAGGAAGAAAACAAATATCTGAAATCTATCCTGAGGGCACCACCCAGTACCGCTGGAATCATAGCTCATAGGGAGCTAGGGAGGCCATACTTGGATGACCTGTTAAAACTTAGGCCAATTGTGGCCTGGCTAAAAATATGGGTTAATCCAGATGCGCACCTAAGCAGAGAAATTTTATTGGACTGCTTAGATAGGACCAATTGTATGCGCATCCCCTGGCTTAAATACGTAAAAAACACCCTTGAAGATTTAGGTTTTGGAAACCTCTTCACGAACCCTACAACAATTTCAGCCCAGCACAAGAAACAAGTAGGGGAAATTTTCCTAGAGCGGAAAATCCAATGCAGAGCTGAGGCTGAAGGAGTTAAAAAGACTGTGAGGGCTCATAATCTGGTGAAGAGTGTGGAGGGTATGGAGCCTTATCTGTACCTCGTGCATAATGCACAGGATAGATTTCTTATGTGCCGTTTTAGACTGAATTTACTTCCCTTTATGTTGGCCTCACCAGCAGGTTTCACCACGTCAATTGAGCAGAAGGGACCCTGCGGCTGCGACAACAGGTCTCCGCAGGATTCCCTCCATTTTGTTTTGCTTTGTCCCTATTTTTCTATGCCCAGGCGCAGATTTCTTGTAAATATTTTAAAAAAAGCCCAACAGGAACATTCCAGGGATGCATTAGTCTTTTTGCAAAAAGCCTCTGATCCCCTAACCTTGTGCTGTATTATGAATTTTATTAAGGTTGTGGTCCGATTAAGGATGACTAGGGGAGAGGAATGAAAGATTTTGGATTTTCTATTTTAAATTTATGGACCTGTATGTCGGTATTTCTATTTGTATTAACTTTGTGTATAAGGATCTTGATTAATGTTTAATGACTTTTTATCTATGTATATATACATGTGCTTTTATGGTGTTTTTTAATCACCGAATAAAGATTCTTGAATTGAAATTGAGTTATAGTTAGCTGAATTAACTTTAACGGGAGAATTTCAATGGTTTTGTATGAGTGAAATGTCCAGCTAACTATAACATGTGTGAAACCTATGTTTTTTTTCATTGAATTTCTAAGGTTTTTGAAATGCTAATTTTTAACTATAACATGGCTGAAACTTATGGTTTTTTCAGTGAATTTCTAATGTTTTTTAAATGCTAATTTTTAATTATAACGTGATAATTTATAAATGTATTAATTGTTATATTTTTATACTGATTTACTACATTATTTTAAACTATTTATTTTTAGATATTTTATTTTTTAAATTACATTACACATTTTTAATATAAATTGAAAAAAATGTTTTAAAAAATATTGAAATTGTAATGTTTTTTTCTTTTATTTAATATTTTTTAAATTTATATATATTTTATATAGCAGGCAATGATAACCTATGGAAGGAAATTCAAGCTACTTGTAAGTACAGTTAAATTTACTTTTCAGGAATAGTAGTGAGCTAGATTGGGAAATTAATTCCTCTTCAATCCTGAGGTCCCCTGTGAGCCAACTAACCCACCAGGAACCTCCACTATGCGCCAGGCAGCTGTGTTGCAGAGAGTCGTTTAAAGGGCAAGGCCCCTTTTTACAACACTCTGCAACACAGCTCTGTGGCGCTTACTGGAGATACCTGTTGGACTAGTTGCCCCCTAGGGGACCTCTGGATTGAACAGGAATTAATTCCCCAACTTAAAACGTGCCTCAGGGCATGTTTGCACTCACATCACCTCAAGTCCCGCCCTCTACCTTCACCACTGTGCTAACGCGCCTTGTAGAGTGTTGGGGGATTAAGTCCGCTTGCATACTGGGGGTCCCTGGGGGCCAACTAGCCCACCGGGAACCTCCAGTATGCGCCAGGAGGCTGCCTTGCAGAGATTTGTAATGAGGCCTCGCCCCTTTTTACACCTCTCTGCAACGCAGCCCCCGGGCGCATTTGCAGAGGGGGAACTAATTCCCCTTGCATACTGGGGGTCCCTGGGGGCCAACTAGCCCGCCAGGAATCTCCAGTATGCGCCAGGGGGCTGCATTGCAGAGAGGCGTAATGAGGCCACGCCCCTTTTTACACCACTCTGCAACGCAGCCCCCTGACGCGCTTGCAGATGGGGTACTAATTCCCCTTGCATACTGGGGGCCCATGGGGGCCAACTAGCCCACCTGGAACCTACAGTATGCGCCAGGGGGCTGCATTGCTTTGCCCGGGGGGTGGTGGTCTCCAGGGCTTCTTTTTCACTATGCCCCTGGGATTTGGTCCCCCTGGGGGGGTAATTTGAAAAAAAGCAGACCGGGTTTTAAAAAAAAAATTGGGGGGCCTTGGGGGTCCTTGTGGGACCGACTGAGCAGGCCGAGGGGGTCAAGCTGTTTCTGCCCTGCCCCCTTTTTGTGTTCTACACATTTGTTTTTCTGCTTTCTTGTGCCTCGGTCTACCGAGCACAAGATGGCTGCCAACACTTCCTGGTTTGGAGTGTTCACAGCCAATGAGCATGCAGCTCGTACTCGGAAAGGTACGCATACGGTACTCGTAAGGTACTCGTACGGTACTCGTACCCCGTGGTTTTTGTTTCTACCCTGCCCCCTTTTTGCATTCTACAAGTTTGTTTTTCTGCTTTCTTGTGCCTCAGTCTACCGAGGCACAAGATGGCTGCCAACACTTTCTGGTTTAGAGTGTTGACAGACAGTTGACAGCCAATTAGCATTCAGCTTGTACTCGGGAAGGTACAGAGTACAGTAAGCTTACCGTATGCACCTCTAGATATACTTATGATTTAACTTTTGATTTTCTCAGGAACTACTGAACGGATTTACACCATTTAACAAAAAGGGTCATCTGCGAACCAAACTCTACCTCTCTTTGCCAAATTTGGTGTAATTCCGTTCAGCCGTTCAGGCTGCAGCCCTGGCTAAAGGTCCTCCCCTTATTTTATTTATTGAGATTTTCTGGTGCAATAAAAAGCGAAAATTACAAATTCATTATTCCTTATAAAAAGACAGATATCATCATACATATTCAGAAATGTTAAAGAGTAAGACATAAATATTTAAAACCCTAAACAGACGATAAAAGCATATGTAACATACGGACGACTCTAAGATTCGGCATTCATAGATAAAACATTCCGTTAAAGACTTGAATCCCTCCACTTTTTAAGTGGTGCCCATATACTTCTGCCCATTTCCCGAGTTTTTTTGCCCTTTTGTTCATATAAACAAGACTCTATATTATGCATTCCTAGTAATCTGGCGAGCCACATTTGAAAGGATGGAGCTGAGGTATCTTTCCATCCAGCAGAAATAAGCATCCGAAGTGCCGCCACTGAGATAAAAACCAAGGCTTCTGCATCCTTTCCCAGCTTCAGCTTATCATCTGTACCTAATAACAACCGGGTAGGGGATAGATTGATTTTATAATTTAGCAGCCCCTCCCAAAATTTCATAATCTCCCTACCTAGGACACCCATCATCCCCCCTAACCCCCCAAACAAACAACTTCGCAGGGGTATGATAAAGGTTAAACAGAGTTTTATAATGTTGTGCCCTCAAATTTGAAGACCGAAATAATTTCGACATCTGGGTCTCCCAGCTTTAGTGCCAGTGCTGTTTCGGATTTTTCTAGATCGTCTTGTAGACCCAACAGCAGATGATTATAAACTATTTTTATCTTTTTACCTCCTTCTACTAAGTACTCAATCATTGGATTATCTGTTGACAGAGATATCCTTGGTCTAAATGCCAACAGCGTTCGTACAATCTGGCCGTACAAAAACCAGTGGCTGGGGGGGATGTAAAACTTCTGCTGAATTGCTTTGAATCCGAGGATATCATCTCCTTCCATAAGGTCCCCCAAAGTCATCACCCCATGCTCCTTCCAAAACAAACAATTATTTTCCATGCCAAAATGTGGAAATAGGCTAGAATTCCATAGATGAAGGTTTGCAATCATCTTTGGAATATTCAAAAACTTTTGTGCCGCCTTCCAGGTCCCCCAAGCCTCTTCAAGGATCTTATACCGGGCCCTCTAATAATACCTACCATCTACTTTACACATCAATAGACCGACAGCTTTTCTCCCCAATAAAAGCTCAAAAATGGAGGGGGGATACGGATTATCTCCTTGACCGACGGCCAGGCTTAAATTTGATTGAAAGAGTATGGTCATTTGTGTCAAAAGGCATGTCCAATGATATAACCTGAGATTCGGCATCGCCATCCCACCCCTATCCAATGAAAGAGACATAAAATTAGTGGAGTGACTTTGCATATTGTCAAAGGAACCTTATAAAAATTGATTCCAGATTTTTAATTACTCTGTCCTCTAACAAAAGTGGTATAGCCCGAAACTGGTACAGAACTTTGGGGAACATTGTCATTTTTAAGACGTTTACCCTCCCTATCAAAGAGAGATGTAACACGTCTATTCTTTTCAGGTCTGCTTCAATTGTTTTAATAAGTGGTAGATAGTTATCTGCGATAATCTTATCAACTGTGGCTTTGACTCTCACCCCCAGATATACCGCTGAATTGACATATCTGGCATCCGTCTTAATGATGTTTTTAGTACATATTATTTGAGTTTTCCCTTCATTCAATAGGTACCCTGATCGGTTGCCAAAGTCCTTCGCCAGTTGAGCCAGAATAGGCATCGCCTGCTGAGGATCGGTGGTTATTACTGCCAGATCGTCGGCATAGGCTAGCAGTTTACTTGCATAGCTGTTGAGCACCACTGGGCTAATCTGTGGGCAGCCCAAGATCTTCTGAATCAGGGGATCAATGTATAATGAGAAAAGAATCAGAGAGCAGGGGCATCCTTTTTTGCGTCCCCCTTTTAATTACTACCTTCTCAGAGCCCTCTCCCATTACTAAAACCCGAGCTACCAGATCTTTATACATTGCTTTAAGAGCTCTCATTTTACACCTAAAGCCTCTGCCTGCCAGAATCCCCCACAGAAAATCCCAGACCACGTGGTCGAATGCTTTCTCCGCATCAAGGAGGATCATGGCCATCTCCTCCCCCACCCACGGCACCATGAGCATCGAACAGCGCTATAGCTCGTCTAGTATGGTCCGTTGTACCTCGCCCAGGAACAAACCCATGCTGCCACTGGGAGACGAGACGGCCAATGATCCTATCCAATCTCTTGACCCTGGGTTTTCCCTCGGTTTCCCTTTCTTATGAAATATAATTATGTTTGTTTCCTTCCAGGAATCTGGAATCACACCTGAACACATTATACCATTAAAGAGGTCCAGAAGCAGTGGAACAATCTCAATTTCAAGGCATTTGTAAACCTCCAAGGGAATTCCATCAGGGCCTGCAGCTTTACCGGCTGCTAGCTCCTGTAATGCGGCTGTAACCTCACTCATAGTCAGATCTCTGTCCAGCTCTTCTCGACCCTGTTCATCCAGTATTGGGCCTTCATCCCCACTCTCCCCATTCTGCCGACTAGGACAGCCTTCCTCATCATACAGTGTTTGGTAAAAAAAATTAAAAACCCTTAATATTTCCTTTGGCTCAGTATATTCTTTGCCATCCTCATGTATGCTAGCGATTGTGTTTTTAACCTTATCCTGTCTAATACGGAGAGCCAAAGCCCTGCCTGCTTGTTCCTCCGTTTCATATAGCTTTGCCCTGGAGGTCTGATATTCGCTGTTTACCTTCTGCGTAACCATTTTCTGGATCTCTGCTTTAATAATCATCAGTTTTCTTTGGCTCTCATCACCATCTACCCTCTGTCCAATGTCCCTGATATGCTGCTCTTCCGCCTCGACTAGTTCCCCCATAAGTCTCTCTACCTCTCTCCTATCCTCCCTCCTTAATCTTGTTGAACAACTTATAGATTCCCCACTTGCGCAGCCTTGAATGCTTCCCATACGCCATTACGTGACGTACTGTATCTGTTTGCATCGAAAAATTCCTTTGTCCATTTCCTGAGATGTTCTACAATCTGTTATCTGCTAATAGTCTCCTTTCAAAAGTCCACCTAGTGTGTTTCCTTTCTATCTTATCCACTTCACAGGACAGGATCAGCGGATTATGGTCTGATATTACTTTCGGAAGTCTCCTTATGCTGACCTTATTCAATTCTGAAGAGGAGATTAAAAAATAATCAAACTTGGTGTATTTCTGGAAAGGATTGGAAAAATATGTAAAACCAGGGTTGAGCGGCTCCTTATCCCCCCAGACATCCTTCAACCCATGTGAGCTCATAAGGGCATTCAAAGCCCGGAACACTCTGGGTTTCCGTCCTACATATGCCGATTGATTATACCAGCCAACTGAAATGTTTAAATCGCCACACACTATGGTAGGGGTGGGCCAGCTGGCTAGCTCTCCTTCCAGAAAATCATAGACCTCAGGATCATCTTGATTTGACCCATAGACTACACATATTGTGTAGCCTAAATAGAGCTCGGCGATAGCCCATCTCCCCAAACAATCGGCTTTAAGCCGCTTGACCCCCCTAGTGAGGATCTCGCTGAAATTGCAACTCCCCTGACTGACGACGTTTGTGATGAACATGCCAGCAACTCAAAGCCTCTAATAAACATCAGGTTTCTTTTTATCCATGGTAAGTGGGTCTCTTGGAGACAGAGTACATCAATCCCGTTATATTTAACAAAGTGAGCTAGCCTTTGACGTTTCCTCCAGTCATTCAACCCGCCCACATTGATTGTACAAATTCTAATGTTCAGCATTTTCTTGATCAGAGTTATTTCCTACACTTTTCTGAAATAAATGTATCCATACCTTAAATGGGCCAATGCCTATGCCCAGACCAAACAAGAAACAAGGAAAAACTACCATACACCAAATTATCTCATTTTTTAGTTTCCGCCCCTTACCACCCTCCCGCTTCCCCCACCCCTCATTCTCCCCTCACCACCCAGCTCAGACCCCAGCACCCCCCTCTGGGACACCCCCTGCACCCTCTCACATGAAGCGCTCAGACCTAGTCTGTGCAAGTGATGTTTTACAGTAGAAGCAGTGAGGAATATTAAACAACAACTAATACAAATACACTTGTGCCCCTTGTAAACTTCTAACTACATCAACAGCCGACCAAACCACCCACCTTTCTATGTTATGCTTAACTAGGCTTAGAGAAGACATATCCATAATGAATAGCTAATTGCCCTGAGAGCAAGATACTCCTTTGCTTTAATTTCAGATGCGAAGTATAAAGTCCTCCCTTCATTTATAATCTTTAATTGGGCTTGATTTATCAGGGAGGCCTGCATCTTCTTCTCCTGAAAGGGTTTAATCATTTGCCTCAATCTCCAGTGTCTCTCAACGGTTAAGTGGCAAAAGTCTGGGCGGACAAAGAATGACACCCCTTCGCAGATCCTCTTCGCATCTGGTCTTGCCTTTTCTGCGATGGTCTGCCTCAGAACAAAGTTACCCAGGAATATTAATATTTCCCTGGGTTCGTCTCCTTCCCTCGTATTTCTACGTATTTTGAAGGGGGTACGGTGTGCTCGCTGAATTTCAGCAGCCCAGTTCCAGCCAGAGAGCTCCGGAAATGCCTGCTCGAAGAGCTTAATAATGTACTCTCTGACATCTGATCCTTCTGCCCCCTCCGGTATTCCAAGGATCCTAAGATTGTTCCGCCTGAGCCTATTCTCAATGTCTTCAAGCTTCCACTGGATGTCTGCTACTTGAGAGCTTTGGGCGTCAACCTTACTCATGGCTGCAGCGACCTCGGCTTCCGTTGACACAACTCTCTTCTCTAGATTTGATACTCGGTCCCCCATATTGGTGCAAGCTTTAGACAGCTTTCTCACCACGCCCTGCATCTTTCGCTTCGCGGCCTGAGATTTGCGACTGTCCTGTCGTGTTTCCTCCCTGTGAGCGATGATTTCTTGATGGATTACCTCCAAGAGTGATATTTGGGTTGATTCGACACAGGGACTACCTTGCAAAGGTATTGCAGATGAGTGATCCCAACTTAGCTCACGTTGAGGATGCTCTAGCCGCTTTGATACAGCCACAGGTCTAACTGCCATTGCTGGGAGTTCATGCTCGGGATCGCTCTCAGAGTCTAGATTGCTGTCCTCCAGAAATGAACTGTGCTCAACATCCTCATCAGAAAACTCGGCTCCCTCAGATACTGAGAAGAAACATTTGCTTGGGACTTCCTCCTTATCTTTCCCAGCCCTCAAGGTAGCATTGATGGTTTCTAAGGCCAAATCGCCTGGGTTCATCATGTCTCCCACCTTGGTCAGAGCTGTAACTGTCGTAGCCAAACCGTGTTGCTCTTTAGTGCTGTTTACTATACCTACAGAGCCCGTAATTGTGAAAACATGGCTGTTTTCCCCATCTTCGGCTGGGGGATCTCCTCAGGGATTTTCTGATTGGCTCCCTCCGCTGGGGGGATGGCTGAGGTGTGCACTACTTCTTCGTGCTGTGGGGGAGATAGACTAACCACAACAACACTTTCTGTGGACCCCTCATCCACCACCTCTTGAGTCAACACATCCCCGCCCAGCCGTCCGACATCCTTAGCCCCCTTCTCCTTACTGCCTTTGGAAAACATATCAGCAATTGATGCCGTAGCCTGGCGGGTTCTGGCTGCTACCTGCTGTTTCTTCACCAGGGGCGTTTGATTTTTCTGCCGGCTATCAGCTTCCTCGGCCACCACCACTGCCCCTTCCATCCCGGCTTTCTTTTTAGCCATTGCCGCTTTTGTCCCTGTATTCAATTTTGGGCCCATGACTCTCCTTTGCCCTCCTTCCCTACATAACCACTGACTTTGCAGTCCCAGAGCCTCGCTGTCTCTTCTCCGTCCCGCGCTCGGCTCCGCTCCACTCCACTTCCCTGCGTGGAAACTCCGCCCTCCCGTGCTCGCTAGGTGCCGGCAGCAGGGAGGGAGAACAGCCACAGCCAACGCCAGTGCCCGTATCAGCTGTCTCGCCGAGCCGCGGCAGGTAGGAGCCGATATCATCGCCTTTAGAGCTTATTGTTTCCCATATGTGGGGTTCCGTGGCTGCATTAACATATCTTCTTTAGGGCTCCGTCCTCATCCTCACTGCTCCACTGTAGAACAGCCACAGCTACGCAGCCGCCATCTTGCTTCTTGTGCATCGTCACTGAGTTAGCTCCATTGATCCATTTGCTCGCCCTGGCTAAAGGTCCTATGGAAAATTGCATGGGAAAACACGTTTTGGGACCCCCCTTTTTTCTCGGCCCCCGCTGCACGAATCATCCCCAAACTTTCAGAGAAGGAGCGGAGCGGAGAAGGCCATTTTCTTGGAAAAATTTGCGAAGATTCGTCCACCGGCGCCAACGTTATTCCAAATAGAATGTTGCGGATTTCCTATGTTGCGGATTTCCTATGGAAACTAGGTTTTAACTATAACTACCTACTGGCGACCGCTAGTAGGTAATATATTTATCTATATATATTCTGTAAGGTAAGTATATATATAAAACTTTCCTGCAGTGGGAAATGCAGGTGTGCTTCCCAAGCGTCAGGGGTGCTGTCAAATTATCTCTCTCTCCTCCATGCAAGTCTTCAACAAGAACATGGCACTCCCATAAGCTTAAGCAATTTCAATTTATTGCAGCATGAGCGGAAACATCAGCGCGTTTCGACTGCTCAGCAACCTTGGTCACAATCTATTGCCATATTGGATTGCTATATCTTGTATTCCTTAAAACCCATTGCTCAGTGTAAACTTCGAAAACAGACTCCTTAGCTTTCTCGTCTTCACACTTGAAAGGAAATGAAATGAATTAATGATTTCTAAAGCGCACTACTACCCGCGGGTGTCTAGGGGCTGACTACCAAAACAGGGTGGGTCCGAGTAGAGAATAACACCAGCCCTAGTGAAACACAACAGTGGTGGACAAGCAAAATAAACTAGTGGTTGAATAACCAAGTTTTAAGAGCTTTCCGAAACGTGAATAGATTTTTTGAAGATTTGAGTGTTAGTGGCATCGTATTACAGAGTTTGGCAGTGGCCACTGCAAAGCTCTTGCCTCCCCAGGTAGCTCTTTTAAACTTGTTAACAACCAAGTTAGCCTGGGAGGCTGATCTTAAGGTTCTGACAGGGATGTATTGATGGAACAGTTGCTTAATAGAAGCTGGACCTTCAGAGTGGAGAGCCTTGAACAAAACCCTCTTTTTGACCGGGAGCCCATGGAGTAGGATGAGAGACTTTGACACCGACTGATGCTTTGGAATTCCCAAACGCAGTCTAGCTGCCACATTTGAGACCATTTGTAGTTTATCCAGGTCTTTCTTACCGGCAGTCAGGAAGAGTCAGTTACAGTAATTAATTTAGAAAAGATCAGTGTTGTGATCACTGCTTTGAGTAGGTCTATAGGAAGAAAAGGAAAAACCTTCCTGAGTGATTTAAAGACAATGACAAGGTAATGGCATTGGCATGACCCACAAAAGACAGTTTTTCATCAAACTGTACTCCCATGTTTTCCACCTTTGGCACCGGAATGGGGAGGGTGCCCAATACAAGAGGCCACCAGCAAGGGGAGCAAAAAGATGGTTGCTTGCCAAAGAGTAGTACCTCAGTTTTGTCAGAGTTCAATTTCAGACAATTGTTGCACATCCACCTCCAAATCTGTGCCATGCAATTGTGAAAGCATTTAGCTGTGTTATCTGCATTTTCTGTGACTGACACTTCAATCTGGATGTCGTCAGCATAAGAGATAACTGAGAAGCCAAGGCCTTTGATTAGTGAAGCCAGGGGTGTAAGGTACAGATTAAAAAGAGTGGGACTCAATGCCAATCCTTGTGGTACGCCACAGGGAAGGGTGAAAGATGTAGATCTGTGACTGTTACATTCCACATATTGCAGTCTGTCAGTGAGAAATGAGCTGAGTAGTTTAAGAGCAATACCTCTAACTTCTATCTTGAACAGCCAGTTGATAAGGAGTTGATTGTTAACAGTGTTGAACGCTGCAGAAAGATCTATCAATATTAGGGCAGCGTTTCCTCGTTTGTCTAAAGTTGAGCTAAGATATTCTACGGCTGTGATCAGGGATGTCTCAGTGCTATGTTGGCTTCTGTAGCCAAACTGAGAGGGATCCAGTTAATTGTGATCCTGGATAAATAGAGTGAGCTCAGTGTTTTATAGCTTTCGCTATCAGTTTGGCGGGGAAGGGAGGTCGAGCGATTGGCCTGTAATTATTGGAATTATCAGCATCCAGGTTGTTTTTTTTTTTTTTAAGAGGAAGGATTGATGCAACTTTGCAATTTTTAGGGAAGTATCCAAACTGAAGCATTTGATTAAAGATCCACAAGAGATGTTCAGGCACTACGGCAGAACCTAGCTGCATGACTTAATTTGCTCAAACCAGTTGGTTACTTGGTCTATTGTAAGAGGGGAGAACGCAGAGAGAGTGGAATTATTGGATTGGCATTTTGTGTAACAATCATATTTAAACAGGTAAGTCTACATAGCCAGATATGTAGCACCATCAATATTCGTCCACCTACTTACAACTTCATTTACTTACAAATTAATATATTTACAAATTGTTCTAATCATAGTGTTGACGTTTCAGAATTCACTCATTTAACTTTATGAGATAACTTTCTATCAGTAAAACACAAATCTATTGGTAGATAAGTCTACTTCATATCTGTATATACCCCAATCCTTTCAGTTTATTTTATTACTGGTTGCCAGTTATTATCATGTTGTATGCACCTTTGATAGTAAGATATGTATGTACGGAATGGTCATGCTTTGTCCCGTTAAATACATCTTATTTCATGTGAGATGTCATCAGTGATGTCATGAGTGATGTCACTGAGCCTGTCATGAGTGATGTAGTATGTGAGATCATAAGCAGAGCATTGCTGGCGTAAGTTATAGTTAGCTCAGGTAACTATAACTGCTAAATGTCACTGGTTTTGTATGAGTGAAATCCGAGCCTAACTATAACCTCCGTATAAACTTAGTTTGTTTCAGTGAATTTTTAATGTTTTCTTAATTCTATTTTCTAACTCTAATGTCCCTGTAACCTTTGTTTTTTTTCAGTGAAAAATAACACACACACACATATATATATATATATATATATATATATACACACACACATATATATATATATATATATATATATATATATATATATATATATATATATATATATATATATATATATATATATATATATATTTATATATGCGCGATACAACTCCCAGCACTTCCTTTCGGCGAACTGACAGAAACGGACCACCAGGACAATTCGAATGGCAATATTCTTTATTCCTCACTCCTCATCTCCCATTCAGTCAATTAGCTCCAAACTGCTGTGCATATGTGTAAAATATGTGCTAAAGTGCAGAACCTATTAGTGTCTGAAAGTGTGCAGATATATAAATAGAAAATGCTGCTAGAGGGGGCAGGTACCGGAATGCTGTGATATTTGATACGGTTTCTATCCCGGCCAAACCTTCTGGCGCGAACAATAAGGAGCCCCCTTAAAAATTGCTAAAAGATATAATAGCTACTAATAACATGATGAGCACAGCTATAATAATTATTGTGGGACACTGAGGGGGAAAACTACTCTCAGATAACCCACATGCTATTTCAGGAGGCAGTGTATATTTCAGGTCCACCATGTTTGAATAGTCCTGATCATAAATTACAAGTAATTGTGCAAATCCTCTCCTGTGTTTAAACCCTGGGGGTACTTAGTATCAAGGTCGATGATGTATCTGGATTTTAATTGATGTTGTCGTTTTTCATGATTGCCCCCTCTTTTGTTCATAGGTACTGTGTCAAGATATTGAAGACAATTCAAACTGTTAACATGTTCAGACTTGAAATGTCTTGCCACTGGGTAGCTGGGTCAATCCATCACCGTTCTTTAGCCCACTCTGCCACCCCAGTTCAGACATGGCTATATGCTAATCAGTCTGACCCTTTGCCTCATGGGAACAGTCCAGCCCGAACTGCAAAGCCATGTCTTCCCTGGACTGGAAACAAGCTTCCGAAGACCGGTTTCTGGCATTCCAGCCGTCTTCAGCCTGGCTTGCTTGAATCCAGTGGCAAAGTGAGCAAGGGACTGACGTCTGAGCATACCCTGCCACACTTATAGCGGCCAAAAGCGGTACAAAAGGGGGTGGTGATGGACGGAGCATCTGAATCAATCAAACACACACACACAGTCAAAGGATCTGGGTTTAATCCATCACCGTTCTTTAGCCCACTCTGCCACCCCAGTTCAGACATGGCTATATGCAAATCAGTCTGACCCTGTGCCTCATGGGAAGGACCGGAAACAAGCTTGCAAGGACCGGTTTCTGGCACCCCAGTTCAGACATGGCACAGCAGGAGCTACAATTGTAGAACGCACTTTTGGGAGATAACCAACTGCTCTTATTGTCAAGTTCAGGACTGGTTTTGACTAGGTCATTGTACATGGAATACGCTTTGCATAAGGTGAACTTGGGCCTCTCAGGGAGCACTTGTTTCAATGTAGCATCTGTCAGGACTATAGGTCATTGCTTGGTTATAATAGATTTCATTTCGTAGGCCTGCTTGCTGTAAGTGGTAATGAGCCTACATGATGCCTTGTTTTGTTTACTGTTATCTATTTAATTGTTGGGTGTGGCAGTTGCCGCATGGTCTTGGCCTCTCAACAGTATCTGTCTGTCTTTACTGTTGGCTTTTATCTTTGCTGTTTCTAGTTTTTTGGGACTATAGCATCTCTCTATGAACCTCTGTGTAGCTGCATTTTGATGAAATATTAAGTCAGTTACAGAAGTGCATGCTCTGCGAATACGTAAATATTCACCATAGGGGAGGCTAGTAATAGTGTCTGGGTGGTGGAAGCTCTTGGCATGCAATAGGGTGTTGCCTGCGGTGGGCTTCCAATATAGACAGGTTTCAATTTTGTCTTGGATGGTGTATACCTTGATGTCTAAGAAGTTAGCGGTACTGTGGTTGATGTGAGCAGTGAACTGTAAATTCATAGTAATGACATTGATTTTGTTAATGAATTCATCCGCTTAATCTCGTGAACCATGCCATTTTATAAAAATATCGTCAATGTAGCGCCACCATTGCATAATGTGTTTACACCAAGTGTCATGATGTTCCCTTTCTAGGACATGCTCCTCCCACCAGCCCACGTGAAGACACGCGTAGCTGGGGGAGAAGCATGCCCCATAGCAACTCCCTGTAATTGTTGAAAAGTAATTCTATCAAAGGTAAACACATTGTTGCGCAAACACCATCTGATCATGGAAAGCAACATTCTATTGTGGGAATAAAATTCCATAGATCTTTTGTTTAAATAGAACTCCACAGCTTTCATCCCATCTACATGCCTAATGTTCGTACATAAGGCAGTAATCTCCAATGTAAGAAACATGTATTCTTTAGACCATATTTGAGTGCTGAGTTTATATAAAAAGTCATTGTTGTCTCTTATATAAGTAGGTAGATTAGTAACGAACTCCTGTAGGTAATAATCTACCTATCTTGATGTGCATTCAAAAATACTTTTCCTGGCTGAAATTATTGGTCTGCGCCAACTCAGCCTGTGATTGCCGTGAGGGGAACGGCTATAACCAGTTATTTTACCGGATTTTTACTGCCTGCCTTACCTCTCTTTGCTCACTGCCGTGAGGGGAACGGCCACCCGAGCACCACCAGCCTCCTCAAGCCATCAGTACGCGTGAGGACTACAGCTCCCAGGGGGGCCTAGCAGGACGCCAGAGACACGTGTCAGCAGTGGGCGCCGGAGGACCTCAAAGGAAGCGCAGCCGTCCCGCGGCGCCAGAAAGAGCCAGGGCAGGGTTACCCCCCTGAAATCTTCAATCTGCCAGATCGTGGCGTTTCCAAAACAAACTGTGGGCAGATCCCAAAAATTGAGAAGGGTATTGTTTGCCTGCTCTGGCTATCGCTTTTGCCAGTTGAAAGATTCTCTATTATATAAAACTCTTTAGTTTTAGCAAGCGAAGGGTTCATTGGTGTGGGAAAGCGTAAGTCAATGGAAGGGGAATGGGAAGGGGAAGGGGGGAAGGGGGGGGGGGGGGGGGGGCTGAGACCATCAATGTTTCTAAGCAACAAAAGGGAAAGAAGGCTAGAAAGGCGAGGAAAACATGCTGCTTTTAATTGTGTGCTTGACCGTATTGATAGCCTTTTGAAGAGTGTGAGGCAATTCTGACTACTGAAAACAGCGCACATGTGTGTGGGGCCATTCTCCAACAGAACACAGGTTCAGTGGCGTCACTAGCGTTGGTGTCACCCAGTGCGGTAACTCATGGTGTCACCCCCTCACGACTTACCCCTGGAGCCGGAAAACAATTCAGGGGGGGTAAGAGACCCGTGCTGGGATACACAAGGCGGCTTTTGCGGTTTGTGAGGGAGTAGGATTTGGGAAACACCGTCCCCGGAGAAGGCAGAATTCAAAGGCAGGCAGCCCGATGCAGGCTCTTTATTTAAGGTGCAAACGGCGAAATTAGGTGACCTTCCCCGCTGGCCCGGCCGGTTTAACATGAGCTCCCACCCCGCGCCCGACGAGCACCCGTACCCGAGCATGCACCTATTCAAACATAGTTATACGAAAGTACAAGTTACACAAGTGAAATAAAACTATCTCTGTGAGAAAAGTAACACAGCTATCATCAAACCTCATAAAATACAGTTTGCGAATATACAGTGACTCATTGTACACATACACGTTCTGACTTTCCAGCAGGGATTAACCAGAGCTTAGTGCGTGGCAGTCTGTTTCCATGTATTTCCACATTAAAGCCAGAAGTACTGGCTTTGCCAACGCTTGTTTTGTTTTAAGCAGGTGGATGGTGTGCTTATGTGTATGCGTGAACATATATATGTAGTGTGTGACTTTCTGTATAGGATGCAGGTTTGAAATAATAATGTATGAAATATAGAATGTTATATGCGAGAATGATGTGAGTGGCATTCTGAATAGTATGCATGTATGAAATAAAGAATTCTATATGTGATGACGCAGTGTATGGGTGTGGCTGTATGCACAGTCTGCAGACATGATAAAGAATCCTATGGGTGATGATTCAGTGTGCTTTTGTGACAAAGTATAGTCCCTCGTACACTGAAATTCAAGCACCCCATAGGAGGCAGTATGATACAGCCAATAAATAGCATGAGGCGAGACAGAACTACTCCTTGGCTAGTGGTAGGCTTTGCACCGCTGCCCAATGTACATCTCCGCCCTCTCCCGACAGGCCACAGGGATCAGAGTAACAAGACTCTTAAGATAGGCTTACTGGCTGGACGGAGTTTTTGCTCAATTCATCTCTGCCACTTCTAATGCTTATTTTAATTTTATACAAACTTTCAGCAGGCACTTACAATCAACTAGCCAGGCAGTTTACTCCTGAGGCAAAGTGGCCCTGCATTATGAGTTAGAACTGCTACTCCCATCTGGCTGAGCCTGTCAGTGACGGCAATGCGCCATCTTCGAGCCCTTAGAAAAACAAACAAGAAGCTGAAATCCAGGCCCTTCTGCAGACCCACGGACAGAGAATACAGACAGAAGACGCCCAACGGCGAAGTGAATTGAGTGCTCGTAAACAGCAGCTCGCGCAGGAAGGCGAGGGCCCCTACCCTCTTTTGGGCCCCAGCGCCAACTGTACAGCTGCACTGGCTGGACTATGGCAACTACGCCCCTGGCTCAGCTGGCACCTGGGGGGTCACATCCGACAATAAACAGCATGACTGGTCTTGTATGGCATAGGGATGGGCAGCCCCTCAATACTTTAATTTATGAAAAAGGCAGCTATATCTTGAAGCAATCAAAGATTCCATTACATTACCCTTAGCTTTAGCCGTACACCCTGTCACTCTAACACTGTAATAACATGAATTCTAGCCCCTCCCCCTCACCATTATCCTCCCCTTAAAGTTCAACATTTCCTTCCCTTTCCTTAATGCTAAACATTTCTAACAGGTACTTCATAAACGAATCTTTAACTATACAGCTCTAGTGCCTTTCTTCACGGCCAGCCTGTAATAGCACCAAGCTGTATCCGTTCCTTCTCATTTTAAAAATTATTTTCCCGATTCTCTCTGCTCCTACACCTTTCCTAGGACCTCCTAGACTTAACCTGACCTTTCTCTTTCCACTTACTCTCCATATCAACAATTAATAACAATAAACAACGAACCATCACACGACCTTGATCCTAACCAGCCGTAGGTTTTAAGAATGCTAGTGTGTTACCAGTACCTGCCGGTTGCGACACGATGCACGGGAGCCATGATTACCACCAGCTGAGGCAGCAGCTCAACTCACTGTCTATCTCGAGTCCCCCGCCGCTTCTGACGACCAGGGACCTCACTTCCTGTGTTCAGGCAGCAAAACGTGAGGTCACATCCGATTATAATCCTTCACGGCGCCACGGCATTAAATCTAGCCAGGGCAGTCCGACGCAGATTCTAACATTGTAGCACCTCACTGACTCTCAGAGCCAGAGATATTTAACTGTTTATGAACTATCTGAGCCAGCTGCTGGCAAGTGGGCCTGCAGCGCCCGGGAGCAGCAGAGCTGGCACACAAGTCAGCACGAGTTTTTAAAATGCGTGACTGTCACACACCTGATGCATGATACTGGGTGGGACTGTACGGTGTCACCCCATCAAATGGTGTCACCCGGTGCGGTCCGCACCCCCCCGCACCCCCCTAGTGACGCCGCTGCACAGGTTGTTTGGGAACAGAATGTGAGGATATCGTTCCCCCTGTTATTTCTGCTATGTTTCTCCCAAAGCAAAAAGGGCTAAACAGAAGTGATTCTGTTGTAAGGGGGTCCTTATTCCCAACGAAAGAGAGCATCGGACCTAATGGTACTGATAAATCTATTCTAGCTAACAGTAGTCACCTATCTGTATGTGACCCATCAGTACCCTGTATTAATAGGTTTTATGTCCTGGCGAACATACATAATGAGAGCTCTGTGTCATAAAACATCGCAATCAACTCGAATAGGTACGGCTCCTGTTTCAAATCTTCCACCAAGTCATGTCCCAGATTTTCAAATTCAACTTAGCGATAAGGACAGAAATGATCCACAAGACATTCGAGACCTAAAGAATTTAGTATCTCTCCTAAGAGACAAGATTAAGTCAATGAAAACTCTGATTGTAAATCTTTCTGCCATGGTAGGGCCTGTACTTAATGGGGGGGTATGCACTCTGTTTAACTCTAGTGCAACCGACACTAACTCTTTCCCTCTGAAATCTGGTTTGGTAATCCTGTTGGTTACGGAAAAGGTAGCGGGTGGCGGGCGTAAAATTACCCCCTCCTACAGTGAGGTGGCCAAGACAAGCAAACCTACGTCACCCCTGCAAGCTCAAAATAAACCATTGACATCCCTTACAAAAAGGTTAGTACACCAGCGGAAGACACCTGAGAGGGAGTGTTTGCTAGTTGACACTAGGTGGGGCGCTAACAATAGGTTGGCATGTAGAGATAAAACCCCAATTAGAAGGGAGGGTCCGAATATAAGTGGATTACACAGAGCAAATAACATTTATATGACTAATGTTCCCAAGTTAGCTTCAGACAGAAATAATGAGAGTGCCGACTCTCTGACTAACAAAGCCATTCATTGGCTACGTTATGTCAAAGGGTGCCTCTCGGTAATTAGGGATGATATTATTAAGGCGAGTAGGCTAAGCTTTCCCTCTGAGCAATATGATTCCATTGAATTAACGTTACGGTCAGA
Source organism: Lissotriton vulgaris (assembly GCF_964263255.1). Classification (NCBI taxonomy): domain Eukaryota; kingdom Metazoa; phylum Chordata; class Amphibia; order Caudata; family Salamandridae; genus Lissotriton; species Lissotriton vulgaris. The sequence continues at coordinate 385,974,720 of NC_141699.1, read as the reverse complement.
GTTATTGGCTGAAAATGTATTTGCCCTCGAATTTAGAACTAGTCCACCAGCACATTTGCGTATCAAGCTAAGGAAGATTCCTCCTTCACTCTAGGCTCATTCTCTTTCTGCGCGAAGACTATGGGGAAAGACTGGATGTTCTGGGTTGGAAAACATTGATTGACTCCCTGATGTACACGCCTTAAGTTCCTCCAGTGCTAGAATGGGGGACTCTGGTAGGGGAGAAACTGTCAGTTTTATTTCCGACAAAAGATGCAGGTCTAGTTATAGCGCTGAGGACCAAACCGATAGTGTTGGCATTCTTAGTAACACTTTGGGGACGTCTCTCAGCATAATCCAGTCAAATAATCCCCCTAATTCTGGTTTAAAGAGACAGCCAAGGTCAAACTGGACAAGCGAAGGAAATATCTTACCATTTACAGGTCACGACTTCAAGGGGACACGCTAATTTCATGGAACGTAGAAGGCTTGGGTCCTAAAATACTATTGCTGGAATGGCTCACATTCATCAATGAATTTGATGTTTGTGTCTTCCAAGAGACCTGGTTGTGTGAGCCACACTTTTGCCAGGGCTATCTAAACGTTTTCGTTCCTGCAATTAAAGGGGCTGAAGGACGCCCAATGGGTGGTCTAACTATCTGGGTCTGCCAACAACTACCTTTTACTATTAAAGAATTATGCTCTAGGACAAATGATATTCAGGTCATAAGATTTGATCTGGGTTCTCTGGACATTTGTAATGTCTACGTGAAGGGAACCCGGGGGGGGGGGAGGAGTCTCAGGTCATAGCGGCCTTGGATTCACTCCTAGAGCTTCACTCGGCAGACAGTAGTGTAGTTGTTGCGGGCGACCTAAATTCAACTTTGAGCCCTTGGCTGCTCCAGATTGGCACCTTACTGATGGTGAGGATAGCCAATGGGGGGTACCAAAACTGATCCCAATCCTGTAAAAAAGTGGACAGAGGCTGTTATCCAGATTAATACCATCTGCTACGAAAGGGGACTTAGGGCGCTAAATGGCAGGACTCTGGAAGATAGGTCTGGGGCTTATACATTTGACAATGAGCGTAGTAAAAGTAGGATTGATTATGTCCTTTGTGGTTTGAAGCTCTGGCACACGATAGTGGACATGATGGTTAGGGACCGCATGGAAAGTGATCACAACCCCTTGTGTTTTATGCACGACGGGTGGAAGTCAGAGCAACTAGGGGCAGACGGGGTTGAGCTTTGTGCCCCTAATATTGTTCCTACTAATGATCTGCGCCAGCTCAACTGGTCACATGTAGCGACCAACTTGAAGGTCCTGGATAATATAAGCAAGGAGGCTGATAAAACCATCCTGGACCTAGAACATGTAAATAATTCAGGAGACGATCTGAGCTGTGTAACTCAACTGCATGACAGTCTTTTCAAGTGTATCAGTGCCCATTTTCTTAAGCCTACTAAAACTAAGAAGTTAGTTGCCCCTAAACCACTGAAGTGGTATAATGATGAGTGTAGTCAAGCTAGAATCGCCCTGGGCATCGCTATCAGGGGTGGGGGATTTGATGCTGTCCGTCTACCTAGACAGGAGTACAAAAGAGATATTCATAAAGCTAAGAGACTATGGGACGGGCTCCGTGGCAGGACCTCAAAGAGGCAAGTGATAACAAGGATACTAGATTATTTTGAAATATTGTCAAGTGGGGGAGGGAGGGCCAGTCTGACCAGCCCCAAAATCACGTCACACAGAAAGGCTGGGTAAATTATTTTAGCCCACAATATGCGCGTAACCCTTCAGAGAATGAAATGGAAGATTTTAGACTTGTTTTATTATAAAGATTAAGCTTTTAATGACAATGATGTTTTAATCGCTCTTAACTCAGTGGCTGGAGAAGAGCGCCGGGACCAGATGGTGTCCCCGCAGATGTCTTTCTTTATGATAAGGGACGGTGGGGCAGATACATCCTGTTGTTGGCAAATGCTACAGGACAGGGCGCCCCGATCCCGGTTTCCTGGAAAGGGGCAGTGATAATTCCAGTGTACAAAAAGGGTGACAAAACGCAGCCGGAAATTATAGGCCTATCAGTTTGATAGACACGATTCAAAAGGTAATTGGGAGGATGACCTTGAATAAAATCTTAGACTGGATCGAGGAAAGTAGCATGCTGTCCCTTTTTCAAGCGGGATTTCGCAAATACTTTAGTACTATCAATACAGTCTTCAGTTTTATTCTACTTTATTGGAAGACTGTGACACTGGGCAAAGGCAGCCTATGCGCTTCCTTTGTTGACTTAAGTCCAGCCTTTGACTTTGTTCCCCATTCACAGTTATGGGTGGTACTAAAGAAACTAGATCTCTCTGAGGAAATTTTAACTATGGTAATGAGGTTGCACGAAGCTAATTATGCTAAAATTCAATGGGTGGACTGGGCAGGGCAGGGTCACCCCCCAATTCCCGGTTGAACGTGGCGTGCGGCAAGGCTGCGCAACGGCCCTACACTATTTTCTTTGTACATTAATGGAGTAGTCGACCGTATGTCACTAGTAAATACAGATGCCCCCACTTTATTTGGCGCTAAGATCCCGATTTTAATGTTTGCGGATGACACGTTAATTTTATCTAAAACTCTTAGTGGCCTCCAGTGTGCTCTAGTAATATTTGAAGAGTTTTGTATTGCCCCATGGCTGGAAGTTAACGTGACAAAAACTAAATTTATGGCTTTTAATCCGCATCACAGTTTTAAAGGGAAAGTTTTTAGGGCTCGTAGAGAGACCTATTGAAATGAATCCAGAAAATTAAACCAAGAGGATTTCCACGAGTGCATGTGCTCTCGTGACCACGCTTAAGCCATCTGTTGCTTCCCCAGCACACCCGGCCTCACTTCTCCTCCCCCTAATTACACTTCTTTCACTGCCACCAGACTGCTGTCACTTAATCTGCCCAGTGCCCCACCCCCATCAGTGTCCTAACTACACTTCCAATCCTCGCTGCCTCACCGCCTCCTCTCTATCCCTCTCTCTTCGTTCTTTTCCCATCTCTCCGTCCTCCCCTCTTCTTTTCTCAATATTCTTGTTTTCATGCTTGTTAAACACGGGGTCCGTGCTGTATTTGAGCATGGCGCCGCTTATTTCCATTACGACTGTGGTGTGGAACATCAGGTGAATCATTCAGATGACAGCAAGAACCACACAAGCTTGTTTCAGTTTTGCAAAAGCATTTCTGTTAAAAGGACCACTATAAACACTACAAAAATCACTGGCAATACTTGGAAGCATTTCTCAAACAATTTACAAACATCTCACAAATACGGGTAGCGAGTATCAAAGCGATGAATTCTTTGGGTTCACTCAGTGCTGAAAGAATACGTACATTTCAGCTGCAGGAAAGGATAGTGTTGGGTGGTGGAGGGGCGTTTAAGAGTAAGAACAAGAATACATGTTTCTAAAATGTCGACTGGAGCGTTGCCAAGAGAGGACGAACCGAACAATCAATCTAGGGTGTCAAACGACTCACGGTGCAAAATAAATAATACACAAACAGAATTGAAAACGCCCAAGCTAATCAACGGACCCTGGCCTATCATATCACGACCGGCACAAAAGATACTTTATAATTTCTGAAAACTGAGCCTATAAAATGCTGAGGAGACACGTGTTGCCCGAATATCCAGCTGTGAAGGATAGGAGGAAAGGGCTGCCAAGTTTAGCAGTGGGTCAGACACTGCAATCAGGCCCAAAATGGTCAGCTTGACTTGTCGACCGGTTCATCTACCTAACACTAATATGACTATACTGGATCGCTGGTAAAGGCAGAGTCATATTCTAGCCTCTACGTCGAGGACTAACGTCACTGTGGGTAGGCCCAATATACTGCACTACATCCCTGGATACATACTTCCTTTACTATTTGCACTCAACAATTCTCTCATCAGGAGTCAGAAGTTTCACAATCCTCGGGTCATGGATAAAGATAGCACTACCTAGGGCCATTAGCAATTAAACCAACTACCTTGAATTCTGAGAAATAATCATTTGTCGGAAACGTGTTGCCTTATAACGGAAGTGGCGGGGGGGGGGGGTTCAATCATTTGGCAATTACAAAACACGAATTCATTTATTGATCTCTGGGCTAACGCAGCACAGGAGAAAGGCAGCAAGACCGGCAAATAATAAAATGTAAATGGTGTTTTGGAACAGCAGGAAAGTGTGTCATTAATCCGAGAAGTCTGCTCCAGAGCTAAAGTTTTGAAACAGAGGAATAACACGGAAGTTAAATGAATTCTGAGCTAAGCGGGCTAACAACAACGGTGGCAGTCATAAATGCATCTGGTAATGCAACAACAAAATTTTTTATTTATATAAAAGTTGGGTTGTTCGTTAGCTTTTCTGTGGGTCAGCCAGACATAAATTTGCGCCTGATTCCTTTAATCAGTTCAGTCTCTATGGGTGGGGTCTATTAGCAGATAAGCAATTAGTATTCCAGGTGCATTCTACCCCTTCTGGTGCAATTAAATCTGGTTTTCACATGGCACGATAAATGACGTAGTGCATGCAGAAATCAACTCGAAAGACAGCTTCTGAAACTATTTTGAAAACCTGACGGACCTCAAAACTTTGATCTTAAAGCTCAGCAGCCTTCAAACTGAATGCATGCAACAATACAAAGTCCCATAACGAGCACTTGGTCAAAATGAGTAGTCGCTGAAAAGAGGCACAATGCAAGTACTTTCCAAATCATTAGTGTAATTACGTATGCGGTCAGATACAGCTGACATTCTTACAGTGCAGACCCATCTCTTACACAGCGGTTGAACAAACTCCCAAACCTGCCTCCAAATCAGTTCCAGGCAAGCACTCGTGAAGTGTTTAAGAGGCGTAGGTGCCACTGCAGAGTCCCTCGGTTTCACTGTCTCGTTGCCCTGTGTGGGGTTGCTGTGCAGAGGGCATATGCGAACAGATGTCCCACTCCCACGACTTTCAATGCCCTCTCCTCTCTTACGTCTTCCCTTGTCCCTCCACTTCCATTTGGCGTCTGACCTGCAGGGAGCCGTTTTCCCTGACAGAGTTTACTATGCACCGCACGTTAGAAAGAGGGTCCTGTGTCAGGGCCAGTAACAACAACAGTCAGTGAAGGCCTGCGAGGCGTCACGTTCTACAAACCACTCAATGTTCGCAGAGAAGATTTGCAAAGCCCTGGTTTTCAGCCAGAAATGAGTTTACAAATAAAAAGGAAAACGAAAGCATAGCTATGGCTATGGGAATGTATTTATTGTAGTTTTGTTAGAGACGAACCCACGTCAATGGGGTGTCAGAGTCCTGTACAGTTTGTGTGCATAATATTAACACAGCTATTCAACAACGCCCTCTTCAAATCCGTAGCGCGTTTCCTTGTTTGGTAGTCATTACCGTCTTATTTGTATTTTTGTGAAATAATTTCTAAATTCGATGGATGGAGGCGCAGCAGGAAACTACCTGAATTAAAAGCAATGAAATCATTTTGTTTAATTGTCTCCTCTCACAATACACTTGTAAAATCAATGCCTGTGACTGTGGTGTTTGAGCGATTAATTAGAGTTAGTTGCCTTGTAGAGGCTTAAGTCAGTGTCATGCAAGGCTTGAAGTTTCATGTTTTTATGGCCTGCCAGAAGCTAGAACTGCCGACTTAGAAACTATGGAACCAGGTTTAAGTCCCAGCATTGCTCTGACCTCTGCCATCCCTAACCAGTGCCAGGCTAGCTTCCCCGTACTGTCATTGTTGTCAGGCCTCACACCACAGGCTGCTGCTCTCCCGCCCACCCAGCAATGCCGAGAGCTATTCCCTCCCACTTACTGGCTCCCCTGCTCCCCCACCCGACTTGAAAGGAAGCCTCGCACACCACGACCAGGAAAACAAACACACACATTCACAGCAGGATTTTTTCTGTGTTTTTTAAATGCTCGCTGCTGACATCTTCAGTTATGTAATAAAGGTCATCAGTTCATATCCTGGCAGGACCAACTCACACACGTGCTATTTAGAGCTAATTCTTTCACACACATGCATGTACCCACACACACACACACACACACATTCACAGCAAGATTTTTCTGTTTTAAACGCTCGCTGCTGATATCTTCAGTTATGTAATAAAGGTCTTCAGTTCACATCCTGGCAGGACCAACTCACACACGTGCGATTTAGTGCTAATTCTTTCACACACATGCACGCACGCACACACACACATTCACAGCAAGATTTTTCTGTGTTTTAAACGTTCGCTACTGACATTTTCAGTTATGTAATAATGTTCATTAGTTCACATCCTGGCAGGACCAACTCACACACGTGCTATTTAGTGCTAATTCTTTCACACACATGCACACACACACAAACACCCACCCTCACCCACCCTCTCACCCTCACAACCCTCTCACCCTCACACCCCCTCACCCACCCTCACCCTCATACCCCCTCACCCTCACAACCCTCTTACCCTCAAATACCCTCACTCACCCTCACACCCCCTCACCCTCACACACCCTCACCATCACACACCCTCACACCCTCTCACCCTCACACCCCCTTTCACTCCCCCTCACCCTCACACCCCCTCACTCACCCTCACACCCTTTCACCCTCACACACCCTCTCACCCTCACACACCTTCACCCTCACACCCCCTCACCCTCACACCCCTCACCCACCCTCACTCACCCTCACACACCCTCACCAGCATAGCATAACAAAACATAGCATAGCATAACAAAGCATAGCATAGCATAACAAAAAAGCATAGGATAGCAAAACAGCATAGCATAACAAAACAAAGCATAGGATAGCAAAACTAAACATAGCATAACAAAACAAAACAGCATAGCAGAACACAACAAAGCATAGCATAGCATAACAAAACACAACAAAACATAGCAAAGCACAACAAAACATAGCATAACAAAACAAAGCATAGCTTAACATAACAAAGCATAGCAAAACAAAACATAGCATAGTATAACAAAACATAGCATAGTATAACAAAACATAGCATAGCATAACAAAACACAACAAAACATAGCAATACATAACAAAATATAGCATAACATAACAAAACATAGCATAGCATAACAAAACATAGCAAAACATAGCAAAACACAACGCAACATAGCATAACAAAACACAACAAAACATAGCATACATAAAAAAACATAGCATAGCAAAGCATAACAAAACATAGCAGAACAAAGAATAGCATAGCAAAACAAAGCATAGCATAATAAAACACAACAAAACATAGCATATCATAACAAAACATAACAAAGCATAGCATAACAAAGCATAGGATAGCAAAACAAAACATAGCATAATCAATCAATCAAGACATTTGTAGAGCGCACTACTTACCCGGAGGGTCTCAAGGCGCTTGGGGGGGGGGGGGGGGGGGGGGGGTTCTGCTACTGCTCGAACAGCCAGGTCTTGAGCTTCTTCCTGAAGGAGAGGTGGTCTTGGGTCAGGCGCAGGTCGGGAGGGAGGGAGTTCCAGGTCTTGGCGGCCAGGTAGGAGAAGGACCTTCCTCCTGTTGTCGTTCTTCGGATGCGAGGGACGGCGGCGAGGGCGTGACTGGCTGATCGGAGATGGCGTTTGGGAGCGTAGAAGTTGATGCGGTTGTTGAGGTAGCTCGGGCCTTGATCGTGCAGGGCTTTGTGTGCGTGGGTGAGGTGACGGAAGGTGATTCTTTTGTTGACGGGGAGCCAATGCAGGTTTCTCAGATGTCCGGAGATGTGGCTGTGTCGTGGGATGTCGAGGATGAGTCTGGCGGAGGTGTTCTGGATCCGCTGGAGTCTCTTCTGGAGCTTGGCGGTGGTTCCGGCGTAGAGGGCGTTGCCGTAGTCCAGTCGGCTGGTGACGAGGGCCTGGGTGACCGTCTTCCTGGTCTTGGTGGGGATCCACGGGAAGATCTTCCGTAGCATGCGCAGGATGTTGAAGCACGACGAGGAGACGGCGTTGACTTGTCTGGTCATGGAGAGGGAGGAGTCCAGGATGAAGCCCAGGTTGCATGCGTGGTCTGTCGGTTTGGGTGCGGTGCCCAGGGCGGGGGCCACCAGGAGTCGTCCCAGGCGGAGGGCGAGGAGCCCAGGATGAGGACTTCCGTCTTGTCTGAGTTCAGTTTCAGGCGGCTGGTCGTCATCCACTCGGCTACGTTTTTCATCCCTTCGTGAAGGTCGGCTCTGGCGGCGGCGGGGTTGTTGGTCAGGGAGAGGATCAGCTGGGTGTCGTCAGCGTAGGAGATGATGTATGATGTATGCATAGCATAGCAAAACACAACAAAACATAGCATAACAAAACAAAGCATAGGATAGCAAAACTAAACATAGCATAGCATAACAAAACAGCATAGGATAGAAAAACATAGCATAGCATAACAAAACATAACATAACAAAACATAGCATAACAAAACACAACACGTAGCATAACAAAACATAGAAAAACACAACAAAACATAGAATAGATTAACAAAACACAACAAAACATATCATAGCAAAACATATAATAGCATAGCAAAACATAGCATAGCACACCAAACACAACAAAACATAGCATAGCATAACAAAACATAGCATAGCAAAACAAAGCATAGCATAATAAAACACAACAAAACATAGCAAAACATAGCATAGCATAGCAAAACACAGCATAGCATAGCATAACAAATCAAAGCATAGGATAGTAAAACATAGCATAGCATAACAAAACATAGCATAGCATAACAAAACATAGGATAGCAAAACGAAACATAGCATAGCATACAGCATCACTCAGCACCACTACAACATCACTCAGGGGCACCACAACATCACTATGCGCTACCACAGCATCACTGAACGGCACAGCATCACTCGTTCGCCATCACATCACTCAGCGCCACCACAGCATCAATCTGGGCAACCATTCAACAAGAACTGGCTCAAATATGTTCTCTCAATGTTTCAAGCTTTTTTAGAAATGTAACAAAAAGATGTTAATATTTCACTTCTGTTCTTGGAATTTCGTCACAATAACCTCTTAGGTGCTGCGCCTATTCCAACGGCTGACGGCACCACTACCTCAGGAGTGCTGCCGTTGGCCGTAGGACGTTCGAACCTCACCTGCGCAATGGAACGTTCAGCACTGGAGCTGGACGTTCCATAGCTGCTAAGAGGCTGGAATACACTGAAAATAATCTTCACAAAAGTTATTTACAAAAGTTTAAGCTACTGCCATTCTTAAATTACAATAACTTTTATTTAAGTATTAATTATTTAAAAAAATTAAAAGCCATTGTTATTTGTAATATCAATACATGTAAGTCACGTAAATACAACACATATATTGCATTACAAATGCATAGGTGTCACATTTGCGAAAGTTATAACTAGTGGCATTGTAAATGACAAAGCTATTAATTTCGCTATTTTCAAAAACAAAACACAAATACAAAATGTGTCATTTATGTAGGAGAGTAGGGTCTGCTATCCTATGGTCACCCCAAATTTTTGCTTTTTGCTTCACTGGTTTCTGACTTAATGTGGCTGTGGGCCTGCTAATCAGACCCACAGCCTGCTGTTCTCTCTCTAAATTACTGCCAATGCACTCTAGGTGCATACACAATTGGAAATGGTTCACCTTATAGGCCCCTGTAACAGTGTACCCTAGGTACCCAGGGCATAGGTGTTTCCAAGGCCTACCAGGGGCTGCAGCATGTATTGTGCCACCCCTGGCCTTGCCTCCATATTTGACACAACTGGCTGATCACTCAGCTGGGGTAAGTTGGTGTAATCACCTCTTGCTTAGATATAGTATCCCTATATCTACCCTTAAACTGGACACATATGTTCCTATCAGCCACTCCTATGGAAGGCCTCTTCAATCCTGGAGGCAGAGTGCTTGGAAATATGTGAGATGGTGCTCTAGCATGAGCTGAGCCCGTCTGCAGCTGTCGGGAACCACTCCCTAAGCTGTTCCGGGATATTGTCATACCATATACTCTTAAGTGCATTATAATCCTCGCGGTGAAATGCTATCTTTGGTTTGGCTTTATCAAAACATGTCGAGTAAGGTGTCATACGAATTGGAATACTATCCCCTCGACAGTTCTGTCGACGGGGATAGCATCCCACCCTTCTAGAGGGACACGACATGTGTGTAGCCTTAACCCCGGTCAAAGTTAGAGCCTCAGCATCACAAAATGGATGCTGCCACCACAGACACGAGTCTGACCTCCTGCTGCTGGGAGTCCTTCCAGCGAGGGAGGCTTGGACAAAGGGTTTCCTGCCTTGGGAGGTGCGAGCACCACCCCAGACAGGGTTTTGTGTATTGGGTAGGACAGGGCTGAATAGATTGAGACATGCCTGGGGCACACAAGGTGTCCCCGTGCATAAGCCAGTCCAAACCGGTCCTGGGACTATCCAGACCCAGGCCTGGCGAGGAGCTGGACAAAGGAAAGGGGGTGTAACAGCCCCCCTTCCTGGTTCCTCCCAGAGGAGGGACCTAGTAGGTGATTCACCCCTCAGATTGGGAATAAGAGTGGGAGCAGTGCCATTGCACAGCAGATCATCCTGAATCAACTTTAAACGAAGAAGAAGACTGGACTTCGACATTCTGCTGCTCAGAAGACTGAAGAGAATCTCCCTTGTGGCCTAGGAGTGGCCACCCTGTGAACACAGGCACCAACCAGCAACTCAATGTCTGCTTTGCCGCCGGCTCCCGCCGGAGCCCGAGCCCAGAGCCCAACAAGACCCAGACTCCCAGACCTCTCACAGCCCGATCCACAGTCCCTGCAAAGAAGGGACCCGTGGAGGCACCGAGTGACGTGGGACCGGACCTCTTGGAAGACACTCGAAAAGCTGACTGCGCAGCAACCGAGGCATCCTCGATGTTGTGCTTTGGGGACTGAGAACCCCCACCACCGAGCAGCCTTTGCACCGAAGATCAGCCCCCCAGCATCTCCACAATCTGCGTGGGGCCCTTTTGCATTGTGCCACTCGACGCGCCATCCCGGCCACTAGCCACGTGGTCAGCGGCCATCTTGGCGACGAAACCGACAAACTACACTGCGGGTCTGGTTACTCCAGACTTGCCCAAGCTCCTGTGAAAAGGAGCACCCGCTCTGACCTTGCTGGTCCGAGTGTTAAGCATCTTTCGATTCCTGCGTGGCTTGCATTAGCCAAGGCCTGTTTGCTCCGATCAGGTCGCCGACACCGCCAACAGTGAGAAGCCTGCGTGGGACAGCTCATGACCGACTCCTGGACATCCTGGACCCCTGGTGTCTACGTGGCTGCAGAGAGAAGCTACACCTCAACGCCTGTTTGCACCCAACATCGCCTGGTTCCAATCTGGTTCCACGGTAGTCACTGGCTAGTGACTTTGAACATTGTCCCCTCTGCTTTCAGGTCTTCACAACTTCAGATCCACCCTTGGATCCACCGGAACTCTTCACCTCGAGCCGCCTGCAGCATCTTCAGCTCCAAGCACCATCGACCAGCGTGACGAAACCAGACACTACTTGGACCCTGTGCACCCGCTTCCTGTGGGTGAGGTAACTCAGCTCCGCCGGTGTTCCTACACTGGTACACATCTCAAGGGCCTGTGTCTTAAGTTTCAGCGTTCTAGGTCACTCGGAAGGTTCCGAACTATCTAACTTTGTACTTTTTACGCACCATAGACTTTACATTGGAAAGTGCGTGCACTTTAGACACTGCACCCGAGTCCCGCGGGCCTTTCCTGACTTAGTCACTGCTAGTCTCGAATAGCTCCAGCGATTCACAAGGCCCTAGGCCTGTTCTCGTTCTGATTGGTATCTCTTATACCACTTTCTTAGTATATGGTTTAGGTGGCCCCAAGGGCTCATCCATATTGTGCAACTTTTGTGTATTTTAAACTGTCTTGTGATTTAAACGCTTGTGCTTCTGTGCTCATAAAGAGTCCAGGGGATTTTATAGTTAATAAATCAATATATATTTTCAATATATATCTGTGTGGTGTCCTTTCATTTGGTATTCAAGGGGGTTGTGTATGGTAATACAGCTGGCTGCACATGCCTGTCAGAGTTTAGCCTAAGACTGCTTTGTCCACGTTACCACTAGGATAACTGGTCTACAAGGTTGAATTACAACCAATCATCATAAGGGTTGCTTGGCATGGTACAAAGTGATCACTAGAATTAGTGAGCATTATATACCAGGCCAACTTCTCACATTGGTGAGCAGCGGATTGGGATCTGAGCTTGCTGTTGTTTTACCATTACAATCTTTGAGATTATCACTTGAAAGACCATACAGGTACCTGCTAGGTACATATAAAACAAGACTAGTATACTTAAGTTCTACTGAACTTAGTTGTTGTAGAGCAAAGGGAGTAGCACACCCTGACTACAACTACTAGATAGGTTTAGTAGGTAAACACCAGTGTAGGTAGATTGCAACATATCCACCCACACTAGAGCAATGTCTGGAGCAGAGGGTTCCACTGGGAACATCCCTGTTGAGAGTGACCCTCCAAGGGCACCATCCAAATTTGCTATTTTTTCCTTTAAGGAATTAAGACAGCTTTGTGTCTTAAGGGGTCTGAGGACAGGGCCTTCCCCTACCACAGACCACCTTAGAGAGATCTTGGATCAGTCTGAGACTCTAAAGACCTCTAAGGCAGACCCCACAGGGGATGCTGAAGGAGGCCATCCTTCAGAGGATGACACTGTAGACACCCCTGTCCCTATCATCCTGGTAGATGAGGAAGTCCCCATCACTGGAGCTCCTCAGGTAGACGAGGAGGAGAAAGAGGAAGAAGAGACAGAAGGGGGGAGCAGTGAGTCAGATGATGACAGAAATAGTCAGGTGCTGGTCAGTAGACTGAACCAGGCTAACTTAAGCCTATTTGGGACTGAATCAGGTAACAACCCATTCAGAAGCCAAGGAGGAGAAGGACTCACTCAGGTGACTCTAACAACTCCCATGCTTCTAGAGGTTCTCGTGGTCACTCCAGAAGGGAGATGACTAGCCCTCAGAGAAGGGAACATGAGGCCAAAATGAGAGAGGCTGAATTGAGGATCCAGAGACAAGAGTTAGAGGTTGCCCTGGCCCAAGAGAAACTTGCTAGAGCAAGACAGCCTAGAGAGAGTGGGGTAATAGAACCCACTGGTGGCAGCAATATCCACAAGGATAAAGACAGGTCTTTTGATAACAGAAACCTGAGTAAGATTGTGCCCCCCTACAAAGCTGGGGATGATATCCATAAATGGATCACTGCAATGGAGAGAGCCTACAGAGTACAGCAGATCCCTCAGGAGCAGTGGGCAGCAATCTTGTGGCTCTCCTTTGAAGGTAGAGGCCGAGACAGACTCCTCACAGTTAGTGATGGGGATTCTAGAAACTACCTGGTCCCGAAGAGTGCTCTGATTGATGGGTTAGGCTTAACCACTGAACAGTACAGGTTAATGTTCAGAGATGCCAAGAAGACACAGACTCAGGACTGGTCTGAATTTGTTGAGTGTGCCACTAAGGCTCTGGAGGGATGGTTGCTGGGAAGCAAGGTTACAGACTATGAAGGATTGTATAATTTGCTGATGAGAGAACACATTTTAAATAATTGTCAGAACCAGCAGTTGCATCAACATTTGGTTGACTCAGATTTGACCTCTCCCCAAGAATTGGGAAAGAGGGCAGATAAATGGGTAAGAACCAGAGTTAAGCAAAAGAACCAGAACCAGAACCAGAACCAGGGTGGTGACCAGAAGAAAACAGACCAGAAGGGTGGGGAGCAGAAAGCTAAAGACCAGAAGTCTTCAACAGGGCCCCAAACTGATACAGAGGGTGGGTCCCAAACTTCCAAGAAGAAGAAGAAAGAAGGTCAGAAGTAACCCTGGTGTAAAACTTGTAAAAACACCTCTCACTGGACAAGTGAGTGTAAAAAGGGTGGAGCCCCCAGCACTGCGCCCCTAAGGCAACTGCACCCACTAGTACAGCTAGTAGTGCTGGTCCACAAACCAAGGGGGTAGTGGGTATCACCTTGGGAACTGAAGGAGATTCTGACCTAGTCAGAACCCTTACACAGGCTGTTCTGATTTGTGAAGGGGACATAGATTTGACCCCTGACATCAGTCCCAGTAACCTGGGCAAATACAGACAGATGCCTTTAATTAATAACAAAGTGGCTCAAGCTTACAGGGACACATGTGCCAGTGTCACAATGGTGACACCTAACTTTGTGGACCCTGGACAATACATGCCAGGTGATAATTACCTGGTGGCCAATGCCAGCAATGTCACTACTACACATAGTGTGGCACTTGTTAACTTTTCCTGGGGAGGGGTAACTGGCCTAAAAAGAGTTGTGGTTAGTGCTGATCTCCCAGTAGAATGTTTGTTGGGCAATGACCTGGAGAACTCTCTATGGTCAGAAGTTGAGTACAGGACTCATGCAGAGATGTTAGGGATATCATCACATGTCCTTGCTGTGACCAGGTCACAGGCCAAAAAGTGCCTCTCTGAACCTCAGGTCTTGGATCCTGGAACAATGGACCAAGCACCTTCCAAGAAGAAGAACAGGAGGGTTAAGGCTGTGCCTTCCCAACTGCCTGCAAGTGAGGATCAAGCTTCACAGGAAGCTGGTCTTGAGACCCCTGAAGGAACTGTCTCTGAAGAACTTGAAACTGATCAGGTTGAGTTTCTGGGGACAGGGGGACCTTCTAGGGCAGACTTGGGGCAGGCTCAGTTAACCTGTCCTTCTCTTGAACCCCTCAGACAACAGGCTGCTGCTGACGCTGCTGGGAATGCTCAAGGTGCCCATAAAGTTTATTGGGATAAAGGACTCCTTTACACAGAGGGTAGAGACCCCAAGCCTGGTGCAACTAGGAGGTTGGTCATACCTCTGCAATTTAGGGGTTTCCTTCTCACCTTAGCCCATGATATTCCTTTAGCAGGACACTTAGGCCAGAACAAGACCTGGGACAGGCTTGTCCCTCACTTTCACTGGCCTCACATGTCTGAAGACACCAAGGAGTTTTGTCGCTCCTGTGAAACCTGCCAAGCCAGTGGTAAAGCAGGTGGAACAACAAAGGCCCCCCTAATACCACTACCTGTGGTGGGGTTCCCTTTGAAAGAGTGGGGATTGATATTGTAGGTCCAATGGATCCCCCTACAGCATCTGGGCACAGATTCATACTGGTGGTAGTGGACCATGCCACCAGGTACCCAGAGGCAATTCCACTTAGGACCACAACAGCTCCTGTTGTGGCCAGGGCCTTACTTGGAGTTTTCTCCAGAGTGGGGTTTCCTAAGGAGGTAATATCTGACAGAGGTGTCAACTTCATGTCAGGATATTTGACAGCTATGTGGAAGGAATGTGGTGTTAACTACAAGTTCACCACTCCTTATCATCCACAATGTAATGGGCTTGTTGAGAGATTTAACAAGACCCTAAAGGGCATGATCAAAGGATTACCTGAAAAGCTCAGGCAAAGATGGGACATCCTACTGCCCTGCCTTTTGTTTGCTTACAGAGAGGTCCCTCAAAAGGGGGTTGGCTTCAGCCCCTTTGAATTGTTGTTTGGGCACCCTGTAAGAGGACCCCTGTGTCTGGTGAAGGAAGGATGGGAGTTACCTCTCAAAAAGCCTAAGCAAGACATAGTGGACTATGTACTTGGTCTCCGCTCCAGGATGGCAGAGTACATGGAAAAGGCATCCAAAAACCTTGAGGCTAGCCAAGAATTACAGAAAGCTTGGCATGACCAAAAGGCTGTCCTGGTTGAGTTTCAGCCTGGGCAGAAGGTATGGCTGTTGGAGCCAGTGGCCCCAGCAGCACTCCAAGACAAATGGTCTGGACCCCATACAATTCAGGAGAAGAAGGGAGAGGTCACCTACTTGGTGGACCTAGGAACTCCCAGGAGCCCCCACAGGGTGCTCCATGTCAACAGATTGAAGGCATATGTCAGCAGGGAAGACATGGGCTTTCTCATGGCTACAGATGAGGGACAGGAGGAAGAGAGTGACCCTCTCCCAGACCTGCTCACTCAGAACCCTGAGGATGGATCAGTTGATGGTGTGGCCTTAGATGGCAGCCTCACTGAACATCAGCAAAATGACTGTAGACAAGTTCTGCAGGCATACAGACATATGTTCTCATTGACACCCAGTCAGACTAACTGGTGTACCCATGTGGTGGACACTGGTGACAGTCTTCCTGTAAAGAGCAAGATTTACAGGCAACCTGATCATGTCAGGGACTGTATAAAGACTGAGGTGCAAAAGATGCTGGAATAGGTGCCATTGACCCTTCAGAGAGCCCCTGGGCTAGCCCAGTGGTTCTGGTCCCCAAACCTCACACCAAAGATGGCAAGAGAGAGATGAGGTTCTGTGTGGATTACAGAGGACTCAATGCTGTCACCAGGACAGATGCACACCCTATTCCAAGGGCAGATGAGCTCATTGACAAGTTGGCTTCTGCCAAATATTTGAGCACATTTGACTTGACAGCTGGCTACTGGCAAATCAGGTTAGCTGAGGAGTCTAAAGCCAAGACAGCATTTTCTAGCCCTAGTGGGCATTATCAATTTGTGGTGATGCCCTTTGGTTTGAAAAATGCACCTGCCACCTTCCAAAGGTTGGTGAATCAAGTCCTTACTGGGTTGGATGACTTTTGCGCAGCTTATCTGGATGATATTGCTGTCTTTAGCTCCACCTGGGAGGATCACCTGATCCACCTGAAGGAAGTGCTTGAGGCTCTGCAAAAGGCAGGCCTCACTATCAAGGCAACAAAGTGCCAGATAGGGCAGAGCAAGGTTGTATACCTGGGCCACCTTGTAGGTGGAGGCCAAGTTCAACCACTGGAGAGTAAGATCCAGACCATCAAGGACTGGTCCCCTCCAACTACCCAGACTCAGGTCAGAGCTTTCTTGGGCCTGACTGGGTACTACAGGAAGTTTGTTAAGAACTATGGGTCCATTGTGACTCCTCTTAATGATCTGACATCTAAGAAGATGCCCAAAAAGGTTCAGTGGACAGAAAACTGTAAAAAGGCATTTGATGACCTGAAGAAGGCCATGTGCTCTGCACCTATCCTGAAGAGTCCTGACTACTCAAGAGAGTTCATTGTCCAAACAGATGCTTCTGAGTTGGGAGTGGGAGCAGTGCTTTCACAGCTTAATGTAGATGGCCAGGACCAGCCCATTGCTTTTATTAGCAGAAGGCTGACCCCCAGAGAGAAACGTTGGTCAGCTATTGAGAGGGAGGCCTTTGCTGTGGTGTGGGCCCTGAAGAAGTTGAGACCATACTTATTTGGCACTCACTTCAAGATTCAGACCGACCATAAGCCCCTCTTATGGCTTAATCAGATGAAGGGTGAAACCCCCAAACTACTGAGGTGGTCCATTTCCCTACAGGGGATGGACTTTACAGTGGAGCACCGCCCAGGGACTGACCATGGCAACGCAGATGGTCTCTCCAGGTACTTCCACTTAGAACATGAAGACACAACTGGTCAAGGTTAGTCTAATGTCCCTGCGTTTGAGGGGGGGGGGGTTATGTAGGAGAGTAGGGTCTGCTATCCAATGGTCACCCCAAATTTTTGCTTTTTGCTTCACTGGTTTCTGACTTAATGTGGCTGTGGGACTGCTAATCAGACCCACAGCCTGCTGTTCTCTCTCTAAATTACTGCCAATGCACTCTAGGTGCATACACAATTGGAAATGGTTCACCTTATAGGCCCCTGTAACAGTGTACCCTAGGTACCCAGGGCATAGTCAAGTCAAGTCAAGTCAGGGAATTTATATAGCGCACTACATACCCATAGGGTCTCAAGGCGCTTGGGGCTGCAGCATGTATTGTGCCACACCTGGCCTGGCCTCCATATTTGACACAACTGGATGATCACTCAGCTGGGGTAAGTTGGTGTAATCACCTCTTGCTTAGATATAGTATCCCTATATCTACCCTTAAACTGGACACATATGTTCCTATCAGCCACTCCTATGGAAGGCCTCTTCAATCCTGGAGGCAGAGTGCTTGGAAATATGTGAGATGGTGCTCTAGCATGAGCTGAGCCCGTCTGCAGCTGTCGGGAACCACTTCCTAAGCTGTTCCGGGATATTGTCATACCATATACTCTTAAGTGCATTATAATCCTCGCAGTTAAATGCTATCTTTGGTTTGGCTTTATCAAAACATGTCGAGTAAGGTGTCATACGTATTGGAATACTATCCCCTTGACAGTTCTGTCAACGGGGATAGCATCCCACCCTTCTAGAGGGACACGACATGTGTGTAGCCTTAACCCCGGTTAAAGTAACCAGAGCCTCAGCATCACAAAATGGATGCTGCCACCACAGACACGAGTCTGACCTGCTGCTGCTGGGAGTCCTTCCAGCGAGGGAGGCTTGGACAAAGGGTTTCCTGCCTTGGGAGGTGCGAGCACCACCCCAGACAGGGTTTTGTGTATTGGGTAGGACAGGGCTGAATAGATTGAGACATGCCCGGGGCACACAAGGTGTCCCCGTGCATAAGCCAGTCCAAACCGGTCCTGGGACTTTCCAGACCCAGGCCTGGTGAGGAGCTGGACAAAAGAAAGGGGGTGTAACCGCCCCCCTTCCTGGTTCCTCCCAGAGGAGGGACCTAGTAGGTGATCCACCCCTCATATTGGGAATAAGAGTGGGAGCAGTGCCATTGCACAGCAGATCATCCTGAATCAACTTTAAACGAAGAAGAAGACTGGACTTCGACATTCTGCTGCTCAGAAGACTGAAGAGAATCTCCCTTGTGGCCTAGGAGTGGCCACCCTGTGAACACAGGCACCAACCAGAAACTCGACGTCTGCTTTGCCGCCGCCTCCCGCCGGAGCCGGAGCCCAGAGCCCGACAAGACCCAGACTCCCAGACCTCTTACAGCCCGATCCACAGTCCCTGCAAAGAAGGGACCCGTGGAGGCACCGAGTGACGTGGGACCGGACCTCTTGGAAGACACTCGAAAAGCTGACTGCGCAGCAACCGAGGCATCCTCGACGTTGTGCTTTGGGGACTGAGAACCCCCACCACCGAGCAGCCCTTGCACCGAAGATCAGCCCCCAGCATCTCCATGATCTGCGTGGGGCCCTTTTGCATTGTGCCACTCGACGCGCCATCCCGGCCACTAGCCACGTGGTCAGCGGCCATCTTGGCGACGAAACTGACAAACTACACCGCGGGTCTGGTTGCTCCAGACTTGCCCAAGCTCCTGTGAAAAGGAGCACCCGCTCTGACCTTGCTGGTCCGAGTGTTAAGCATCTTTCGATTCCTGCGTGGCTTGCATTAGCCAAGGCCTGTTTACTCCGATCAGGTCGCCGACACCGCCAACAGCGAGAAGCCTGCGTGGGACAGCTCGTGACCGAATCCTGGACGTCCTCGACCCCTGGTGTCCACGTGGCTGCAGAGAGAAGGTACACCTCAACGCCTGTTTGCACCCGACATCGCCTGGTTCCAATCTGGTTCCACGGTAGTCACTGGCTAGTGACTTTGAACATTGTCCCCTCTGCTTTCAGGTCTTCACAACTTCAGATCCACCCTTGGATCCACCGGAACTCTTCACCTCGAGCCGCCTGCAGCATCTTCAGCTCCAAGCACCATCGACCAGCGTGACGAAACCCGACACTACTTGGACCCTGTGCACCCGCTTCCTGTGGGTGAGGTAACTCAGCTCCGCCAGTGTTCCTACACTGGTACACATCTCAAGGGCCTGTGTCTTAAGTTTCAGCGTTCTAGGTCACTCGGAAGGTTCCGAACTATCTAACTTTGTACTTTTTACGCACTATAGACTTTACATTGGAAAGTGCGTGCACTTTAGACACTGCACCCGAGTCCCGCGGGCCTTTCCCGACTTAGTCACTGCTAGTCTCGAATAGCTCCAGCAATTCCCAAGGCCTGTTCTCGTTCTGATTGGTATCTCTTATACCACTTTCTTAGGATATGGTTTAGGTGGCCCCTAGGGCTCATCCATATTGTGCAACTATTGTGTATTTTAAACTGTCTTGTGATTTAAACGCTTGTGCTTCTGTGCTCATAAAGAGTCCAGGGGATTTTATAGTTAATAAATCAATATATATTTTCAATATATATCTGTGTGGTGTCCTTTCATTTGGTATTCAAGGGGGTTGTGTATGGTAATACAGCTGGATTCACATGCCTGTCAGAGTTTAGCCTAAGACTGCTTTGTCCACGTTACCACTAGGATAACTGGTCTACAAGGTTGAATTACAACCAATCATCATAAGGGTTGCTTGGCTTGGTACAAAGTGATCACTAGAATTAGTGAGCATTATATACCAGGCCAACTTCTCACAATTTACAATACCAATAGCTCAAACTTTACTAATACGAGACCTATTGCATTGCAAATGCTTGTTATGAATGGTCAACCGCTTGAAATGGTCACAGCTTTTACTTATCTGGGTATTCATTTAGCAAAGGATCTCAAGTGGGATCACCACATAGATATACCTGCCCTAAAACACCGGCAATATGCAGGAGCTTTAAACTTGGAGCACAAAAAGTAATTAACAAAACCAATCAAGTCTGTTCTCCAAGTTTACGAAGCAAAAGCTTTATGGCGTGGAATTATGGGGGTTTGAGAAAATGCTGCCACTAACCCGGTCTGAAAATAAATTAATTCGCAGTATTACCGGTCTTCCACAGAGTTCCCCGCTAAAGCCGCTTAGATACGATTTGGGTAGGAAAGCTATTGTAGATGTAGCAAAGAAAAAAAAAGCTGTGCCTATTTTATATTGGCGCAGGCTATGGACAACACCTGAGCTTTCTCCATATGCCGCAGTGTTCATTGATGTTATAAAATCTGATGGTTTCCACAAGATCGGCTGGCTAAGGGATGTCAGAAACAGTCTGGTTGCCTTGGGTATGCAAATGCTGTGGGAAAAACCTGGAGAAGCCTAATTTCCATCTAAAAATGTTTTAAAGTAGAAGTATTTGGAACAGGCGGCATATCATATCTGGAGCGGCACTGATTCATCCACTATAGCAGGGGTTTTCCTTGGGGCAAAGCCTACCCCCAGGCTAGAATCATATTGGAATATTGTTACCAAGCCTGGGGATAGGAAGCTTTATTTTCAGCTTAGGGCTAGATCTCTACCTCTGAAGTCATTGACCTCTAGGTGGATTGGTGCAAGTAGTAATATCTGCCCGGCTTGTGGTAGTCAAAAGGAAACTATTGCCCATCTTCTGTTCGCCTGCTCTGTATATGTAACCCCAAGGCGCGTTTGGCTTACCCCAATGTGCAAATTACTGGGCACAAATAGAAGCGCTTTAGCGGAAAGGCTTATACGCACCAGCACTTTGCCATTTATTTCAATATCGGAAGCCAAATACTTGGGGTGGGTGTGGGTGTTGAGACTGTGACGACCGGATTTTCAGACCAGATAGAATCAGCTCACCAGAACACCACCAACCAAGCCGAAACGCAACCACCTCCCTCCTCAGGACCCATCTATCCAGGCACCTGGGTACCTACCTGAGGATGGGGAACTCGCAATATACAAGCTCATATCATCAGAAACACCACTAAATCTATAGGGATTACTAGGAATACTCACTGATTACTAAGGACGTCCATGCCCTACGCCACACTCATACAATATAGTCTCACGGCAACTCAGGCCCAGACCATTCTACCCTGGGGCAGTTCTGATTATATACCATTACACACTGGCCACAACCAGTGCTCACTCAAGCCACAATCTGGTGGGTATAGATACCAGTATCCTCCCTGGTACTCTCTCTCTATTTCATATACACACCAGTGTCCCCCCTGGTGCTCACTTACTTACATTACAAGCCACAATCTTGCGGGTATATGCACCAGTGTCCCTCCTGGTGTTCTCTTTATTTCCACACCAGTGTCCCCCCTGGTGCTCTCACTATTTCCACACCAGTGTCCCCCCTGGTGCTCTCACTATTTCCACACCAGTGTCCCCCCTGGTGCTCACTTACTTACATTACAAGCCGCAATCTTGCGGGTATATACACCAGTGTCCCTCCTGGTGTTCTCTTACTTACAAGCCACAATCCGGTGGGTATAACGCCGCATCCCAACGACGATCACTTTCCTATGAATACCTTCAGCTCTCTCTCTCTCTATGTTGGGAAGTTTCTCTCACTATTCACTAGGGGATCACTACTACAATATTATAAATAAAGGCCAAATTACTTAGTGTATAACTTATTCTCTTAGCTCAAGGGCTCCTCTCTCCCTAGTTATTCAGTTATTACTTACCTGATCAGGGGTAGCATCTGTTCCAGCTGTAACACCTGACTAGAAGAAAAGGTTACCTTCACTGTATTAAAATAAGACATACGCTGGTTCACTAAGAACTGGGGTATCTTTATTACAATAACATAACACCATACTATAACACATAGCCTGAAAAGTAAAATGGGAATAGACACATACACAGATCTGCGGGGTCTCTGTAAAGCTCTATTACTATACCACATCCACATGTAACTAACAGGGACTGTAAATATACTGACCACATCCACATGTAACTAACAGGTACTGTAAATAGACTGCACACCGCTGAAAGAAAAAGGATTAGCAATACAGTAGGGACAAGGTTAATGTTTAAAGATAAAGAAGGATATCACCTAAGGAGTATGCGGTCTTGCTCTAGCTGTCATCTGGGCTCCTCTCTCGTCTGTGCCTTGGCTCGTCTTAGATCCTCTCCTGCACTCTTGGACACACATCTGCGCTGATCACTCTGCACTGGATTCCTCTCCCCCACGAACTCTCTCCACCTTCCAGCTTCAGCCTAATTGTTTCTGCCGCTCTGATAACCGTTCGCTCCACTAGCTTCTTCACTCTGTCTGATTATCTCTGTTCCAATGTCTAATTCAC
Source organism: Lissotriton vulgaris (assembly GCF_964263255.1). NCBI lineage: Eukaryota > Metazoa > Chordata > Amphibia > Caudata > Salamandridae > Lissotriton > Lissotriton vulgaris. The sequence continues at coordinate 385,951,864 of NC_141699.1, read as the reverse complement.
TCCAGCTGCTCCCACAGATTAATCCACGATATAACTTCAGTCTCTTCCAAAAGGTATCACTTCAGACTCCAGCTGATCACAACTCCTTCTGATAAGTAACTGCTTCTGACTGCTTCCTTCAGTTCCAAACATTATCTCACTTCTCTCTGTTCAAAACACCATCTGCTCACAACTGCTTCTGGTTTCTCTCTCTGGTTCCAGCTCACTGACTGTCTGTCTGTCTTCTCTCTCTGTTCCAAGCATCTTCTTCTTTCTCTGACTCCAACTGTTTCACAGACAAACTGACTAACTGACTTCTCTCTGTTCCAAGCATCCACCGTATCTTCTTCTCAGCTCCTTCTGATTCTCCACTCCTTCTGCAACTGCTACTAACTCTTTCTGTTCCAATCATCGACTGAACTCCTTCCAAATCAAACTCTTTCTGCTTCTCCACTCCTTCTGATTCTCCACTCCTTCTGCAACTAACTGACTCCGCCTCTGCACTTCACTAATATGGAATGCTCTCTCCTCATGGAAAGTTCCAGCCATCAGCCTGCCGCCCATCAGATCTCTGCACCACTCTGCGTCAAGGACACACACCCAGCCGGCCGGCCTTTTGTGGTGTCTTCGACACAAAGAATAATACAGCCTACCGATAAGGGCTGGCCCAGACCGGTTCTCTCCAAGTGAACAACAGCTCATACCTAAAACATTACCTTTACCCTGCAAGCATCTCAGTTCTGCAGGGACAGAAAGCAAAATGGAGTCTCTCTAGTTCTGGGCCTTGTAGGCCTGAGAAGGATGAAATAACACTTAGCTCTGTCAGAGTACATACACAAACCATACCAATATGTAATATAAAGTCAGGACTACAGAATCCACCCTCTACTATAGGTAGGATGATGAAAGGACACATAATTATGTCAAAGCCAATAGACAATAGATGGATTAGAGTCAAGAATAAGGGATCTATCATCATATAAAGCAGCTATCCTCTAGTTTATGCTTCTAGGTCTGGAAAAAGGCCTTAAAAGGACCAACACAAGGCAAGAATAGAGATTCAAGATGGTAGCAAGCCTAAAGTCACCATCACTCAAAAATAGAGCCAAAAACCATGTCAGCACAGAGACCGAACTCAAAATTGGGCTAATCTTTTCTTTCTGAATATTAATTGTGATTTACCTAGTCTGACCATGTAGTATGTTTGACCAGAATCTGCTTTTAATAGTTTTTCATCTTATCTCTAAATGAGTTTTATCCTTTTGTAATCATTGAAATGAATTTCTATTTCTTCTATTTGCTCAGATCCTGTTTTTTAACTTAAATTTCTGGATGCATGTAAATATCAATTCATTATTCTGTAACTTTGTATGCATTGTGGATGTTTTATTTCTTTGCTTTTAAGAGTATATCTCGAATAAAGCTACTTTGAACTTGAATCCCTTTTCCACATAGTGAGGTCATCCTTATAGTTTTTGCTTATCTTCCTGACCTCCACAAGGCTGATTCTCTGATAATATTCTTGATCGTTTAGATGACGATATGCCTCGGCCTTGTATTTGTCTTTTCCCCACAGGACAATGTTACCTCCTTTGTCCGATTTATTTATCACCTCATCTGAATTGGTCTTAAGTTTAGTCATTAGTCGAAAATATTGTGATGTTTGGGGATTGGAGCTTTTCTTATTTTTTTTTATGTTTTATAGAATTTTTTAAGTTCATACGTGACTCGGTCGTGAAAAATATCCACAGCGCCCCGGGGCATGCTGGGTACAAATTTAGATGGAGCCTTGAAGGTACTATGTCCTGGGGATGATATGTTGACCTCTTCCATCGTCGCTTTCCTTTGGGTATTTGTACTCATAGGCCCCTGTTATTGTTGAATTAATTGCCTAAATTATTAATGAGGGTTTTCATAAGGTGAACGTCCCCTGCTGTTAAGTCTGCATTTTTAATCTGGGGAGCCACTTGTGGTTCTTGGTCATTTCCTGTTTGCTTTTTGATGGTGTAGTACTTGGTAAGTTTCAGCTTTCGAATGAATTTATAGACATCGATTCGGGTCTCACTGTAATTGAAATTGCTCTCCGGACAGTAGCTTAAACCCAGGGCAAGTAGTTGTTTTTCAGCTTTATTGAGTTCAATGTCAGTCATATTAACAATTGTTTTTTTCCAGGGAGGCTAGCGTTGTTGCCATTGCTTGTTCTGCTGCCCCCTTCCTTTGACTTTTGAGGCATTTGCACCTTTGGCGCCGTCGGATGTTTCTTTTCTGTTTTGTGTGGTGTTCACATTCCGTGGTCAAAAGGATTGTTTCCTTTGTTCCGCTAAAAAATATATTTCCTCTGCGTATGTTAGGTGACCCATGTCAGTTCTTTGGCCTGGTGCATTGTCCCCACTGAAGTTGGATTCAGAGTCACTAGGTATGGTGCTGACATCGGATGCAGAGGCATGGGTATCTACACTGGTTGTGGGAAGTGCTTTACAGCTTTGATCCTGTCTGCCTGATTTCTGTTTCCTCAGGTAATCAAATTTGCGCGCAAAAGTAAATACTTGACCCTGTTCATAATCGTTTTTGTCACGTGCAAATTTGCATGCTACACACACACACACACACACACACACATATATATATATATATATATATATATATATATATATAATGTTTTTTTTAAACTCTTGATATAATGCCAAATCATGTTCATTCACTGTGTATTATGGTTTACATATTTACCCCCTTCCTTATTTTTTACTTTGATGGTTTACTGTTTGCACATTGCACTTTGAAAAATGTTGGAAGCTGCTATATTTTGCATTTGATCTTATCTTATCCCTTGTTGGGAATATATATGCACATAGCACTTTATTCAGTTCCGATGTTGGAAGGTCCCATACCTACAGTGGGATACAACAACATATTGGTGCAATACTGTTTAGATGTTTATGAGCCCTGTGCAATGTATGATGATGGAGAATCAATTTGTTATGTAATGTTACATGGGTATTTATACAGCGCACGTACACCGACAGGTTTCTTGGCTCTGTGGAGTCTCAGCTGTGAACAATTAGGCATGTAGGCAGCTATTTGTAGGCCAAGGTGAATAGCCAGGTCTTAAGTTGTTTCCTGAATCAAAAATAGTCACTCTCAAGCCTGAGGAAGGCGGGAAATGCGTTCCAGAACTTAGGACCTACAAATGAGAACCGAGTTCCGCCTATACATTTACGTTGAATTCTAGGCACAGTCAGAAGATTCTGATGCATAGATCTCAGAGCGCGCATTGGTTGGTGTTTACTAATGAGCAAAACAATAAATCCAGGGCCTGTGTCTTGCATAGCTTTGAAGAGTATGCAGCCAATTTTAAACAAAGCTCGTTGCTCCACTGAAAGCCATTCGAGATCTTTAAGTAGCAGGGTGATATGGCATTATCTATCCTTCAGGTAGATGATTCTTGCTGCTTGGATTTGGATCATCTGAAGACGATGTTTCTGGCATAATGGGAGTCCAACGTAAAGGGCATTCCCATAGTCAATTTTAGATAAAATAAGGGCTATAGTAATTTGGGTAATAATCTCTTTGCTAAAAAAAAGTCTGATCTTGCACAGTTTGTACAATTGGACAAAGCATGCCGATGTCACTGAGCCAATTTGGGTGTTCATAGAGAGATCCACATCATTATGAAGGCCTAGGCTCTTTATCGCTGGTTTCGGAGTGGGTGTTGCGCCCAGTTCCAGGGGCCAATAGGAGGGGGTCCAGTGAGCTAATTTGCTGTAAGGGAAAATGATCTCAGTCTTTTCAGAGTTTAACTTTAGATGGTTGTAAGCATGGGCGGAAAATCCGTTACGCTCGCGGATTTTGCGGATTTTTGGGAAATTTGCAATCCGCGAGATTTGCGAATTTCCCGCAAAATCCGCAAATTCGCACGCAGCGGATTTTTTTTGCGGCTCGCGTAGTTGGCGATACAATTTTTGCGGCACGCGGCGTTTATCATCGTTTGCCGAGTTGTTTTTCTCGATATTTTGCGAGTGCTGCGCCATTTTGGATCTTGCTGTGTGATCCCGCGGGAATTTGGCGAGCGCGATTACGTCATCGCGGCTTGCCAACTTGCACAGCGAGAGTTTGTCAACGCGAGTACGGCGAGATCACGTCTCGCGGTACTTCGCAATTGCGAGATTTGAGATGCGGCGAGCAGCATCAATCTCGCACAAGCGAAAATATGAAATTTGCAATTCTGCACAAGAAATCCACCAGCAAGCAGCATAAACCTTCTTGAAATGATGATTTTTATCTGAATAACTCCTTAGGTTGACGTTTGCCTGCACTTTTTTAGCGAGGAGTCCATTTTGGGGAGGGCCGTGGGAGGAAGGAAGTGCCCCACAGTCTTCAACTTCCTGTTCCTGTCCAGCAGGCTCCTTCCAGTGCTTTGTCCATCTCCTGGTCACTTTTCATTTGGATCTGGAGCTGGAAGGATTACTTTTTGTGGATGCTGCTGGATATTTGGATTTGAGGCCTTTTTGACTTTCTTTGGATCACTGTTGGATTAGAAATTTTACAAGTAAGTTTGTTTGGGGCATTACAGTTGCTGCAACTAAAATTTTGGAATTTTCGATTTTTGGGCTGTTTTGGGGCCTTTTGCCCAGGGGTACTCAGTGGTGGGTGGACTGAGTCTTTCTGTGGGTTGTCTTGAACTTAAACATCATGGAGGGCATGGATGGATTGGGGTTGTGCTGATTTTTCAGTGATTTTCGTTTTTTGGGGCTGTACTTGTGGCCTTTTCACCAGGGGTATTTGAGTCTAGCATGGGCCTAGTCTTTCTGTGGGCTGTCTTGAACTTAAACATCATGGAGGCCATGGATGGAATGGGATTGTGCTGATTTTTCAGTGATTTTCGTTTTTTGGGGCTGTACTTGTGGCCTTTTCACCAGGGGTATTTGAGTCTAGCATGGGCCTAGTCTTTCTGTGGGCTGTCTTGAACTTAAACATCATGGAGGGCATGGATGAAATGGGATTGTGCTGATTTTGCAGTGTTTTTCGATTTTTGGGGGTGTTCATGGGGAGGGGCAGGCCATGTGGCTGGTGGCCATTTTGAGTGCTGCTACAGGCACTGGCCATGTGCTGGGAGAGGCAAGTGGCCATTTTGAATGCAGGCTTTGTTGTTAGGCCTGCAACCATTTTGCCTACTTTTCAACCTTTATGCCCAGGGGTAGTGAGTCTTGCATGGGCCTAGTCTTTCTGTGGGTTGTCTTGAATTTAAACATCATGGAGGGCATGGATGGATTGGGATTGTGCTGATTTTTCAGTGATTTTCGTTTTTTTGGGCTGTACTTGTGGCCTTTTCACCAGGGGTATTTGAGTCTAGCATGGGCCTAGTCTTTCTGTGGGCTGTCTTGAACTTAAACATCATGGAGGGCATGGATGGACTGGAATTGTGGTGATTTTGCAGTGTTTTTCGATTTTTGGGGGTGTTCAGGGGGAGGGACAGGCCATGTGGCTGGTGGCCATTTTGAGTGCTGCTGCAGGCACTGGCCATGTGCTGGGAGAGGCAAGTGGACATTTTGAATGCAGGCTTTATTGTTAGGCCTGCAACCATTTTGCCTACTTTTCAACCTTTATGCCCAGGGGTAGTGAGTCTTGCATGGGCCTAGTCTTTCTGTGGGTTGTCTTGAATTTAAACTTCATGGAGGGCATGGATGGATTGGGATTGTGCTGATTTTTCAGTGATTTTCGTTTTTTGGGGCTGTACTTGTGGCCTTTTCACCAGGGGTATTTGAGTCTAGCATGGGCCTAGTCTTTCTGTGGGCTGTCTTGAACTTAAACATCATGGAGGGCATGGATGGATTGGGATTGTGCTGATTTTTCAGTGATTTTCGTTTTTTGGGGCTGTACTTGTGGCCTTTTCACCAGGGGTATTTGAGTCTAGCATGGGCCTAGTCTTTCTGTGGGCTGTCTTGAACTTAAACATCATGGAGGGCATGGATGGAATGGGATTGTGCTGATTTTGCAGTGTTTTCCGATTTTTGGGGGTGTTCATGGGGAGGGACAGGCCATGTGGCTGGTGGCCATTTTGAGTGCTGCTACAGGCACTGGCCATGTGCTGGGAGAGGCAAGTGGCCATTTTGAATGCAGGCTTTGTTGTTGGGCCTGTAACCATTTTGCCTACTTTTCAACCTTTATGCCCAGGGGTAGTGAGTCTTGCATGGGCCTAGTCTTTCTGTGGGTTGTCTTGAATTTAAACATCATGGAGGGCATGGATGGATTGGGATTGTGCTGATTTTTCAGTGATTTTCGTTTTTTGGGGCTGTACTTGTGGCCTTTTCACCAGGGGTATTTGAGTCTAGCATGGGCCTAGTCTTTCTGTGGGCTGTCTTGAACTTAAACATCATGGAGGGCATGGATGGATTGGGATTGTGCTGATTTTTCAGTGATTTTTGTTTTTTGGGGCTGTACTTGTGGCCTTTTCACCAGGGGTATTTGAGTCTAGCATGGGCCTAGTCTTTCTGTGGGCTGTCTTGAACTTAAACATCATGGAGGCCATGGATGGAATGGGATTGTGCTGATTTTGCAGTGTTTTTCGATTTTTGGGGGTGTTCATGGGGAGGGACAGGCCATGTGGCTGGTGGCCATTTTGAGTGCTGCTACAGGCACTGGCCATGTGCTGGGAGAGGCAAGTGGCCATTTTGAATGCAGGCTTTGTTGTTAGGCCTGCAACCATTTTGCCTACTTTTCAACCTTTATGCCCAGGGGTAGTGAGTCTTGCATGGGCCTAGTCTTTCTGTGGGTTGTCTTGAATTTAAACATCATGGAGGGCATGGATGGATTGGGATTGTGCTGATTTTTCAGTGATTTTCGTTTTTTGGGGCTGTACTTGTGGCCTTTTCACCAGGGGTATTTGAGTCTAGCATGGGCCTAGTCTTTCTGTGGGCTGTCTTGAACTTAAACATCATGGAGGGCATGGAAGGATTGGGATTGTGCTTATTTTTCAGTGATTTTCGTTTTTTGGGGCTGTACTTGTGGCCTTTTCACCAGGGGTATTTGAGTCTAGCATGGGCCTAGTCTTTCTGTGGGCTGTCTTGAACTTAAACATCATGGAGGGCATGGATGAAATGGGATTGTGCTCATTTTGCAGTGTTTTTCGATTTTTGGGGGTGTTCATGGGGAGGGACAGGCCATGTGGCTGGTGGCCATTTTGAGTGCTGCTACAGGCACTGGCCATGTGCTGGGAGAGGCAAGTGGCCATTTTGAATGCAGGCTTTGTTGTTAGGCCTGCAACCATTTTGCCTACTTTTCAACCTTTATGCCCAGGGGTAGTGAGTCTTGCATGGGCCTAGTCTTTCTGTGGGTTGTCTTGAATTTAAACATCATGGAGGGCATGGATGGATTGGGATTGTGCTGATTTTTCAGTGATTTCCGTTTTTTGGGGCTGTACTTGTGGCCTTTTCACCAGAGGTATTTGAGTCTAGCATGGGCCTAGTCTTTCTGTGGGCTGTCTTGAACTTAAACATCATGGAGGGCATGGATGGATTGGGATTGTGCTGATTTTTCAGTGATTTTCATTTTTTGGGGCTGTACTTGTGGCCTTTTCACCAGGGGTATTTGAGTCTTGCATGGGCCTAGTCTTTATGTGGGCTGTTTTGAACTTAAACATCATGGAGGGCATGGATGGATGGGGATTGTGCTGATTTTTCAGTGATTTTCGTTTTTTGGGGCTGTACTTGTGGCCTTTTCACCAGGAGTATTTGAGTCTAGCATGGGCCTAGTCTTTCTGTGGGCTGTCTTGAACTTAAACATCATGGAGGGCATGGATGGAATGGGATTGTGCTGATTTTGCAGTGTTTTTCGATTTTTGGGGGTGTTCATGGGGAGGGACAGGCCATGTGGCTGGTGGCCATTTTGAGTGCTGCTACAGGCACTGGCCATGTGCTGGGAGGCAAGTGGCCATTTTGAATGCAGGCTTTGTTGTTAGGCCTGCAACCATTTTGCCTACTTTTCAACCTTTATGCCCAGGGGTAGTGAGTCTTGCATGGGCCTAGTCTTTCTGTGGGTTGTCTTGAATTTAAACATCATGGAGGGCATGGATGGATTGGGATTGTGCTGATTTTTCAGTGATTTTCGTTTTTTGGGGCTGTACTTGTGGCCTTTTCACCAGGGGTATTTGAGTCTAGCATGGGCCTAGTCTTTCTGTGGGCTGTCTTGAACTTAAACATCATGGAGGGCATGGATGGATTGGGATTGTGCTGATTTTTCAGTGATTTTCGTTTTTTGGGGCTGTACTTGTGGCCTTTTCACCAGGGGTATTTGAGTCTAGCATGGGCCTAGTCTTTCTGTGGGCTGTCTTGAACTTAAACATCATGGAGGCCATGGATGGAATGGGATTGTGCTGATTTTGCAGTGTTTTTCGATTTTTGGGGGTGTTCATGGGGAGGGACAGGCCATGTGGCTGGTGGCCATTTTGAGTGCTGCTACAGGCACTGGCCATGTGCTGGGAGAGGCAAGCGGCCATTTTGAATGCAGGCTTTGTTGTTAGGCCTGCAACCATTTTGCCTACTTTTCAACCTTTATGCCCAGGGGTAGTGAGTCTTGCATGGGCCTAGTCTTTCTGTGGGTTGTCTTGAATTTAAACATCATGGAGGGCATGGATGGATTGGGATTGTGCTGATTTTTCAGTGATTTTCGTTTTTTGGGGCTGTACTTGTGGCCTTTTCACCAGGGGTATTTGAGTCTAGCATGGGCCTAGTCTTTCTGTGGGCTGTCTTGAACTTAAACATCATGGAGGGCATGGATGGATTGGGATTGTGCTTATTTTTCAGTGATTTTCGTTTTTTGGGGCTGTACTTGTGGCCTTTTCACCAGGGGTATTTGAGTCTAGCATGGGCCTAGTCTTTCTGTGGGCTGTCTTGAACTTAAACATCATGGAGGGCATGGATGGAATGGGATTGTGCTGATTTTGCAGTGTTTTTCGATTTTTGGGGGTGTTCATGGGGAGGGACAGGCCATGTGGCTGGTGGCCATTTTGAGTGCTGCTACAGGCACTGGCCATGTGCTGGGAGAGGCAAGTGGCCATTTTGAATGCAGGCTTTGTTGTTAGGCCTGCAACCATTTTGCCTACTTTTCAACCTTTATGCCCAGGGGTAGTGAGTCTTGCATGGGCCTAGTCTTTCTGTGGGTTGTCTTGAATTTAAACATCATGGAGGGCATGGATGGATTGGGATTGTGCTGATTTTTCAGTGATTTCCGTTTTTTGGGGCTGTACTTGTGGCCTTTTCACAAGGGGTATTTGAGTCTAGCATGGGCCTAGTCTTTCTGTGGGCTGTCTTGAACTTAAACATCATGGAGGGCATGGATGGATTGGGATTGTGCTGATTTTTCAGTCATTTTCGTTTTTTGGGGCTGTACTTGTGGCCTTTTCACCAGGGGTATTTGAGTCTAGCATGGGCCTAGTCTTTATGTGGGCTGTTTTGAACTTAAACATCATGGAGGGCATGGATGGATTGGGATTGTGCTGATTTTTCAGTGATTTTCGTTTTTTGGGGCTGTACTTGTGGCCTTTTCACCAGGAGTATTTGAGTCTAGCATGGGCCTAGTCTTTCTGTGGGCTGTCTTGAACTTAAACATCATGGAGGGCATGGATGGAATGGGATTGTGCTGATTTTGCAGTGTTTTTCGATTTTTGGGGGTGTTCATGGGGAGGGACAGGCCATGTGGCTGGTGGCCATTTTGAGTGCTGCTACAGGCACTGGCCATGTGCTGGGAGGCAAGTGGCCATTTTGAATGCAGGCTTTGTTGTTAGGCCTGCAACCATTTTGCCTACTTTTCAACCTTTATGCCCAGGGGTAGTGAGTCTTGCATGGGCCTAGTCTTTCTGTGGGTTGTCTTGAATTTAAACATCATGGAGGGCATGGATGGATTGGGATTGTGCTGATTTTTCAGTGATTTTCGTTTTTTGGGGCTGTACTTGTGGCCTTTTCACCAGGGGTATTTGAGTCTAGCATGTGCCTAGTCTTTCTGTGGGCTGTCTTGAACTTAAACATCATGGAGGGCATGGATGGATTGGGATTGTGCGGATTTTTCAGTGATTTTCGTTTTTTGGGGCTGTACTTGTGGCCTTTTCACCCCGGGTATTTGAGTCTAGCATGGGCCTAGTCTTTCTGTGGGCTGTCTTGAACTTAAACATCATGGAGGGCATGGATGGAATGGGATTGTGCTGATTTTTCTGTTTTTTTCCGATTTTTTTTGTGGTGTATAACTGAACTGATGTTCCTCTGTCTTCCATTGTTTTTAGGTGCACAAGACTCAAGAGAACCACCAGTGCCAGGAAGAAGTCCTGCAGCGGTGTGTGTGTGCAGCATAACGTCACGCGACGTCACGTCTGGCCTCAGACAACTCTACAATTCGTGCAACTGCGGCCTGCTGTCTGACCTGCTCTGAAGAAGATGGCCCCAAAAAAAGTTCTCCGTAGCTCCTCTAGCAAGAAAGTTGCTAGTAAGGAGCAGAAGAAGCAAGTTTCCAAGGAGGCTGGTGTGCCAACCGCCACATTTTTTGGGAGAAAAAAAAAAGTACGCCTGCAGCAGCAGCAGGATCTGCTGGGGACCAAGCTGGGAGCAGCACCCCTGCTCCATTGGGTTCAGTGCCTCCACCACCACGCCAACTTAAGTCAAAGCCCTTGAGTGCTTCAGAGGCAGTCAGTGTACTTCTCCAATCACCATCGACCAGTGATGTTGGCTCATCGCAAGAAAGTAGCAGCAATGTCCCTGAATCAACACAGGTTGTTGTAACTCATCTGACAAGTGTTGAACAACCACAGCCGCAACAACAACACCATGTGCAAGTACACGCCCAAGTACATGTGGAAGGAGAGGCAGCAAAAGGAGATGCGCAAGCAGAGGTGCATGGAGGGTCACAAGTCCCCACAATAGTTGTTCCTCCCGAAGTAGGGGCACATCAGGAAATCGACAATGAAGCCGAGGTATCATTGGAAGCCACTCCTCCTGATGATCATTCATTGTCTTCGACATCCCTAGCAAGGAAAAGCTCAAGGGGGGTGTCTACATCTTCTTCAAGCCCACCTCCTTCTGATGCAAGTGATCCATCTTGGGAACCACCACTGCGGTCTGACAGTGAGGCACACCATGATCTGACAAAGGTACCTAAGCGTAAAAGGAAGGTCGTCGAAAAACTCATAGCTATGGATTGTGATGAGGCTCAACAAGAAGTGACAGATACTGCTGGTGATGAAGCCTCTCACGATGACGACGAGCCAGTCATCACAAAGGTCACTGCAGCCCCACCGGGCATGCAGCAAAGAGACATTTTGACCCTATCCCGAGAAGCTGCTGAGCGTGATGATGATGTCGACGAGGAGGCAATGGAAATGGAAACACAACAATCATTAGATTTGGAGTTAACACCTACCGCTTCCATATTTCTTCCTCGCAAGAAGGTACCCACCTCGACCTCAATTCGTGGTGGTGAAAGTGCAAAACGTACTGAAGTTCGGCAATCCACATCCTCCACTTCATCTGGCATTAGCAGCAGGACCACCACCACCAGTATCGCCGCCTTCTCCGGCCCCCAAAGACATTTCAAGTCTCCAGTTTGGGACTTCTTTAGTGTTTGCCCAAAAATGGAAAACGTAGCCATTTGTAGCATTTGTAAGCTTCGAGTTAGTCGTGGTAAGCTTGGTTCTAACTATGGTACCGGAGGCCAGAGAGGTCATCTTAAGAGAGCGCACCCTGTCCAATGGTTTCCGCACCTAGAGGCGTTTAAGGAAGCCGGAATTGCACGTAATGAAAACGTTGATTTTTCATCTGATGATGACGAGGAGGAAGAAGACGATTCAAACACTTCACTTATACCCAGTACCCCTGTCAGCAGCACACCCCATGTGAGGCACACTAAGAGTGTGGGAGAGAGTGAGACATCAATGCGGAAAAGTTCATCAGCGAGCGTAACTGGGTCGAAGATATCATCATCATCCCGTAAATCCTTGGTCCAGTGCAACATTAAAAAGATGTTGTTTACAGAAGCGCAATATGAACGCAACCACCATCTGACGCGTCTGTATAACACTAAGCTGGCTAAAATGCTAGCTCTGGACCTTCTCCCTTTTTCTTTTGTAGAAGGGGTTGGTTTTCTAGAATTAGTGGCAGCGCTCTGCCCTAAATGGAAGGTTCCTAGCCGGTTCTATTTTGCCCGAGTTGCGGTTCCAGCACTACATGAAGATGTTCTGAAGGTGATTGGGGCAGCTTTGCAGAAGAGTGCTGTTCACACTATACATATGACAACAGACATGTGGACCAGTGGCGCAGGCGCTGATTACATGTGCATCACTGCACACTGGGTCTCTTTTTCAGGGGCTAAAGCAAAGCTAAACACAGGTGTTGACACGGACATTGTTTTTAAAGCTGCTCGGAAACATGCAACACTAGCCATGTTTGGTTTGGAGAAACGTCACACAGCAGAAAACATTTTGGATGTCTTTAACACAAAGGTCCTTAACTGGCTGTCCCCACTAAAACGCCAGGTTGGTTATGTTTCCACGGACAATGGCGCCAATATAGTTAAGGCCATGAGGGACGGTAACTATTTCAGAGTGCCGTGTTTGGCGCACTGTATAAACCTGGTTGTCCAAAAATTCTTGGGTAATAAAGGCAGTGCAGCGTACAGCGTATTGGACACCTGCCGAAAAATGTGCAAGCATTTCAGCCATTCTTTTAAGGCCCGGAAGCAGCTGAGGAGCCTGCTATATCAACGTAAAATGCCAGTGAAAGCACTCATCCAGGAGGTGGTAACACGTTGGAACTCAACCTTCTACATGCTTGAGCGTCTGTATGAGCAGTATACGGAACTCGGACAAGAATCCAGAGCACACTTTGTGTATCCAATTGAATTTCAAACTTTAAATGATCAAATGGTTGCAACGATGGGATAGATCATACACGCATAAGTATTTCACAAATGAATTTTATTGTTCAACAGTGTTCTTTCCTCAGAATCACTGTGTGTATCACTCTAGCCTACACGTGTTTCATCACAGCATGTGGCTGTGAATCTTCAGGGCTGTTAGCCCGTGGGTTGAGCCGAATGCAGCTCCTGTTTCCGAATGCGTGGTAACACGTTGGAACTCAACCTTCTACATGCTTGAGCGTCTGTATGAGCAGTATACGGAACTCGATCAATATTTCCTTACAGAGGGTACAGAGGAGCTGAGGATGGGTGCGGCGCAATGGAACATAGTTCAAAGCCTGACACGCATGCTTCGTCCTTGTGAGTTCTTCACGCGTGCAGTCAGCAAGGAGGACTGTAATTTGGGAAAAGCTATCCCATTGTTGTACATGCTGGAGGACCAACTGAAGGAGGTGTGTTCTGTGTTTGAAAAAGATGTAAAAAACCAACACTCTTTTCTTCTGGCTGAGAAATTATTAGAGCTCCTACAAGGTGATGAACGTCTTAAAAAGATCCACTCAGAAGAGCATTACATTTGTGCTACTATTCTGGATCCACGCTACAAAAAGGCGCTGGCAGGCCAAGCATTCTTTCCTTTAGATGATGAACATGTTCCAAAGTACAAACATTGGCTAGCCTTGTCAGCCAAGAGGTTTGAAAGAGAACGGCTGGAAATTGAAGGAAATGGCAGTACATCAGCAGGCCATCCCCAGTCAAAACAATCCACTTCTGCACCTGTGGCTGTGGCACAAGTGACCTCTCAGCCGTTAAAGACACCGGCAACTGGATCATCTGCACGAGACACAACAGAAACATTGGAGGCTGAAGAGGATTGGCTAGCTCTGCGTGGGTTTGGTTCTCAAAAGGTCAGAGGCACAGCAAGAGCTAAGCAAAGTGGAGGAACCTTGGATGAGGAGGACCTTGAGTCGATGGTGAAGGACTATCTGAATGACTCAACAGAGGTCTATGTTAATTCTGACCCATTGGCGTATTGGCATGGGAAAAAAGAATTGTGGCCACAGCTCACCAACCTGGCTTTAAACTACTTGTCTTGCCCACTCGCAAGCGTGTCTTCTGAACGGGTTTTCAGTGCTGCTGGTGGCATTGTAACTCTCAAACGGAGCTGCCTCTCGCCCAAAAATGTGGAGAGGTTAACAATGATCAAGATAAATCAGCACCTCATACCACCAGATTTCAGAGTACGAGAAAGCGTGCCGGATGAAGAGGAGGTGGCCAGCAACATAGATGAGGGAATTTCTACTCTGTCAGGTGACACTGAGCTCACCCTGCCTGAATTCGCAGAGTATGATGACGAAGCCTTATTCTCATTCCTGGACCGTGATACCGAGCCCTGAAAATGAGACAACAAATCAATAACTTTCTTTTTCGTCCTTATTCACTTTTATTCCTGTGTGTCTGTCTTTCTTTGTTGTGCACAGTTAATATATTTCAAACTTTAATCAGATAATCACAAAAACAAGCCCATCAGCAGAACTGTCTTCACTGGTTTGCTAATTGATTTGAAGTTGCCGCAGTCTGCATTCCTCAGGTTCACAAGTTCAGAAGAACATGCTCCTCTATCCTCCTCCTCCAGACTCCTATTTCCATCAAACCAGAGGGCTGGTTTACGCCCAGTGAAGAAAGACTCAGCACTTGTGGGGGTGTTGTTGTACCTCTTTGCAGGTGAGTTGACGGCTCTGGGGCCATTGCTGGGAAGCTCTAATACCGGATAAAAGTGGTTTGGACCAAATCCCAGGCGGAATTTTTTGTGTGTTTTTGATGACTTGCTTGCCTTTGAGGTGCTCTTAGGGGGGGTTCCGTCTGTTTGTGGGTGAGTTTCGTGGTCTGGGAGCACTGCTGGGACACTCTAATCTTGATTGCATTTGCTTTTCAGGAAATCCGTGGTGGCAACCCCGACTTATGGCCTAGCTACGCAGCGCGTTTGGACCGAAGGCCGAGAAATATTGCAAGTATGAGATTTTGCTTTTGGCCTGTTTGGGGGTGTTATGCTTCTTGGCGGGTGGGTTGGCGGGTCTTGGGGCATTCCTGGGAAGGTCTAATACTGGGTAGAAGTGGTTGGGACAAAATCCAGGCCGATTTTATTTTGGCTATTTCTGACATTTTGCTCAATGTAGCGTTTTCGGGGGCCTGTTTGGGGGTCTTCCTGGTGTTTGTGGGTGGGTTTCGGGGTCTGGGCGCACTGCTGGCTATATATACTTTACTTTGCAAGAGGTTTGAAGCAAATCCATGGTGGCAGAGGGGAGTTAGGGCCTAGCTGCAGAGCGCGCGCGGAGTGATTTGGGAAATTTGTGAAAAACTGACAAAGTCCCCATTTTTGTACTTTTGCTCTTTGGCTGTTTGGGGGTCTTCTACTCATTTTCTCCTGGGTTGACGGCTCTGGGGCAATTGCTGGGAAGCTCTAATACCGGATAAAAGTGGTTTGGACCAAATCCCAGGCGGAATTTTTTTTGTGTTTTTGATGACTTGCTTGCCTTTGAGGTGCTCTTAGGGGGGGTTCCGTCTGTTTGTGGGTGAGTTTCGTGGTCTGGGAGCACTGCTGGGACACTCTAATCTTGATTGCATTTGCTTTTCAGGAAATCCGTGGTGGCAACCCCGACTTATGGCCTAGCTACGCAGCGCGTTTGGACCGAAGGCCGAGAAATATTGCAAGTATGAGATTTTGCTTTTGGCCTGTTTGGGGGTGTTATGCTTCTTGGCGGGTGGGTTGGCGGGTCTTGGGGCATTCCTGGGAAGGTCTAATACCGGGTAGAAGTGGTTGGGACAAAATCCTCGCGGAAAAGCCTTTTGGCACTGAGGTTCCGTGACAATTGTAAGTGGTGTTTTTAACTCGCACGAATATGGTCGAGTCTAGTATCTATGAACCGCAAACGACGAGTTTTGTAAGTGTGCGCAGTTTCGCTGTGCTAACTTAAACCGTTCGTTTGTTATGTGGGTTTGTCATCTGTACCCACGGGTTCCATCTTAGATACGGCATCCATTTTGTCTCTTGCCCTCAAGTAGCCAGCGAACGGACGCTGTCCGCTTCGCGACCCTGGGACTCCCAAGATATGGCGGAAGACGCATGTTCTTTGTAAGTGTCTTTATGACGAGGGGGATGCTACTGTAAGGCAGATGGCGCCGCTCGAGGCTCATCTTGCCGCACGGGCTTATTGTCTCAGTCGTGCATCTCATTAGGCACGTCCCTTTGATGCCTGTATCTCGTGCTTCTCGACACTCCCCTTTTACACCCTTTCCGATCTCCCTACTGTCTCCGTCTTCCTCTGCACCTGTCTTCGTTCCTATTTCGATCTACTTTACTGCTGATTGGAATTTGCTAATGGTGGGAAGATGGGTTTTTACAGTTGGGAACCGCCAAATGTTTCCGCACTTATGTTCCGGATCTTGTGTGTTTCAAAGTGATCTAAGCGACCCCTCTGAGAGCGACTTGTGGGAACCAGGTTGTAAACTATTGTGTATCATGTTATCCTATGGGTAAAAACTGTATAAAAGGAGCGATCCACAAATACAATTTGAAGCAGTCTCCCCGAACTACACTCGATGTACTTCCTGTGACTTCTGTGTTCCCTGCAGTAAATAAACCTTGACTCTTTGACGCCGAAGGAAGTGTCCCGTGTCTCTGTGACTTGTACGCCGGAGCAGGTTACCCACGAAGGTTTCAGGTGTTGTGCCCTGGCACCGCTGGGTCCAAAGAACCCAGTACTTCAGTTGGCGCCCAACGTGGGGCTGCATCAGTGGTACCGGTCCAAGCCCGACGATCGTGAGGAACTTCGTGTGAAATCTCCGAGGGAAGGTGCACCCCGCTTCATCGATCCTGTTGTCGAAATAAGTGGCCCGAAGACTTTTCCCGCGAAGATTCCCGCCTCCTAACGGCTGCGACGGACTGCTGCCCTGACTGTAGACCTGTTTTGGCGCCTGGCGTAGACCTTGGTATAGCGAGACGATTGACGGGCCTTCCTGAGGACGCCATTGATCTTTGAGTTAAGTATTTGTGGGTCGCTCCCAGAGTTCTTGGTTGTAGACACTTTAGCGAGTGTCTTTGTTGTAAACACTTTAGCGAGTGTTTTTGTTGTAGACACTTTAGCGGGTGTCTTTGTTGTACACGCTGTGTGAGTGTTTTTGTCGGTGACACTTTGCTAGCGTACTTTGTTGTTGTTGTATTTGTTTGACGACTGCAGCCGCCAAAGACCGAGGGTTTAGTTCTTTGCTGGGACTTGGTAAATCCCGAAATCCCGTAACCCTTGAAGTTTGTGAAACTCGGCTAGTGTGCAAGATGCCTGGTCGCAGTACTTTGTTCAGTTGCTTTAGACCTTGTGGTGCGGATTCCCTGCTGGAGGACTCGTGTCCGATACCTCCGGTTGGAACTCCTACATATGACTTATATAGCAAACATGGGCTAGGCCCGATTGCTTTTAACGATTATTGGATCAAATATACAAAGAAAGACGGCGATCTTCGTTGGCCACCTCACGGTAGCTTCGAAGCGTCGATCTTAGATAATTTGGAAATAAAGTTGTTCGAACGTAAATCAAGGCCGGCCATGTTTGATGCCTTTCGGTTCTGGCGCAAAGAAGCCCGACAGAAAGAGATCAGACAAAATAAACGTAGTCAGCGAGATACTGTTGCTACTATAGTGAAGAAAGCTGAGCAGTTTCAGCGTGATAAGGAGGATAAGGATAAGGAAGTGTTTGAGAGATTACAGCGTATGTCCATAGACAAATGCTATCCTGTTTTGCCTACGGAGTCGGATAAGAAGGAAGAGGCAGTTGAGGATTCTTTAATGTCCTATCTTATGAAGTCGCCACCTCCGTACGTACAGGGTACCGCAGCTCCTGTGGTCCCTGCCGTACCTGTTCTTCCACCTGTTATTCCTCCACCAGTTCCTCAACCTGCACCTGCTCTTCCGACTGTTCCTGCTCCTTTGCCTATTTCTATTCCTACTGCTCCTCCGCTTCCACATACTCCTGTTCCCGCTACTGCTCACGCTACTGCTCCTGTGTTGTTAACCCCTGTTGCTGCTAACGTCTCTACTCCTTCTCTTGTTAGTCCTGTGTCTTACTCTTCTCCCTCTACTCGTAATCGTGATTCTCCCCTTGCGACAAACTTCTTTCAGTCGCTCGGACCTGTTTTTGGGTCTGCAGGTTCTGATGGTCCACAGAGACGTAGCCAGCTTCCTGGTAATAGAGAACGTGTTGCGCTATACAATATGGCGATGGGTTGGATGATAAACCCTGTTAGAAATCCACCTCGTGTTGTCCTCGAAACGTTTGATCAATTCAACATACCTACTCAGAGATATGTGTTTGATGAAATGTGCAAGTTCTTACATGATCAGATAGCGGCCAATGCGCCTGACGAGGTGCTGACCGCCCTGTCTGAACTCCGGCTTCAGTTCGCAACTGGACTGATAGTCGACACTAATGTCCGACGTGCTATTGAGCGGTTGCTATCTCTTCGTCCCGCTCCTATTCCTCATGCATTGTTCGTTGAGGACATTGAACAACGAGATGGGTCTGGCCAATATCCTATGCGTGAAGTTCCGCCAGTTTGGGTACCCGCTGATAATACTAATGCTAATGCTCCAATACCAGCACATTTCCAGAGAGTGTGGATACACCTCCCTTGGAAACGATCGGAAGTGCTTCAGGTGAAACAAACTTTGCCTGATCCTCGCAAAAATCCTGCGGGGTATTACAAAGAATTATCGCAGCTCGTAGACGCTACGATAATGAATCTGGCCGATATCGACATGTTGTTTGGCAATGTCGTACCGCAACCGGTATGGGCCAAGATTCGTCACCAAGATCACGCGAATGAATTAGGTGGTGATTGGGCTGCCATTACAGCGGCAGACGCTGGACAAGTGGCTGCTACTAAACCCGATCAGTTGATTGAACTTCTTCCCCAGCGAATCATTACATTAATGAAAACGCTTATGCCAGCTATGAGGGTAAATTGGGACAAGTTGTCAGCCTGTAAGCAGAAGAAAGATGAGAGTGTTTCAGACTTCTTTACGAGGTTCGAGGAAACATTCGTCGATCATAGTGGGCAGGATATGGGTACTGAGGGTGGACAGAGGTTGTTTGTGGATAAATTCGTATCGAACTTATTGCCCGACTTGAGCCATAAATTGAAAAATTCAGAAAGTTCATGGGCCGTTTCTACCTCAGCTCAGATATTGGCTACGGCACAATATTACGAAAATAGAGAAAAAGAGGAAAATGACCGTGCCGATAAAAAGACGAAAGAGCTGAAAACTAAAGTGTTGTTACAACAAGCATATCCGCCGCGTTCTAATCAGAATGCGCCTCAGCAGAATAGATCGCAGTCGCAATCGAATCGATCGCAGCCGCGTAATGATTCATCTTTTCAGAGATCTTCATTAGGGTACAATCAATGTGCTTATTGTAGACAGGAGGGACACATTAAATTCAATTGTCCTGCTTTAAATGACCGTAGTGGTGGTAATTCGTCTAGAGGAGGTCGTGGTGGTGCACAGCACGCATCACGTGGTAGAGGTCGTGGTGCTCAGAATGATCGCTCTGACCATTCATCAAATTCTAATAACTGTTTCGATCAACGTGGATCATCGCAAGGACGATCTGCGCAGTACAATGTAGACGATTATTACGTCGATCAGGGACCTGACGATAGTAATTACTAGGACAGCCAAAGACAAGGAGAGGGAGTGGTATCAGTTCCGGTTGATCAGAGAGGGCCTTACGTCGCAGTTGCTACATCGGGCGTCGTTGAGCCTTTTCTGTTGGACACTGGTGCAGCGAAAAGTTCTATCATGCATTCGAAACTCCCTGGCGCACCTTTGTCTGGCTTAACAAATGTTTCCGTTGGATTCTCTGGCGCCCCCGTTAGCAATCCAGTTTCGCGCCCTTTGCCCCTTAAAATTGGGCCACGTGAGCTCGAAGCTCCATTGATTTTGTCTACTGGTTGTGGCGAAAATCTTTTGGGTCTGGATTTGCTTAAACGCTTGTATGCGACTTTGTATTGTTCTCCTGCGGGTGTAAAGCTTACGTTCGGAGAGAGGGTAGTCTCTCCCATGTACTTGTCCCTCGATAAGCTTCCACCGGAATTGAGTTCTCTTCCTGCATCTTTGTGGGCGACGGGTCCAAATGACGTGGGCCTACTTGATATCTCCCCTTATGTTGTTCAGTTGAAATCGAATGTGCGATTGCCACGTATTCCCCAATATCGTATCTCCCTTGATGGTGAACGAGCTTTGTTAGCGATCATCTATGATTTGATCGAGAAAGATGTCATTGAAGAAACTCGGGGAAACGTGTGCAATAGTCCTGTACTGCCCATTCTTAAACGTACTGATCCTACCAAACCGCCTGTTTATCGTTTTGTTATCGATTTACGGGAGGTGAATAAAATTGTGGTTCCTCAATTCCCTGTTGTGCCTGACATTACGGCGCTACTGACTCTGATTCCAGCTACAGCTTCATGGTTTTCGGTGATTGATTTGAAAAATGCGTTTTTCAGCATCCCGATTGCCGAAGAGAGCAGGGACCTTTTCGGTTTCTCTCTTGGTGGACGTAGCTTCCGGTTCAAACGCGCTCCTCAGGGCTACTGTGAAAGTCCATCGATTTACAGTCAAGCTTTGAAGGGTCAATTAGATGCGTTTAGGTTGCCGGTTGGTGCGGCTTTAATCCAATACGTCGACGACTTATTGGTGGCTGCTGATACTCAGGACATTTGCAAAATTGCTACAGTGTCGTTGCTGCAACATCTCTGTGAGTTAAATCACAAGGTGTCACCTTCTAAACTCCAATATTGTTGTCAAGAAGTAACCTACCTAGGTCACTTATTGTCAAAGGAGGGAAGGAGATTGACCCCAGAGAGAATTGCAGCGATTGCGCGCATGGCTGTGCCACAAACCCAAAGAGATGTGCGTGCCTTTCTAGGTATCACATCGTACTGCAGGCAGTGGATTCCTAATTTTTCATTGCTAGCGAAACCATTGGTGGCTCTTACGTGCAAGGATGTTTCGACTCCTTTACCATGGACGGAAGAATGTCAGAAAAGTTTTTCTGAATTACGTGATTCATTGTGTTCGGCTCCTGTGTTAGGTACCCCTGATTACAGTAAACCGTTCACGTTATATGTTCACGAGAGGGAAGGTTGTGCTTTAAGCGTCTTAACGCAACCTTTTGGTGGTAAGCAACGTCCATGTGCATATTTTTCCTCGACCTTAGACCCAGTAGCTAGAGCATTGCCGAGTTGTTTGAGAGCAACTGCGGCAGCTGCGGTCTCCATCCGACAATCAGCAGGATTGGTCATGGATAATATGCTTACGGTGATGGTTCCGCATGCAGTCGATACTCTTTTGAACCGTACGAAAACTCAGCACTTGACGAGTGCGAGGTTATCTGGGTACGAATTGACGCTCTTGGCAAGCCACATTCAGATAAAACGTTGTAATGTCCTAAATCCGGCAACTTTGTTACCAATTAGTGCAGAGTCAGATGCAGTAACAGAACATGACTGTTACTTGCGGACAGAGGAGGAAACAAAAGGTCGTGTGGACCTTAAAAACACCCCATTGGAAGACCCGGATGGCATCCTGTATGTGGATGGGTCATGTTTTAAATTGCCGAATGGTGATGTGACTACTGCTTATGCTGTGGTGACATTGAATACTGTTGTTGAGACTGCGAGATTGAATCAGAATTCTGCCCAAGCTGCAGAGCTGATCGCTCTTACTAGAGCATGTGTATTAGCAAAAGGTAAACGTGTGAATGTGTACACCGATAGTCAGTATGCTTTCGGTGTAGCGCATAGTTTCGGACGATTGTGGCGAGAACGTGGTTTCTTGACGTCACATGGCACGAAAATACAGCATGGCCAGCTTGTGAACGATCTTTTGGATGCATTGACTTTGCCTGCTCAAGTTGCAATTGTTAAATGTAGTGCGCATCGTAAAGTGACGGATGATGTTGGTCGTGGTAATGCGTTTGCAGATGAGATTGCTAAGGAGACTGCCCGGAACCTTAGCACTCGAATGTATGTGACGAATTCGGTTAGGTGGCCTACAGAATCAAGTATGTGTGAGAATACTATAGAGAGTGTGAAAGCAATTCAGAATGAGGCCACCGACACTGAAAAGATGAAGTGGAAAGAAAGTACGGGAAGGTTGGATGTGAATGGTTGCTGGATTGAAAAGATGGATGTTGCCTGATGCGTATGTACTGGCCGTTGTGCAAATGGCACATGGGTTAGCACATATTAGCGCGAAAGGTATTTGCAAGTTGTTGGCTGATGTGTGGAAGAATGATGGAATTACTAAGTGTGCTGAACGTTTGGTGAAGAATTGTATGGTGTGTATAATGTACAATCCTGGCAAAGGAACCCCAACTCCCCCTGGCAGTTTTGCTCCTCCTTTGTATCCCTTTGAGGTGATCCAATTGGACTTCATCCATATGGAGCGATGCAATAACCTGAAATACGTTTTGGTTGTGGTTTGCGCATTCTCCCGATGGATCGAGGCCTATCCCCTCAAAGACAATACTGCTTTGTCTACTGCGAAAATCCTACTGAAGGAATACTTTCCTCGGTATGGAATGCCTAGAGTCGTGTGGTCAGATAACGGAAGTGAGTTTGTTGGAAGTGTGATGAAGAGTGTGTGTAAGGGCCTTGGAATTAATCAGAAATTCCATAGCGCCAATCATCCCCAGTCAGCTGGATTGGTTGAAGGGTACAATGGCACCCTTAAACTAAAGCTAGCGAAGATTCAGGCTACGACTGGACTTTCGTGGCCTGACGCTTTGCCTCTAGCATTACTGTCAACTAGGGCGACTGTACACTCCCGAATAGGGCTTAGTCCCTATGAAATAGTGTTCGGCCGTCCTGCGAATGTGTGGGGGGTTCCTAGGCCAGGTATATTCGTTGATCTTGAGTATCCGATGTTGATTGATTACTTACATGACTTGACTGCTAAACTGAGGTTAATTCATCAACAGGTTTACGACGCCTTGCCGACGCAGACGGAGGGTCCAGGCCACCAGCTCCAGCCCGGAGATTGGGTAGTTACCCGTAATTTTTCACGCAAGAAGAATCTGGACCCCCGTTTCACCGGACCTTACCAGGTGCTCCTGGCCACGAGGACTGCCGTTCGTCTTGAGGGGCGGAAGAATTGGGTACATGCTACCCATTGTAAGCGAGTCCCTATTCCTTTGCCGGCAGACCCGTGGGTGAGGAAAGGCATTGCGTCAACAGAAGCAGAAACATTGCCGGCGTTTGTACCTTTTAGCGACGCACAGCTTGTTGGTGAACACTCAGCGCAGCAGAAAGCCACTGTTGAACATTTGTCAGCAAAAGACTCAAGATCAAATCAACCAATTAATCAACAGGACGCTGTCTCTTCAACGGATCCTTTGTTCGACGAGCAGACACGTCCAGGGAAACATCGATATTCTCTGCGTTCTCATACTAAGGACAAATAAAATTTTCTTGCTTTGCTGAATTGATAACTGCAATATCCTCGTTTCCCCTGATCAACTTTGAACAATCGTATCATTGAATTGTTTTTGTACATATAATAAGCTCCTTCCTTGTATCTTTTCCTTCCACAGCTGAAAAATTGTGCTAAATAAAATACATATTGTGTATTGAGGGCCGTAGGGCCGCGCGCGTACTTCCTTCTGGACAGTAGGTCTTGACGCTAGGTTAAAGGCCGTCGGTTCCTAGGAACTCCTGGGGATTGACTATTGCTGCACAGAACGAAGTGCGTCAAGAAACGTTGCGGACGGTCGTAGGGAAATGGCATTTTCGAAGCTGAATGATTTGGAAGGAGCTCAGGCGTATAGAGTCAGACTGCAGGAACTTAGTCGTACTAAATGTTTTGTATTTCCGTTGTTTGTATTGTTTCTGACTGCTTCTGCATTTTTGGCGGGTGGGGTGTATTACACTATGTCTTACTTCTTACTTCCTACCCCTACTCCTACTCCTTACCCTAATCTTACTTCTACCGCTTCTCCTCATTCCTTTCATATGTTACCGGAACACGAACAGGCTAGACGTGTAGAATTCCGCAACAATTCCTTTATCCAGCTCCTCCATTAGCATCAGTTAGTGGTTAACACTACTAATTGTTGGGTGTGTGGGCTGATGCCACATACTACGGGTAAGGGAATTCCATATCTGGTGTTACCGTATAGTTCCCAAGGGTCAGCTCGAGCATTTCAAACAATGCTTCGAAGCGCACTGGGTTTCCACCCCACTCCAGAACAACGTTCCCCCAACTCTGGTCCTACCTCGTATCAGTGGGTGCTATCGATGGCAATAGAGGAGATGGAAGATGAGATCCATGATCCTTTTCTTATCCCTAAAGAAGAGGTACAAGCCTATAGGGTCCTAAGTAGAGGGGAATATAGTATGTTCATTAATGAAAAGCAGCTTAAAAGCTCGTCTCCAATATGGGTCGTACCCCACACTGGTAATCTTTGTCTTGTGGGTCGTGGCTCGCAAGCCTCACTTGGAGTAAGTGCTTGCACTGAAAGTTACGTTTTGCCAATGTCCCCGTCCCCTGTGTTTCTGGCTGCCAAGGGTACATACTTTATCTGTCATGATCGTGCATACACATGGTTGCCCGCAGACTTCATGGGCTCATGTTTTGTTGCAAATCTGTTGCCTCCGACGTTTACTGTAGATGCCGATTATCATAAGACTAGAGTTGTACGAGGCGTAATTAGCGAAGAGGACACTGCCGGTCAAGAGGCAGGAGACTTTTTCAAGGGTTTCCTCCCGTTTTGGGGACCTATGGTTAATAGTAGGAACCTGAGACATTTGACTCGAGTGGTAGAATCGACAGCTAACATTACTGCCAGTGCCCTTGGTAATATCACCACAGAACTTCAGGCGGAGAGACTTATGACATTACAAAACCGTATGGTTTTAGATGTTGTCTTAGCAGATCGCGGTGGGGTATGTAAAGTGATCCATTCGAGCTGTTGCATTTTCATACCTGATAATGCTCCTACTGTCTATCAAGCCATCTCGAAGTTGCATAAGATCTCCGAATCCATACACGTGGATGTAGGGGATTGGACGCTACTTGGTTGGTTTTGGGGCCTGATGTCGACTTGGGGTTGGAAGATTCTGATGATCATCGGGGTTGTGGTAGTGTTCCTGTTCACGTGTTGCCTTTGTGTGCAGTGTGGTCCTGCCTTATGTGGCCTCTGTGCTACAACGTGTATGAGACAACCATCTGTTACCAAGGGGACTCGGTTGGACAGAGCTATGCTACAACGACATCTTGATGGTCTGATGAATATCGAGTATGATTCCGACTAGTGCTTGCCTACATGAGGGCAAAAGGAGCGTCTGAGGTTCCGTGACAATTGTAAGTGGTGTTTTTAACTCGCACGAATATGGTCGAGTCTAGTATCTATGAACCGCAAACGACGAGTTTTGTAAGTGTGCGCAGTTTCGCTGTGCTAACTTAAACCGTTCGTTTGTTATGTGGGTTTGTCATCTGTACCCACGGGTTCCATCTTAGATACGGCATCCATTTTGTCTCTTGCCCTCAAGTAGCCAGCGAACGGACGCTGTCCGCTTCGCGACCCTGGGACTCCCAAGATATGGCGGAAGACGCATGTTCTTTGTAAGTGTCTTTATGACGAGGGGGATGCTACTGTAAGGCAGATGGCGCCGCTCGAGGCTCATCTTGCCGCACGGGCTTATTGTCTCAGTCGTGCATCTCATTAGGCACGTCCCTTTGATGCCTGTATCTCGTGCTTCTCGACACTCCCCTTTTACACCCTTTCCGATCTCCCTACTGTCTCCGTCTTCCTCTGCACCTGTCTTCGTTCCTATTTCGATCTACTTTACTGCTGATTGGAATTTGCTAATGGTGGGAAGATGGGTTTTTACAGTTGGGAACCGCCAAATGTTTCCGCACTTATGTTCCGGATCTTGTGTGTTTCAAAGTGATCTAAGCGACCCCTCTGAGAGCGACTTGTGGGAACCAGGTTGTAAACTATTGTGTATCATGTTATCCTATGGGTAAAAACTGTATAAAAGGAGCGATCCACAAATACAATTTGAAGCAGTCTCCCCGAACTACACTCGATGTACTTCCTGTGACTTCTGTGTTCCCTGCAGTAAATAAACCTTGACTCTTTGACGCCGAAGGAAGTGTCCCGTGTCTCTGTGACTTGTACGCCGGAGCAGGTTACCCACGAAGGTTTCAGGTGTTGTGCCCTGGCACCGCTGGGTCCAAAGAACCCAGTCCTTCAGCACTTTTTGTAACTTAGGGTTCGTTAGGGTTAGCCCTAGCAGCAGGATTGCATGTGTTTCGGGGTGTTCTAGATTTTTGCAACTGAGTTCTGGGGTCTTAGAGCACTCGTGAGAATGTGTAATTTTGGTTGCAAGTCATTTGAAGAAAATCCATGGTGGGAAAGGGGAGATTTGGCATAGTTAAAGAAAGCCTTTGCCACTATTCTTAACTTAGGGTTCGTTAGGGTTAGCAGTATTTCTATTGCATGTGTTTGAGTGGGGGGGATTTCGAGTCTTGGAGCGATGCTGGCTATGGATACTTTTGCTTGGTTGCTTGCAAGTGGTTTGAATGCAATCCACGGCGGGTAAGGGGTAATTAGGAAGGGGGTACTTTGGCCTACTTTTACTTTCAAAGTAAGTTTTGTCACCAGTTTTCTGCTAGGCCTCGTTTTTTGAGATTTGATTGGGGGTCTTCTACATTTTCGCGACTGGCTTTAGTAAGGGTCTGGGTGGGAGCACTGCTAGGAAGATCTAATTTTGTTCTAAAACACAGTTTACAGTACACCTAGCTTGAGGGGAAAGATCCGCTACATTAATTTGCCCCTACTTATTTATCGTTCAAAAGGTGACTCAGACAGAGTACGCACTTTCAAAAATATTGTACTGTCTACTAGGAAAATCAAATTGTGACTTTTTGCACTTCACAGCCTACATACCTTATATTTATTTATCAGTGGTGTTGTAATATTATATCACTTCCTGTTTTTCGTTGAATAATTACAGGCCGGGTTTCAGTCTCTGCAATGGGGAAAAAAGGATGGAGTCAGGCTTCACATTAGCGAGCCGCAATTCAGCATCAGGCAGGCAGTGGACAGGGTGTCTTCTGGTGACCAACATCGATGGACGAAGCGTCGGCTGCAATGGAGGAGTGCCGCTAATAAGAGGATTTTTTTCTGCAGGCAACTTACTTACCACTTCCAACAGGACAACTACAACAACATAGATACAGTATCCCTTGCCTTTTTCTCTGACTGTGACTGCATTTCTTGGATCTCTCTCTGCTTCTAAATTGATCCCTTAACACACCACTTAGTCCACTCCACTATCACATCTGCACCACACATAGTCATTTGTAAGTGCTCCTACGTAATTCGCAAGTCGCAGCACGCCCCAGCCCGTAGAGGACGGGGATGGCCCCAATGATGAAGCATGTCACCAAGGGGCAACCCTGGTGAGTGAGGGGACACCTAAAAAAAAAGCAATTTCTCCTTTTCTATCTACTATACCTTCCAGACCAACCCCATTGAGTGTTGTTGTGAATGGATTTATAGTGACCAACAAGGCTCTCAGGTATCTGGCTACAGAGACCTTATGTTGAATATAGTTATCAATAATTCCACACACGCCCTGTACTGTCGCATTCTTTCTTCCACAGTTGTCGAAAGTACTACTTACTTTTCACTGACATGCATGCAGTAGTACATGCACTTTCAAAGATTGATGGATAGGTTTGTACCCAAATAATTGTTTATGTTCAATTGTTTGTCTATGCTGTGCTTTTTTTACAGGGTGTCTTCTGGTGACCAACATCGATGGACGAAGCGTCGGCTGCAATGGAGGAGTGCCGCTAATAAGAGGATTTTTTTTCTGCAGGCAACTTACTTACCACTTCCAACAGGACAACTACAACAACATAGATACAGTATCCCTTGCCTTTTTCTCTGACTGTGACTGCATTTCTTGGATCTCTCTCTGCTTCTAAATTGATCCCTTAACACATCACTTAGTCCACTCCACTATCACATCTGCACCACACATAGTCATTTGTAAGTGCTCCTACGTAATTCGCAAGTCGCAGCACGCCCCAGCCCGTAGAGGACTGGGATGGCCCCAATGATGAAGCATGTCACCAAGGGGCAACCCTGGTGAGTGAGGGGACACCTAGAAAAAAAGCAATTTCTCCTTTTCTATCTACTATACCTTCCAGACCAACCCCATTGAGTGTTGTTGTGAATGGATTTATAGTGACCAGCAAGGCTCTCAGGTATCTGGCTACAGAGACCTTATGTTGAATATAGTTATCAATATTTCTACC
Organism: Lissotriton vulgaris; assembly: GCF_964263255.1. Taxonomy (NCBI): domain Eukaryota; kingdom Metazoa; phylum Chordata; class Amphibia; order Caudata; family Salamandridae; genus Lissotriton; species Lissotriton vulgaris. Next base: position 385,923,606 of record NC_141699.1, on the reverse strand, counting down.
CACGCCCTGTACTGTCGCATTCTTTCTTCCACAGTTGTCGAAAGTACTACTTACTTTTCACTGACATGCATGCAGTAGTGCATGCACTTTCAAAGATTGATGGATAGGTTTGTACCCAAAGATTTGTTTATGTTCACAATTGTTTGTCCATGTTGTGCTATTTTTTCTTGTCTCCCAAAACCTTTCCCAAAAACCCCCGTACCCATCCATTTTTCAAACCCTAACCCTCTTCCCCCGGGCTGTGTGGTTTTGATTGATGTGTGACTAAATTACAGCAATAAATCCACACACTTGCTGGGGAGGTTAAGGTGATAGCAACAGGCTGGTGAAGAAATCCGAGGATATATTCTTACTCTGCTTGACAAAGACCCATGGCTAATGTCAAAGAACTTCAACCGAATTAGTTATACTTTAACATTTGTTAGGCTACAATGTGGCACTGTTCTAGTGTACTTCTGTCACCTGCTATATTCTCTATTGTACCGTTGTATTGCTCAGGAGGACAAACCAGATTTCATTTTCTTTTTTTTCATAGGCAAGCAACTGCCACTGTGTCACACCACTAGTACCACCGCTATGAGGAAATTTTATCCGCCCAGGATTGCCAACCTTATTTGCTGTTTCCCGTGGAGCCAGCCCTGGGCCTAGCCCTACTTGCAAACAGAAATTACAGGTAAGATAGGCGTTTGGTTGGAGGTAGTATAATGGAGTATTAGGAGAGACGAGAGATTTGATTGACGGTAGTACTACTAAAGTCCTAGGACTATTCAGGAAAACAAACTTACTGTTATGTTAATCCCCCACCCACCAGACTCAAAAGCAGTAAAAAACAGGTATGGTCAGATAAAGTTTCAAAAAGTATATTTTTATAGCCCTAACAAAAGAATCTCCCGCAAGACCCTCCCTAACCCCAACGATTGTCCTTCAAAAGTCCCCAAAAATCCCAACTCCCAATTCCCACCCCCCAAAAGTCTCTAAAAAAGGGGCAAGGGACACTATGGCAGGGTGCTGTTGGAATTAGCAGCCAGGGCATCATGCTCCTTGCGGAGGGTGGCAAGTTCGAAGCGGAGGCCCTCCACCACGTTCTTATAGTTATGGACCTCCTGCTCCAGGTAGGACAGTCTGAGGGATAAGCGGCACCGGTGTGCCTTGCAAATCCTGTGAGGGGCAGCTGCTTTCTTTGCTGCTGGGCGGTGGCGTTTGGCTTTGGTAGCCCGGCTCCGTACCGCTGGAGCTCTGCGCTGGCTGGCAGCCCGCACGGAGGAGGATGCAGCTGTCCCAGTGGACGTTGTTGTTGTACCAGACTGCGTCTCCTCCTCCTCCAGGGCCACCAGCCGCCGATATTCAGCGACAGTGGCATCCAGCCTCCGTTGCCGGGCCATTCGAGCCAGCTCCTTCCTCCTTGATGGTGTCTTGGATTTGGAAGGAGCAACTACATGAAAAAAGAAAGACATAGTCTGTAACCAATGCTCCTTAAGATTAACACAAAATGATTGAGCAGAAAGTTGTCACAGTACAAGTAGCAAATTGAAAGCACAGTACATAACTATTGAGGACAGTATCTATGTAACCTCCGACTTCTTCATCCTTGCTTTAACATTAGTGGGAGTTTAAGGAACAAATTCTACGAGCACTATGGACTTCTATTACAGTCGACTATGACAGTACACCACTCCTATTCTTCTTCTTCTCTCTTGTTTAGGAAAATTGGTACGTTATCTTATGCAAGCCGGCATAATGCCAGCGCAGTGAACTTGCACCCGAGAAAAACAGACGCACACCATGGTGAGTGAGACAGACTTGCGTTACTGTACCGGTCCAGTACATGCAGGTGGTGAAGCTCTTACTTTTCTATTACAGGTGGCACTGAGAATACTCTGCTAAAAGGGCTACTGCTTAATTAATTTAGCTTTCACCCTACAGTGCAAATGAGTATTAGAAAAGGAAAATGAAGAAGCTAAATTATCTGATTATCTATCACTTCACATGGGATGTATTTGATGACATATGGGATGACTTTAGGTGCTTTGCTTATTATTGAGTGAACAATGATACCCCCACACATGAATGACGTACTACTACTAAACTAAAGTTATTAAGGGAGGTAGGGAGTGTCCACCGTAATAACCGGATATATGCTGTGCTTGCAGTTGCAATACAAACTACTGCTACTATTCATGATAGTCTTTGGACAACGTTACAACTTCTTTTCCTTGCCTTTCCTACACTGGAACGGACATGCGGGTGCGGTGGTACATGCTCTTCAAAGTAACACTTAGTTCATCCAGTGACCGTCTACTCTCTCTAGATACACATATGCTATCTAAGAGTCAGATAGTACCATGAATGATCCAGGCATCCATCCATTCAAAGTATATTGCACACATACAGTTTCTGTCTCACCCACCCAGGCTGTTCTCCTTCCACCCATCCTTGCTTCATCATTCACCCAGCCATGCACCATACCATTTTCTTACCTTCCCAGCCACCTCGGGGACCAAGCAAACACATATCATTCTTCTTTGCCAGTCATCATTACATTTCTCGTGCTTCCACACTTACTTACACCCTTCTTTCGCTTTTCGTTCATCCCATCCATCAAGTTCACCTCAGATCTGATTGGGATTCTTCTCGCCAAAAACTTCACAGCTAAGTCGAAGTACATTTAGAGGAGGCTACTACCTGCTTTTTTTATAATACACCTGTGCAGAAAGCACACTCTGCAGTCTTCAATCTCAATGACTAAGGAATGTATAGCTTACCTCTGCCCGCCACCACCGTGTGAACCCTCACAGGCATGTCCTTGTCCGGCACTTGCACCGCCTCCTCCCCAGAGTTGTCCTCCTCGTCCAATGCCACCACCACCTCCGCGCTGGCCCCGTCTCCAGATGTTCCACCTACAAAGTACATTTAATAATGTTAGAATACACCACTCACTACTATATAATATTTGGTCTAGGAGGAAGAAAGAAATGTGAAAAAAAGTGTACAATTTAATAATTTATGACTGTGTACTCTAGAGTAAAAATGTCCCTTTTTCCAGGGAAGGCTGTTGTCTTGCTGCACTTTTTGGCACAACTGATGAATGTTTGCTTTTTACTTTTTAACACGCACCACTTTTTCTCCTAACAGACAGAACCTTGACTTGTAAGAACACGAGCAGGATCAAGTTCAAACCAGGTGAGAGCTCGGCTCGACCACAAGAAATGTGTCCAATCAATCGTCAGCACTAAGCACTTTTCCATTTTCAGTTACACGTTCACTTTTATGACAAACTTGAATTTAATAAATGTGTTTACTTTTAATAAAGCTTTTAAACTTAAATACACTCTGTGGTTTTTGGTCCTCCAGACTAGAGTGGATGAGCTAAAGGTTTTCGAATTTTTGCAAGCATGAGTCCGTGCCTCTGCCATCGGTGACTTTGGGAGCTAAATGACTCTGCCACACTATCTAGTCAGTAAGGAGATTGGGGGTTCAACTACAAAGTCTGTTATCACTGAGGTATGTGGAAAGTCTAACAGTTACAGCACCTATTATAATTGATAAGCTAAGCGATGCATTATTTAGTGTCCATAGTTCTGTTTGTGCAGATTTGTCCCTGCAACAGTAGTAGAATGGATTGTCCTCCTATCCAAACCAAAAGTAAAGTAGTATCTTATTCTTTCTTGGTGGTGGTCATTCACCTTTTTATTGTTGGCAATGGTCAAAGCATAAACATTTAGAATACTTGAAAAGACATTATGGACAATCCCAGAGGACTGCACTCAGTGCATAGAGCTATTGCTGACTGGAATGGGAGTCCAATGGAAATGCCAAATGTGCAATCTTAGTTAGCTACACAGACAGACTAATAAGAATAATCTAGTAATACCACACGGAGTCATAGTCGAGGCAGGATAAGAATTTAGATCCTGTCTACAAGAAGATCAAAGACGATTTAGAAAAAATCGAATGAGGAACGCTAGGAAAAAATAAGTACTCTATATTAAAATTAAAACTTACTGGGGCCAGCAAAGGAGCCCTCGACTGCCCGGTCCTGGCCTGCATCGACAACAGCACCCTCCTCCTCCTCCTCCTGTGTCCTCCTCTTGCCCCTGGGGGAAGCTGATGTACAACATGAAAGAAAGAAAAACAGAAAACATGGATGATATTTCTCAACCAAACCAAACATTTCAAAAGAACTAACAAAGTAACAAAATATTTTTGCGAAATAGCAAATAGGGAACGACTCCACAGGATATATTATTGACCAATCTCATGTGGTCGACTACGTCATTACTTTAGTATTGCTTGATTTGCGGACCGTCGAATTGGAAACTACCCTATGTAACTCACTAAACAAAGTACTGAAAAGGTTTGCCTAGGATTGGCAGGCAGCAGTCCGCAGCACGCAAAGTGACAGCCAAAGTCCATCGTGATTGAAGATCAGCGACAACACTAAAGTTTCCTACTACATTCACCAGTCATTAAAATACTCAAACTATTAATCCACCACCACTATTTCTTCTTATCGCCATGTGTACAAAGGAAGGACCAGACTTGAGTCTGTAGGGGCTGATTTAGAAGGCCCTTGCGGCTCTTTTGCTCCATTGTTGCGTGACTTTTGTGACGCAGCGACAGCACAAAAGAGGCGCAATGGTGCGGCGTATATTAACAACGTGACGCATATGGGAGATGCATCACGTTGTAAAGCCCTGCGCCAATAGGGGGCGTTCCGGCGCAAGGGAGGGCGTTCCTGCGCAGGAACGCATCCTAAAAGTGGCTGAGGGAAATCTACAAGATTTCAATCAGTCACTTTGAGGACAATGATGCGTGACTCAAACCCTGCGCCTGCTTGAAGCAGACGTACGGCTTGACGCAGCATTGGGGAAGTAGGGCACCCCAGAGCATTGATGGAGCTGCACCATCGTTGCGACGCAACTCCAGCAATGCGCCGCCTTTATGGCACAGATGCGTAACGCTTTGGTGACGTTTTGGGCCCATGGCGCGCCGCATTGTAAATACGGCGCACCATGGGTGATGGTGGCGTGACGCACAATTACTGGCGCATCCCTGAAACTTTGCAGGGATGCGCCGGTAATTAAAAATCTGAACCTTAGTGTGTAGCATTACGCAGTTCTTTCAACTACACTCATACATAATTTCACAGGCCAATGAAATGAACACAAAATCCAAAACAAATAAGCATAGTAGCAACACTACTGAGAAGAAGGAGAGCAGTGTACCTGAAATGCACAGAAGATTTTGAAATAAAATTTACCTACAATGTAATGAGCAGCATTATTGCTCTTGGTAAAAAACAAAAATTTGCAATATAATAACACAGCAGGAGAAAACATAGTAGTAAAGACATAGCTACTACTACTCACCAAGCCCGGAGATCTCAAGGCCAAGGAGGTCGAGCAGATCTCGCTCACGGGTCAGGACATCCGTCCAGCGGTGGGTGGCCTGGTTGTAGGTGCGCCAGACCCGAGAGTGGTGGTAAATGGCCTGGCACACCTTCTCCCACCGCTTCCGGCGCTCCCGGGCCCCGGACCCGGCACTGATCTTGCCGCCTCCCATGATGGTCCTGGGGAGGCGGCGCTGAACATAAAAAATGAGTTGGGCCACCTATTCCGGGGTAAAGATCTCCCGTGGCATCACTAGCTCCCCCCTCAAACGCCCGCACGGGAGCCGGACACGGGGTGCGGGACCCTTCCCCTTCTCGGGATGCTTCCCGGCTCCCTTCACCATGGTCTGGGCGGAAAGGAATAAAGAAAATAGAATAGGGAAGAGAAGAAAAGAAAAGAGTTTACAAAAGTAGTTTAAAATTAACCAAAAGTAGCAGTAAACACAAAAATATAGGGCTAGAAAAATAGAGGGATAGATAATAAGTAAAATAGATACAAAAAAACTTCAAACAAGCAAAGGATGGCAGAGATTGACAGAGGATACAAAGACCATGCCCAGAACCATAGCAATGAATGAGAAACAAGATGGCCGCGCCCGTTCACGACCGCGCGGGTAAGTTCGCGCGAGATTTTCCTTGCGAACACGCGCGAGACTGTACTGGCAAGCCGCGGACTTTGCGAGATTACACTTCGCGCCCAGAAACGGAAATACGTCAGGCAAACAAGATGGCTGCGCCCTTGAACGACCGCGAGGGTAACTTCGCGCCTTGCGCTACGAGCGGCTCGCAAAAACGCACAAAACCTTGCCAACTAACACGCCGCAAAAAAAACAAATTGCATATTCGCACGAATTTGCGGCTTCCGAATCCGATCTTGCGCGTGTTCGCGCCCCGCGAACCCTACGAAATTGCAGAAAAACGAGTTTTTCAAAACTGAAAGCACTCGGCAGGGGCAAGAGTTCAAACTCATCATTAGTAACAATTCCCGGTAGTGCTTCCTGACTGGGGCCCCTCCCGAATTCAGTTGCTAGTTGCAACAATTGTATGACCCTGCTCTGACCCTCACAGCAGGCTCATACAATAGCTACAAGTAGGCCACAAAGGTCCTGGGGAAAAAAAATGCACTGCAACAGAAAGCAAAATTACAGATAAGGAAGCAGGTGCCAGACTGGAATTTTAAAACAGTGACACATTAATAAACTAACCCCAAATTAATTCATCTCAGTTGAAGCAGGGCTGGTGTGCTTGCTTTCCCCCCCCCATAATCTACAGTAATGATGAACCAGAGGGTGGCATTGATGTAACAGAGGGTTGCAGTGGTGAAACAGAGGGTGCTGGGAACCTGTGATGATGAACCAGACGTAGAAACAACATAATTCGCGACCGTTGCGCGCCGAAATGTAAGTTCGCAATTGCGAACTGGTACAAAACCCTCGCGAACTGGCAGAAATCCTTGCGAACACAAAAAAAAAAATCCGCAAATTCGCAAGAATTCGCGGATTTTGCGGATTGCGAGTTCGCAAAATTCGCGAACGCGAGATTCGCAAAATTCGCCCATACTTAGATGGTTGTCATTCATCCAGGTTTTGACATGCAGCATAGACCTCCTAACGAAGTCTTTAGATTCCGTGGAGCTATCGAGTGTGAAAATGAGATTCATGTCATCAGCATAGTTGAAAATCTTGACTCCCATCTGCCACAGACCAAAGATCAGGGGATGTATGTAGATATTAAACAGAATTGGCGAGAGAGAGGAGCCCTGTGGAACCCCCCAGCTCAGAGATACTGTTTTGGACTTAAACAGGGATAACTACACTGACTGTTTACGGCCCTCCAGAAAGGAACCAAACCAGTCAAATGCAGAGCCCAAGAGACCTGCTGCGGCAATGCGATCCAACAGAATTTTGTGGTTCACAAAATGCCGCAGACAGGTCAAGGAGGATCAGGGCCTGGGTGTGCTCGATATCAACCTGTCCCTTGAGATCGTCCAGAACCGATACAATTACAGCTTCGGTGGAGTGCCTGCCTGGTGAGTGTCCAGGAACTAAGGGGCCGATTATGATAGCAGATAATCCGCATCCTCCGGGCCGGCGGAAGCCACCGCCAGCCCGGAGGATGCGGATTATCCGCTGCGGACTGAGAAAAGACCCCCCGCCAGATTAGGATGGCTGGGGCATCTTTTTTCAGTCTGCCGCTTTTCCGCCACTGTCGGCTTCCGACCGCGGCGGAAAAGCTCTAACATGGCTGTCGGTGTCGATCAGACACCGCCAGCCATATTAAGATGGCGTCGCGCCTATGCCTTTCCACTGCGGCATTTCCGCCATGGAAAGGCATACGGTGTTTTCTTCGGGGGCCATCTGCGGGCCCCCAAGGGTGAAGTGGGGGGTGGGGGTGCACATGGAGGGTACCTATGGTACCCCTCTGCCTTTGTGTGCACGAAACGGCAGGCACCACGCGGTGCCTGCAGCTTCGTGCATGCAAAGGCAAACATGCATTTTTTAACATTGTGGCGTGTGCTGTTTCAAGCAGCACCCGCCGCAATGTTAAAAATTCAGGATGTGACCGCCAGGGTGGTGGTCACATCCTAATTAGCACGGAGGGACCACCGCTGCCCCTGCGAACGGTTCTTCCTCCTCCTCTGGTGTGGGGGACGGATGAAGGTCCGTCCGCCATCCTAATGAGGCCCTTAGTCGTTTCCAAGAAGGAGCTAAGACAAGAAGCTGCATGGGTCTCCAGCAATTTAGCCGGGAACGGGAGGAGAGAGATTGGTCTGTAATTCTCCAGTTTCTTGGGGTCAATGTCTTGCTTTTTTGTAGTGGGATGACCACTGCTTCTTTAAAGGCAGGTGGTACAGTACCAAGGGACAGTAGGAGGTTCAATAACTTAAAAAAGATGTCTGGGAAGGACCAATATATTGCTTTCAAAACGTTAATGTGGCAGTCCTCGTTAGAGCAACCTAATTTGAGTTTAGCTAAGAGGTCCAAGAAACGTTTCTTATCCAGCATAGGGAAAGTGTTAGGAGAACATGAATTGGAAAGATACCTATTGTCTATGGTACTACAGTTGTTGGGGGGCAATGGAGTTTGAGATTTTTTAAATTTTTTCTATGAAAAAATAACTCAGGTCATTACAGAGTTCCTGGCTGGACACAAAGGGTGGGGTCATGCGGCTCGGGCTGGAGAGTTCTTTCACCATCTTAAAAATGTCTTTGGAGCCATTGTCAGAGTCGAGTAAACTTTTAGTAAAAAAGGCTCTCTTATCCTTCCGAATCGCTGCTTTATACAGGTGCAAACTGGTGATAAAGAGTAGTTTGTCTTCCACTTTGTAAGTTTTTCGCCATCTACGCTCAGCTTGGCGTGGTTGGAGTTTAAGCGTTTTTAGGTCCTTATTGAACCATTTTGATGTTTCGTGCTACCTAGGGCGGTAGGTTTTAGGAGGCCAAAGGCCTTTCTTTTGCCAGTCAGTGATCTCTCTCTCTCTCCCAGTTGCCTGGGTCGCTCTCAAGTGCTGGCTGCTCCCTGAACAGCATGTCTACTAGTTTACCCAGATCAACCAATTTCTGAAGGAACTTTTGGAGTGGGAGGAATTAGAAATCAGTGGAAGAGCATGCAGATTGAAGCTGATATTGTAATGATCAGACCGTGCATAAGGCTGGATTGTCGGTTTAAGCAGATTGACATTGATGGACCACACTTGATCAATAGTGTAGCCTTTGATGTGCGTGGAGATATTGATGTGTTGGTGGAGATTAAGGCAGGTAAGGGACTCAGTGAGTTCCCTGGAAGACTTTCCCCCATCAGTCTCATTAGTCCAGTATTTTAAGTCTCCTGCAATCATTACTTTGTCATAATCAGTTGTCAAGGACGCAATATAATTGGCAATGACTTTGGGAAAGTCAGGCATTGTTAACGGAGGTCTATATAATACCACACAGATCAAAGTACTCTTGTGCAGATTTAATTTGACAACAAGAGAGTCAACTGACGGACATGCAAGGTGGGACAGAGTAGAGGCGGGTAGTTCTTTTTTGATAACCGCAACCACTCCTCCCCCTTTTTTTCCTTGTTATCTATCAGTGCGTAAGAGAAAATAGTTATCAGGAATGGCAGCCAGGATATCAGGGGAGGATTCCTCTGTGAGCCAAGTTTCAGTCAATAGTAACAAATAAGGTGCATCAGTATCTAAAATATTATACATTTCTAATTGATGTTTAACCAGGGAATGTGTGTTAAGAACATAACATTGAGGTCTGTGACTGGGCATCTGTCCGTAACAAGTGAAGGTGACACTAACAGACTCATAGAGCATTCGCCTGTATTTAGGTTATCCGTGAAAACCAGGGGTGTGGGATTTAAAAGCTCCAGGGATTGCAATTTTTTCATTAATTGCTCTTCAAGTGGACATACCTGCTTTGGTGCCATATCTATAAGGCTGGCTGCTGAGTAGATGTACTTCTGGGCAGAGTAACATGCCCCGTGGCACGTCATGGCGTGAACAGGCGCAGGTGGGCTTCGGCGCGCCCGCTGCGTGCATCCACCTCTGCATGGATTTAAATTGCTGGCTGACGCGGGAGAGTATCAGCGCTCCGCCCACCAGGCCGGAAATAGATCAGTCAATCAGGGAGGTGTGCCCACTTCCCTCTGAACAAACGGCAGTGCCGGGTCAGACCGGGAAGGCGGAGATGGATTAAAACAAACACAGTACGGCGATGAGTAAGAGCTTTAAAAAACAAATGTGCAGGAGAATACAAAAAATGCAATGTGCAAAGCAAGCAAACAGTGAAGTTAAAACATTTGAGACAGGACTGAGAGGCGAAGTCTGTAGCAAGCGGCAAAAGCAAAGAGGACAGGAGTGACACAAAATAAGACTGCAATACAGCGAGGCAGTTCACAGCACTTACAGTCCCATCATAACGCACTTTACTAAACTTAATCTATAGGGAGATTAGTATAATGCACTTTGTCAAACTTCTAGAGCAGCCCATGTATTGAAAAATTTGCAATTGAGATTAGGCAATGTGCAATGATTGTATTCAGTCCTGCCAAGCGTCACGCAACAGATGTGACACTCACGCATTTCAGTGCGGTGATCCGCATCATTGCACTGAAATGCATTGTCACGCATTATAGCGCCTCATCAGTTGACACGAGGAGCGCTGCTGAAATGCACATGACGGACGACTGAGCTGCAGTGCCTGACATTGAAGTGCGAACTGCTCCAGGCAGGCGGAGGTTAAGGAGGATGACAAAATCTTCTGCTCGCAGCTCTGCGAGTTAGTATTGCTACAATGTAATTGTTAAATTCAAGTTAGACACACTTCCAGCCCGATAGACATGGAACCGAACTGAAAGTGACATAACTGCAGTCAGGGCCCAATGATGAAGCAGCGTCACTAGGCTACGTGAGTCAAGTCCATTCTCATGCTCCCGCCCATGCTTCTTTAAAGATTCCGGCTCATGGATCCAATCTGTAATAGATCCCATCTGCACCACAGAGACAGTGCCAGGGGCCAGCCGCCGTGAGAGTGGGTGCAGCAAGCTGCTGTGCTCGCCGTTTGCAGCACGATTGAATGCACCCCGACGGTAGTAATTTCTGATGCGACCGGTACCCAGCCCACCGGCCCCCAGCTGCCCAGTGACAATCATAATGCTGAATAATTAGTAAGTGCCCGAGAGAGCAGGTAATCTATTAACTGGAATGATCAATTACATATTTTTAAATACTTCACCATAGCTGGCATGTATAAATTGCTGTTACAGAACGGAGCTATGTGACGAGGTTAGTATAGACCTATGTACTAGTGCTTTCCGATGTTTATTTCCTCCCTCAGCCAGAGCCTGTGCCCCCAGCCCGTGCCCCCGTAATTGTTGCTGTCACTCTCCTAGCAACACTAGAACTCTGCTCTACAGGGCCGGACTGGCCTTTGCGGGCACCGGGCATTTCCCCGGTGGGCTGGAGGGGTGGGGGCCGGTTTTGTGGCCCCAGGGGGCCGCTTTTCTTACAAGGTGCCGGTTTTGTAGCAGCGCTGCAAAATTGGCCCTCTGTAAGAAAAGCGGGAGCAGTGCCTAGCGGGTAACAACCCCCTCCCCTCCCGTTACCAGGGCCGGTGGAGAAGCAACCTGCCAGGGCTGGTTGCTGATCTCAGTCCGGCCCTGCTGCTCTAAGTCCGGGAGAGGCTGAGCAGGTCGTGTTCAGGGCAGGCACACCTCTCACATTAGCCAAGCAGTGCCATCATCACCACTCACCACTTCTGCATTGAGAGCTGTTTGGGGGTGCTCCTCACCAGTGTCATGACTAGGGACATACTTGCTTCGCTACTGTACAGCAGCTGAGAGATCAGTGTATACAGCTGGCGGAGCCAGTGAGTGTGGCTGTCATAGACTCACAGAGACACTTCTCAAGGGCATCGACAGCTGCATTTTTTTGTTATTTTTCCCCACTTAGGTGCACCAGTGTAGTTTTGTGACTTGACTATAAAATTAAAGCTACCACAGTTATTTCGCACATAGGAGGGGCTAAATATCCCTGTTAAAAGAACTCTAATATACCAAAGATGCATTGCATATTCCCCAAATTCCCATCCGTGTAAAAGGGAACTATGTTAGTGCCCTTCCATTTCTGTCGTTGGCAGCAGTTTTAAGATGTTCTTAGTTTATTGCTGCGCAAATGGGTGTCATTTCTAATGTTTATATACATTTCCCTCGTCTTTCCTGCTTGAGCCTGCTCGCAAGAAAAGTGTCACTGATAGTGGTTGAAATGTCACTCATAATCACACTGACATTATAAAAATGTCACACATAGCAATCAGAAACCTTGGCAGCTATGTGTATTGTGGGAAGTGATATCTAGGGTCTAACAAAGGCTCGGGCACTATACACTTAAGTGGGATATTTCAGAATGCACCTTATTAACTCCTAGAGCTGCTATTCCAGAATGTGGTAGCAATCATCTGCTTGCCAATCTATGGAAATGATTGGACTTTTGGGGGCTGTGATCGAAAAAGAAATGTTTGAATGTTTCCTGTATTATGTTGTCAGGATAATAGAGAGGGTTTTTATCTCTGGCTCCTATCTGTGTGGAGTTTATAAATTAAAAAAAATTTAACATTTTAAATGTAAAGAATTTAGATATGAACATTTATACACTTTAAATTAAGAGAAGAACATGACAGACGTGAATGATTTCTGTTGCTCTTTATAGGAATTTGGCAGTTTACCATTTCCCTTTCTTCTCACTTTTCTCTTCTTCCGTCTTTTATCTTCTCACTTTGAAATCGTTTCTTTCTCTCTTGACTAAACTCTTATATAGGATGAAATGTCATAGAGATGAAAACATTGGGAAGTGTATTGACTGTCCCATACACATATGTGGATGGGAGTTACAATTTTGAATGAATTATCATATGGAACTGGCTTGTGTCTCACCTGTGTAAATAAAGTTTTTGTTAAGATATGGGTGGGGGCTTCTGTTGAAGTCTACGGATGACACGCGTAGGCCATTTCACCTTGGTGCTGTCTGTGTTTAAATAAATATATTATTATGGTTTTCTGAAGAATTACCGCCTTGGTGGTGCTGCGTCCTTTCATGTGCGACAAAGTAGATGCTGTTCAGGAGCTCCAACCGCTGTTTCGAGAAACTTCTCTACATATATGTATATTGGACCGAAACGCATAGGGCGATTTGCCTAATCCCTGTTCTTATGATCTTGTGGATTGTGGAATAAAATAGTTTGCTGAAACTTACTCGTGAGTGCGGCCAGACTTCTTTGAAGTGGGTTGGTATATATATATATATTACCTACTGGCGGTCGCCAGTAGGTAGTTATAGTTAGGATTTTTTTCAATGTTAATTCTCAAAATTCTATTTGGAATAACTTTGGCACCGGTTGACGAATCTGCCTGAAAATTTCCTAAAAATGGCCTCTTCGAGCTCCAGCCCTTCCCTGAAAGTTTGGGGGGGATACGTCAAGCGGGGGCCGAGATAAAAGGGGGTCCCAAAACGCGTTTTCCCCATGTTAATTTCCATAGGGCGGTCGATTTCACTTTTAGCCCGAACGGCTGAATTGATTTACACCAAACTTGGCAAAATTGTAGGGACTGGTAGCCCGATGTGCCTTTGCTATGTCTCAAGATATGTGCTCCAGTGGATTTTGAGTAATTTAGGTTCCAAAAAATATATATATCTAGAGCCGCGCCCCCGTACGCGCACCGGGGAGCGCTCAAAGCGCGCCACGCGACTTGCGCACGGAAAGCTGATTGGCTGTCGGTTGTCTGTAAACATTCTAAACAGTCCGAAGCGGCCGCCATCTTGTGTCTCGGTAGGATCGAGACATGAGAGGTGGACAAAACAAAGGGGTAAAAGACTATAAGGGGGCAGAGTAGACACCCCCTGTCCCCCTAGGTTTGATGTGGGGGCCATTAAAGGGCCCCGCGGGGTCTCAAATTTTTTTTCGATTTTCCGGGGGGAAGCGCCCGGTACGCGCACTGGGGAGCGGACCGGGGAGCGTACTATGGGAAAAAAATCACTTAACATTTTTTTATGTTTATTAATTGTTTTTTTGTTGTTGTTTTTTTAATTTTATTGATTTTTTAAATTTTTTTATTTAAAATTATTAAATATACATTTATTCCTCTGATTATTTTTCATAATTTAATAAAACTTGTAACATAATATTGTCCGGTATTTCCTCATAATTATAAGTACATGATTCCATTTGTTCCAAACATTCTATGAACTGTTTATCCAAAGAGTCATCCATGAAATCAACTTCATCTTTTTGCTTTTCTGGTTTTTCCACCTTTACGTCGATAGAAGTAACACTTGCTTGATTTTCACCTTCCATTTTCTTTCTGAAAATTGCATACAAATTAACTATATTAGTAGAGTTAGGGTACTGTATACCAGAGAAGCCTAATTCAATCCATAACTATTACACAGAAGTCTATCTCAATCTATAACTATTACAGAGGGATAGTATATAACTAAAAGAATATTTTTTCTTAAATTAACTTAAAGTGTACAACATACTTCCAAAATAACAACTTACCTTGGAGAAATCAGTTGAAGTTGTCAGTGTTATTTGTTTTCAAATGTACTTCTGGAAGCAGTAGTCAAAATGGCTGTGTTTCCCTCTCTTCTTTTATATATATTCTTGTACTTAACCAATCAAACGTCAGGAAATAATCGTAGACAATGAAAGAAACTTTTTAATTGGTTGTAAATTCTCACACTTCATATGTGTTTTTGTCATGTAATTTACATCAGGATATTTAGACAGGCCTGTAGCCTAAATGTCTCAATGGAATTCCACCAAATTTGGGCAAATGGTAGGGACTGCTATGTAGTAGGACGTATTCTATATTTGATGAAAGTGTCTCCAGTGGTTTTTCTGAAAATTACTTTCCCACCTTTTTTTATGGAGCGCTTACCGGTGCGCGCTCCGATACGCGCACCGGCAGCGTAACGGAAGTCCTCCATTTTGTGTTTCGGTACAATCGAGACACAAGATGGAGGGCAAACAATGTTCGGTATGGCTAGAAGGGGGCACGGTAGAGACTTCTTGACCCTCTAGGTTTTCTGAGGGGGGCTTAGGAGGCTCATAAACGTAAAAAAAAAAAAAATTCTTTAATTTTCCACTGGGGAAGCGCCTGGTACGCGCACCGGTAAGCGTACGGGAAAGCGTACTTTGGTGAAAAATAGTGAAAAAAGTTAGAAAAAGATAAACGTTTTGAATGATCAGAGGTAGGGTAGCTCTGAAAAGAGCTTTTGGGTTCTGTGGCTGATTTAGGTACCTACAAGTAGGTTCCAATGCACAGTCTTAAATTCAGGAGGAATATTCTATTTCCTTCATCTGAGAAGTGCACACCATCTCCTCTGTAGATGTCTTGCATGTTGTAACTAGGGGTGGGCGGCCAGCTACGCTCCGTGCACGGAGTGTGCGTAGTGCCGCCCACTCCGCAGTTTGCGGAGCTGGCGGAGCCAGGCGGCACTACGCACGCTCCGCAGACGGAGCGTAGCTGGCCGCCACCCGCCTCCCTCCCGCCCTCCCTAAATACTTTAAAATAAAGGAATGCAATAATTTAAAAAGCACTTACCTTGCCGCCGCTGCCCGCCGCGTCCCCGGGGCTCGCTATCTTCCGTCTTCTTTAGTAATGCGCATGCGCGGGCGGCCGCGCATGCGCATTTTCTCGTGAGGGCGGGAGGGAGGCGGGTGGTGGGGCTGACGGCCAGTGGTTTTGCGGAGTGGGGCTACGCGGAGTGCGGAGGTGGGCGTAGTTTCTCGCCCACTTCGCGTAGCTCCGCGAAGCCCCACTCCGCCAACTCCGCCCAGGGCTAGTTGTAACACAAGTTATTATTGTATATTGAACCCATTCCATAGTCTCTCATGTAAGCAGAAACAGATTTATTCACATGTTTCCGTGCTTTCTCAAATTGTGGACAAAATTGGTTGGACCAGTTCCATTTCTGTCTTTGGCATATATTTGAATATACCAAGGCAGTTTGTGGAAAAAGTGTCATCAATTGATGAAAGGTGTCCTTTAAGAGCATTTCCAGACCAACCCCAGTCATAGTGCCCAAATCATTTCCACCACAGTGCACTATTAAGAGGTTTGGGCTTGGCAGATGCAAAAAGGTTTTCACCAATGGTATCAATTGATGACATTTTAATCCTCTCTGGCCATTCCACTTGATTTCCACATTTGATAAATCAAGGTTGTGATAATTTCTGCTTGTTGCATACCTTTGAGCCCAGTGGATGTAGCTATGTCCTATAATCCATACAGAATACATGATGTGAGAAGGTTCCGGTGCAGTCAGATGAAGTGTAGGAATGAAATGGCAGTTGGAACAGTAGGAGTTTACAAAAAAATAATTGTGGAGTTTCACTGCTCTTGAATCACAAGCAATGATTGGTGGATTCAGATAGTTGAAAACTGAAAGTTAGGGTGCATGGTTGTGTTGTGTTAAAGAAGCAATTTGAATGGTTAAAAAAAAGTCACTAAAAGCTAAAATACCCTGGATAGGCTGGTGTATTGAGAGGTCAAACATCCTTGCTGAGTTAATTTGCAACATTGTACAATAAACTTTTGAACCTGAGAGTTCAGTTAGGAGGGAGTTGCTATGGTAACAGATAGAAAGATCTGAGAGGGGGAAGGGTGTTGGTTTGAAAATAGTGAGGGAAGACTTTTGATTGGATGAATTAAGGCATATGTGTACAAAGTTAGAGATTTTCTATGCCAGTCTTGGTTTCAGTGTATTGAGTGCACACTTTTTGCTCTGCTAAAGAGAAATTGGTGTGTGTGTCTGACACTGTTTTCAATCTCCCAAAGCATTTGTAAAGGTAAGTAATGATTTATTTAATTTAGATAAAGACTTGTTTGCTCTATGGAGAATATTTAGAAGCAGATAGTTATGTTTCAGAAGTCAAATTGTATGCTAGTATATAAGTCCTGTGTTGTGTTTCTTATATGTTATTCAAAAAACGATTTTGGGTGAAAATGAATGGTATTTGCATTTGGCCCTTTTTTATGATTGCCTTGTGCAGCTGATGCATCACTTTAAACATGGGTAATAAGTGACGCACTGGTGGCGCAAGGCCTTCATAAATAAGGCTCTGACTTTGTTTGCTGTTGATTTGTTTTTGGATTTTTGATAATGCTTGATATCAACATTTGAAAGATAGAGGATTTGTATTTGGGGAAACAGTGACGTTTCAAAAGTGATATTCTATGCTTGTACATAGGTTGTGCGCAGTGTTTTCTAAATGTTATTCAAAAAACGATTTTGGGTGCAAATGAATGGTATTTTCATTTGATCCTTATTTATGATTGCCTTATGCAACTGGTGCATCACTTTATACATGGGAAATAAGTGACACTCTTGTGGCGCAAGACCTTCATAAATAAGGCCCTGACTTTGTTTGCTGATATTGAGTGGTTGTACATAGGTTCTGCGCATTGTTTCTTATATGTTATTCAAAAAATGATTTTTGGGTGCAATTGATTGGTATTTGCATTTGGACCTTTTTTATGATTGCCTTGTGCAACTGGTGCATCACTTTATACATGGGAAATAAGTGACGCACTGGTGGCGCAAGGCCTTCATAAATAAGGTCCTGACTTTGTTTGCTGTTGATTTGTTTTTGGATTTTTGATAATGCTTGATATCAATATTTGAAAGATAGAGGATTTGTATTTGGGGAAACAGTGACGTTTCAAAAGTGATATTCTGTGCTTGTACATAGGTTCTGCACAGTGTATTTTAAATGTTATTCAAAAAACGATTTTGGGTGCAAATGAATGGTATTTTCATTTGGCCCTTATTTATGATTGCCTTATGCAACTGGTGCATCACTTTATACATGGTAAATAAGTGATACTCTTGTGGCGCAAGACCTTCATAAATAAGGCCCTGACTTTGTTTGCTGATATTGAGTGGTTGTACATAGGTTCTGCGCAGTGTTTCTTATACGTTATTCAAAAAACGATTTTTGGGTGCAATTGATTGGTATTTGCATTTGGACCTTTTTTATGATTGCCTTGTGCAGCTGATGCATCACTTTGAACATGGGTAATAAGTGACGCACTGGTGGCGCAAGGCCTTTATAAATAAAGCCCTGAGTTGCTATTGTATAAACTTAAATATGTTGCAATTTATTGTTTATATTGTTTGCTTTTTGACATTACTTTGTTGTTTGCTAATAGTGGTCTTTCATGTGTTTTTTTTTAACAGAACAACAGATTCAAATCAACTTCTGAAAAGCAAGCAAAAATGCCTTCAAGGCAAAGAATTATCAAAAATACCATACGGAAAAGGAGAACATCAACAACAGAGTTTATGGAATCCTCTACAACAACTACTTCAAAAAACACCAGAAAAGCTTCTGGTAAGCCAATTAAGTCTTTTCTTCGCAACATATGTCGTAGAAAAAAAAATGATATTGCTAATGTGAATATTCAGAAAAAGTCAACAAATCTAAAAAGGAAGGAGAGGCCCACAAAAAATGTCTCGATTGGAGCAGGAGAGAAGAGAATGGATAGCAATAGAAGGGTAAATCTTTTTAGGGACATTCGTAGGGGAATGTTTCGCAATAGGGTAGTTTTAAATTTGCTAAAAAATGATAAGAAAAGTAAACTGAGAGCTGCTTTTTACAAGAAAAAGAAAAGTGTAGAAAAGATTGTTGATCAGGCTTTTGAAGTTAAGAAAAAATTATTTATTTTAATAATCAATAGAATTAGAATACTTAATAAGGCAATTGATGTTTTCAAATCGAACAGTAGATGGAAAAGAATTATTAATCGGAGTAATTTTTTTGAAGTATATTCTGGTGAATGGATGCATAGTTCAAGTTCTGAGCCTTTTTTCAATGAGGAGAGTTACTTTCAGGAAAATGATTTGGTGCATGCAGTTGACACCAGTGGTCGAGCATATGAGGTGAAAGATGGTTGTGTGATGGAAAAAGAGAAACTTGTGTCTAGAGATGCAGAAGAGGTGTTAGCTGATGAAGTTTTAGGGAGACGTACTAAGGGTCCAGTGTACACATGGAAGTGTAGTAGTGTTTGTAGTGTGCGACAGGATTCAATCGATTTGCTTCGAAATTTCTTACGTACATATAGTAAGAAAAGTCTCAAACAAAAAATGAAGATCTTGCAAGAGTTAGATCCTTGCAGAGTGAGAGAAAGCACAGGTTTGCATGGGCATTCACTAGCTTGTCTTTCTAGAAAAGTATGTCAGAGTGTTTTTCATCAGTTTAGGATGTTAGCAGTGCATCATAATAAGGTGAGGAAATTAGTGAGAAAGTTGTATTATGCAAAAAGTCCAGCACTTAAGCTTAAACAGTTAAACAGTGCTCTTTTGCATGGATCTGAAGTGGATGTGAAGACTATTTGTGAAGAAATTGAGTTTTGTTATTTTGGGAACAAAGAGGATAGTGTAGAAATAGATATAGTAATGGATGATAATGTGGAAGATAATGGACAGATTTCAAGTATAGAAAAGTTTGACGAGGAAATTACCAAGTTTAAGGTGAAATCAAGTGAAAGGCCTAATTTAACTTGTGTGTGTTGTCGACGGACTCATTATAAGATTCAGACTAGGTTAGTTGATTTATATGCAAAAAGTGAATTGGAAAATATTAGTGAATGGAAGGATTTTGTAAGTTATTTGTTGGTGGAGAATTCTTTTGATTTGAGTTTTGATCAGTGTATTTGTAATTATTGTTTAAAAAAATTAAATGAAAATAGAATGCCTGCTAGAGCAGTTCATAATAATCTTCAGTTGATAGATATTCCTTCTGAATTGATGGATCTAAATACTTATGAATCTATTTTGATTCAATGTGTCCATCCTTTTCAGGCTATTGTACGCATGGAACCTAAGACAGGGAAATTGCCTCCATCAGATTTACAGAGAGGATTAAAGGGAAGAGTTGTTTATTTGCCTCTAGATGTAAAGAAAAATATTGATACAATTGGTATAGAAAGAGTAGAAGAGGATCCTCTAGTTATTCTAGTTAATGGGGTTCCGACAAAGAGTAAGAAAATCTGGCAAGATTTAGTGGATGTTAGAAAAGTCAAAAAGGCAACGTTGTATTTGGTCAAAAACAATGAGTACTACAAAGATGTAAGTGTTGGAGCAGAGGAAACAGCTACAGAAGAAGACAGTGATTGTTCAGTTGGTCAAATTGAAAAAGTTGATGTGTCTAGAAGTGAAGAAATATATGAACATTATACTGTTCATCCTTTGCATTCCAAAGAAGTAATGGGAAATGCAATTGACTTGTTTCAAATGAAAGCAGCAAAAGGAAGTCCCATTAGTGTATTGGAAGAAAGTTTGGAAGCTCGTTGTTTTCCACAATTATTTCCAACAGGTCGTGGTGGACGATATGATGATCAACCAGTTCAAATTCCTGCAGCTGAATACCGGACTTTAAGATTATATGCTGAAGATCCAAGGTTTCGTCAATGCATTCCATATTTGTTCCATCTACTGTTTGAAAGTGATTTGTCTGGGCTTTCTTATGCAGTTAATCATATACTGAAAAGTGGAGCTCATTTGCAAAATGTTTCTGCAAGGGACTTTATGGAGAAAGTTAATCTGCAAGATAGTATTTTGGAATCTCAGCTAATCAATCTCATGGCATGTCAACGTGGAACCAATGAGTATTGGTTCCGTCGTCATGGAGAATTGAAATGTATGCTAAGAAACTTAGGAACTCCTACATGGTTCCTCACTCTTAGCTGTGCTGAGTATGCATGGGACGACTTACTTGAATTTCTACGAGAGGCAAATGGAAACATACCAAATATAGAATTGAAAACACCTGGAGAACTGTGTTCTTTGGATCCAGTGAATGTTTGCAGATATTTTAATCATAGATTTGAAGCTATGATGTCTTTTATTACCAACAAAAAAAATCCTCCCCTTGGAGAGGTTTTGGATTTCTTTTGGAGGAAGGAATATCAAGCGAGAGGTGCTCCTCATATACATATGTTGTTGTGGATTAAAGATGCACCCAAATTTGGATCAGATTCAGATGAAACAGTGATGAGTTTCATTGAAGAGTATTCAACATGTGCTGTTCCAAAATCTACTGAAGAAAACAATTTAAGGCAACAAGTTTTACGTTTTCAATCTCATCGTTGTGGAAAGTACTGTCGTCGAAAATTTAAAAACAAGGAAAAGTACTACACGAAATGTCGTTTTGCATTTCCTCGACCAGTGATTTCTAAGGGAAGAGTAAATAATTTGATGTCATCTCTACAACATACTGTGACGAGGAAATCTCACAAAAATACATGCAATTTGAAAAGAAATGAAGAATCTAAGTACATCAACGATTACAACCCAGTGATTTTGTTCATGTGGAATGCTAACATGGATATTCAGTTCGTTGCTGACAACTCTATTGCTGTGGCTCGATATGTGACATCTTACATCACAAAAAAAGAAAAGACAGAACTGAAGGAAATGTGGGAGGACATTTCACATGAAAAGAGTCTAAGCAAGAAATTATACAGTTTCAGTCTGAAGATGTTGTCGCATCGAGAAATTGGAGCATATGAATGTTCTGATCGGTTATCATCAGCAAGTCTCTATGCCAAATCAAGAATAATCATTTGGGTGAGTCTAGGTCTTGCTGCAACACGAAACCGAGTTTTGAAATCTGTACAAGAAATTGAATATTTGGCGGAGAAAGAACCAAACAGTACAGATATTTTGAAGACAAATATGTTGGATACATACTATCCAAATAGAAGTACTCACCTTGAGAACACTTGTTTGTATGAAGTTCTGCAAAACTACAGTTATAAGAGGAACATCACAGAAGATATCAATAATGGAAAATATGCACTCATTGGCTATGAAGGATGTTTAGTGAAGCAGAAAAAAGGCCATTTGATTAATCATCGAAAATTGAGTTGTGAAGTTCCAGACAAAAGAGAATTTTACTATTTAGCTCTTTTGCAACTCTTTAAGCCATGGCGTACAGAAGAGGAACTACTTGGAGATTTTCTCTGTTATGAAGACTCTTTTAATGCAACTAAGGATACCATAGAATGTCCTATTTTTCTAAATTATCTGCAAATGTTGAATGAAGAAATGGAGCAAGAAACCACAATTGCTGAAGAGATAGCTAGAGACAGTTCTCAAGATAGTCAGAGTTCTACTTTATTGAGCCAGGATCCACTAGGAGGACCAATTATCCAAAATGAAGCTGCCACTGCCATGGATGAGGTGGAAAGAGCTATGGAACAAGCTCAAGAGGATGGAGTTAACTTAGAAGATTTGGTAAAGCAACTAAACATTGAGCAGAAAAAGATATATGATGAAGTCACAGAGCAGATTGAACATGGATTCAGACATGAGAAAAAAGAGTGCTCATGTACATCATTTGACTCTGTCCGACTATATGTAAGTGGAGAAGCGGGGACAGGAAAAAGTTTTCTAATTAAAGCCATTGCAAGTTATCTGCAGAAAAGGACTGATTCACCACTCTCTTGTGTTGTAACTGCTCCAACTGGTCTGGCAGCACATAACATTAAAGGGATTACTCTACATCGTTTACTGATGCTGCCAGTTGAACATGATAATAAATTGCATTACAACAAGTTATCTGGAGATGCGTGTTCTGAAGTTTCAAGAGTCTTGAAGAAAATGAAACTTCTTATCATTGATGAAGTAAGCATGGTCTCAAATCTAATGCTTGCTTTTGTGCATTTGAGAATGCAAGAAATTCTTAGAACAGAGTATGATGTGTTATTTGGAGGAAAACACATTATTGTTTTTGGAGATCTATTGCAGTTGACTCCAGTAAAAAGACAACCAGTGTTTAGAATGCTCACACATGAAGATACCAGGAAGTCCCTTGGAAGCATTGGAAACGTTAATATATGGTTACATTTTAAATATGCTGAACTGCTTCAAAATATGCGACAGGCCAAGGATGAAGATTATAAAAATATTCTACAAGATGTAAGAATTGGAAAAGTGACTGAGCTTGGGAAAAAAGCTTTGCATAGTCGATTAATTTCAAATTTGTATCCAAATGAAAACATTCTTCCAGAGAATATTTTTTAAAAAATGACTGAGAAGAAATCTGGGATATGTTTGATGCCAACTCTGCAAGAATGTTCCATCTTCAACAACAAAATGTTAGAGTTAGAAAATGAAGAGATTGTGAAACTGGAAGCAACAGATAAAATAGAGCATATGGGTGCAACAATTGTTTTGTCTGAAAATTTGAAAACTAAATTGGATTCATTGGAGAAAAGTATTTCTAAAACAGCTGGTTTTGAAAAGACTCTGAATGTGTGTTTAAATTGTCGTATCATTTTGAGAAAGAATTTAAATGTTGAAAGAGGTCTGGTAAATGGAGCAATGGGTTATGTTGTTGATTTTGTGAATTACAGAAATAGAGATGGAATTGAATTTTTAAAAATAAAATTTGATAGCATTGAACAAGTACAACAAATAAGTCGTGGTTCTGCTAGATTTTTACTTGTAAAAGACTTATATGTTCGCCGAAAACAGTTTCCTGTTTGTTTGGCATATGCAGTAACAATTCATAAATCACAAGGTTTAAGTGTAGATAATGCTTTGATGAACATTGGAAGATCTGTGTTTAAAGAGGGTATGGCATATGTGGCATTATCAGGATTGTACTTGATTGCGTGTGATGAGACAAAGATCTCTGCAGATCTAGATTGTGTTAAAGAATACAATAGGTTAAGAAGAGAGTATGCTCCACATTTGCCTCAATATCCTCTTTTTGAAAAACGTGTGGTAGGCCGAAAAAGAAGAAATGAGGATAATTGTAGTGAGGTAGTTGCAAAAAGACAAAAAGTAGAGAAAACTGTAATAGAAAACAGGAAGAAAAATAATTGTGGAGAAAATGTTGTTGGATTTCAGTTTGAAAATAGTTCTGGTGTCAACTGCTATGCTAATGTAGTGGTTAATGTTGTTTTTTTTCTTAAAAGTTTACAAGAACAGATTGTTGAAAATCAGGATCAAAGATTGTGTGGTTTATTGAATTCTGTGTTTGAGAAATGTAGCAGTGGTACAGCACAAATAGAAAGTGTAACAGAAATTCGAAATATTTTAGATATGTGTTCTGGTCAAGATAAATTTTCACAGAACATTCAGCAGGATTGTCAGGAATTTTTAATGTATATGTTTGGTGTTTTGGAAGATGAAGGTGTAGATGTAGATAATCTTTTCAGCCTTTCTTATCAATGGCAGCATGACTGGCACAATTGTAGTTTATCAAGTACTACTAGAATAGACACTGAAAAATGTATATATTTGACTTTACCTGACTGTAAATCAGTGTCTTTTAAAAATCTAGTTAAAGCAGCAGATCATAATTTGGTGTGTACCCAATGTAACTGTACAATGCTGTCCACATTATTTATACAAAGTTATGGGCAGTATATCATTTTAGTTTTCCAACGATGTAGACCTGATGGAACTAAATTTACAACTTTTATCAAAAATTTTGTAGCTTCTCAGTTATCAATTTCAGGAAGAACCTTTACAACTGAAGCTATTATTTATCATGACGGTTCTTCGACAACCTTAGGACATTATACATGCAACTTAAAATCTGAAAATGGATGGAGTTACTGCAATGATTCTCATTTAACTTATAAACAACGTTTGCCTTATGACTCTACAAATTCTTATCTAGTGTTTTTAAAACCAGTTTTAGTAAAGGGAATTGGCTTTTGAAGTTGGGAATAGATAATAAAAGTTAGTTAGTTAGTTAGTTAATCTAATATTTTAAATTATTTATCTCATGTAGATACTTTAAGTGGATCTCAAAGTAAAAAATACTGATATATCTGACACAAATTGGCCGTGAGGAAAGTGTAAGGTATGATGTTCTTAGATCTTTTTTCATAGGAAGTCGATGAAATGGAAGTTATAGAGCACAGCAGACTTTTTTTCCACCAAAAGGACCTTCACTATCTTCTATTTGGCCTCACGGAAAAGTAAGTGAATCAAAGATTAGTGTACATATATGAGATGTATGTTTGAATGGGTTTTTTTAAACACAATCTTTTAGATTGTGTTTTTTTTCCCGCTGTTATATGATGAAGACTTTGAACTCACTAATTTGAGTGAAATTCAATATATTCTGAGAACAGCAAAAATAAATAATGTAACATATTGTAGAAGGTATTGTGTAGTTTGCATTGTGTAATTTATATTGTGTTCACATTGTCTCACACTCATTTTCCTTTTCACCCTTATTTACCTCTCTTTACTAATTTACACTCTTTTTTCATTGCTGTTTCTTTACTGCACTTCATTCACAACTTCTCAATCTAATTTGAACTGTCTGCATTTCCTCTCTTCCTTCCACCCCTTTTTATCTTTTTCACATTCTCTCAGTACAACTGCTTTAGTTTTCTTATCCTCTCTTTCTTTTTCTCCTTTTTTTTTTCTTTCGCACTCATTGTATTGTAGTTCACTTAGTTCTTCCCTTAGTTTTTCTGTGTACTTACTCTCTCACTCCTGTTTTATCCATCGTTCTATATTAACCTCATTCCCTTCATCCCTTCAGTCTGTGACTCCCCTTCACTCACTCTCAGTCATCTTCTATTCCTCTTTTTTATTACTAGTTCCTCATTCAGACTCCTCTCCTTTTCACTCATTTTCCTTTTACTTTCTTATCTTTCCTGATTTTGTTTTGGTATCTTACATTCTTTTAGTATCTTACTTACCTTTTGTAAATTTTTCTCTTTCTATTTCTTTTTCCTTCTTTTTTCTCTTTCTACATTACTTTCTTTCTGTTTTTGTATCCTTCACTATTGCTTCATTTCTTAGTAAACTTTTGTAGATTTTTAAACCTCATGAACTGTTTCTTCTATTTTATTATATATTTTTAAGTAATTATAACGTGTTTTTTCTTTTATCTTTCACAGATACAAGTTTTCATTGATTTTATGGTAAGTGTGTTTACAAAATGTTTTTTGTTATCACCTTTTGTTTTATTTTCACTATTTTTCTCTCACCCTACCTCACCCCTGTTTCCTTACTTTGCTTCCCTCACTTAATCTTTTCTTCCATGTTTACTTCCTACCACATTCAACTTCTTTCAGTACCTCTGCCTATGCACACTCCTTCACTTACCTTTTTTACTGGTTCACTTAGACCCTTTGTGACACTCCTTCTTTTACTCTCTCTCTTCTTTCTCTCTTTTACTCCCCATGTCACCCTTATTCACTTACATGTACCCTCTTTCACCCCTCTTTACTTATACTCACTGCTATTTACTTTCCCTCCGTCACTGCTATTCCTTTCCTCTGATTCCGTCACTACCTGCCATTCCCATACTTAACTGTCCTTCCTTTTACTTTCATCATCCATTCACATTCTCCCAGAATCTCTGCTTTAGTCTTCTTCCTATTTCTTCTCTTCTTTTGCTCCCTTATTCATTTACCTTTTCTCAGTTATTTCCTCTTATACCTTTTCTCTGTTTTACTATCTATTACACAGTCCCTCTGTGTTCCTCTCTCTAACTCTCTTTCTCTTAACACCACTCTCTCTATCCCCATTCCTCATAGTCACTCCTTCATACTTTTTTTTTTCTTTTTTTTTGGGGTGCGCTAACGGAACGCGCACCGGTACGCGCACCGGGAGCGCTCCTGCGTCACATATAAAAAAAAGTAAAATACAATTCAAAAACAAAAAAATTATCTAAATATACATTATAGTGTTCATTTTCATAAAAAACATACCTTTTCAGCTATAGACATTTTTGAAAAAATAAGCATAGAAATTTACTAAAAAGTACATAGGTATGAAGCCCTATAAAAAGTTAAAAATTAGCATTTAAAAAACCTTTGAAATT
Source organism: Lissotriton vulgaris (assembly GCF_964263255.1). Lineage (NCBI taxonomy): Eukaryota > Metazoa > Chordata > Amphibia > Caudata > Salamandridae > Lissotriton > Lissotriton vulgaris. The sequence continues at coordinate 385,896,859 of NC_141699.1, read as the reverse complement.
CACTGAAAAAACCATAGGTTTCACACCAGTTATAGGTAGGAATTAGCATTTAAAAAACCTTTCAAATTCACTGAAAAAACCAGAGGTTTCACACCAGTTATAGTTAGGAATTAGCATTTAAAAAACCTTTGAAATTCACTGAAAAAACCAGAGGTTTCACACCAGTTATAGTTAGGAATTAGCATTTAAAAAACCTATGAAATTCACTGAAAAAACCATAGGTTTCACACCAGTTATAGTTAGGAATTAGCATTTAAAAAACCTATTAAATTCACTGAAAAAACCATAGGTTTCACACCAGTTATAGTTAGCTGGAAATTTTATTGACATAAAACCAATGAAATTCCCACGTTATAGTTAGTCGGACTCACTATAACTTGCGCGTGCAATGCACTGCTGATGACATCACATATTACATCACTCATGACATGGTCAGTGACATCACTCATGACATCACTGATGACACCATCCTTGTGACACAGTGACAGACCTCCTCTTAGTGTAAAGTAACCCTTGAAACACATATTGAAAAATAGAAACTAACATTTTAAAAAAAGTGGATATACCCATACCAGTTACAACAACCAATTCAGTAATTTCACCATCTATATACAAATTTACACATTCACCAACAGTTTTATATATTCACTCATACATATACTCACTCATCATATGTAGTGATACCCCTATTCATCCTGTTACACACTGACAGTCATCAAAAAGTTACTCACACATATACTCACACATGCAAATAAACTAATAAACGTCCATTTATTTGCATATACAGATTTACACACACTACCACCTTAATTCTAAGGAAACTTACACATATGTACTCTCTTAAACAATCACTTATAGAAACCCATACTTATTTAAACAGGAACTCTTACAATCTTTTACTCTCACATAAACTGACTTATATAAATCAATACTCATATATACTAGATTAAAATGTATCTTGTTACTGATAAACACACTAGTGAGATAGGCATTCAATCACTAACACACACATATACACACTCATCCACCCATACAGTCCTGCACATATGCAGTTTTCAAAAAATATACAAACAGTGGGTCAATCATTGACACATCTATGTGCTAAGTAACATCCCCACCAAACTATACACACACTCATACTGATACTAAAAAACATCTAATAACCCATATACACACACATGTAGTTACTCACCAACCCATGCAGCCACTTATACACAAAGTGAAACACTGATACATATATTTAAATATTTAAATATTACTTGCCAATATATGTATTCACTAAGATACACTTAATAAGCCAGTTAACCAATCAATTTAAAAAAAAAAATAAGACAATAATTTAAACATTTATTCTTCCATCAACCTTTACATATACATATATAAAACATATTTATTTTTCAGAAAGACACACATTCATTGGATGGTGTCATCAGTGATGTCAATAAAATTTCCAGCTAACTATAACTGGTGTGAAACCTATGGTTTTTTCAGTGAATTTAATAGGTTTTGTAAATGCTAATTCCTAACTATAACTGGTGTGAAACCTATGGTTTTTTCAGTGAATATATATATATATATATATATATATATATATATATATATATATATATATATATATATATATATATATATATATATATATATACATATATATATATACATATATATATATATATATATCCACAGAGTTGGCTCCAACACTTGCAGTCCAATGGCGCTCTTAACACCGGTGCCGACTACAAAGCAGAGCCCCGCTTTTCTATAGTCATCCAAAGCTATCAGCCGATAGCGAAAGTCAGCACTCAACAAGGGTGAAGTTTTCCCAAAAATCACGATTTATTCCAAGATAGCAGCATACATCGCACAACACCAACGCGTTTCGCAACCCACTGTTGCTTGATCACGGTAGGGATACAATGTTGCAATTCACTTTTGTATTTTAGAAAAAAACGCCTCAAACATTCTATTGATCTCACTTCCTGTCCCCTGACAGGAAGTGGTCTGGGAAATGTAGTTTTTAAAAATATTTTAATAAAAGTCAGTGTTTGGGTTAGGAATAGCGCTATTTCGACAGACCCATTATTGTAAAGTATCTGACATCACAATTTCTCATTCTGAACATTATAACTATGGCCATCCAATTCTCCAGTTACAGATTTTGTGGACATTGTTAGTAAATTATGAGCTCTCCGTGTGTAGGTGCACACACGGTGGAAAGCAACAACCAAATTTTCATATTTGACAGGGGTATTGACGCCCACAAGTGGGCCGATTAGTCCAATGTGACATATTTAATAGAGCTCTCTAGTGAGCAATTATGCCGAATTTGCACATTCAATTTAGCCCTCCAGTGGGCTGATGGACATCACCAAATTACCCCATTTTTTAAAAAAATAAAGTTGTGCCTTCCATTTTCACTTTAGGTAGAACTAGTGTGTTAAGCCCAAATTAATTGTAATTTGGCCAGTTATTAGATCATGGTTCTTCCATCCTGCACAGTAACGGGTACGCTGTTCCATAATATTTCATTCCATTCCCACATTCACACATATGTTACATTTAGCATGTCTACTATTAGTCTCTATTTCTCATTACAAAGAAATTGGTTCGGTATTTACAACAGTTCTCAAAATGTCTAGTATATCATAAGTGCACATAGAGTTCCTCACTCTGATTTAAGCCCCAAGGGCTCATCGTTCGAAAGTTTAGGATTTGCCTGGATTCTCTACACCTCAGTTGTTTTTCTTGGTCTCCACCCCTTTCATGTGGTAACACACATTCCAGTGCATATGTTTTTAAAAGTTTCCAATCACTGTTGTGCATTAGTTCCATGTGTTTTGCAACAGCATTGTTTTTGTCTTTATTTACTGTGGCTCTGATATGCTCCAGGATGCGTAATTTGAATTGTTTTTTCGTGCTTCCAATATATTTCATTGCGCATGGGCATTCAATTACATAAACCACATGTGTGCTTGTGCAATCTATTAGTTGGTTGATTTTCCACATTTTCTTGTTGGGCAGCATCACTTCTTTTTTGTTTGTAGCAATTAGGCAAACTTTACATCGTTGGCATTTGATGAAACCTTTTGTATTCATCCATTGGATTCCTTTTTTCTTTTTTGTTTTATCTTGGAAGTGGCTCTGTATCAATCTGTCTTTTAGGTTTTTGGCTCGGCGGTATGTGACAAGTGGATGATTGCCCATTATTTTACCCACTGTTTGATCTAATTGCAATAACTTCCAGTTTTTTCTTAGAGTATTGACAATTTGTTTTGATTCCCTTGTGTAATCCAAAATTAGTCTCACTTTTCTTTCATTGGGCACTCTTTCTTGGGTGGTGTTCACTACTGTTTTTTTCGTTATCAAGGCATCTTTTCGTTTCTTTTGGTTTGCTCTTTGCCATCCTTTTTCGATAATGGCTTTGTGGTATCCTCTGGTTTTGAACCTTTGAGCCATGTTTTTACTTTTTGATTCCCATTCTTTTTCTTCCGAGCATATTCTTCTTGCTCTTAAAAACTCCCCATATGGTATGTTTTCCTTGATTGAGGGTTTGTGGAAACTGTCATAGTGTAAAATTTAATTGGTTGCTGTATCTTTTCTATGAAGTGTTGTTTCCACCTTGTTGTTTCGTATGTAGATTTCTGTATCGAGAAAAATAGCTCTTTCTTTACTGATCTGGTATGTAAAGCGGATGTTGGAAGTCGAGGAATTGAGAATCTGGAAATAGTTCTCAAATTCCAAGGCTGTTCCTTCCCAAATTATCAGAAGATCGTCTATATATCTTACCCATTTGGCGATTTTCTCCACATAAAAGTCATTATCCGTGTGCCAAGCGATCTGTTGTTCCCACCACCCCATTGTGAGACATGCATATGCTGGACTAAATGAGAAACCCATGGCGCAGCCATGGATTTGTTGGTAGATCTCTTCTCCGAAAAGAAATACATTTTGGGTTAGGCACATTTCCACCATATCAATCAGCATTTGATTATGTTGATTGAATTGAATCTTTCGTTCTTTCAAAAAGAAAGCACAAGCCTTCAAACCAATGTTGTTGTCAATATTCGTGTACAGGGACACGACATCCATTGTCACCAATAGATAGTTTGTTTGCCATGGTAGGTCATCTAGATGTTTCAAGAGGTCTGTTGTATCACGTAGGTATGAGCTTAAGCTGGTAACGAACGGCATAAGGAAAAAATCAATGTAGTTTGCAATTGGCTCCATTAGGGACCCTTTCGATGACACAATAGGTCTCCCTGGTGGTTTTAGTGGGTTCTTGTGTACTTTCGGTAGAAAGTAAATTGTAGCCATTTTTGGATGATCTGTACACAAAAATTTCTTTTCATCTGTGTCAATTAAATTTTGATTATTCCACAATTGAAGTTTCAGATCTAATTTTTCTTTGTAGATTTTCGTTGGATTTGTTTCTAATTTCCTGTAATATTTCTTATTGTCCAACTGTAGGTGTGCCTCAGCCACATAATCAATCGTATTCAGGATGACGATATTTCCGCCCTTATCGGCGGACTTTATTGTTATTGTTTTATCATCTTTCAAATTATTTAGAGCAGTTCTTTCATCTTTGGATAGGTTGTCTTTGTACTTTTGTCCTTTGATTTTATAAATGTCTTTGACAATAGCCTCTTGGAATAAGTCAATTTTATTCCCTTGAGGTAATTGGGGATAGAATTTTGAGGGTGCTTTCATCCCACTTAAACCTGCGCCTTTTTGTTGGACTATTTGGGATTCAGAGATAATATCTCCCTCATTGTCTGTATCCATGTTCGTGAGTACTGTCAATGCTGGTAGATCCGCTGTTGTTAGTCTCTCTCCTATACTGGATGTATCTGTTGTTTTTTGTTTTCTATTTTTTGCATATGTTGCCATTTTTTCATTTTCCTCAAAGGTTTTCATAAGTTTTATCTTCCTGATATATTTGTATATATCAATTCTCGTCTGTGCTATATCCATTGATTCCGATGGACAGAATGTTATTCCTCTTTTCAGTAAAGATGTTTCGTATTCATTGATATTTCTATGAGACAAGTTCAAAACCACCAATTCATCTTGCATTGTGTTATCTATTTGCCCCTCTTCTGACGCATCGATCTCGTTTCCGTGCCTATGGTTTCTGATCCATTTTTTTCTCCTTTGTCCCCTTCTGGTTGTTTTTTCTGGGATATTCCTGATCTGGGTACCCATCTGCGTCCTCGACCTCTTCCTCTGGTACTTTGGTTCTGACTGAACTCCCATGTCCTTTGTTCTAATACCAGTCTCATATCCCCTAAAAAATCCTTGTTAATTGGGTCTGGATTTTGTGCCCCATCTTCACTTGTTCCAGTAAAGGTCAGTGATGTTGCACTTGATGAGCTTTGTTTGTTGAAACCTTTGCTTTGTTTTTTGAAAATATCAAATTTTCTGGCATATGTGAATATGCATCCATTGGTATAGTCCTCCTCATCTCTTAGGAATTTAGATTGTTTGCGGTTTCTTACCACTTCTTCATGTTTGCTCACATATTTTTCCAACTCTTCTTTAAATTTGCTTTGTTCTGGGGTAAGTTCCAAAGCTGCCAGTTCTTTTTCCAATTCCGCCAATTCCTCTTTTATTTTAGTGAGCGCAACCTCTAGATGTTTTACAAGGATTTTGATTAATCCCAAAGATGATTCCAAAATGAATTCGCCCCATTCATTTAATAATTCATCCGATACATCCTGTTGGCTAGGCATTAGTGAGATCCTTAGTCCTCTCGGGACTCTTTGAACTTCAATGTATTTTTTCAGTGTAATTAATTCCCACCATTTATTGATTTCTTTCTTACTTAGTTTTTCCCACATCTTAAGCTTGCTTTTTGTATCTGTTTTGTCATCCTTATTTTTGTTTTTATTTTTATCTTTGTCCGTTTCCATCTTTCTTTGTTCAAAGAAACGTGCATCCAATAGTTCATTTCTCTCGGCGTCACGTTTATCCATTTTTGTATCACCAAAAAACAATTGTGTTAGGGCTGCTTCGGAGAAAGAGGACCGGCGTACTTTTCTCCGTTTATTTCTGTTCTTGTCACTTTAATTGTACTCCTATTTAACTTCTTCGTGTAGGAGTAATTGGGAACCCTTGGTGTGAGAAAAAACGTACTTCAAAGTTACTGTATGTCCTTTAATTCCGCTTATGTGTATTGTACACAAACCAATGCGGTATTATCTGTTCAGTACTTTAGACGATTCCATTCACAATGTAGCCAAACCCTTCACTGATTTTTCAAAGGCATAATCTGTCAAAGACGCGTGTTTGAAGTACCGCGCCACAGTTTCCCGTGCTTACCTCCACCCTTCGATGTTGGTCCGCCGGGTCCTGTGCGTTTCCCTCGTCCAAACGTCCCGCTTTTTTGCCAATCAATTTCACTGGGTTGGCGTTCACCAGGACCACCTCCTTGTATCCACAGAGTTGGCTCCAACACTTGCAGTCCAATGGCGCTCTTAACACCGGTGCCGACTACAAAGCAGAGCCCCGCTTTTCTATAGTCATCCAAAGCTATCAGCCGATAGCGAAAGTCAGCACTCAACAAGGGTGAAGTTTTCCCAAAAATCACGATTTATTCCAAGATAGCAGCATACATCGCACAACACCAACGCGTTTCGCAACCCACTGTTGCTTGATCACGGTAGGGATACAATGTTGCAATTCACTTTTGTATTTTAGAAAAAAACGCCTCAAACATTCTATTGATCTCACTTCCTGTCCCCTGACAGGAAGTGGTCTGGGAAATGTAGTTTTTTTAATAAAAGTCAGTGTTTGGGTTAGGAATAGCGCTATTTCGACAGACCCATTATTGTAAAGTATCTGACATCACAATTTCTCATTCTGAACATTATAACTATGGCCATCCAATTCTCCAGTTACAGATTTTGTGGACATTGTTAGTAAATTATGAGCTCTCCGTGTGTAGGTGCACACACGGTGGAAAGCAACAACCAAATTTTCATATTTGACAGGGGTGTTGACGCCCACAAGTGGGCCGATTAGTCCAATGTGACATATTTAATAGAGCTCTCTAGTGAGCAATTATGCCGAATTTGCACATTCAATTTAGCCCTCCAGTGGGCTGATGGACATCACCAAATTACCCCATTTTTTTAAAAAATAAAGTTGTGCCTTCCATTTTCACTTTAGGTAGAACTAGTGTGTTAAGCCCAAATTAATTGTAATTTGGCCAGTTATTAGATCATGGTTCTTCCATCCTGCACAGTAACGGGTACGCTGTTCCATAATATTTCATTCCATTCCCACATTCACACATATGTTACATTTAGCATGTCTACTATTAGTCTCTATTTCTCATTACAAAGAAATTGGTTCGGTATTTACAACAGTTCTCAAAATGTCTAGTATATCATAAGTGTACATAGAGTTCCTCACTCTGATTTAAGCCCCAAGGGCTCATCGTTCGAAAGTTTAGGATTTGCCTGGATTCTCTACACCTCAGTTGTTTTTCTTGGTCTCCACCCCTTTCATGTGGTAACACACATTCCAGTGCATATGTTTTTAAAAGTTTCCAATCACTGTTGTGCATTAGTTCCATGTGTTTTGCAACAGCATTGTTTTTGTCTTTATTTACTGTGGCTCTGATATGCTCCAGGATGCGTAATTTGAATTGTTTTTTCGTGCTTCCAATATATTTCATTGCGCATGGGCATTCAATTACATAAACCACATGTGTGCTTGTGCAATCTATTAGTTGGTTGATTTTCCACATTTTCTTGTTGGGCAGCATCACTTCTTTTTTGTTTGTAGCAATTAGGCAAACTTTACATCGTTGGCATTTGATGAAACCTTTTGTATTCATCCATTGGATTCCTTTTTTCTTTTTTGTTTTATCTTGGAAGTGGCTCTGTATCAATCTGTCTTTTAGGTTTTTGGCTCGGCGGTATGTGACAAGTGGATGATTGCCCATTATTTTACCCACTGTTTGATCTAATTGCAATAACTTCCACCGTGTGTGCACCTACACACGGAGAGCTCATAATTTACTAACAATGTCCACAAAATCTGTAACTGGAGAATTGGATGGCCATAGTTATAATGTTCAGAATGAGAAATTGTGATGTCAGATACTTTACAATAATGGGTCTGTCGAAATAGCGCTATTCCTAACCCAAACACTGACTTTTATTAAAAAAACTACATTTCCCAGACCACTTCCTGTCAGGGGACAGGAAGTGAGATCAATAGAATGTTTGAGGCGTTTTTTTCTAAAATACAAAAGTGAATTGCAACATTGTATCCCTACCGTGATCAAGCAACAGTGGGTTGCGAAACGCGTTGGTGTTGTGCGATGTATGCTGCTATCTTGGAATAAATCGTGATTTTTGGGAAAACTTCACCCTTGTTGAGTGCTGACTTTCGCTATCGGCTGATAGCTTTGGATGAATATATATATATATATATATATATATATATATATGTATATATATATATATATATATATATATATATATATATATATATGTGTGTATATATATATATATTTTCCACAAATTCTGGTACAGAGATCTTCGGCTGTCTTGGGCGGCCCCAGTTAGGTTACCGGCAAACCTCAATCTTCACTCTAAAAAACCTCCCAGTTAAGGAAGAAACTCAGACACCCAGGGCTTCTTGCAAAAAAATGTATTTGGCAAGTAGAAAAACGACACGTTTCGCCATTACGGCTTGAGCGTGATCAAGCCGTAATGGTGAAACGCATTGTTTTTCTACTTGCCAAGTAAATTTTCCTGCACAAAGCCCTGGGTGTCAGGGTTTCTTCCTTAACTGGGAGTTTTTTTGGAGTGAATATGTATGCCGGAAGATGCAGTACAGTTGGCCCTGCTACTTCAAGAGCCCAAGCTAATTCTGGCATCCTTCTACATGATCGAGGTATCGATATAGCGGAAGGTCACCAGGACCCTCAGGCAGATGGAGATAATTGATCTCAACAGGACGAGTTGCCTCGCATTTGGCAGTCCCTCCCCATTCACCTACCTGAGGCAATCGGTTGTAGCAGTACGCGGTGGCAAAGAGGAACATCCGTGGACTTCATTCGGATGGATGGTTCCTTTCACTACCCGCCGGCAGCTTGCACGAATTGAAAGTTCTAACACCCCTCCCCCAAACCATCAACCCAGTTTTTGCCGCAACAGTGCATTCTGGGTAATGCAGTTCCAAGGACTCAGTGGGAACCAGCACAGGTGTGCCTACAGCAATAGAGGAAGGAGTCTTGGTTGCAAGCATGTATTGGACGGCAGGCGGGGTCTAGAAGTGAAAGACTTTTGCAGTTGTGAGGCGCTGACGAAAGCTCACCCGCCGAAATGCATCCGCCGCCACTGACATCTGATGAATAAAGCGAGCTGTCTCCCTGAACCTGCCTCTGATTTCTTGCGAACGAAATTGTTTGCTATATATATATATATATATATATATATATATATATATATATATATATATATATATATATATATATATTCACTTGTCTCCCCCGCTGGAAAGAAAATTTGAGCCGCACACAGAACTTCTAGTTTGCCGATTTTAATGAAGAGTTCAAAACAACATGTGGCAATGTCCTGACGCGTTTCGTTCGCCGTGGAACTTTTTCAAAGGTCTGCCATACACCTCGACATGCCGTCTCTGCTCACAGGTCCGATGTTGTTAAATTGAGTCCATTTCCTCTGATGGTGTTTTATTAGGGAATCACTTCCTTTAATGACGAAGTGCCTTAGGGGACCTGTGGTGCAGATGGCAGTCATATTTTCATCCCTCCAGTGGGCGGTGTGACTTACATGCTGTTGAAAGTTTGTAATATTCCCCGGCGGAAAGTTCTCCCGTGTTAGTCCACTTTCAGAGCTGACACAGGTACAATACCGAGGCCAGTCCTCGGCGGCACCGCATTCTCCCTGATCGTTTTACTGATTCCAACAACTGGGTTCAAGTCGGAGAGTGATGGCGCTCTTGTGGTGGTGCTAGGCTCATCGGTAGAACCAAACCGATAATTATTATATTCACTTGTCTCCCCCGCTGGAAAGAAAATTTGAGCTGCACACAGAACTTCTAGTTTGCCGATTTTAATGAAGAGTTCAAAACAACATGTGGCAATGTCCTGACGCGTTTCGTTCGCCGTGGAACTTTTTCAAAGGTCTGCCATACACCTCGACATGCCGTCTATGCTCACAGGTCCGATGTTGTTAAATTGAGTCCATTTCCTCTGATGGTGTTTTATTAGGGAATCACTTCCTTTAATGACGAAGTGCCTTAGGGGACCTGTGGTGCAGATGGCAGTCATATTTTCATCCCTCCAGTGGGCGGTGTGACTTACATGCTGTTGAAAGTTTGTAATAATCCCCGGCGGAAAGTTCTCCCGTGTTAGTCCACTTTCAGAGCTGACACAGGTCCAATACCGAGGCCAGTCCTCGGCGGCACCGCATTCTCCTTGATCGTTTTACCGATTCCAACAACCGGGTTCAAGTCGGAGAGTGATGGCGCTCTTGTGGTGGTGCTAGGCTCATCGGTAGAACCAATCCGATAATTATTATATTCACTTGTCTCCCCCGCTGGAAAGAAAATTTGAGCCGCACACAGAACTTCTAGTTTGCCGATTTTAATGAAGAGTTCAAAACAACATGTGGCAATGTCCTGACGCGTTTCGTTCGCCATGGAACTTTTTCAAAGGTCTGCCATACACCTCGACATGCCGTCTCTGCTCACAGGTCCGATGTTGTTAAATTGAGTCCATTTCCTCTGATGGTGTTTTATTAGGGAATCACTTCCTTTAATGACGAAGTGCCTTATGGGACCTGTGGTGCAGATGGCAGTCATATTTTCATCCCTCCAGTGGGGGGTGTGACTTACATGCTGTTGAAAGTTTGTAATAATCCCCGCGGCGGAAAGTTCTTCCGTGTTAGTCCACTTTCAGAGCTGGCACAGGTCCAATACCGAGGCCAGTCCTCGGCGGTATATATATATATATATATATATATATATATATATATATATATCGCAAAGAAAGCACTCCTTCCACTTCCACTGGAACAGCGGCGAAGAAAGAGAAACGAACCACTTCTTTTCTCAGGCAAGATGTTTATTTACAGCCTAGTAGCAGTCAAACAGATGACGCGTTTCGGGCTTTGGCGCCCTTGTTCACATAAAGGCTGTGAATGATTTTCGCCAATTTAAAGTGATATGCCCTTCCCACTAAAGTCACATGTTCTAAAAGTTAATGAAAAACATGGTAAGCAGACTACATGATTCGAATGCAATCGATATCATGTAAAAAATCATTAGCGCCAAAAATTTCCATATTAGCATCATACATCTCCCGCATTTCCCTTTGCAACGGAAAATTATAATATTATCGGAAGATGTTAACACAAATAATACATTTTGAAATTACAGTCAGTTTCTAAAGAAAGAACTGCTTTTGGCATTCTAAAAAATTTTTCCTGGATAAATCCAGATACCATTATCAAAAGTATCAAAAATTCATTATAACTGCATGAATGCATATAATCAATAACAGATCTGTGATTTTAGTTTGGAAGTGATGTGCAATAAATATACAAAGTGCATAGAAGAGCTAATTATAACCATAATTCTACAAATATGTATTATGTGAGTTAATTAAGTGTAAGTGATGAAAGAAAGGGTGACATAAAGAAATTCATTATGCAACCCAGCTCCGGTTGAGATATAACACTAGGTGAGACAGAGTAAAATATGTTGAGGGGTGGCACCCGCTTATCTTTAAGGGTTCCCCTTTTAATAAACTCAGAACATAATCTAAGTTTAACTTCTTCTCAAATTATGCAGTCACAACAGTACAACATGTCCTACCTATATTGCAATATCTCTGCCGAAGTATAAATAAGTGAAAAACCCACTACTAATCACCGTGATAAAAGGTTTGTCCCGGATCACTGAACATTCTTATCTTGACCACGGAATTTACCAATACCAACACACATATATACAATATCTAGAATCAGATCAGAGAACAAAATTAAATAAATCTGTACGATGTCAAAATTCACTGCTTCGGGTTACACTCAAAATACCTATTTACAAACACGTATACATGTCTTTGGTGTTATTCAGACCGTTTGGGCATTTGCTATCGAAGTTAAGGATAAACTTAGTCTCTAATTTTCTAAGCAAAGCCTCTCTATTCCCTCCTCTGCGAAGTTTAGGTACAGATGATACCACATAGTATGTTAAACAAGATAAATTATTACCATGAACTTGTTTGAAGTGGCGCGCCACTGGGTAATTGGGATCACTGTGCAAAATAGCACGAAGATGTATATATATATATATATATTTGCAGTGATTTATTTCATCAGTGTACCATGCACCGCCATCATGCGTTTGGGCCTGATGAGCCCTGGATCACATGCCATAAGTCTGAGAAGCCCCGACATTTAAAGTGCAACAGTGCCTACCACGCGACCACCAGGCCAATGGACATAGAAACAGGTCATCAAACAATGCTTAAAATGTTACATGAAACATTGTGAATTAATACACTTTAGGCAATTAAAAGAATCACGAAACAGTGCAAATAAATAGCATAGTGCAAATTGTAAGAGTATATGCAAATCACGCCAGGGTTGTGCAAATATCGCTACAAAAACATGTAATAGTAAAAATTCCATGCAAATGTGCAAAATATGCCACGGCTGTGCAAAACCTGCAATATTGCTAGTTCCAATGTCTGTCTGGCACGTAGTGTATGGTTGAAACTCCTATCCACATAATTCACATTCTAATAAGAACATAATGGTCCTGCGCGCTTAATGGATGCAGTCTGTGGCTTTTGCGAGTAATTTTAATGAAAGAAAGCAGAAGTAGTCTACTTTTCCAAAATTATTAGCTAGCAGAAGTATTGTATACTGAATAGCTACTAAAGCTGCTCACTCGTGCCTGATTTCTCTATAATATAGTCACCTGATAGTGTCTATAGCTGCACATGCACCCCCTTCAGAGTTAGGATATTGTTATATAACCCTCCTAGTGAGGTATCCCACCCGAGTACCAATAGGAGTGTGGAATAACTCTATGGTAAGCCATGCCAGACAAGTTATTGGTTAGTCACTTTCCTGTTGCTATATCCTGTAAAAAGTGATAAGCAATGACTAATCTGCAGCCATGCAAAATATAAATCTGACACAAAGGGTAAAGGGCCCCACTCATACCGCAGGACACACCCTTGACCTTATTTTTTCAAACTGCGAGAAGCTAAAAACCCTCCCATCCTTACCTCTGACATGGTCTGACCATTTTTTAATCCCATTCGAGATATCCTCAACCCAAATTATCAAGAAGGAGTCTGCCATCAGAACACAAGGCAGAAAATGGCACAAGATCTCATATACTGCCCTAGAGCAACAATACCATAACAGTCTAAACCCTCTACCTGACGATCTCAACGAGGTGGTGCTTATACTTAATAATGATCTCACGACTGCTATTGAGAAAGTAGCCCCCTTTCAAACCCTCACCTCCCGCAGACAAAAACCTTCAGCTCCCTGGTTCACTCAGGAACTAAGGGAACACAGAAGCAGGTGTAAAAAGATGGAGTGACAATGGCGGCAGAACTATGACCCAGGAGCCAAGGCTCTTTACCGACAAGTCCTTAAAGAGTTTCGCAAACTCAAACGCAACTCCATGAGCACCTATTTTGCAGAAACTATTGCCAAAGCAAAAAACTCGACCAAAGCTCTCTTTAACATTGTTAAAGATTTTACCAATCCCAATGCTCTATCCGACCCAGTACTCACTTCCCAAGCACTGAGTGAAAACCTATCAGATTTCTTTGAAGAAAAAATAGCCAACATTGCGGCAACTATCCTTCAGAACGGTACCGACAGTACCGAAGACCGGGCCACCAACTGCAAGCATTCATTTACTGCTTTCCAACCACTTACCAAGGAACATGCCCTGAATTTATTCTTGAAATGTAAATCAGGCTCTCCATTGGACCCAGCCCCGGCCTTAATCATGAACGAAATTGCCCCTTTAGTTATTAACCCCCTACTCGAAATATGGAACTCCTCTTTACTCTCAGGTGTTGTCCCCTCCGCTTGGAAACACGCAATGCTGATTCCAATCCAAAAAAAAGCTGGCATTGATCCTACCTGCCTAAGCAATTACCGACCAATCTCACTCCTACCCAAGCCCTCTAAGGTGCTCGAGAAAGCGGTACAAGAGCAACTGTCCAACTACCTAGAATCAAACTCCTTATTCCATGATTCCCAATCAGGATTCAGACCGGACTACAGTACTGAGTCGGCTCTGCTTGAGGTATCCGAGTCGATTCGAGAATGCACGGATAGGGGAGAGGAGGCCATGCTGGTCCTCCTCGACCTATCCGCAGCATCTGACACCATCTCCCATGACAAACTACTTGCTCGCCTGCAAGAGGTAGGTGTTAGTGGATCTCCCCTCACTTGGGTTAAATCTTTCATTACGAACAGATTCCAACAGGTGATGCTGGGCTCCTTTCTTTCCTCCAAGAAACCATTGATTTGGGGCGTTCCGCAAGGTTCTGCCCTCAGTCTGCTCTTATTCAATGTGTATCTAAAACCACTGGCAAAAGTGGTGGAATCCTGGGGCGTCAAAGTAACCTTTTACGCTGACGACACCCAATTAGTATTCTCCTTCAAAGACCACTCCGAAAAATCATTCCACAACTTTCGCCACTGCATGCTGAATATCGCCTCCTGGATGTCTGCTAATAACTTAAAGCTTAATACAGACAAGACTGAAGTCCCTTTTTTTAAAATCAGAAATCCCCCTCACCTTTCAATCTCTGGTGGCGGACTGAACTCAACCCTCCCCCGGAACCAGTCCAAGCTGCCCGTAACCTAGGCTTCCAATTTGACACTTCCCTCTCCTGTAAGACTCAAATTAATAAAGTCGGTATCAAACAAGGGGATTGGGGGTGGACGATTTTTGACTGGGGTCCAATGTACTCGTCCTGAGAAGCAGCAACAATCGGGTTGTACAGAGTTCCCCAGGGAGAGCTAAGGAATTTTAGCTCAGCCTCTCTTCTTCTTCTTCTGTTCAAATTAATAAAGTCACCTCGTCTTGCTTTGGGAAGCTCTGCATGATAAAAAAAATCTTCCCCTACCTGCCGCTAGACTCTCGTAAGACAGTAGTCCATGCCCTCATTACCGCTCATCTGGACTACGCAAACAGTCTGTATGCAGGTGCCCCGGCATACCTCATAAACCAACTACAGAGAGTCCAGAACGCAGCAGCCAGGCTGATTTGCAACATCCCTTACCACCACTCCATTTCACCCCATCTGATCAAACTTCATTGGCTCCCAGTGAGACTGCGCATCCAATTTAAAGCCTTAACCCTGGCTTTTAGAGCCCTTAATGCTGGAGGCCCTACCTACCTGCGTCGCAGAATGAAGTTCTCACAATCACCACGAAACCTCAGATCGCCCATCTCCGCCTTATGATCTGCCCCAGTTTCCGCCTGGCACGCACGGGAGGAAGGGCCTTTGCAGTGGCCACATCCAAACTGTGGAACCAGCTGCCCATAGAGCTAAGATTTCTGACGTCAGAGCTTTTATTCCGCAAAAAATCAAGACCTGGCTTTTTTCCCTGATCTAATCTACCCCTCCCTTCCACATCCCTCTGACCCTTTCGAGATAATGTCTTCAGCGCCGGGACACCTCCGTTGGAGGTAGCTGAGCGCTCTACAAATTACTAAATAAAGAAATAAATCTCAGATTAGAATAGCAACTGCTAATTTGTCCTTCGTTTGGTGTCCCTTGCTACAATGTGTCCACACAATGGGTTGGATATTGATATGTATTGCGAAACAAGACAATATAGCCCATCTGGGCAACATACGGTGCCAGGCACAGCAATATGTCAAATCTGCCCTTTGAAGTGGTTACTAAAAACGTGTATGTAAATACCTAAACCAAAAGAAAAAGGAAAAAGTGTGGTGCAAGTGGGTCATAAGGACCATCCCACGTGTGACAAGTGTGAACATAATGGTCCTAAGAAACTTTCTCACATCCTGCCGTACAGAAATTAGATCTTAAAAAAGCTGCTAAGAAAAGAGAAAATCATAAGAAGGTGTACATGCACTCACTTGGGTTTAATCCATTTGGTGTCTTAGATTCAAACTCAAGGATGTATCTTGTTTCAAGTTTTCTGAGCTGCGCCTCGCGGTCACCCCACGGCGCGGTTTCGGAACCATATCCACTACAAAGAAACTCAAAAATTCCAGACTGCTCCCATATGCCACCTTAAAGTGCCTAGCAACGGGATAGGCCTTGTCATTATTGCTAATGGCCCGCATGTGCTGGAGTATACGTTTTTGAACCTGCAATTTGGTACTACCAACGTATTGCAGGCCACACGTACACTCCTACACATACACTGCGAACTCGGATTTGCTTGTCAATCTCTTAGTTATGGTCACTGGTACGTCACTGAAGTAATGTATGATATTTTATTTCTGCCAGCTTGCAGGCTTTGCAGGAAGCACATTTGATGAAACCTTTGGTGGTTTGCAACCATGAACTGTTGGTGCAAACCTCTGGGCTGCTCTTCACGAGCATGTTGCTCATAGAGCATGCTGTGCGAAAAGTGATTACAGGGGTTTTAGGTACTGTGCCACCTATGACGGGATCACCCTGCACAATCGGCCAATTCTTATGTATGATACTGCGCAATTCTTTGTGTTGCCGACTGTATGTTGTTATCAATCTGGGTTGAGAATAATTCTTACGGGGTAACCCAGTATCCCTGAGAACCTGGGCAATACAATAGTAGTTTCAACAATGGTTCCTTCGGGTTTACCAACAATTGCTTTAGGTCATACGATCGTCTACCACAGTAGTCAAAACATAACTTTGTTAATTATTATGCTACATTAATTACCTTTAGAATGCAAAACCAAACCAAGAAAAAGGGTCAGGGTGATTGTAATTATTCAGTTATTTTTCATTTTTGACTGACACCTTAGATAAGCATAAAATACTTTTTCACACGGTACAAAATACGGCGCAACAATTCTGATCAGTGTGCAAAGTGACATAACGTGAAATATTGTGACATTGTGACATATAAGTGAAGTTCTATATACAAGTGAATGAATAAGTATGAAAAACGAAGAACAATTATTAAAGGCCAATTCCTGTTTTTTGATACTAGAGTCCAACACGCTATTTTAATTAGCTTTGGTGTGTTGGGCACGGTAAGTAGGTCCTTGTGGTGATTCTGTCGACGTTTCGACCCTATGGACAACACCTTATTTATGGGTCTCTAGCGGGTCTTCTTCAGGACGGGGACTGGGAAAGGATTATTGCGCCAGGTCTTCATCGAACGGGCATCCCAATATTCTACTTTGTAAGAGTGTCCTCTGTGATCTTGAATCTATAGTGGAGATCTTGTATTTAATCAGGGTTATTCCTATTTGTTGATTGCCTTTTCCTTAATTGCCACAATCGCTATTTTATTTTCAGCAATCATTCGTATATGCGTGAGTCAACTAAGGCCTTAGACAGAGGCGATGTTGCTGTCTATCTTAATCATGCCGCCTCATATTCATTACGGGATTTCATCCATGCACTGTTTTAGTTCCTCAGATGGGGGTCAATCCGGTCCGCTCGGCTAAATAGTTTCGAGTGGCTCTCGATTCAAGATCACAGAGGACACCCTTACAAAGTAGAATATTGGGATGCCCGTTCGATGAAGACCTGGCGCAATAATCCTTTCCCAGTCCCCGTCCTGAAGAAGACCCGCTAGAGACCCATAAATAAGGTGTCCATAGGGTCGAAACGTCGACAGAATCACCACAAGGACCTACTTACCGTGCCCAACACACCAAAGCTAATTAAAATAGCGTGTTGGACTCTAGTATCAAAAAACAGGAATTGGCCTTTAATAATTGTTCTTCGTTTTTCATACTTATTCATTCACTTGTATATAGAACTTCACTTATATGTCACAATGTCACAATATTTCACGTTACGTCACTTTGCACACTGATCAGAATTGTTGCGCCGTATTTTGTACCTTGTGAAAAAGTATTTTATGCTTATATCTAAGGTGTCAGTCAAAAATGAAAAATAACTGAATAATTAAAATCACCATGACCCTTTTTCTTGGTTTGGTTTTGCATTCTAAAGGTAATTAACGTAGCATAATAATTAACAAAGTTATGTTTTGACTACTGTGGTAGACGATCGCATGACCTAAAGCAATTGTTGGTAAACCCGAAGGAACCATTGTTGAAACTACTATCAATCTGGGTTGATCAGATGTTAAACTAGGTGTAACAGGCAGTTTGGCTAGATTCTGGCCTAGTGCAGACATGCAAGGTATGAAGTTGGCTTTGTTGAAAGCTCTGTCTAACATATTTGCCAAGCAGCCCCCGGCTAAAAATCTTTCCTTGCTTTTCAGTTGGGCCTGTATACACTCATAGTCCGTACTGCAGATGCGTCTGATGCGCAGCATCTCCCCATAAGGGATGCTGCGGATCAGATGATCCGGGTGGTGGCTGGTGGCATGTAGAACTGTATTTCCTGCTGTACTCTTGCGGTGTAATCTGGTATTCAGTTTTTTATCCTCGATGTATACTTCTACATCAAAGAAATTCATAGAAACCCTGCTCATGTGACCTGGGAATTTGAGATTAAGATTATTCACATTGATCTCTTCAATGAACCTACTAGCTGCCAATTCAGAGCCTCTCCAGATGATAAACAGATCATCTATGTAGCGATACCATGCTACAATATGGTTAATCATAGTGTGGTCAAACTTGCTTCTGAGGACTTGCTCCTCCCACAGCCCGATATGCAGACAGGCGTACCTGGGGGAGAAGGAAGCCCCCATTGCCACACCTCTCATCTGTTGGAAAACCTGACTCTGAAATAAAAAGTAGTTATTGTTCAAACAAGTCTGAATCATGTCTATCAGCATCTTATTGTGATTCAACATATGAGCAGGTTTGGTCCGCGAGTAGTGTTCCACTGCACGTACTCTATCCAGATGGTGTATACTGGTGTACAGTGCAGCTACATCAAGAGTTATTAATAGGAAATCATCTTGCCAGTTTATAGTTTGAATTTTCCTTACAATATCCCCCGTGTCCTGCAAATAAGAAGGTCGACTTTTGACATGCTCTTGGAGAAAGAAAATCAATATAATGTGAGGCCTTCTCCAAGATACTGTTTTTGGCGGAGATGATGGGTCTACCCGGTGGTTTATCAGGATCCTTATGCATTTTTGGGATTCGAAAAAAAAATGGGAATAACGGGTGATTGGTCTTCAAAAACTTAAACTCATCGCTACTGAGCAACACCACACTTTTCCAAGATAACAATTTGGTGTTGAAATTGTTCCAGGCTGATTTCACAGTCGGCCAATCACAACGTCTATAGCATTGATGTCGCTAAGATGTTGCATAGCCTCCTCCATATACATTGACCTTGGCCAGAGGACAATGTTGCCCCCTTTATCGGATTGGCGTATCACCACATTGTTTTTACTCTGTCGTTTTTGCATCAAACTCCCATAGCTGTTATTCTGATTGCATTTTTTATGCTGGGTCTGCAGAGTGACAGGATGCAGTTTCTTGATTTGTGGTGTCACCATTTCATTAAACACATCGATTTTATCATGCATTAAAATGGGATTAAATGTGGATTTAGGTTTAAACCCAGTAAATCCTGGTATGTTCAATCTTGGCTGCACAGTGGTATCAGAAGTAGTCCCATCAGTGGTGCCTTCCCTATGCAAATCGTGTAAATCACAGAGCAATTCATATACGCCAGCAGTGACAATAGATGGACTAGAGCTGGACGCGGCTATTGGGTCTTGCGTCATACGAGTCTTGTTCTTGTTAAGTAAGTGAAATTTCCTTAATTTTAGTTTCCGAGTGTACTTGAACAAGTCTATTCGGGTATGAGCATAGCTAAAATTATTAGGTGGACAATATGATAAGCCTAGGGATAGTGTTCTAATTTCATTGGGACTTAGATGCATTTCATTTAGGTTGATTATGGAGAGAGATTCGCTAGTTGGATCATTTATCTGCGCTTCCATTTCCTCTGAGGTTTATTGTTGGGAAGGGGTTTCCTCTTCTTCTTCTTCTAGCTTGTCTATTTTCTCTCTTTCTTCCCCCTTGACCCCCCACCATTCCTTCAGACCGCTCTTCCGGGAGTCACAGGTCTACCCCTTATCCCCCCCTTCTCTCGTTCCCTCCCCTTCCATTTTGCCCCCTTCCCAACTGGGCCTCCCCCTTACCTCGTCTGCTTTACACCCCACTTCACCTCTACATCCTGCATCTCCTCATTATTCCACTGCCCTCTCCCGCCCCCTAACTCTCTTATTCCAACCCATTTCCCCCCTATTTAATCCACCTTTCTTACAACCTGAACTACCGATCAACTCACCTTACCCTCCCCCTCCCTCCCCTCTTCTCTTCACCCCTTTCCACTCTTCCCCTTTCCTCGTACCTTCACTTCTGTTCGTACACCTCCCATCTCTCTACAACCTTCACTCCCCCTCCCATGCTTCACACCCCTGCCCCCCTATTTGTAATTCCATCATCTTCCCTCCTACTGACCTTACACATCCCATCCCTCCACAACTTACACTCCCCCCAATGCTTCACAACCCTGTTTCCCCTCTTGATAATTCCTCCCTCTTCCCTCCCTTTGACCGCACAGTCCTTCAATCCTCCCACAACTTTCATATTGCTCAACCCCCCTCCCCATTCTGCCTGGTGCCTTTACCCCTCCATTCACCTTTCAATTCCCATGGTACCTGGCATGCAGCCTCTCTCTTCTCCCCATTCCTGTGGCCTTCCTTTGACCTCCCTACCTCCCCTCCCTGTACAGCCCCTT
The DNA here is from genome assembly GCF_964263255.1 of Lissotriton vulgaris. Classification (NCBI taxonomy): domain Eukaryota; kingdom Metazoa; phylum Chordata; class Amphibia; order Caudata; family Salamandridae; genus Lissotriton; species Lissotriton vulgaris. The sequence goes on along the minus strand of NC_141699.1, from coordinate 385,875,957 downwards.
CTCCTCTCATCTCACCGTATCCATTCCCTTCCCATAACCACCCTCCTCCCCCCCTCCTCCTCCGGTTATCCATTTCTAATTCTCAATTTTCTCCTCCTATGTATGATCTCTATTCTTCACCTCTGCTCAACACCAGTAAAAATATCCCTGTAACTCCATCCACTCCTTTCTATCACCATCTTTCCCCCCTCAGACCCTTGCATCACATCTCTCTCCCCAGTCCCCCACAGCCCACTGTCCTCCTTTGCCTACTTCACTTCCTCTCCCTCCTTTGACCCTTGCACCCAAACACTCTCCCCTTCGCCTAGGCCACTCTCTCCCTTAACCATTGAGCCACCCTTCACTCTGTGTTCAGCTCACCTCTCTCTGGAAACTAAACTTGATTCTCTCATTTCTTCCATTTCTCAGCTTGAAGCGTCCATTTCACTCTTATGATATCCCCCTCCCCGAATAACCTCCCGAGGAGTTCCTTGCTCCCGCGCCCCAATAAAGCCAACCACAGTCTGTCCCCCACAGACATCACCAACTTACTGGCTAGCTAAAAGACTTCAAACGTCAATTCCCCTCCACTCGCCTCTCCTAAAAATTCTACTCAATTTTCCATTCAGACCATCTCTTTCGTCAAAACTTACCAGCCTCCCGGTTAAGGGGCACCCTCATTCAAAAATCTAATCCCTATCCCCCTTATCAGTCCAGACACTCACATCACCGAAACAGTTGCGTCAGAGCTACACTGTATGCTTCCTAACTGCAGATCTACAACCAAACACAAACTGAAAATATCTGAAACTATCACCCACCACTGTCGGATTAACAAGCAATCTTACCTGTAGGATGCATGTTAGATGATTTTGCAGAGACGCTATAGACCAACTTCCTCTGGTTCTAATTAACACCTAGTGATGTAGTAATATAACACTAAAGGTGATTAATAGAATCTAAGGAGGAGGGCCGGATCGGGATGCTACATGTTCCTTGATTGTCGACCTGCGAAGCAATAAAGGAAACTAATGTAACTTCAACTCCTCTTGATGATTAAGTAGATAACCTATACTAATAAATGATGCTCCTTCTATCTAAACTTAAAGGGGAGTCTACCTGCGACTTCTGGAATGAGGCGTCGCGTCCGTGTTGTCGTTGTGAAGTAAAGTTGAAGGTGTGGTTAGATCCCTTCGTGAAGATCAACGAGACTGTCTTAGGGAGAAGTCTGTATTCCTATATGAAGATGTAAAAGTTGAATAAGTTACTGATTTCTTTCTACAACTAGAAGCTTCCACCTTTAAATTGTATTTTTGAACATTCCATCCCCTCTGACACTTACTCTTTCAAACTTCTTGATTTTTTTCGTTCTTCACAACCTAAATGCTAGTGGAGAATTATAAATAGAACAAGAAATCTCTAGTAGCAGTAACAAAAGCCTAAAACATATATATTCTCTTAATTCGACTCAAGTGTTCAAAAGATAAATCTTAAAAGTCTTATTTCTTTTTCCTTTTAGATAACAAACAAGAATGTTCTTGACCAAGATCCAAAGTCTGTGTATCAGGTAAGTATATAACTTTGATTGGCTGCTTGCTTGCGGTGGGCGCCTTCTTTAAGTAGGAAAAAAAGTTCACTTAGCTTAAAGATGCTTTTCTTCTTTCGTTTTCAGCCTTTGAAGGTCTCCGTATATTTCATTGATTGCAAGTCATTGCCTCGTCGAAGGATTTCCAGGATGGCAGGACAGGTGAGTCCCCTCGAGTGAGCAGGAAGGCAAAGCGTCTGGTAACGTCGGGTGTGGCTATTTATACTTGTGCCACACCCGAACGGCTGCTGATGCACTGCGCACATTTTCCTGCGTGCGTGTGCGTTTCTAGGCTGTTCTTTCTTTTGCTTGCCGGCAATGACTCAGCAATCTCTCAGAGACAGAACCAAACTCAGTGACTACCAATAAGCCTCCCAACCAAGCACAAATAAAATCCAGTGATTACCAATAAAGCCATCATAAATACCCTGCACAGTCACAAGGCCAATAAGACACTATGTCTTGCAAAACAGTCATGGTACAAAATAAGTAGACAAGTTTTTCATTTTACATGCTACATAATCATTGGTGTGCTGGATGCACGGGACAGGGGTGGGTTTCATTGTGGGAAGAGTTCCTTAGGAGCATTCGCTCTTGGGTGGTATACTAGGCATCCTGACAATACTCCCCCTCAAGATCCCCCCTAAAACTTGAGGGACTGGTTTTGGTTTCTCTGGATACTTAAGATGAAATTGTTTTACCAAACGTGGAGCATTTTGTAAGTTAGCAAGAGGTTCCCAAGAGCGCTCTTCTGGGCCGTAGCCCTTCTAATGAACTAGATAATACAATTTTCAACGAATTCTTTTTGAATCTACAATTTTCTGTACTTCAAACTCTGGAACCCCGTCAATTAGTATAGCTGAGGGAGTTTTCTTTAATCTGGTCAGAGGATTACATGGCTTGATCAGGGATACATGAAAAACTGGGTGACATCTGTGTTTAAGAGGTAAAGTCAATCTAACACTTACTGGATTTATCATTTTTTCTATGACAAATGGTCCAATATAACGGGGACAGAATTTTTTACAAGTCTTAATTTTGAGATGTTTAGTTGATAACCAAACCTTGTATCCAATTGAATATTCAGGTTGTAGGGATCTGTGTGAATCAGCGCTACTTTTTTGAGTTTCTTTAGCTTGTGCTAAATGGTATTGAGCTTGAGTTTGAACTTGGACCAGTCTTCTTATGTGTTCATCTAATGATGGGATTACAAATGGGGATTTAATTGGTCCAGGAATGTTTTTGGATGAAAACCATAAGTAATTAAGAATGGAGATAAACTAGTAGATGAGTTATCCATTTTATTGTAAGCAAACTCTAAAATCCATAAGATCTCTCACCATTCTAGTTCTTCATCCATTAATGCACATCGTAAAAACTGTTCTATAATTTGGTTGGTTCTTTCCGTAAGACCATCAGTTTGAGGATGGTAACTATAAGAAGTACGAATGTCCATGTTTAAAGTTTTTCCGAAATGTTGCCAGAAATGAGAAATGAATTGGGGGCCTCTGTCCGAAATCACCACTGAGGGATTTCCAGGTAACAAATTATTTCTTTAGAGAATATTCGAGTTAATTCTTTAGCTGACAGTATCTTCTTTAGAGGGACGAAATGAGCCATCCGAGAAAAATGATCAACAATAGTTAAAATGGTGGTAAAAACCATTACTAGTTCTAGGGAGCTCAACAATAAAATCTAAAGAGACTGCATGCCAAGGCTGGGGTGGTACTGGAAGAGGAAGAAGAAGACCACTTGGTGCTTGGTGTTGTGCTTTATTCTGAATTGAAGTGACACAGGTTTCAACATATTTCTGTATATCCAAAAACCTAGATGGCCACCAGAATTTTCATTTAATCAAGTGATAAGTTTGTGTAATACCAGGATGCGCAGATATTAAAGCATCATAATGTAACTGAATTACTTGAGTTTGTAAGAATGGTGTGGGAACAAACATTTGTTCATTCATGCACAATAATTTGTCTTAATTGCAATAACAGACACTGTTTCTGCCATTCTTGTGTCTGTTTTTCTTGTAACCCTTCTTTTATATCATCTACAATATCTGAATATATTGCTCCTATTTGAAAACAGTGATCAGATAAGATAGGTTGAGTAACATCTGGCAAAAAACCTTTATCATCAGAAATTCCTATACGTGATAAGGCATCAGCCTTTTGATTTTCCTTTCCTGGACGATAAGTAATTACAAAATTGTAATCATTGAAGAAGAGCGTCCAACGTAATTGTCTGGGAGTAAGAGCTTTTACTGAACGTGGACTTTGTAGATTCCTATGGTCTGTATCAATTGTTACAGATGTCTAGCTCCTAACAAATAATGACGCCATTCTTCAAAAACAGCTTTTATGGCTAACAACTCTCTATCTGCAATGGCATAGTTTTGCTCTGTGGGTGTTAATTTTCTCGAATAATACACTATGGGATGCATCTGACCTGAATCTCTCTGTCTTTGGGACAAAATTCCCCCTATGGCAAATTGAGATTCATCGGCTTCAACAATGAAAGGAAAGGAAGGATCAGGATGCATCAAGATGGGATCTGAAGTAAACTGACTTTTTAGATTTTGAAAGGCTTCTTCAGCCTCTTTAGTCCATTCGAATTTTACATTTTTTCGTAACAATCTAGTGATTGGTGTTATTTTTTTTTTTTTAAATTACAAATAAATCGTCTATAGAAGTTTGCAAATCCTTCTTTGAATCCATCTCAATTCCATTAGGACTTAAAACATAATCAAGAAATTCTACCTTTGTGGTGTGGAAAGTGTTTTTTTCTAATTTAACAAATAGAGAATTGTCAAGAAGCTGTTGAAGAATCGCCCTTACTTGTTTAACATGTTCTGTAGTATTCTTTGAATAAATTAGAATATCTATGTCAACTACACAACATACGTCCAAAAAATCTCTCAAGACTTCATTTATAAAAAATTGGAATGCTGCTGGAGCATTGCAGAGATCGAAAGGCATGGCTTGATATTCATATAAACTGAATTTGGTACGAAAAGCTGTTTTCCATTCGTCACCCTCTCGGACTCTTACTAGATGATATGCTCCTCTCAGATCCAATTTAATGTAAATGGTAGCATCCTTCAATTGATCTAACATTGTCGAAATAAGTGGAAGGGGGTATCTGTTTTTAACAGTCACATTATTTAAAGCGCAATCGTCCATACACAAACGCAATTCTCCCCCTTTTTTCGGAATAAAAAATAAAGGGAAAGATACTGGTGATTTGGAATGATGAATGAAACCATTGGCCAAGTATTTATCCAGATATTTTCTCAGATGTTCATTTTCTTTCTCGGTGAGAGCATATATCCTGCTACATGGTAAAGTAGCGCCAGGCATTAGATCAATCCTACAATCAAAATCTCTGTGTGGAGGTAGGGTATTGGCTTTTTTTTATCGAATACATCAATAAGATCTGAATATTCCATTGGGACCCCATTTAACAATAACGCACTTTTAGATTCCTTTGGAAAATCGTAACCTTGAACTAATAGTTCTGGAACCTGATGTTGTAAACAAGTAGAATGACAAAAATTAGAGTTAAACAGAACTGTTTTCTGTACCCAATCGATCTTAGGATTATGCTTCACAAGCCATGTGATTCCTAAAATAAGACGAAATTGTGGAGCATCTATAATGTCAAATGTGATGTCTTCTTTGTGTATGGAGAAACAAGTCATAATAAGATTTTCTGTATGGTATTGTATAAGTCCAGAAGATAATTCCTTTCCGTCAACAGCTCTGACTATTTCTGGGTGAAGTTTGGATTCGGACCTTAAATCTAATTCTTTCTAAAAGTGTGTGTCAATGAAATTGCTAGTGGCTCCTGAATCAATCAAGGCATCCACGACCCAAGTTTTCCTTCTCTTGAATGAGACTGTAAAGACATTCTTATACTAAGATGTTGAAAGACTATATCAGGAGTTATGGAGGCCAAACTAGATAATTCACTCGACAAACTGACCTCATGTTTTGTCGAGCCTGTCAGTTTTCCGATTGCTAAACTAAACCTGCATCAGTGTTTTTTTTTTAGGTTTATTAGGGCGTGTTGGACATTCTTTTACAAAATGTCCCGCTTTGCCACAGTAAAGACACTGATTCAACTTTCTCCTTTAGTCTTTCTCTTCTTTAGAGAGAGGCCCTTTTATTGTACAAATTTGCATTGGTTCTCCCAGATCTACTTTGGTGGCAGGCTCAGTTTGGAGACCAATCCTGTCTTTAAAAGAAAATACTTTATGCTCTATTTTCCCTTTTTCACCTTTACGTTCTGATAAACAGTGATTTAGTTTCACTACCAAGTCTATGAATTCTTCTATGTCATCGGGAGGATCTAAAATTTGTGTAATCATGTCTTTTTTAATTTGTCTCTTAAACCTTTGTAGAAAAGAGAGACTCTCTTCCCTTCCGGCCAATCAGCTTGTGGCGGGATCAAGGGAAACGAGTACTGGGGGGGTGCAGGTAAAGCTGCTTTTATTGTTTTTAACAGGCGCTTGCGCTGGGGGGGTTTCTGTAATAGGGCAGTGGTAGTTCTGTGAGCCGGCGGACTGGGGAACTCTTCTCCTTCCTGTAGTCACCGCCTGGTTTTCCTCCCTCCCGTGGACTTCTGGATGCTGGAGTCCCGTCCGTCTTGCGAGTCGGTCTCAGGGTGCATGGAAAAAAGAAGATAACACAGACTCAGGCAAAGGCTCTGTGCAGCTGAGAGTGTTCAGGGAAAGGGTGTGAGGACAAGCACTCGTGCTCTGAGGTTTCAACGAAGTGTCGGGGTGAAGTAGGGAAGGGGGTCAGTGTGAGGATAACGGAGGCGGGTGCACTACGGAGGTTTAAAACCTCTTCTACCCGCCCAGCCCACGATACGGTCCCGTACCTGGGTTAGCCACACTTCCCTTGAAGTGTGGCTGGGCGATGCGCCGTGTCGTTGGCCTCCTGGCTCTGCAACAGCTGGACTCACCTCCTCCTTCACTCTTTCTTCCTCCTCGCTCTCGTCACTGGTTCTGCTCCCTCTGCTCGGCACGTCTCCATCCTCCTTGCTCGACTCCATGACAACTCCGGGTGATGAACACACTTCCTCATCCGAAGGCTAGGCTTTTAGTTCCGGGGTCCCAGCTGAAGAGGGGGCGTGGTCTAGGTCGTCCTCTGTCCAGTTAAAGAAACAGCGTCCCTCCTCTTCCCGAGAGCTGGACGAGTCCCAAGGCGCTGCCCTGTTCCAAACCACGGGCTGCTGCAAGGATGAGAAAGAAGGGGACATAGATGTAGGGGATGTCGAAGGGGATGTGAGACCCCTCAAGGGAAGCTGCCCCGCCCCCCGGTCACACAGCCAATAACTAGTCTGTTAAACTGAGAAATATAATGTAACAAATCTGATGTCCCTTGTTTCAAATGAAGTAATTCATGATCTGCAGACTGAACAAAAACATGTTTAGCAAACAGTTTATTCATTGTATTTTTAAATCGTCTGAAATCATTTAGAATTGTATCATTTCGTTCAACAATTGGCACTGACCAAAGAGCTGCGTCACCTCCTAAATAAGATAATATAAAGGCGATTTTAGAGGAGTCGTCAGGAAAGGCTATAGGTTTAGCTATGAAATGTAAATTACATTGATTCAAAAAGATTGTAAACTTAATACAGTCCCCATAAAACCTTTCTGGTTGTGCTAAAGGAACTGTTACTGGAGTCACGACCTGGATTTGAGTAGGAGCATTTGTAGAACTAGAATGTAAAGTCTGTAATCCAGGCTGAAATGTGGGTGGTTTCAATATTGGTTTTTGAGTAGCGGGGAAACTCCAAGAACTTGGACTTGAAATATTAGAACTTTGTATGCTAGTCTGTAGGGCTGTGATATCCCTTCTAAGGGCTGCATTTTCTGCTTTCATATCAGTTAAAATACTAACTATGTCCTGCAAAGAGACTGAGGTAGTTGGATCTATAACGTCTGGGCGAAATTATATTCGTGAGCTTTGCCTTCTATCGGATTAACAAGCAATCTTACCTGTAGGATGCCTGTTAGATGATTTTGCAGAGACGCTATAGACTAACTTCCTCTGGTTCTAATTAACACCTAGTGATGTAGTTATATAACACTAAAGGTGATTAATAGAATCTAAGGAGGAGGGCTAGATAGGGGACGCTACCTGTTCCTTGATTGTCGACCTGCGAAGCAATAAAGGAAACTAATATAACTTCAACTCCTCTTGATGATTAAGTAGATAACCTATACTAATAAATGATGCTCCTTCTATCTAAACTTAAAGGGGAGCCTACCTGCGACTTCTGGAATGAAGCGTCGCGTCTGTGTTGTCGTTGTGAAGTAAAGTTGAAGGTGTGGTTAGATCCCTTCGTGAAGATCAACGAGACTGTCTTATGGAGAATTCTGTGTTCCTATATGAAGATGTAAAAGTGGAATAAGTTACTGATTTCTTTCTACAACTAGAAGCTTCCACCTTTAAATTGTATTTTTGAACATTCCATCCCCTTTGACACTTACTCTTTCAAACTTCTTGATTTTTTTCGTTCTTCACAACCTAATTGCTAGTGGAGAATTATAAATAGAACAACAAATCTCTAGTAGCAGTAACAAAAGCCTAAAACATATATATTCTCTTAATTTGACCCAAGTGTTCAAAAGATAAGTCTTATTTCTTTTTCCTTTTAGATAACAAACAAGAATGTTCTTGACCAAGATCCAAAGTCTGTGTATCAGGTAAGTATATAACTTTGATTGGCTGCTTGCTTGCGGTGGGCGCCTTCTTTAAGTAGAAAAAAAACTTTCACTTAGCTTAAAGAGGCTTTTCTTCTTTCGTTTTCAGCCTTTGAAGGTCTCCGTGTATTTCGTAGATTGCAGGGCGTTGCCTCGTCGAAGGATTTCCAGGATGGCAGGACAGGTGAGTCCCCTCGAGTGAGCAGGAAGGCAAAGCGTCTGGTAACGTCGGGTGTGGCAATTTATACTTGTGCCACACCCGAACAGCTGTTGATGCACTGCGCACATTTTCCTGCGTGCGCGTGCGTTTCTAGGCTGTTCTTTCGTTTGCTTGCCGGCAATGACTCCGCAAACTCTCGGAGACAGAACCAAACCCAGCGACTACCAATAAGCCCCCCAACCAAGCACAAAGAAAACCCAGTGATTACCAATAAAGCCATCATAAATACCCTGCACAGTCACAAGGCCAATAAGTCACTATGTCTCGAAAAACAGTCATGGTACAAAATAAGTCGACAAGTTTTTCATTATACATGCTACATAATCATTGGTGTGCTGGATGCACGGGACAGGGGTGGGTTTCATTGTGGGATGAGTTCCTTAGGAGCATTCGCTTTTGGGTGGTATACTGGGCATCGTTACAACCACAATCTCAACATGCTCTTTCTCACTGAGACCTGGTTTAATGACTCCTCTCACACTTCATTTGATCTTCCGATACCTGCTGACTACTCTATCTTCAGAAACGACAGAACAGACAAGATCGGGGGAGGTGTTGCAATTATCTTCAGAAACTCCCTCCAAATCAAAGCCTTTCCCACCATCCTATTTAGCACTTTTGAATGCCTTTCCCTAGAACTCCAAGTTCATCATGGCTCACCCTTCAGGTTCCATGCCATATACCACCCGCCTGGTAATTGCTCTTCCTTCATGGAGGAACACATCGGCTTCATTAGTGACCAATATTCACAAAGCGACAAGCAGATCTTTCTAGGTGATTTTAATCTCCACTGGGGCTCCGTGGAAGACAAGCTTGCAACCTTTCTATCAGCTAACGATCTTGTCCAACACTTCTCGGAAATTACACATGCCAAGGGCTCAATTCTGAACCTTGTTATTTCTAAATCAGACCAGCTTACCACTGCTCCCCCCATCCGTGTAGACTGATGAGACCATTTCCTCCTTCTCTTCTGTTTTCACCTCTCGCACATTATAACTCTCGGCCAACCTAAAAGAGCCTCTACTTGGTTCTGCAACACAAAAAACATTGATCTTGGGACTCTATGTGATTCTGCTATGCGTTCACTTCCTAGTTTAGACCTCAATACGGATGTCAACGATCTCATTCCCCATTGCCTTCTCAATCCTTGCAGTTGAAAACGACAAGGTTGCTCCACTCCAAAGCAAAAGGAAAAGACCCACACCATCAGCTCCTTGGTTCAATAAAGCTCTCTATTACGAAAGGAAAAACCTTAGAATCTTGGAGAAACATTGGAGACAATCTCCATCCACCTCCAACTTCTCTCTTTTACGTTCAGCAAGATCCAAATGCCACAAGCACATCTTTCAGGAAAAAACATCACATTTCAGATCCCTCCTCAATTCAGCTAAAAACAGACTGAAAACACTTTTCGACCTCATCAAAAACCCAAATTGTTCTCCCCAAACCATCAAACCTGGGGATGCTGCAAAGAAAGCAACTGTGTTCGCTACATTCTTTGATCAAGAGGTAAAATCTCTGGTGGAACAGGTCACCCACCCTACCCCCATTGAGGAGTGAAAATCCTTAGTCACTTGGCAGAACTTTGCCGCCATCTCGGAAGATGATCTCCTCAAATGCATCCTCGAAACCAAACCCTCCAACCATTCTTCTAACCCCATACCCAGTGTCATCGCCATTGACTTCTATACCAACAGTCGCTCTTACTGGACCAGGCTTGTTAATCTCTTCCTCGGTCAAGGATCCCTCCCAGTTGTCCTCAAAACAGGACAGGTTACCCCCCTTCTAAAAAAAACCTCTGCAGATGCAAACGACCTCAATAACTTCCGCCCTATCGCCAATCTTCCTTTTCTTTCAAAGATCACAGAAAAATGCATTGCAAAACAACTTTCCCAACAGATTATGGACAATAATCTCCTCGACATGTTCCAGTCTTGCTTTATTCAAAATTGTAGCACTGAAACAGCCCTGCTGCGAGTGATCGATGATGCGCTGCATATTCTCGATTCGGAGGAATCGTGCCTTTTGATTCTTCTTGAACTCTGTGCAGCCTTTGACACTGTTAATCACAACACCCTCCTTAACACTCTTCAACAGAGAATGGGCGTGGAAGGCACAGTACTCAAATGGTTTGTCTCATTCCTCACGGACAGATCCCAAATGATCAAGATTGCGAACAGTCTCTCGTCTCCACTGGTGGTTGGTCAAGGGATCTGTAACCTTTCCGGGACTCGCGGGGATAGCAGAGAAGGGCAACAGGCGTGTTTTGGTTACAACGGGCTTTAATGAACTCAATAAGTGATCGGAACAAGTCTTTCTGAGCAAGGGGGTTCGACGGGGAGATCGACTTCGGGAACTCCTTCTTCTTCTGTGCTCTAAGTACTGAGTCCTCCGATAGCCGGTCTGGCTCCGTCGGGCTGTAGTATCGTCGGGGTCCGTCTTGACAACGCCTCTTCCCCAGGACCATTAGGAAGCAAAAGAAAAGGCAACTCGTGAGCTGGTTGTCCTACTCGGACTGCACTTGACAGGAAAGGGAGTGAGGAAGTAAACCTACACATGCTCCAATCGTATTTACAAGTGAGTGGGACGCGGGGGTGCTCAGGGTGGGGAAAACCGGGAACCAGGGACTCCGCAACTTTACAACCGGACCGCGCTTCCGTCCCACACAGCCCTTGAGCCGATTACGCACCTGAGCAAGCCACGCACCTCCCCCGGGTGAGTGGCTGGGCGGCTCGTGGGATCGGTGGCCTCCAGGCGTCTCATCCTCAGTCGGGGCTCCTCCTCCGATGTACGACTCCTCTGTCCAACTTGCTTCTGTCCTTCGCCGTCCTTTCTCCTCGTCTCCTCTCCAGGTGTACAAGCACACCTCGTCGTCCTGGGCTTCCGCTTTTGACGGTGTTCCGTCGACCTGAAACTCTGCCCACTCATCCTCTCCTTGACAGTTAAAGGACCAGTCTCTGTCTCTTTCATGGGCTGCTGCAATCTCGTCTCCCTTCCCTCGATAGTCCATCTGCTGAGGGATACAAGAGGGAGTAAGTGAAGTACGTTTCGCAGTCTCTGGTACTTGAGCAGGTCCCGGTCCCATAACGGGGAGCCATGTCGGGGCCACCCCGTTACAGCATCCCTCAAGGTTCTATCCTTGCTCCCACTCTGTTTAATCTCTATCTGGAACCATTAGGGAACCTCCAAAGCAAATCTGGAATCCTCTACCATCTCTATGCGGATGACACCCACATCTACCTCAAGGTGTCTTCCTCTCATGATCTCTCACTACTCAACTCTACTCTCAACTCTTTCCACAACTGGATATTAGTTCACCAACTCATTCTCAATCCCTCCAAAACGGATTTCCTCCTCTTATCTATCTTTCTCTCCCCGCCTCCTGTTCAGTCCTGGATGGATCAGTTGAATTTACTCAACAGTAAACCCGTAATTGTTGACTGTGCTAAATCCTTAGGTGTCATACTTGACAAAAGACTCAACCTAATCTCACACATCATCTCCATTGCCAAGACCGCACGTTATCAGCTGCGCCTTCTATGGGGGATTCGTCTGTTCTTCCCGGAGAATGACCTAAAAACCTTGGTCCAATCGCTAGTCCTCTCTAGACTGTATTATTGTAATTCTCTTCTGACTGGCCTTCCCAAATCTCACCTCCCCTTCCTAAAATCCGTCCTCCATTCAGCAGCTCGCTTCATTTCAGGGTGCAAACGAAGTGACCACATCACTCCTATCCTGTTTTCTCTGCGATGGTTTCCATCGAGGCTAGAGCTATCTACAAAACGGCGTGCATCACCCACAAAGCTTTGCACTCTTCCTCCCCTCGCTATCTGGCAAATAAACTGAAATTGTCTGGACGCTCAAGACCTTCTCGGAATGCGGAAAAGTTCCTGCTCGAGCCCCCCTCCTTCAAAAGGGAAAAATTGATGGCGCAATCGTTCTCAGGTAATGCAGTGAGAATCTGGAACTCGCTTCCTGCTTTGCTCTGTGCCATCCCCTCCATCCAGCTCCTCAAAGCGGACCTCAAATCTCTTCTATTCCAAAGACACTTTCAGAACTAATTTCCTCCTTCTCAGACCCCGCCAGGAAGTTCTTTAGTCATTGTAAATTTGTCATATATACTTATATTTTTTTTGTACATTCTGTGCTTGCTGTGTTTGATAGTGTGTTCCCTTTTGCCTGCGTTGTTTAGATTCTATGGCCTGCTATTTTTCACCAGGAAGTTCTTTGGTCATTGTAAATTTGCCATATATATTTATATTTTTGTTTGTACATTCTGTGCTTGTTGTGTTTGATATTGTGTTCCTTTTGCCTGCGTTGTTTTGATTCTATGGCCTGCTATTTGTGTTTGTTCCATTTTTATAACAGTTCTCTCATGTAACGCAACTGGGTTCTATTGTACAGCGCTCTGACACCTCCGGGTAAAGTCTGCACTTTATAAAAATGCATTAAATAAATAAATAAAACTTTTGCGGCATTGTCTGCGTTCCCGGCGTTTGATATTGGATCTCAGTCTTGTTTTTGATTGGGGACGCGTGGTCTTAGAGTTTGCCTGCGATCCTGTCTCAAGCAGTCCACCTCTTGAGCCAGTGAGAATTTTATGAACTCCAATTGTGAACTTGAGGTGGCTTGTTCACTATCAGATTCACTGCCCGGGACTGAACTTAAATCAAACATGGAAGTGGACAATTGAGCTGCTCCACTTGCACCAGATGTCAATGGCTACAATTGTGTTGTTAACTTTGCTTGTTTTAAAGAATCATATGTTTTTTGCAAATGTAAAAATGCGTCCATTTTGGTAGTCTAGCTTATCTCCCTGGAATTTAATAGCTTTGTGCTTTTTGATGATGTCTTCCTCTTTCGCTAATCTCAAATGCATCTCTTCCCGATATTTTTTCTCTAGGTCAGCCTCTCCCATTTTAGTAATCTGCTCATTCAACTCAGTCATTTTGATTTGCAAAGCAGCTCTATCGCTTTCAGCTTACATCACAAGCATTCTCAACAGATGGCAAGCGGAATCCAGGTTGCATTCGGCCCATTTGGATAACTTATTGGGGTCTGGGTTCTCGAACCTGGGGGCCAAAATGATGCGGAGTCAACGTGGGATACGACCCATCTCTAAGTAGCGAGAGAGTGATTTGTGCTCCCACCACTTGGACTGTTCTGTCGGCATTGCCTTTTCAAGCTGTTTGAAGACGCCTTTCAATTTACAATCCTCCGCTGTAGCCATATTCGGTATAGTCTTGAGCAGCGCTTCGGTGACTGGTAAGTCATCGAAAATCTCGGCTGCCGCCTCCTTGCGGCTTCTGGCAACGTCGGCGCCCATGGCAAATTGAAAATCTTTGAACAATGCAGCAATGTGTAGCAAGTGGCGACAAACCTAATGGCGTTGCTCGCTTTTCACAAAACACTCCTTGACCGGCACGTCCTCCCAAACTCTCACCACTGCACTTACTTCAGGACTCGGCTCAATCACAGCCGTGAGAACCTTCCGCCCGCAGATTGCAAACTTGGAGCGAGTGTAGACGGCCGGGGGCTGCTGCGGCTGCTCCGGAACAGGAACTGGAGATGCTTCCGGGTGAACGAGATCTAGCTTCCTACTGCTCGGCCCTAAGCGAAGGAGGGGTCAGTTGAACACAGAGGAAGCAAAACGGTGTATAATATTTCCACATCCAATCTTCAGGACAAACTAAAACGGACCCAGGTAAATGATTTGCAGTGATTTATTTCATCAGTGTACCATTCACCGCCATGACGCGTTTCGGGCCCGATGAGCCCTTGATCACATGACATTAGTCAGAAAAGCCCAGACATTTAAAGTGCAACAGTACATACCACGTGTCTTGGCAGGGTTTTTGGCTCTATTTAGCAGTGATATAGATTTTAATCTTGCTCACATCTAGGATAGGTATTCTTAGCTTGTGTTGGCCCTTTTAAGCCCTTGTTTCCAGACCTAGAAGAGGATAGCTGCTTAATATGATGATAGATCCCTTATTCTTGACTCTAATCTGTCTATTGCCTATTGGCTTTGACATACTTGATGGTTTATGTAGGTATTCTGACAGAGCTAAGGGGTATTTCATCCCTTTCAGGCCTACAGGCCTAGAACTAGAGGGACTCCATCTTGATGGAGCTGAGAGGCTTCAAGGGTAAAGGTAAAGTTTATAGTTAAAGCTGTTTTTCACTTGGAGAGAACCGGTCTGGGCCAGCCCTTATCGGTAGGCTGTATTATTCTCTGTGTGGAAGACACAACAAAAGGCCGGCCGGCTGGGTGTGTGTCCTTGGCGCAGAGTGGTGCAGGGATCTGATGGGCGGCAGGCTGATGGCTGGAACTTTCCATTGGGAAACAGCATTCTATATCAGTGAAGGGCAGAGGCGGAGTCAGTCAGTCGAGTGGAGTTGGCGGAGCCAGAGAGTCGAGTGAAATTGGAGGAGCGGAGAGGAGACAAGCTGGAGTGGTAGAAGAGTGAGGAGCTGTTGGAGTAGGAGAGAGAGAGAGGGTTCAAGCTAGAGAGAGCTAAGTTGAATTGGAGGAGCAGAGAGTGTTGGTAGAGTTGGAGGAGTGGAATTGCAATAGGAGAAGAGACAGGACATGCTTGGAACAGAGAGAAGACAAACAGACAGTCAGTGAGCTGGAACTGAAGGAAGCAGTCAGAAGCAGTTACTTATCAGGAGGAGGTGTGAATAGCTGGAGTCTGAAGTAATGCCTTTTAGAAGAGACGGAGGAGAGATCGTGGACTAACCTGTGGGAGCAGCTGGAGTTAATTGGACATTGGTACAGAGACATTAAAATAGAGTGAACAAGCTAGTGGAATGAAGAGCATCAGAGCGGCAGAAACCATTAGATTGAAGCTGGAAGGTGGAGACAGTTCGTGGGGGAGAGGAGTCCAGTGCAAAGTGATCAGCGCAGAGGTGTATCCAAGAGTGCAGGAGAGAGAGAGAGTCTGAGATGAGCCAAGGCACAGACGAGAGAGGAACCCAGATGACAGCTAGAACAAGACTTCACACTAATCAGGTGATATCGGTCCTGTCATATTAGTTTACTTTACACTTGCATCTTAATCTTGTCTTTATTCCCTAAGCTATTGTATTGCTAATCCTTTTCCTTGCAGCGGTGTGTTCTATCTATAGTCTTTGTCAGTTACATGTGGATGTGTCCATTATAATACAAATGTGTGTAGGTGTTTATATTGTTAATAAAACCCCCAGTTTTTAGTGAACTGAAATGTGCCTTGTATTCTTGTTCAATCCGGGTAAATGTATCTCCTAGTTGGTTGTTGTTTATATGAACGGATGATTAATCCCGATCAGGTAAGTGGTGATCAAATAAATAGGGAGCGAGTGGACCTTTGATGCCAAGAATAAGAGGTACATTATATTAATTGGCTAACTCCTAATATTGTAGTAGCAAGCCCTTAGTGAATAGGGAGAGAGAGACTTCCCAATATATAACTGAAGGTGTTCATAGGAATGTGGTCGTCGTCGATATACGGCGTTAGTGAGAGCGTTGGGGTGGATTACCAACGTGTATACCCACAGGATTGTGGCTTGTGTAAGTGAGAGCGTTGGGGGGGATTACCAACGTGGAGGTTTGCCGGATTGTAAACCGTTTGGAAAAGAGAGCATTGGGTTCTGCAGGCCCATGTGTAGACACACCGGATTGTGTGTCATATCTGCCCTGGGGTAGATTAGTCTGGGTCTGAGTGGCCGCGAGACTATAAGGTATGAGTGTGGTGTAGGGCATGGATATGCTTAGTAATCAGTGAGTATTCTTAGTACCCCTATAGATTTAGTGGTGTTTCTAATAATATGAGCTTGTATATTGCGAGTTCCCCATCCTCAGGTAGGTACCCAGGTGCCTGGATAGATGGTCCTGAGGAGGGATGTGGTTATGTTCTGGCTGGGTTGGAGGGGCCCCTAGGGGCTGATCCCATCTAATCAGAAAATCCAGCCATAACATCTGGCGTCACGAACTGCTTACGTATCCTGTGTGCCTGGCCATGTGCTTAGATTGTTTCCCATGTGTTGTGAGGGAGTGCCCTGAGCGCCAGTTCTATCTGGCGTAGTTTGGCAGTTTATGTAGCCTGTGTGACCTAGGGGCTTGAACAGTTGCAGCGTGAGGAGATTGCATTACATCATGGCATTTGGCTTATTCAGGGTGGAAGGAATGGTTTTCATCTTGGTGTTTGAACTGTCAGGGTTGAAGGATGACATTACATGAGGGAGCCAGTAACATCTTTGTGATGGTCCAATTGTACAAATGTGTGTAAAAAAAAAAATGCTTTTAAATTGCCCATTAACTTGCTTGCTGCATTTGCTTATGCTGTGCAATGTGAAATGTGTTCATTGTAATATGATTTGTGGAGTTCTTTGCATATAGCTCCTTGTACATATGGCTTGTGAATAGCGCCATGTTAATGTGGCTTGTGAGGAGCATGTTCTCATTTTGACTTGCTGTGTTCCTTGTGCATTGCGCCTTGGATATATTATTTATGAAGAGCTTGTCTTGTAAATATGGCTTGTGAATAGCGCCATGTGGTCATGACTTGGATAGAGCATGTTATTGTTGCATTAGGTAGGAGAGAGCTGGTTCTCTTTCAAATGCTTGGAGAAATTGTTTTGTAGATGTGTGTACGTGTTATCTGTAAACGTGGAGAGATGAGCTCATGACTTTTCCATGTATCCGCGGACATTGGGGAATGATTGTGCTTGAGCTGCCAAAGGGTTAATATCTTGAATTGTGATGGCAGTATTTATTTTAACATGCTGTTTAACATGCATGGTTATTTGAGCTGACTCTAAAAGTCGGTGAATATTTTGAAGATTGGTGGTTTGATTTTGACTTTTATTGGTTCCTGGGTCTGCCTACGTGCTTTGTCAGCTTCTTGACGGAAAGGTAACATCTTGTGCTGAGCGTAGGGCTCTGTTCATTTAACATTCTTTTTGAAATGCGTCTACGAATTTGTGTGGGTTTGCCTTGGAACTGATGACTTCATGTGTCTGACTCTTAGAGGTCGGTAAGTTATAAATCAACCAGTCGGATTGAGATAAGGGTTTGCACGGAGAGAGCTGTGTTCTTTTAAATGTGCTTCTTAATATGCATCCACAGACGTGTGGAGAATTATTTTTGAATGCATGATTTAAAATGAGTGAAATATTAGAAGATGGCCCAGTTGGTGTGCGCACGCTACGGGCTGTTTTCATTAATTATTTCTTTGAGGGTTTTCCATCTAGAAAGGAATGGGCTGGCCGATGTTTTGCAATGATCACAGGTTGAGAATAATCAATCTTGCCCGACAGTGCATGGTAACATGTGCTTTTAATTAGTGAAAGGCAACCGTGTGCTTTTAAAATAAATGTATTCTCATTATTATTTTCCCTGATGCAAGCTGAACCTTTTTTCAAATGTAGATGTTTTAATATGCAGCAAACCGGCATATGTAAGTTAACCAACTCATTTAGAAAATAAATTGATGTTTGATAATATATGGATTTGGCCCTTTTATTAGGTTGGATTGAATGGCTTGCATGATTAATTACGCTGTAATGCAAAATTACATGTTGCCCCTGGTTGAACAAAATATAATGGTGAAATGTGTCTGCATTTTATGTTGTTTTAAATTTATTTCTCTTTCAACAGCTGACAGTATATGTTTTTATTTTTTGGATGCTATTGTGTATAGTTAGGGTGGAGCAGAATATATTGTTAAAAATGATAACTATAAGACACTACCATCTATCTATGTGTCCCTTACATTAGTTTAATTTGCATTTAGTTACAAGGCTCGCCTATGTACTTTGACAAGCTGTTGATAGAAAGGTATGTGCAGAGAAATATTAAACCCAATAGTCCATGATAATTCGTTTTTTCAATTGCAGAATGCATTTTCTTGTGTGCAGAAGTAAATTGCCCCTTTTTGTGTGTTGATCTGCATGCTAAATAAATGCCCATGTTTCAAATGTCTTGTCTTTTAGCTGAATTAGTTAGACTAAAGTCTTTTTAGAAAGTGGAGCTTTTAAGTAGCAGTACATTGTAACAGAATTATTTTTTTTTTTAAATGCTAGCTTTCGTCAGTTAGAGAATCAGGCCTGGGAACAGCTTACAAAGAATGTGTTTGTCGACCTTGGCAGACCAGCTGGTTTGTGAAGGCGGGTTTTTTCCTCTGCAGGCTCCGAACACGGCCTGTCTTGTTATGATTGGCCAAAATCTAATTTTGTTCCGCGGACGGAATGTTTATGTAAGGGGGGGTCCACTCGCTCCTCCTGGCTGTCGGCGCAGACAGCTTCATTGCCTGCGGATAAGGGATTCTTGCACATGCAGAGTAGTTGGCAGACTCTTGGCCCTTGGAGTTAGTTAGATACAGTAGTCCTGGGCAGGCTTCCCTGATTGGGGAAAGTGAGGCTTGCAGCGCCCTGCTCCTGCTATGAGATCATCACTTGGCAGTGATTCAAATTACTTCACACTGTAGCCTGGCTTCTGCGTATTTTTTTGGAGCAGATTCAAAACTCTGAGCACGAACCTCCTTCTGAAGGGAGGGGCTGTCTCACAGAGGATTAGGGTATTACTAGGCCCTTCTGGATGTGTTTAAAAATTAGATTTTGCTAATGTTTTTAATTAATTAGGATATTTTCTTTTCAATAATGAAAAGCACTTGGGGTGCTTTTTAAATGGAAAATTTTATCATGCAAGATTAATGATACTTGTTTTCTTGTCCTAGGTTGCTGGGTTGTGGTGTTGTTGGTGCGTGCGTCGGCCCACCCCCCCCCCCACTTCCTTTCTTATTTTAGTTTTTTACTTTCATGTTTTTATGTTAGTTTATTATTTTTGGAAGATGGAACCAGACCAGGCCAGACCGGATTGGTGGTGGATGGCCGCATCGGAGGAAGTGATAGAAGATGCAGGGTGGTGACCTACACTGATGTCCCAAAATTGACATTGGACTTATATTTTTGACAAAACATAAACAATTTTTTTTTTATTTTGTGACAGAATCCATCATGATACGATTTCCCGCGAAAGGATTTTGTTATGTAATTCCTTGGCCTGCATTATTCCCATGTTTTTCTTTGCAATCACTACGAACAGGCCCCACTGTTAAAAAAAAAACATGTCTTCATGGTTTTGATGTTTATGTAGTACTATCTTTGCTTTTTAGGATGCAGTCACCTATTATAGTTTTCCTGCTTTCTGCAAAACAGTATGGAGGGATAAAAAAAAAAGAATGGTGGTGCACACATGTGTTCCACAGTGTGAAGAAACTAGGTGCTGACTGTTTTGTGCTTTTCTGTATGCACCACGTTTAGGCTTAGTGCTACACCAGCTATCTTGTAGGAATGGGGTTGTCTTTATTTTCCTGTTATTACACTTTCACTTTGATTGATCAAAGGGTGGTTACCCTAGACTTTAGGTTGTCCTGGGAGGTGTGTCTTTTAGTATGATTATGTATTAATGTTTGCCCAGACCTTGAGAACCGTTTGTCATGTTTACTTCTCAGATTTCACCAAATTTTTTAGCTTAAGTTGACCAATGTCAGTAGGCCTCATTTAGGCCCATTGTTATTTTTATTCCACAAACAAGCCCCTACACCAATAGATTTCATGAGTCATCATTAGCTTAAGTTGACCATAGTAGGTAGGCCTCATTTAGGCCCTTTGTTGTTTTTTCATTAGAAGTTGAAACACATTTAGTTCTTAAGTTGTCCGAAGTAGGTAGGCCCCATTTAGGCCCCTTGCTGTTTTCATTCAACACATAAGTCCCTACATCACTAGACTTCACCAGTTATCACTAGAAGTTGAGGCACATTTAGTTTGAGGATACTTTGGTTAGTTTCTTTTGTTATCAGATCGAATCTTAGATATGTTTCAGCATTCAAGTCAAGGGTGCTTTGATTTGTTTTCAGTTGGTTGTTAGATTTGTATTCCCTACATTGAGTTTCAGGTGGAATTTCTTTAAGTTGTCATTCATTTTAGAGAGTTTTCTTGGTTTTTGGTTTGTTGATAGATTGTGTTGATGTTTGTTTATATGGATGTTGTTGTTTATAGATGTTCGCAAAATAAAGTCTAAGGGTGGAATGTCTTGGCAGGGTTTTTGGCTCTATTTAGCAGTGATATAGACTTTAATCTTGCTCACATCTAGGATAGGTATTCTTAGCTTGTGTTGGCCCTTTTAAGCCCTTTTTTCCAGACCTAGAAGAGGATAGCTGCTTAATATGATGATAGATCCCTTATTCTTGACTCTAATCTGTCTATTGCCTATTGGCTTTGACATACTTGATGGTTTATGTAGGTATTCTGACAGAGCTAAGGGGTATTTCATCCCTTTCAGGCCTACAGGCCTAGAACTAGAGGGACTCCATCTTGATGGAGCTGAGAGGCTTCAAGGGTAAAGGTAAAGTTTATAGTTAAAGCTGTTTTTCACTTGGAGAGAACCGGTCTGGGCCAGCCCTTATCGGTAGGCTGTATTATTCTCTGTGTGGAAGACACAACAAAAGGCCGGCCGGCTGGGTGTGTGTCCTTGGCGCGGAGTGGTGCAGGGATCTGATGGGCGGCAGGCTGATGGCTGGAACTTTCCATTGGGAAACAGCATTCTATATCAGTGAAGGGCAGAGGCGGAGTCAGTCAGTCGAGTGGAGTTGGCAGAGCCAGAGAGTCGAGTGAAATTGGAGGAGCGGAGAGGAGACAAGCTGGAGTGGTAGAAGAGTGAGGAGCTGTTGGAGTAGGAGAGAGAGAGAGGGTTCAAGCTAGAGAGAGCTAAGTTGAATTGGAGGAGCAGAGAGTGTTGGTAGAGTTGGAGGAGAGGAATTGCAAGAGGAGAAGAGACAGGACATGCTTGGAACAGAGAGAAGACAAACAGACAGTCAGTGAGCTGGAACTGAAGGAAGCAGTCAGAAGCAGTTACTTATCAGGAGGAGGTGTGAATAGCTGGAGTCTGAAGTAATGCCTTTTAGAAGAGACGGAGGAGAGATCGTGGACTAACCTGTGGGAGCAGCTGGAGTTAATTGGACATTGGTACAGAGACATTAAAATTGAGTGAACAAGCTAGTGGAATGAAGAGCATCAGAGCGGCAGAAACCATTAGATTGAAGCTGGAAGGTGGAGACAGTTCTTGGGGGAGAGGAGTCCAGTGCAAAGTGATCAGCGCAGAGGTGTATCCAAGAGTGCAGGAGAGAGAGAGAGTCTGAGATGAGCCAAGGCACAGACGAGAGAGGAACCCAGATGACAGCTAGAACAAGACTTCACACTAATCAGGTGATATCGGTCCTGTCATATTAGTTTACTTTACACTTGCATCTTAATCTTGTCTTTATTCCCTAAGCTATTGTATTGCTAATCCTTTTCCTTGCAGCGGTGTGTTCTATCTATAGTCTTTGTCAGTTACATGTGGATGTGTCCATTATAATACAAATCTGTGTAGGTGTTTATATTGTTAATAAAACCCCCAGTTTTTAGTGAACTGAAATGTGCCTTGTATTCTTGTTCAATCCGGGTAAATGTATCTCCTAGTTGGTTGTTGTTTATATGAACGGATGATTAATCCCGATCAGGTAAGTGGTGATCAAATAAATAGGGAGCGAGTGGACCTTTGATGCCAAGAATAAGAGGTACATTATATTAATTGGCTAACTCCTAATATTGTAGTAGCAAGCCCTTAGTGAATAGGGAGAGAGAGACTTCCCAATATATAACTGAAGGTGTTCATAGGAATGTGGTCGTCGTTGATATACGGCGTTAGTGAGAGCGTTGGGGTGGATTACCAACGTGTATACCCACAGGATTGTGGCTTGTGTAAGTGAGAGCGTTGGGGGGGATTACCAACGTGGAGGTTTGCCGGATTGTAAACCGTTTGGAAAAGAGAGCATTGGGTTCTGCAGGCCCATGTGTAGACACACCGGATTGTGTGTCATATCTGCCCTGGGGTAGATTAGTCTGGGTCTGAGTGGCCGCGAGACTATAAGGTATGAGTGTGGTGTAGGGCATGGATATCCTTAGTAATCAGTGAGTATTCTTAGTACCCCTATAGATTTAGTGGTGTTTCTAATAATATGAGCTTGTATATTGCGAGTTCCCCATCCTCAGGTAGGTACCCAGGTGCCTGGATAGATGGTCCTGAGGAGGGATGTGGTTACGTTCTGGCTGGGTTGGAGGGGCCCCTAGGGGCTGATCCCATCTAATCAGAAAATCCAGCCATAACACCACGTGACCACCAGGCCAATGGACATAGAAAACAGATCATCAAACAATGCTTAAAATGTTACATGAGACATTGTCAATCAATACACTTTAGGCAATTAAAAGAATCAGGAAACAGTGCAAATAAATAGCATAGTGCAAATTGTAAGAGTATGTGAAAATCACGGCAGGGTTGTGTAAATATCTCTACAAAAACATGTAATAGTACAAATTCCATGCAAATGTGCAAAATATGCCACGGTGCAAAACCTGCAATATTGCTAGTCCCAATGTCTGTCTGGCACGTAGTGTATGGTTGAAACTCATATCCACATAATCCACATTCTAATAAGATTATAATGGTGCTGCATGCTTAATGGATGCAGTCTGTGGCTTTTGCGAGTAATTTTAATGAAAGAAAGCAGTAGTAGTTTACTTTTCCAAAATTATTAGCTAGCAGCAGTATTGTATACTAAATAGCTACTAAAGCTGCTCGCTCGTGCCTGGTTTCTCTGTAATACAGTCACCTGATAGTGTCTATAGCTGCACATGCACCCCCTTCAGAGTTAGGATATCGTTATATAACCCTCCTAGTGAGGTATCCCACCCGAGTACCAATAGGAGTGTGGAATGATTCTACAGTAAGCCAGGCCGGACAAGTTATTGGTTAGTCACTTTCCTGTTGCTATAGCCTGTAAAAAGTGATAAGCAATGACTAATCTCAGATTAGAATAGCAACTGCTAATTTGTACTTAGTTTGGTGTCTCTGGCTACAATGTGTCCACACAAAGGGTTGGATATTGATATGTATTAAGAAACAAGACAATATAGCCCATGTGGGCAACATACACTGCCAGGCAGCGCTGTATGTCCAATCTGCCCTTTGAAGTGGTCACTAAAAATGTGTACGTAAATACTTAAACAAAAAGAAAAAGGAAAAAGTGTAGTGCAAGTGGGTCATAAGGACCATCCCACGTGTGAAAAGTGTGAAATACAAAAATATCTAAGAAACGTTCTCATGTACAGCCGACAAGAGATAAAAAAGCTGCTAAGAAATGAGAAAAAGATATGGATACATAAACTACGGACCCTGAGTTGTTGGAAGAAGTTATTCATAAGCAGGTGTACATGTCCTCACTTGAGTTTAATCCATTTGGTGTCATAAAATCAAACTCAAGGATGTATCTTGTTTCAAGTTTTCTGAGCTGCGCCTCGCGGTCACCCCTGCGGCGCAGATGTGGAATCATATCCACTATAAAGAAACTCAAATTCCAGACTGCTCTCATGTGCCACCTTAAAGTGCCTAGCAACTGGATAGGCCTCGTCATTGTTGCTAATGGCCTGCATGTGCTGGAGTATACATTTGTGAGCCTGCAATTTGGTACTTGCAACGTATTGCAGGCTGTACGTACACTCCAGCACATACACAGCGAACTCAGATTTGCATGTCAATTTCTTAGTTATGGGAACTGGTACGTCACTGAAAGGAGTAATGTATGATGTTTTATTTCTGCCCAGCTTGCAGGCTTTGCAGGAAGCAAATTTGATATATATATATGTAAATATATTAAAGCTCCAAATCGCCAACAGGACAAGCAGCACTCGGGCAGCAGCAGGTAAGTCAAAGACCTTTATTAGGCATGGATGCAGTCCATCCAGCAGATTCCTTTAGCAGCCTTTCATCATACTTAGCCTGATGCGATTCAAAGTTTTACACTTCAGAGGCAGTGACGGAAGGAAGTGCGGCAGTCCGGTCAAAGTGCACTTTCAAACAATCAATGTACACACCCTTAATGGGCCGCTCGTATGAGGCTTTGCATTCTGGGGGCTGTAGTGCCGGAAAAATCACTCCACAGATAGATGCCTGCAAAATTAAACTGCCGGATACATTTAAAGTCCTCACATGGACCTCTACGGTGGGGCCCATCCTAAATCCACTGCTGTTGACCCCCAAAAACGGTGCGGTAAATCCCTTGCCGCGTGGCCCCCTCGCATCGCGGATTGGTGCATGCTTCATGGCTGGGCAGCCTTGTTAAAATTAAAGCTCCAATTCGCCCATAGGACAAGCAGCACTCGGGCAGTAGCAAAAATATCAAGAAACCAAGAAAGAGGTGGAAGCACAAACAGATACTGACAACAGAGATAGGAACACCTTATTCAATTTATCATCAATACGTTTAAGCCAAGCTGAAACCCAATTGTTATTTTTAGGGTTATTCTTCTGTCCAGAGAGCAATTTTAAGTACGCACAAATGTGAATAGAATGTTTTAAGTTTATCCGCAAATTAAAATTGCAAACATATCATCTGTTCCACAACACTAATAACACTAGCCAAGAAACAACTGACCCTGCCTTCCCTGTGAGCCCTAAGTGGGTTGTATGACAATCCATCGTAGTGAATCACATCACGGTAATTAACATCGCCGTCACTACATCGCAAATGCAGTCACATCGGCCGTTTTAGCATCGCACGATGTAGCAACGCAAATGCGGCCATGCAATAGGATCGCATGTCACATCGCGCGACTTTACATCGCGCGACATGACAACGCGATGGTTTAGCCCGCAGCACCAGGTGAGTTTTTGCCTGTGCTAATATTTATTTACCTGTCATCCCTGCCGCCTGCTTAAGTGGCCCCTTGAAATGACTGCCAAAGAAGTGTCCTTTCTGTAAGTGCATTATCCGGGGCACGGCTGCTCGGTAATTTCCCGCGCTGCTCTGAGTGCACCCAGTTCCTCAGGATTTAGATTGTAATCTTGACCCTCTTGACCCTCGCTGAATGCACTGCCACACTTAGCCTGCACATTTTTGTTTTACGTATACATATCTCACAGAGCTTTCGAATGCACACTTACCTTGCATAGCTTTTGGTATTCCCATCTGCTTTTAAAGCAGCCTGAATACATATTTCCTCCACACAAGTCAGGATGAATGACTGTTTTTCCCACTACTAGTAATGAAGCCAATGTTCAAAGCTGTGAATGCACGCCTGTACCACATGCACACTTTTCTGAATGTGCCCCTTTGTGTCATCAAAATACACATCGACCCGTCCCTTGTAGGTCTGTGTAGGTCTGTGTAGACATGTGATCCCTCTAGACTTCCAAATAAACACATGCCTGTCACAACCTTGTAAGTGTGTTTCTCACACGCCTCGCACATATATGTTGCTGAAATCGCATCAGTCAAACACACAGATCTGTATACTTCCGCTCATAGATTTGTTGCAACACAACCCTGAGTACATGCAACCCCACGGAGCTCTGGATGCTAACTTGCCCCTCACAGCTTTGCCTGCGTGACTCTCATATCTATGAATGCACTCATCACGCCCTAGACACAATTCTTAGTGTACGCGCCAAACACTCATACACGCAGCTCTGAATATACATCGGCGCCTTACAGTCAGAACACACAACTGGCGTACATACATATTTTAATACGCCCCTTCCCTCAAAGTGTTGAATGCACAATTGCTCATCAGAATTCTGATTGTACTCTTGTCCCTACAGTACAGCAAATGCTTTTCTCTTATGCAATGCTTTATGTCGCAGCCCTTATTCAAAGGGTGTAGGGGGTGTGAGCTTCAGATTTTCCTGCTATCACGCCGGCTGTAAGTGCTGCTTCCCCCCTAAGTGCTTTAACAGCTACAGATGTACAATTAATGCAGATTTACATCAACTAGAAAATGACAACATACCAGAAACAGAGGCAACATCTACACAAACAATGATAATGCGACAGCAGCTTAACACTTTTGGGACTGTGTGCACGAAATTTAGACCCAAATCAACATTTCAGCCTATCATGTTGCGAGATTCACTTGATATTTTCAATGAACAAATAACCTCAGAAGTGAAAAAACGAAACCATCAGCTATCAAGGACGTAAACAAGATATAACCATCAAAATGTCAATTATCGTCAGTTGATAAAGAAATGACAAAGTTAATGATCAAATCATCATCCGAAACTCGGATAAAGGAGGAAATGTAGTAATCTGGCCCAGAGAGGATTATTTAGAGGAAGCTATGAAACAGCTAAACAACCGAGATTGCTATAAAAGAAGTAATATCCAAGCAACTTGTGCCGCATGCAACGAGTTC
The DNA here is from genome assembly GCF_964263255.1 of Lissotriton vulgaris. Lineage (NCBI taxonomy): Eukaryota > Metazoa > Chordata > Amphibia > Caudata > Salamandridae > Lissotriton > Lissotriton vulgaris. The sequence continues at coordinate 385,849,176 of NC_141699.1, read as the reverse complement.
TACTCTAAGCTACTATCAGGTTTACTGAGTACGGATGTATATAAATATCTAAAGAATGACCACCCTATCATGCCTGTAATTTACCTTATTCCTAAAATACATAAACATGCCACTAAACCACCGGGAAAACCGATTATCTCAGCACAAAAGGGTCTCTTAGAAAACTGTTCCCGGGTACATTGATTTTTTCTTAGAGCAACATGTTCGATCATTGCCATCCTACATCCAGGACACTAGTGACTTCCTCAGGCAAGTTAACAAATGTAAATGGAATTCAGACTATTTGTTAATGGCCTTGGATGTCAGAACATTATATACTAGTATCCACCATCAGGATTGGATAAAAGCTGTGGATTACTATCTAAGTACCAGACTATTGAACTTGTATCAGCACAACAAGCTGATAACCAATATGATCACATTCTGTTTAGAGAACAATTTCTTCATGTTCCAAAACCAGACATTTCAACAAATACAGGGTGTTGCAATGGGGGCCAGCTTTTCGCCTAGGTATGCTTGCGTCCATATGGGATGGTGGGAGGACTGGTCATCAAAACTAAGTCTAAAGATGTTTTGGATGAGCATGTAATTGTGTGGCTTAGATACATTGATGATTTATTTGTGATTTGGCGTGGCTCAAAAAAAAGTGCAGACACATTTATAGAAATGAATTACAATAATCTAAACTTGCACTTTACAGCAACAATGAGCAGACAGGCAGTATAGTTCCTTGATGTAGAGGTATTCATTGTAATTAATTAAATCAAAACCACAGTATATCGCAAACAGACAGCAGGTAACACAATCCTGCATGCTACAAGTTTTCACCCTAAGCACTTGATAAATAGCATCCCCTATAGGGAAATGCTTAGAATCAAGCGCATATTCAGCAGTGAACATTACCTACTGCAGGCCCAATCTGACAGTAAAAGAAGACTTTTAGCCAGAAGGTATCCGGAGAAAACAATTGATAGTGCACTTAGAAAAACTTGAGCACTACAGAGATCAGATCTATTAACAGTCGAACCAAACAAGAATGTGAGTAACAAAACCACACAAGACAGAGATCTTCACACACTAGGTTGATACTCACATTCAACAAACAAGAAAACAGTCTACGCAAGATTATCAATAGTAATTGGCCCCTTGTTTTAAGTGTTCCGGTAATAGGAGGCCTGTTACCTAAAAGCCCGGTAATTACCTTTAGAAAGGCTACTTCCATGAGAGACGTTTTAGTCAGCAGAAGCCCAGATGTAACAACATCAACCAATTGGTTAACAAAAAGAAAGGGTTTTGTGAAATGCATCATCTGTCGTGCATGTAAGTTTGGGGTAAATACAACTACCTACACAACACCCTTTAGGGGCAAACCACCCTTTGCCATCACCAAGTTTTTAGCGCGCAAAACCGAATATGCAATTTATGTGTTGGAGTGCTCTTGTGGACTACGATATGTAGGCAGCACAAAGCTGCAGGTCCACAGGAGAATACTTCAGCACATGAGAGCAATCGCAAAGTCGGATCCAACATATCCAGTGGCACGGCATTTCAAAGACTTTCATGAAAATAGATTAGAAAATCTTAAATACTTCGTAGTGGATTCAGTCCCCAGCCCTATACGAGGCGGCAACCGTGAGGCTGATCTAAGAAAATTGGAAACACGCTATATCATTGAGCTCGACACCAAAAGTCCACAGTGGCTCAATTCCAGTAAGGATCTCTATACATGTCTATAATTATATTCAGGTATTTTATTAAGGCAGGAGATCATAATACATGACAGTGTCAGCAAGTATACATGTCCAGTTCTGCAATTTGCACAATCCGAACTTAGATAAACCTCAGAAGGTTGAAAAACAGTATTTTTGCACACATTATTTTATTCTGCACTTAACAATAATATTTCTTTCAGGGTGGCACATTAATATTTTAATTGCACTCAAGCACTTTAAGCTAACAACATATAGACGTGATTGAGGAAAATCAAACCATCAGGGTTATAGGTCATATGGACAATGGTGGGTTTAGACTTTGATGTCCTTAGGGATATAGGTGACTATCCATGTGAGCAAATATAATACATTATGTATTTATTAAGCATAATTCATTTTTTAAAACAATAAAAGTATGAAATTGTTTTTAATGTTCAAATGGATTCATGAAGCATATTAAAGCTCACTGTACATATTACATATTTTATATATTTTAGTATCTTGTGTAATATAAATGGGATGCGTCCAATATGTACTTTCAAAGAGACGGCAAGTTATTGTAGCATAAGTATGTGTTCACTGTCTATGAACTGCTAATCACGTGTTCAATGCACTCATTACTTTAAAATGGGGAAATGTACTCTGCAGCGTGTCATGTGATCAATACCTTTTCAGGTCAAAACGCGTCATGACGTTGTAAAGAGTAATAAACACATCTTGCACCAGTTAATTGGAGTCCGTATTCATTCTTCCTCATCGAGGGGAATGGAAAGGAGTGAAGATTGAAGTTATATATATATATATATATATATATATATATATATATATATATATATATATATATATATATATGTATTGCCTACTGGCGGTCGCCAGTAGGTAGTTATAGTTAGGATTTTTTTCAATGCAACATCTAAAAATTCTATTGTGAATAACTTTGGCGCCGGTTGACGAATTTGCCTGAAAATTTCCTCAAATTTGCCTCGCGGAGCTCCGGTCCTTCCTTGAAAGTTTGGGGGGGATTCGTCAAGCGGGGGCCGAGGTAAAATGGGGGTCCCAAAACATGTTTGCCCCATGTTAATTTCCATAGGGCGGTCGACCTCACTTTTAGCCCGAACGGCTGAATGGATTTCCACCAAACTTGGCAAAATTGTAGGGACTGGTACCCCGATGTGCCTTTGCTATGTCTCAAGATATATGCTCCGGTGGTTTTTACGAAAATTAACTTTGAAAAAATATATATTGGGCTACATTGGGCTATATATATATGTTAGAGCCCAAATGTAGCCCAATATAGCCCAATGTAGCCCAAAGATGGCCACCAGAAACAAAAAAAAACAAATGGAGCCCAAATATCAGCCAGATGTAGCCCAACTATAGCCCAATGACAGAATGTCCCAGAGTGTTCTAAAGAACAACTAGATCGCTAACAGTCTTACTTATGACAAGTATGGCACACCTGAAGTCATCTTGATTGGAATAAAGTGTTAACTCTTAAAACATTTAATTTGCAAAGGAACAAAATGAGGGGGTTCATTTTGCCATAGAAATTAAGGTTAGTGCTGAAGAAAGAAAAATTAGGGCACATTTTGAGTGACTTCACAAATCCTCTTATATTTCATTAAAAAAATTCTGATATGCAGTCTCCCAAGATGGCCACCAGAGACAAAAGAGCCCAAATGTAGCCCAAATATCAGCCAGATGTAGCCCAACTATAGCCCAATGACAGAATGTCCCAGAGTGTTCTAAACAACAACTAGAACGCTAACAGTCTTACTTATGACAAAAGTATGGCACACCTGAAGTCATCTTGATTGGAATAAAGTGGTAACACTTAATACATTTAATTTGAAAAGGAACAAAATGAGGAGTTTCATTTTGCCATAGAAATTTATATATATATATATATATATATATATATATATATATATATATATATATATATATATATATATATATATATATATATATATATATATATATATATATATATATATATATATATATATATATATATATATATATATATATATATATATATATATTGACAGGACTCAGAAACCCCAAAACTCCCGGGTTTCGAACAATGAGAGCACTCAAAGCAAGTATAGCGTAGGTCAGCCAAGCTTTATTCGATGAACCCCTCGATAGTCAGCTAGCAAACGCGTTTCGGCGTTTCCGCCTTCGTCAGTGTAACTGACATTATTTACACATCAAATTTAAATCAGATAACAACGTGGTCGTCATAGGTCACGTGTCAATTCATTAACATAAACATAAACGACGGTACCTTAAAGCAATACATTCTCTACTCCTGCGGCGGCCATCTTTCAATATGCAATAATATACATTATATTACATATATACAAATTAAACATGGACCCAGAGAGGTAATACTTAATTCTCTGTCTGGTCCATTTCAGAATTCCGAAAGAGAACATTCATTAAAAATGCTCAATCCAATTTTTAACACATAAATTCATACATTCTAATGGCCGATATACCGCACGTACCAACAGATGCGAGTTTCACTCAAATTTTATCGTGAAAGTCGCCTATGTTCACATGGTTTAGCGTCACCATTTTCCGCATTGCAGTTGTCATGTGTGCAATTAAGCCCTGAATGGGCAAGTGTGTCTATATACATTATGTACATTCCCGCCTTGAATAGGCATTTCATCAATGATCTGATCTGACCAACTGATAAATAACTGCATTCATATTCATCAACATATTAGAAAATAAAAAGCTCAACATTAATGGTACTGCATTCTACTCTGTTTCTTAGGGAACTATTTACAAATTTACATCACTGGTTCTTCAACAAAGAGAAAAGGAGACAACTGGAGGGATGCTTAGATGTGAGTCCACATCTCTTCTTCATTATTCATCCCCCCCGGGGTCTTGGTCTGTAACTGGATAATAAATCTTGATTCCAGTGTTCTCAGTTTTTTTACCCAATTGCCCCCTCTTTCTGTTCTTACCAACTGATCTAGGATGTAATAGGTCAGAAGATTGCTATTGCTATCGTGTTCCTGTTCAAAATGACGGGCTACTGGGTAGTTAGGGTCCTTTGATGTAATTGCCCGCATATGCTCTAAGACCCGGAGTTTGGTTTGCTTGACCGTGCTCCCTACGTACCTCTTCCCACAGGGACATGTTAAACAATAGACTGTGTAGTCGGAATTACAATTCAACAACTTGGTTATTCTTCCTTTCCTCTTTTGACCAGGTATGTAATACTCTTTGACTTTCTTTGAATTCTTACAGGCCTTGCACTTCATGCAAGGATAGAAGCCAGAAACAGGTGATTTTGTTTTTCTTTTTTGTTCGAAGTGGCTATTTACAAGATGGTCTTTGAAAGATTTACCCTTTCTATACGTTATCAAGGGGTGATCAGACAGGGACTTCCCTATTATTGGATCTGCTTTTAAAATCTTCCAATTTTTACGCATCACATTAAAGACTTCTGGAGACTTTTCCGAGAAGTCAGTAATTAGCCTGATCTTATCATCTTTGGGCTTGGATCGATCAATTAATAGATCCTTCCTGTTGACCAAATCACTTCTCAACTCTGCTTGTGTGAGGATTCCTTTCCCATAGCCTCTTGCAGAAAATCTCATTGTTGACTGTTTCCTAGAGCTTACAAACTCCTTGGTGGTCGAGCAATTGCGTTTCATTCGCAAGAACTCTCCCAGGGGGATGTTATTGATAACACTTCGGGGATGGTAGCTACGTGAGTGCAGTATAGTGTTACCCGCCGTAAAAAAAAAAAAAAAAAAAAAAATATATATATATATATATATATATATATATATATATATATTTTCAACAAAATGCCCGAAAGCTTCAGGCAGCACTCCACAGCTAATTTGCCTTCTGGCTAGTTTACAGGGAAAAACCAGCCTCTGCATACAAGGTAATTCTTCTTTATTGCGCCTACGCGTTTCGAGGCAACAGCCTCTTAATCATGGCAGCTGACAAATGTTACACGGAGATTGCTTACATCTTTTTGTACTGCCCCCAGTGGGCCCGCTTTGAATGCGGTGAATTTGACGATGTATGCTGGGACATGTGGTTCCAGGAAAGTTAGTAATCACCATTAGTGGGTTCCGTGTCTCATTCAAAATTATTTCAGCATTGTCTCTATTAAACAGCCCTCCAGTGGGCCCCTCGATGCCAGGCAGGTTCCAGTGATTCCACATTAGCTGTGACACGCAGTTCGGCAAAGTTCCAAATTGCATACTCCATGTCCCAACATACACACAAACCCATACTGTGAATACGCCCACTGGGGGGCGGTGATGTAATCCATTAAAGAGCAAACAGTGAAAAAATGCGGGATTCAGTTGTTTCATTTTGGCAGCCCGAGAAGAAGAGGGTGTTCCTCGAAACGCGTTGGCAGATGGAAAATATTAGGAGCAGGAAGGCAAGCTGCATTTAGGAGCCGTTTGGCGAGGCGCTGCTGTGTGACCTTCTATGCTTCAGGGCACTTGGACTACAAAACATAAACGCGGCAGCCCGGCCGTGAGAAGGAGCACCATCACCATACTAAGCTGGAGGAGAATTCCACACACCAGCAGGGTGAGGCTGTTGTTTTACACTAATTAAGACATGTTCAGCATCAGTGCCTAATATGCAAAGATAAGCCTGCCGAGTGCTCAAACCTACTACAGGATAAAAAAGCGCCTTGAAACTGAATGAAATAATCGAACTTACTAAAGTAAAGAAGGGTGCTCGCATTAAGGACTCCATGTCCCAACATACACACAAACCCATACTGTGAATACGCCCACTGGGGGGCGGTGATGTAATCCATTAAAGAGCAAACAGTGAAAAAATGCGGGATTCAGTTGTTTCATTTTGGCAGCCCGAGAAGAAGAGGGTGTTCCTCGAAACGCGTTGGCAGATGGAAAATATTAGGAGCAGGAAGGCAAGCTGCATTTAGGAGCCGTTTGGCGAGGCGCTGCTGTGTGACCTTCTATGCTTCAGGGCACTTGGACTACAAAACATAAACGCGGCAGCCCGGCCGTGAGAAGGAGCACCATCACCATACTAAGCTGGAGGAGAATTCCACACACCAGCAGGGTGAGGCTGTTGTTTTACACTAATTAAGACATGTTCAGCATCAGTGCCTAATATGCAAAGATAAGCCTGCCGAGTGCTCAAACCTACTACAGGATAAAAAAGCGCCTTGAAACTGAATGAAATAATCGAACTTACTAAAGTAAAGAAGGGTGCTCGCATTAAGGACTCCATGGCCCAACATACACACAAACCCATACTGTGAATACGCCCACTGGGGGGCGGTGATGTAATCCATTAAAGAGCAAACAGTGAAAAAATGCGGGATTCAGTTGTTTCATTTTGGCAGCCCGAGAAGAAGAGGGTGTTCCTCGAAACGCGTTGGCAGATGGAAAATATTAGGAGCAGGAAGGCAAGCTGCATTTAGGAGCCGTTTGGCGAGGCGCTGCTGTGTGACCTTCTATGCTTCAGGGCACTTGGACTACAATATATATATATATATATATATATATATATATATATATATATATATATATATATATACATATATTCACTGAAAAAACCATATGTTTCACACCAGTTATAGTTAGGAATTAGCATTTAAAAAACCTATTAAATTCACTGAAAAAACCATAGGTTTCACACCAGTTATAGTTAGGTGGATATTTTACTCGCATAAAACCATTGAAAGTCCCACGTTATAGTTAGTTGGACTCACTATAACTTGCACGTGCAATGCACTGCTGATGACGTCACATATTACATCACTCATGACATGGTCAGTGACATCACTCATGACATCACTGATGACATCTCAAATGACATCACTGATGACATCATCCAGTGAATGTGTATCTTTCTGAAAAATAAATATTTTTTATATATGTATATCTAAAGGTTGATGGAAGAATAAATGGGTAAATAAATGTCTAAATGGATGTTTTTTTTGTGTAAAATTGATTGGTAAACTGACTTATTAAATGTATCTTAGTGAATACATATATTAGCGAGTAATGTTTAAATATTTAAATATCTGTATCTGTGTCTTACTTTGTGTATAAGTGGCTGCATGGGTTGGTGAGTAGCTGCATGAGTGTGTATATGGGTTATTAATTGTTTTTTTGAGTATCAGTATCAGTGTCTGTATGGTTCGGTGGGGGATATTACTTAGAGCACAGATGCATGAATGAGTGACTCACTATTTGTATGTATTTTGAAGACAGCATGTGTGCAAGACTGTATGGGTGGATGATTGTGTGTATGGGTGGGTTAGTGAGTATGTGTTTTTATAATTGATTGTTTAAGAGAGTAAATATGTTTCCGTTTCTGTAGAAGTATGTGTAGTGGTGTGTATATAGCAGTATAATCAAGTAAATGGTTTTTTGATAGTTTATTTGCATGTGTGAATTTGTGTGTGAGTAACTATGTGGATGAGTATTAGTGTGTAACAGGATGTATAGGTGTATGAGTACATATGATGAGTAAGTACACGCATGAGTGACTATATAGAACTGTTGGTGAATGAGTGGATGTGTATGTAGATGTTGGAATGACCTAATAAGTTGTTGTAATTGGTATTGGTTTCTCCTTTTTTAAGAAAATGTTAGTTTCTATTTTTGAATGTGTGTGTCAAAGGTTATTTTATGCTGATGGGAGGTCTGCCACTTTGTCACAAGGATGTTGTCATCAGTTATGTCATTTGAGATGTCATCAGTGATGTCATGAGTGATGTCACTGACCATGTCATGAGTGATGTAATATGTGACGTCATCAGCAGTGCATTACATGCGCAAGTTATAGTGAGTCCAACTAACTATAACGTGGGAATTTCAATGGTTTTATGCGAGTAAAATTTCCACCTAACTATAACTGGTGTGAAACCTATGGTTTATTCGTACAAAACTTTATTGAAAATGAAGAAGTTATTCTTCAGACATAGTGCAATCATTTCCAGTATCATATCTGTATGTAACAGAAATGATAATGACCTTTTTCTTAGAAAGTATCTACATGCATCTACACCCTCTGCCTGAGGGATGCTGGTGTAGAGACTGCAGGCATCCAAACTCATAAGGAGATAACTGTCTTTCCATTCAATTACATTAATTTTTTTCAGAAAATCTCCCGTATCTTTGACATATGCCGGTAAACCCTGTACGTACGGTTGAAGAAAGTAGTCTACGTACTTCGATATATTCTCAAATGCATTCCCCCTTGAAGATACTATAGGTCTCCCTGGTGGTATAGTGGCATGTTTATGGATTTTCGGTAAGAGATACAGAATAGGGATTTTAGGATCTTTGCATTGTAAACACAGAAATTCATTTTGTTCTAAGATACCATCATCCCTCCAATTCATCAATTTCTCAGACACATCATTGACAGTCTTATCATATTCACTTCTAGTTGCCATAACATATTTGGTACAATCTGATAGTTGTTTCAAACCTTCATCCAAGTACATTTGTAAAGGCCAGACCACCACGTTACCCCCCTTGTCTGCTTTTTTAATTACTATGTCTCTGCGATCTTCCAATGATTTAATTGTGTGTCTCTGATTTTTCGACAAATTTTGTTTGCTATTACAGCCCTTCTTCTCAATGTTTCTGAGCTACATCACAAAGAGACTATATATTGAAAGCCCAACGGATATAATTTTTGAAATGTGAGACTATTTAGGCTAAAAACAATGTGAATGATCATGGTTAATGAATGACAACAATGCATGTGCTCACTAGAGCTGGATTGCAGGAAGATCTTATTTTCTAAGCCTAACACATGTCATCGTTATGTTATGGGTTCTGATTTAATTTTTGATTTATTATCAGTATTAATAATATTAGCCCACTTGGGCTAAATGAAGGTGAAATAACATGATTAATGAATGGCTATAATGTGTTTCAGGGCATTATGGAAATGTAATTTTATTTACTCTGCTTGAAACCAAAAACTGAAGTATTTTTACTATGTCTATTAAGTTTGAGCCTTGCACCTTTAAATGTGTGTACTGCACTTTATTGAATCACCCTTGACAAAGCAGTGAGGTAACTGCGAAACGCGTCGGGTTTGCCCGAAAGCCTGAAATAAAGATCGTTCATGAAACGTGGCCACGGCACCAGTGGATTTATTTATTGTCCTTAAACTGGGTTTCGTTGGAATTTGTGGGAGTGGCATTCCCTGCCGTGTTGCCCGCCGTGATTGTGGCTTGGTTTTCTGCCAAAACTACGTTGGGATATATATATATATATATATATATATATATATATATATATATATCCACACGAAGATTGCTCTTGCATTGAAGCGCCCACGCAACGTTTCTTATTCCAGCCTGCCATGAGGAAGGGAGAACCGTCTCCAGAAATGCGTCGGCATTTAGGCTTCAAGAAACTTTGCAATTACCTGTGTGCTGGACTCATTGCTGCCATTTGACGATAATAAAAGGTGCAATAAGAAACGTTGCGTGGGCGCTTCAATGCAAGAGCAATCTTCGTGTGGATATATATATATATATATATACATATATATATATATATATATATATATATATATATATATATATATATATATATATATATCCAACACAACAGGAAACCCCAGGTGAAGAGACGCCACACGAAGTTGAAATTCAGCTCACTTTATTTTCGTGCACAGGCTGCCAGCAGTAGCTTGTCAAGAACTGCATTCAAAACTGTCCGCCAATGCCACCAGACGCGTTTCAGGTATGACCCTTTCTTCAGTGGAGTGCAATCGGCCAAGAATTCTAAGCACTGCATCAGGTGCACCGGTTAAATTCCGACATCCGCCGAGTTGGGCGTGGCCTTCACTGAGGCCTTCTGGATGTTGTAGTGCCTTAATTATACTTCCCAAGTGGGTGCAGTGTTCAGAATCTTGAAATAATGTACATAGTTTTGGCATAAGTTCAAGAAGGCTGCTGCCCCGCTTTCTGACTGCACACGTGGCTATGAACCGGCTCCTTCCCTGTAAAGTGCCGGTTCAACCTCGTTCCTGTGCAGCAGCTCCAATGTGGTTCCGCTGCAGACCCGCCTTCAACGGCGGTGGGCCTCTCTTCGCGACCGGGTAAGGGCCGCTACAAATCCAACACGTCTCTTCACCTGGGGTTTCCTGTTGTGTTGGATATATATATATATATATATATATATATATATATATATATATATATATATATATATATATATATATATATATATATATATATAATAGAGCCCAACAAATTGCCCTGAAGCATTTGAGATCACTCGACAACATTGCCGACGCGTTTCAGGGCTTTCACGCCCCTTCTTATTGGGCTGCACAGAAAAAAACGGATGCACGCATTATTTAATATCCGGTTGCTTTTATTTGATTCAAGCCCCTCAGTGGGCGTTAGCTAAGTGCACAATCCATCTGAAGCATTGTGGGACTTGAGGTCCATAATGCGCATACATTCTTCACTTTAAGTTAGCTCTGTTTTTCTTTTGTTGTTTTATGCTTATTTTATTACCTCTAGTAGGTTGTTTCGTGCTCAGGCAGGCTAGTAAAACAGGAACGTTGTGCTAAAGAGCCCCACACAGTTGGAGACTCAAGCCTCGCCCCGCTGGAAGTCACGCTTCGCTTCCTGCATGCGATGGTGCTTCTCGGCACGGCCGGGCTGCCGTGTGTAGATAGATAGAGTCCAACAAATTGCCCTATATATATATATATATATATATATATATATATATATATTAATACCACACCAAACTTCACCATCCAAGAAGGCGCTGACTCCGTGTATCTCAGTTCAAGATTTTTATTGCATATCAACTTCTGCTCAGACGCGTTTCGGCGGCAACCTCCGCCTTGCTCCAATGTCGTTCCGCTGCAGACCCGCCTTCAACGGCGGTGGGCCTCTCTTCGCGACCGGGTAAGGGCCGCTACAAATCCAACACGTCTCTTCACCTGGGGTTTCCTGTTGTGTTGGATATATATATATATATATATATATATATATATATATATATATATATATATATATATATATATATATATATATATATATATAATAGAGCCCAACAAATTGCCCTGAAGCATTTGAGATCACTCGACAACATTGCCGACGCGTTTCAGGGCTTTCACGCCCCTTCTTATTGGGCTGCACAGAAAAAAACGGATGCACGCATTATTTAATATCCGGTTGCTTTTATTTGATTCAAGCCCCTCAGTGGGCGTTAGCTAAGTGCACAATCCATCTGAAGCATTGTGGGACTTGAGGTCCATAATGCGCATACATTCTTCACTTTAAGTTAGCTCTGTTTTTCTTTTGTTGTTTTATGCTTATTTTATTACCTCTAGTAGGTTGTTTCGTGCTCAGGCAGGCTAGTAAAACAGGAACGTTGTGCTAAAGAGCCCCACACAGTTGGAGACTCAAGCCTCGCCCCGCTGGAAGTCACGCTTCGCTTCCTGCATGCGATGGTGCTTCTCGGCACGGCCGGGCTGCCGTGTGTAGATAGATAGAGTCCAACAAATTGCCCTATATATATATATATATATATATATATATATATATATATATATATATATATATATATATATATATATATATATATATATATTTGGCCTGATTTTGCAGAGCTTCGCTATATGCGGAACTCTGATGAGTCGACAAAAACCTCTGCTGCACTCTGTGGAGTTCAGCTAGCGGGGGGAGTTTGTCGGCATGCCTGTTCACATTGCGATGGCAATGTGGTGGACATTCTCCTGCTCCAAAATGAGCTTGAATGGCACTACACAGTTCTGAAGTGAGTTCTTGCATACTAAATCGCATGCGAACGGCACCACGTGGTCCACATGGGCGTGCCATTCTTTTTCTGCTCTCTGTTGTGGTACTGAACCTAAATCTTAATCTCTCTAATCCTCCTCCTTTAAAACCTATCTACCCTTCATTTTTATTTTTTATATTAGTGTGTGTCTTTGTATTTGTGTATTTTATGTTTTTGGGAATTTTGTTCTTGTTTTTTGTGACTTTTCATATTTAGTTTTTATTATTTCCCCTTACTTCCTTATTTCTTCCTATTGTTCTCTTTCCTTTCCTTCATTTCTTGTGCCATACCCAGCACCATGGCAAAGGAACAGCTTCCTTGTGTACAGCACCGCCACCCAGGTGTGTTGCCCCAGGAGAATATTTGGAGGGTAGGAAGTGGCAGCACTAGATTTTTTTATGCAGCACCACCTCCCCTCTCTGCTAGCAGCATGCCTGATAGTGGATACCCCCTGTGGGAGCGTCAGCTGCACTGGGGGACGGTGCACCGGTTCATGCTCTGCACCATCTAGGTTTGGTTCACCGCCCAGTAGCTTATGCACCACTGGACGGACATACTGGACCACGAACAGGACCTGCTCGACCTGCTTGTTGTCGAGATTCTGGGGCTTGGTAAGTATTAATTATATGTTGTGTTTGTGTTCTACAATGCTAAAAATACAATCTTGAATAGCATGCTGCTCACACTCAGAAGTAAGTTACGTTCAGTTTACGCTGGTATATTATTGTGTGATCCAGTTTTTAGTTTCTGCTAGGCAGGTGCTCAGCGCGACCTAATTGTAGTCATCATTGGCGCTCACTTTGGTTGATTAATTAAGAAGCCATTACAGACTGTTCTCCTGTCACTAAGGTGAATCAGTAAGTAGTACATTCTCTCTGTGACTTTGTTTTTGTAGGTTGGACAGTTCAAAGTTATTTATTTCACAGCTATGTGTAGTATGCATCTTTGCATTGCAAAAAGGGAGACTGAGCTTGTCCATCAAGGGGGTTGAGAAATGGGAATAGAATCAAAGATCATTCGCTGCAATGCATTATTTCCAAATGTAGTTTTTGTTAAGGAAATTTGGACTAGGGAATTCAGGATTAGTATGGGCAACTCAATGATAGTTGATAGACTTGAGTCAAAACTAGTAGTACTATAAGAGATCTGTTTTGGAGAAGTACAATGTCACTGCATTTGCTTGTCATACACGATTTTGGGAGATTTTTAACTGAATCACTAATCTATTTTTTTATCTTATTAATTTCTTACATCAGCACCCAAGGTCAAGAAGAGGGATGTTGTTGAGGGTCCGGGAGAAGCAGGCCAGCTGGCACTGACCATCAGCGTCACTGCTGAGGGCTCTGCTTATTCCAGTAAGTCCTTTTATGTTTGTTGTGGACTTCTCAGGGTACAATCTTGGGGCATTGGAATGTTGGTGCTTTCTATCATGAAGATTCAGATAGCAGTCCCAAGTAAACATGTATTACAAATAAAATTCACCATGCATGTTTCCTGAGAAGGCTTTCTTTTTCTTGCTCATGTTCTAACAAAGTTGAGTTCATGAGAGAGTGGCCATGATCATCATGGATCCTTCCACCCCCCCCCCCCCAATGTAGTGTGCTGCTGTCTTGTTCATTCATAGTTATAGTATACCAGCAGTTTCCCATGACAGTGCATCATGGCTGGACAAAAAGTATGAGGTCCTATTCCCATTGCATTTGCCACCAACACCATATGTCTTTCATTGACTAATATTTCACCCCTGGCTTGGTAGCTTTGTGAACCAACCAATCAAATGCCCAGAGTGATATTTAGAAGATATTGCAGTGCTAACTGAACTGTAGTGTTGTATTGCAGTTGTATTTGAGGTTGGGTATCTGGCATTTAAATTATGGATAATGTTTTATTCAAGCACACAGAACATCAGTGATGCTGGCTCCAGTGCAGCTGCAGGAGAAAGGTCAGTTGGAGGGGGAGAAGCAGCAGCAGGGACGGGCGCTGGTAAGTGACATAATTTCTTGCAATTCCTAAGCTAACTAGCTATTGCTAGGGTGTCGCCATCAACATATGAAGTGAACCTTCCCCCGCTTCACCACCCACAGTGGTAGTTTAAATATTATTATGGCCTTTTCTATTGGCATCTCAGTAAAGCTCACATAATGAGTGTTGATGACTTGACGGAGACATGAAAAAATGGAAGGTTAAAAGAAAGCACATGGTATATGAGTGAAAGGGTGGGTGGGTTGAAAGGGTGCGTGGGTGGGTAAAGGGAAGGATGGGTGAAAAGATGGTTTGAAGAAAGGATGGATGAGGGAAAGTAAAGCTTAATGATGGTGTCTATGGGTGAATTAGAAAGAAAGGATGAATGAAATTTGGATTGTTTGTATCAATAAACAAGGCAGCTCTTCTCACAAGGAGCATGCTGCTCAATGACTTTGCTTACTTGGTTTATGCAGGTTATCATTCAAAGCTATGGTTCTAAGTTGGCATATTTTTTATTCTTTGTTCTACTCCCTTGACACAGTTTTTGTTAAGTGAGCCAGATGTGTCCCACCCATCTTTCATCATCCCCACTCCCTGCCCATGGCATTTTTGCCACCTATGACCAAAGGGCAGTATGTATCATTATTGACTGCAGTGTTGGTTGTGTAATGTGCATCTGCTTTAGTTAATCTAGCATTTACAATGTTTTCAATGCATTGCAAACCGAACACACAAGGTGTGTTGTGTCCCATCGCCCACTCAGTCACCTCTTATTACTTCACACCTTTATTTTTTCCTAAGTCCCTCTGTCCTGGCTAAACAATTTGGAAAATCCATTCTTGGCATGTGCCACATTTCATTTTATAACCATGTGAAGTGTTCCCAGAATACATTTTATGGTTTACCATAACAGATTTATTTTACACTTGTTCAGATTTTTCCATTTTGAATTGTACAGTCACTGAATACGCCAAATTTGATGAATAGATAATCAGTGTAGTGACCCTGTATTCAGTATAAAAATAGTTCTACCCTACTTGTTTAATACCTCTAATCTACCCCCTGCAGTTGAGTAAACCATCAAGTTACCTTTCCTTGCTTACTGCCCAGCGAATTACTTTGTTGCAAATATGTGGTGATGGGTGAGGCCACAGAGTAAAGTGAGAGTAAGGGCATGATTTGAGGTTAAGTTTAGTGCATGTGATACATAGTAACGAATGTGCCAAATACAATCTTTATAGTCGTTCCTTTCCCTGTAGCGTATTCCATCAGATTAATTTTCCCAAATGTCTACTTGAAGCAGATAGAATAATATAAATATCCACATTTTACACGTAAGGTGTGTGAAGTAGTATCTTATTTATTATTCCTATACCTCTTTGGAGTCAGGGTAGAGAGAGAAATGCATTTGGAGAAGAGCATGGACATTGGAATAAAAAAACGATAATTGTCAACTACAACTGCAGACAGTAGCAAACTACCAACTCACTGGGTAGCAATGAGCATGGCTGCATTATTTTAGCACATCACACAACTTGCACTCTATATAGTGCATGAATGCAATACTCATTAATGAGAGGTAATTTATCTTTCAACTCAAAGTGTCTGTTTATAGTTACTTGAACAGCCTTTACAATAGAAAGATAATCAAATCACAGCTTGTTAAATCCAGTGTTATTCTGCCTTTTAATACTTTTCTGCCACACAGTCGATGCTTTTTATGCAAGACCTGTGTGAGTAAAGCATAAAATTGGCCTTTTGACTCTCCTAATCATAATCACATCAAACTACAATGGCCCTAGGGGACCAGCAATGTACTGCTAATGTTCCACCATTAAAAAAATATATTTGCACAGAGCCTTATTTACAATTTGTCTTTTTTGTTTTTCTCAATATAGCTGCTCCTGCTGGTCCAGCTGGACCACCCACCAGGCAAGAGATAGCGGCCCATTTGCGGCGGCAGAGGTTGGAGCATATCCGGCTAGGATACCAGTCACTCGTGGTCCTGGAAGAGGAGGAGGGGAAAATAAATGCCTCTCTGCCAGGCCTCAGTGCAGTCGGTCCCGCTCAGCCTCCAGCCGTCTGGCAATCCCATCCAACCAACCAACTGATGCCACCCCCTACCACACTGACAACAGGCCATTGCTGTGCTGCATCCTGCAGTTGATGGAACAGCCTCTTCTAGTTTTCTTTTTCTTTTTTGGTTTTGCTGGGAGGGATTGTTGCTTGTTGTGGCTTGGTGGAGAGGGAGGGACTTGGGACTAGAGAGACTTTTTCCTTGGACATTTTGTGCTTTGGAGCATGGGTCAGTTTTGTGTGGGGAGTAGGCATGGGCGGAAAATCCGTTCCGCTCGCGGATTTTGCGGATTTTCGGGAAATCCGCAATCCGCGAGATTTGCGAATTTCCTGCAAAATCCGCAAATCCGCGAGCAGCGGATTTTGCTCGCACTGCTCGCACTGTTCGCGTGAGTTCGCGCCCCGCGAATAAGTGCGAAATTGCAGAAATACGTTCTAAGCAAAACTGAAAGTAACTACTTACCAGGTTCAAAAGTTCAGGCACATCATTAGTAGCCATTTCCTGTAGTGCTTCCTGAGGGGCCCCTCCAGAGTTCAGTTGCCAGTTGAAACTATTATGTGACCCTGCTCTGAACCTCAGAATAGTTACACATATGCCACAAAGGTCATGAATTACAGCTAAGGGAGACAAGCAGGAGCCAGGCTGGAAGTTAAAATCCATTAATCAGCCCCTAATTCATTATTGTCAGTTGGGGCAGGGCAGGTGTTGTAACTAATTTTGCAACAATGAAAGCACTTAGCAAGTGCAAAAGATCACTAATCAGGGCGCACTAAGGAAGCAGGTGCCAGCTAAAAAAATATTCTGTGACACATTAATCAGCCCCAAATTAATTCAGGTCACTTGAGGCAGGGAAGGTGTGCTTTGCTTTGCCGAAAATAATGTACACTGGACAACCAGAGGGTGTGGTGATGAAACAGAGGGTGGCATGGGTGGGCCAGAGGGTGGCATGAGTAGTCAGAGAGTGGCAGTGGTGACAGAGAGTGGCAGTGATGAAGAAGAGTGTCCCAAACAGGTTGGACACGTAGAAACAACAAGTTCGCAAAACTTGCGACCCGACAGGTAAGTTCGCAAATTGCGAAATTGTAAAAACCCTCGCGAACTGGCAGAAACACGGGCGAACACAAAAAAAAAAAAAAATCCGCAAATTCGCGGGAATTCGCGGATTTTGCGGATTGCGAGTTCGCAAATCCGCAAATTCGCGGATTGCCAATCCGCAAAATCCGCTCATGCTTAGTGGGGAGTGGGGTGGGCATGTTTTGTGGGTGGAGAGGGTGGGTTTCTTTGTGAATAACTAAAGAGGAAAACTATTTTATTCAGTCTAAATTTATGCCTGAAGTAGTTTGCTTTACTTTGCACTGCTGCCTTCCTCTAGTTTTACGCAGCTTGTTTATGTGCGAAAAGAGTGTAGCGCTTATTTATAGAGTTATACTTCTCTAACTATCTTGACCATTAGGAGGAATACTGCCATGATGACCTATGTAGGCTACAACGACCTAGATAAACAATAGTAGCAGTTGGTTAATTACTTACTAAGTTAACTAGTTCAATTTTATTCATACTTGTTGTTTTACCTGAATATAGATGAAGCAATAACAGGGAAGGCATCGTAATCACAACTTCACATGCGAGGTTCCACTTCCAGTTCCACCCAGGTGAGCCCCAACTGTAGGATTAATCTGAATGATTGATTGATTATCCACTGTAGGCTACTAAATGGAAATAGAAAGAGTGCCAGATAATGCTAAAATACAAAAAATAGCGATAGTAGTAGTAGTAAAAATATTTTATTGTATTCATCAATTGATTACTATAAAAATGCAAACATTTAAAAGAAGGAGTATTAATAGTCTAAAATGTCTATAATTAAAAGTTACTTTCATGATCAATACAACACTTCGTAATACAAAGATTCTGTAAATTCCCACAATGGTGTCCGCTCATTATTCATCCATCTACCACTGTTTCACAATATTCTTCACTTCAGTCTATTTCTTGTTCCAAGTTTAAAGTGCTAATGTGTTGATTAGGCAAAATATATGCACATGATGTACCATTAGAGATTCTATACGTACATCTCCCTGGTGTAAATGCAATTATATACCCTTTCCTACTGTAATTTAAATATATTATTTAACTATTTACCAATATCATAATCTTTTTTGGCTCAATCTATGATTTCATAGATATAGTAAAGTGCTAATGTGCCAAATGTGCAAAATTCGTTCACCCTTCTACCTCTGTATTTTGTTCTTTTAGCTCACTTTATGACTTTCACCAATACACTAAGGTACTAAAGTGCCAGAAGTATGAGATAGATAATTTTCTCAAAATTATACAATCTCAATTTCAATTCTCTGACAATAAAATCTGTGTTGCTTCCCACCATATGGGACAACTACGCTGTTAATGCTTTATATGCATGAGCTAAAAACTGTAGTCATTCTAGTAAGTTGAGTTTTGGCTACTGTTGAGATAGTAGTATTCAGTGGCGGCTGGTGGACTTGGAAAGTGGTAGGGTGAAAGAATCTGCGGAGGACCATCTCAAAAGCCCCTGCAGGTCCTAAACTGCGCAAACACTTAGAAGTGTCAGAAGTCCGATTTCATGGTGCTGCAGATCTAAGCATTATTACTGTCACTAGAGTGTGTCTATTTCCTGTTGGTTTCTCTGAATTCCCCAACGCCCCCATTTTTTTATCCTATGCAGCCGATTACCCGCTGCATGTAATCCCCCTACCCTAACCCATAAGAGAGGCTGGCACATGGGACAGACATGAAACTATTACAGACTGTTTAAAGTATGGAATTTTACAACAATCCTAGCTACCACATAGAAGCCCATTGTAAGCTACCTTCACTATCAGTCATGAGCAGGTGTACACACAAATTGGACAAGTATCTGTAGAATAAATGCCACTAAGCTGTCTTCATTGGTGAATCACATCAGGAAACAGAGAAACAAATAGTGATTACATGTAAGTATCCCCTTGCAAAGTAGACGCCTATCACCGTTCACTCACACTGACATTGAAATAGGAACTCTTCAACAAACAAGACATAGTTTGTCTTCATAGAACAAGTTTGTGTGACACTATGGAATTTGTCTTGTTGCGTTACTGCAGAATGTGCTTCTGAAGCAAACAGGAGGGATATGAAAGTAATATTTTTTTCCAGTAACCCAGAAAAGCCTCTTTTCTAATTCTGATCATTGTACCAAAATCTACTGAACAAAACATGTGTGTAACATGACCTCCAAATTAGAACTAGTCTGAATTTTCACACTGCTGTAACTAATTACATGATAATAGTGTTGTGATGTGAAAATGATTGTTAACAGCAGTGTTGGTAAATAGATATTCAATAATCAGTGCTTCGTTGTTACAGGAGAAATAGAGCTATGTTTACCTTTTTTGCAACCTACCTCCGAGGCTGCAGTCTGAGTCTGGTCGAGGTCGAATCATAGGCAGGATCAGCAAATTTGATTGGCTGATTCCGGGATGAATCCTGCAGAAATCTGTCTAAACCATGCCATTCCAATTTGGACCCAGACCTATGCAAATCAGTCTTGACTGTGTACCTAAGGGGAACAGTCCAGCCCGAACTGACAAACTGCCAGGCCAGGTCCTCCCTGGACTGGAAACAAGCATCCTAGGACCGGTTTCGGGCTCCACCACATATCAGCCAGGGTAGCTTGACAAATGCAAAAATAACAATTAATGGACAGAATGCAGAACAATGTCATACATTCACTCCAGTACAGAGATCTGGGCCTAAATCCATAGTTTTTTTGCTCAACATGCCATTCCAGTATGGACCCTGCCCTATGCAAATCAGTCTTGACCCTGTGCCCAATGGGAAAAGTCCAGCCCGAACTGCCAGGATAGGTCCTCCCTGGATTGGAAACAAGCATCCTTGGACCGGTTTTGGGGCTTCAGCCCTCATCAGCCAGAATAGCTTGACTCCAGTGGCATGGAGAGCATAGGACCCATGTCTGGGCATACCCGTTCCACTCGGGGTGACAAAAGCAAACAAACAATTGATGGACAGAAAGCAGAACAATGTCATGCCTTCACCCCAGTACAGAGATCTGGGCCTAAATCCATAGTTTTTTTGCTCACCAAGCCATTCCAGTGTAGAACCAGCCCTATGCAAATCAGTCTTGCCTCTGTGCCTAATGGGAACAGTCCAACCCAAACTGCCAGGCTAGGTCCTCCCTGGACTGAAAACAACCATCCTAGGACTGGCTTCGGAGCTTCACCTCTCATCAGCCAGAATAGCTTGACTCCAGTGGAATGGAGAGCATGGGACCCAAGTCTGGGCATAAACGTCCCACTCGGGGTGACAAATGCAAACAAACAATTGATGGACAGAATGCAGAACAATGTCATACATTCACCCCAGTATAGAGATCTGGGCTTAAATCCATCACTTTATGCTCACCATACCATTCCAGTTTGAACCCAGCACTATGCAAATCAGTCGTGACCCAGTGCCCAATGGGAACAGTCCAGCCTGAACTTCCAGGCAAGGTCCTCCCTGGATTGGAAACAAGCATCCTAGGACCGGTTTTGGAGCTTCAGCCTTCATCAGCCAGAATAACTTGACCCCAGTGGCATGGAGAACACGGGACCCACGTCTGGGCATACTTCCCACTCAGGGTGACAAATGCAAAAGTAAAAACTGATGGACAGAATGCAGAACAATGTTATACATTCACCCCAGTAAAGAGATGTGGGCCTAAATACATCGTTATTTTGCTCACCATGCCATTCCAATTTGGACCCAGCCCTATGCAAATCAGTCTTGACCCTGTGGCCAATGGGAGAGGTCCAGCCCAAACTGGCAGGCCAATTCCTCCCTGGACTGGAAACAAGGTTAAGCTAACCATAAAAAATGTCCCAAGCTTGGGAGGAGTACTATTTTACTGTGGCACTGCCAATGCCTGAAGAAGAACTGAAGGTAGGTGGGTGTGTCTTCTATTGCCTCTCTGCTTCTCGTGAGGTAGGGGTTGGTGCAGGTCTCCACTAGAGCTTTGCAAATACAGGAGCTGGTGGTGGTGCTACCTGTGCCACATCCCACGGAGCAGGCTGAATAGCAATGTCAGAGTCTTCTATGTCACCTTCCACAATGGCTGCTTCGTCATTGTCATCCTCCTCATCATCCCCTTCCATGAGTCTAAGTTTTCCGAGAACCTTCCTTTTCACTTGCCTCACCTGTTGTCTCCTGGACTCTGACAGGATCTACTCCATGGAAGTAAGCTCAACCTCCTGTTCTTCTCGAACATCAGGCAAATGTACTATTGCTGGCTGCAGCTGCTGCCTAATTTTCTCTGTTTCCTGAAAAGATTGTGCACTACTTTGCGAAAAGGACAAATCCAATTTAACGTCACTACCCATCGGCGTCAACATGATTGCACTGGCTGCCTCACTGACAGACATGGTCTTGGGCTTAGGCCTGGGGGGTGATGCTGTTGATGCAGGAGTGCTGCTCTCAGCTTGCTCGCCGGAGACCGATGCAGCAGGCACAAGTTTGCTCAAAAAGGTTGTGGTTGGCATACCAGTGGTGGAAATTTGATTCTTCCCCTCTCCATTGGCCACTTTCTCTGCAGCACCTTTCTTTGGGGTCATCTTGAAGCTGTCAGTTAGCAGTGGCACTTAGCTCCACAAGCTGAAGAGATGCCTGAGTTGCTAAGTCAGTCACGCATCACATCGTGCACAGGCATTCTGTCTGGCAGTACTGTGGGTGATGTCTCTTTTCTTGTGCACCTAAAAGCAAACAAGCAAGAAATACATCAGTAAAACCTGGCATTGTTGCAGTTCAATTAGTAGTACAAACAAACAATATCAATTAGTGTGGTTACTTGATTTTTTTAAATATTTAGCAATACAGTTTAACTATCCATTCATAAAACCACACCAACATAAAACTTACATGGTGTACACTCAGGAAGGATCATAAAAAGAAATGGCAACAATATACAGATGTAACTGTTTGCTTTATGTGTATCATGTTGGAATGTGGCACTGAGGGAGGTGCAGGTGACAATTGAATAATCCTTGGACAATGAATGCTGTTGTACACCTTTAGCAGACATGGGGGTTGATGCCAGATGTTCGGAAAATGGGAACAAACATTTTAAAAATCTAAATTATTAAAATGTAATTTCCTAAAAAAAATCTAAATTAAAAAGTGAAAATTGAAAAAATAAGCAAAAATCTATGGAAAAAATTTAACATTTAAAAATGTAAATAAAAACAAAAAAAATACCACCAAAAACGTAAAATTAAAAACATCGAAATATTTGTTTTATAAATAAGTGAAATTATCCTCAAGCATATAAATTATTAAACTGCTATCCCAACCATTAATGCAAGACAATGGCAAAAGGCTACCATGGCTGGACGCACAAAATGGCTGCCATCCAGTGCCACATGGTCATCAATAACAACAACACTAAGCAAGGAGGCAGGAACACAACAAAGAAGATATGCAGGACTATGGCAAAGCACAGAAAACGGACACTAACCACATGGGCAAACAGCAAGCAAAGAGACATTGCCACAACAAGGAAGACTTGCAGGCTTACAGCAAAAACACACTGGCTGCATAGACAAAATGGCCGACATCCACATGGTTACAACAACAAGCAGGAGGCGATGTCACAACAAAGAACACATGCATGCCTATGGCAAAAACACACTGGCTGTCTACACAAAATGGCTGCCAGCGACATGGTCACAACAATAAGCAAGAAGGCATGGGGAACAAAGAAAAGACATACAGGTCAATGGCAAAAACAAACGGGCTGCCTATACAAAATGGCCGCCAGCCACATGGTCACTCACAACAACAAGCAGGAGGCCTAGAAAAACAGAGACACATGCAGGCCTATGGACACTGACTATTCAAAATGGTCCCACAGCACATGGCATGGGGAACAAAGACAAATGGTGAACTATGGCAAACACACTCACACATTGGCCAGACAAAGGAGGCATGGTAAAAGAGAGAACACAGCATTAATTCACTAATACCAAAAATGAAAATCAACAGGGCTAAAAATGTTAACACACATATTCCAAAGTCATCACTCCACCTATACACTGTTAGCAGGAAAAAAGTGAAATACCACAAAAAACACATCTTGTATTTCAATCCAATGTCACCCATGGCATAAATGATGTTTCAGTTCAACAGACACCACATAAACAGTTGTTTCATGCAGCCATGACTAGTACTGGGTCTATTGGCTGGAAGGCACATTAGCAGAGTAGTCCACATAGTGAATTAAAAGGCTATTGCACATGTATTAAAACATTGAGAAAATGTACTAAATTGTGCAACAGTTTTCCAGTACAAAATCAAAACAAATTAATCATGCAAAAAACAACAACAAACAGCAAAAGGCATGGCCACAAACAAAGAACCCTTCCCAACTAGTAGGACCTGGATATGACCAGCCAGTCCATTACAGGTAAATTCCAATGCCTCAGACCAGAACCTGTTTGTCACCTCTCCCCCAATCGCCGTTCTCTGAGTTCATGAGATTTCTCCTGTATTTTCAGGACTCTGCCCTTGACCAGTACTTGACCCACGGTCAACTCGCTCTCTTGCCCCTGGCATTACAAAGACTACGCCTTGTGGCACCGGTTGCTGCCCCACCCCTCAGGTAAAATATTCTAGGCCTGACCAGATAGGGGACCAGACAGTGAACCATTAGCCTCACTATGTAATTGTACTATTTCCTCACCAGTGGCTCGTTTGATCCCCCAGGACCTTTAAGAAAAATTGGGCTTTAAACTTTACTCACCCCGCCGGTTGACGCCCTTACGTCCTATTCCAGGTAACCTAAACCTCTCTCTCTCCCCCATCCTTTTCCCCTGTATGTATTCTGTCCTCCCTAGTAATCAGAGGTTTTCCCTTAGTCTGCAGGATCCCGCGGGACCATACGCTTTTCACCCTCCTATCTACTGAGACTGCCTAGCGGAGCGCACCCCTTCACTTATCAGGTAAATGAAGTGGCAATCCCTCTCGGGAATCTGACCTATATTTGAATCATAACCCCCCTGACGGTCCCCGTCTTATCTTTGCAGCTCAACCCTGGAGTGTGCACGGCTGACCTGTCTCCCACTTATTGACCTTTTTACTCGGCTAGGCTCACCTCCGCTCCAGCCCCCCCGCAGGTACCTGAACCTATTTTCCATGTACTCTCCCATCTAGGCCCCCCCCTTCCCCCGGCACTTATTACAGCTGACCTACCCACAGTGAACTCCATTAGTCTTTCTATTTCTGACCTTGAGTGTGTGAATTTGGATGCCTGAATCGTTTGCTTACTGGTGAACTCATTCCCTCTGAAATGTTTTTGGATATCATCCCGAGCGACACCCACCTGTCTGAGAAGCTAGATACGCCCCTTGTGATCTATATCTGTGTATTATGATTATTAACGAGAAATTAACTATCTCCCGGATACATCAAGGTTAACCTATTTACAATCCATGTACCAGGCCTCACCTCAGTTAAATTTAGATAACTAGTTATTATGGGCCGTGCACCTATGTGTCTAGCAATGTTCAATGATTATTGCCGCCAATACAGTATTTTAAATGTATCCCCTTTTTATCAACAGTGTGTTCATCATTGCGTTGTCCCTGCCCCCCAAGGTCTCCCTCGCCCTGATGAAGATGCAGCCCCACTAGGCTAAGCATCGAAACGCGCGTCGGCGCAATCTACCTGGATGGCACTTATGCAGTATTATCTCTAAAAAACCATCAATTGCTTTTTGCCTCCTTATTCTCATTGCAGCACCTCGTGGCTTTAGTTTAAAACTGTATTTACATAGAATGTCATGTGTCTACGTTAGATTGGAGTATGAATGAATTGAATGCTTGAAGCGCTGAAAGAGAATGAATGTTTTTGAGTGATTGAGGGAGTATGTGGGACCTGCTATTATGACTTAACTGCTTACCCTCTTTCTTTGATATTTTTTTGACCATTTATTTATGCAGAATGTATTCTTTTTATGTACTGTAAATAAAACTTTTGTACATTTTCCAATAGTGGCTGGAATCATAAGTTTATTCATTGATTGCTCAGACAGGTGTCCTTAGTCACTCGCAATTCCATTGTCAGGATCCCTGTATGGGACCTATTTACCGGCCCTGGCAGGGTTTTTGTCTTTCTATTTAGCACAAACAAAGAATACATGCACGCCTATGGCAAAAGCACACTGGCTGCTTAAACAAATTGGCAACCAACAGCATAGTCAAAACAACAAGCAGGAGGCCTGAAAAACAAAGAACGCATGCAGGCATACGGCAAAAGCATACTGGCTGCCTACACTAATTGGCCACCAACCGCATGGTCAAACAACAAGCAAGGAGGCATGGCCACGACAAAGAAGGCATGCAGGCCTATGGCAAAAGCACACTGCCTGCTCATACAAAATGGCCACCAACCACATGGTCACAACAACAAGCAGGGGTCTTGACCACAACAAAGAACACATGCAGGCCTACGACAAAAGCACACTGACTGCTGACACAAAACAGCTGCCAGCCACACGGTCACAACAACAAGCAAGATGGCATGGTTAACAAAGAGAAGACATACAGGCATCTGGCAAAAGCACTTTGGCTGCCTATACAAAATGGCCACCACCCACAGCAGGAGCCCTGGAAAACAAAGAACCCATGCAGGCCTACTGAGACTGACTATACAAAATGGCCCTTGGCCACATGACATGAGGATCAAAAACAAATGGTGGCCTATGGCACACACACTCACGCACTGGCCAGACAAAAGAGGCATGGTAACACAAGAGTAAATAGCCTTAATGCAGCAATGCTAAAAATGAAAATTAACTGGGCTAAAACATTTTGCAACAACACACATCCTCTAAAGACATCAAATATATTACCCCACCTGTACACTGTCTGCAGGAAAAAAACTGGAAATATAAAAACCCTACATTTTGCAATTCAATCCAATGCCATCCATTGCCTAAATGATATATACATTTAAAGAACACCGTAGAAACAGTTGTTTCATGTGTCCATGACTAGTACTGGGTCTACTGGATGTAAGGCCCACTGGCAGACTAGGCCACACAGTGAATTAAATGAATATTGCACATTTATTTAAAATACATGAAGAAAATGTAGTAAACTGGGCAACATTTTTGCTTTGCAAAAGAAAAAAATGGCATGCGAAAAAATAACTAGGTCCTTACTGAAACTGAAGACCACATGTTACAGGTTTCTAGCCACTCACTTGAATGCCGGGTTGCTCCTTTGGGGAGAGACAATAGTACCCAACACCCCTTGTGACCTATCTTAGAGACAATGATTAAAATAGCATTGTATCCAAAATAGGTTCCGAGGGGAAAGGGGAAGGGAAGGGAGAAACACAAAGAGAAAACAAAAACCGCACTGGACCATAAACTTCTGGGTGCTCAGGAAGGCAATAACAGCATCAGCATTACACTATATCTGAATGGGAAATCTTTCTCAGTGCTATCCTATGACTGTGTTCTGTAAAAGGAATCCATGTACACAATTACTCTTTTAAATCCACTACAAATAATGATTTGTTCTGAAACACAAATATGACATATTCTGTAAATGTACTATGCTCTAGTCACCCCTGTTAAATGCGTAGTTGACAGTATTATCCTCTATGAACCTTGTAAATGGTGTTTTCTAGAAAATTGAAAGGAGCAAACATATATTACTTGCATTAGATTCTGTGGTTTACAATATTCATAGCCTTGTCCAACAATCAATCTATCTATCTATCTATCTATCTATCTATCTATCTATCTATCTATCTATCTATCTATCTATCTATCTATCTATCTATCTATCTATCTATCTATCTATCTATCTATCTATCTATCTTTCTATCCAAATATCCTGTAGAGTCCATGCGAAAATGATGGCTTCTTTGTGCTTTCAAAATAATAATTGTCTCTGTGCTCTCAAAATTGCATACAAGGATTCTTTTTCCTTTCAAATTAAATAGTGTCTTTGTGTTCTCCAAATACCATAAGTTGTTTGGGTGTGCTAATAGAATTCATTATTATTCCATTAGCAACTTCTAAGTTCCACCTTTGCATTAATAAACTATTCCAGAGGTAATATGTACTGTCTTTTTTTTGTTTTCTTTGAATGCCGATGCACCAACTTTACTTATCAAGTTACAGGTTTGGAAATTGCTGACTGTTCATGCAGCATCTTTAATGACAACGTTTTAGCACTTAATTAAACTATAATAAGTAAATCATACCTGCGTTGTTCTTTACACAACCAAATACATTGATTTATTTATGCAAGCCTTTTTTCTTTCTTTTTAGGACTGGAAACGGAATGTCAATGTGACGAGAAGAACCTCAGACTGGATGCCGGAGAATAAGAGAGAATGCTGCTGCGCTGCCTGGAAACAGACTCCGAGGGGAATGCTGGAATACAGGAAGTGACGCGCTGAAGGAGAAAAGAAGACGGAGGAGAGAATGTGTCGCTGGAGTCTGGTGGTCAGGTAGGTGACTGCTGATGGTGAAGCCAAGTTGAGGCAGCAGCGCTGAGCGTCCTTTTATACTGCCGCCCTGGAATGTACTGGTGGTGCAGGTGTTGGCAGTTGTTCCATGTGTTTACGGGAGAACACAAGTGATTAATGGGGGTGTCGCAGTACCGATCCATCAGTGCACGTGTTTGTATGTACTAAAATGTGTGTGAAAATAAATACAAAGGCTGCCTCTTATTTGCAATATTTATGAGAGTAAAAATAAAGAGCATGTTATAACTTATAAATAAAAGACAACTTGAACTAAAAGAAATAAATATAAAAACAGCACGGTTACACATCATGAATGAAATAACTCCCATCCTAGGAATTCATGAGGGGAAAATACCAGAGTGTGCTACTCTACGGAAATAGGAGCCACTAATAACACAAAACACCACAATACATTTTAAAAATCAAATAAAAGTTTAAATAAATCCAGGTGCATACCCCCAATCAAACATGGGGTATATGCACCAGTTTTCAACTTACTTGTGAAATCTCAAAGACAAAGTCCTTAAATGCAATGGTATATATGCAGCGGACAAGGAGAGTCATCCTTCCAGCTCCAAATCCAAATGAAAAGTGACCAGGAGAAGGACAACGCATTGGGAGGAGCCTGCTGGACAGGAACAGGAAGTTAGAGTCTCTGGGGCACTTTCTTTCTGTTTGAAAAAAAAGGGGAAAAAAGGCTTCTTTCACTAAAATAACAACCCCAAAAGCCATTTTTGAGAAGAAAATCCACCCCAAAAGCCTCTCAGCTGCATCTCCGGGAGAAAAGCTGCTCAATTGCTTCATTTGCAATCACGATTGGCACTCGAGATTGGGGACGTCATGGCAGAAGCAATGCGAGTGAGCACAAAGTCTCGCGGGAGCTCGCTAGCAGTGCAAGGAGTCTTACGCACACTTGCAAGCTGCCCAAGACTCTTGGCACTTCCGGTTGAGTGCCAAAACAGACCTTGATAGGGGCAAACAGAAAAAAACCTCTCCTTCGCCCCTGAAAGGCAGAATTTAAGTACTCCGTGCACATGCACGGGGTGCCAGGATTCCGCAAAATTGGCACCCGGAGGAGAGTTTACTTCATGGCCCTAATATAAATATATATACAAAGGCTACAGGGACATTATAGTTAGACTCACATTTCACTTGTACAAAACCAGAGAAATTCAGTAGTTATAGTTAGCTAAGCTAACTATAACTTACGTCCCCACAATGCACTGCTTATGACCTCACATATTACATCACTCATGACATGGGCAGTGAGATAACTGATGACATCTCAAATGAGATCACTGATGACATCATCCAGTGATTCTGACTGTTTTCTAACCCTGGGCAAAGCACTATGCTATGCTCGCATAGTTTGCGATGTATGCGCTACTTCGCACTACGCGAACTGCACGTAGCACAGTGAAAACACGCGTAGCGTAGTGCCGCAGTAATTTTTTGCTTGCTCGCAATCCTCAAAGTCAAGTTGGCGACCGCGAGGAAGCAAAATGACATCATCCCGGCGAGACTTTTTCCCCATTCGCGATCAGCAACATCAAGTTGCCGATAGCGAGCATGGAAAATAAACCTCCCGGCGAGATTCTCAACGCGGGGAGGTCAGGTTTCTCAGTGCGAGTGGTCGCTTATGCTCGCGACCGCTCGCGATAAGAAACTACCTGTCCGCGTTGAGAAAGCTGCTGCTCGAGTAAAAATCTACTCGAGCGGCTGTAAAAGACAGTTCGTACTGTGCAAGATGCCGTTTTCAATGATTCCACAGTTTGGACAAGCATCATCGCAAGCAGCCTACTACGCAGTTCGCGTAGCGCTATGCACAGCTGACGTAGTGCGAAGTGCACTTCGCGTAGCTACGTGTAGCGCTACTTCACGAACTACGCCCAGGCTTACTGTTTTCTAAAAGTTACAGAGTGTTAAACATATATACTAAGGTAAGTGTCTGTGGGAGTGCCTGTATGGGTTAGTGAGTGGCTGTGTAAGTGGTGTATAGAAAAGTGAGTGGGTATGTGAGGTGCTAGATACATTAGTGAGTGGCTATGTGAGTTTTGGTATGGGTGAATGAGTGGGTGTGTCAGTGGTTGTAAATGGTGAATGAGAGGGTGCATGAGTGCCTGAATGGGTGACTGAGCAGGTGTATATGTTTCTGTATGGGCGAGTAACAAGGTACATGAGTGACTGTATGGGTGCATGAATTGGTGGATAAGTGGCTCTAGGGGTCAGTGAGTGAGTGTGCGAGCGTCTGTACAGATGAGGGAATGGGTATACGAGAAACTCTATGGGTAAGTGAGTGTGAGAGAGGCTGTATAGGAGAGTATGTGCTTGTCTCGGTGACTGGATAGGTGAGTGAATACGTATTAGTATATCTGTGAGTATGTGAGTGGATATGTAACTATATCGATGAGTGAGTGGATGTGTGAGTGACAGTATGGGTGAGTGAGTAAGTATGCGAGTACCTGTATGGGTGACCGATTCATTGTGAGAACAGCTGTATAGGTATACGAGTGAGTGTGTTAGGGTTTGTATGTCTGTAGGAGTGGATGCATGAGTGGCTGTATTGGTCAGTGAGTGGGTGCATGAGTGGCTGTATATGTGAGTTACTGGTTGTGTTAGTGACTATATGGGTGAGATGTATTAGTGGCTCTATGAATCCATGAGTGTGTGACTGGTTCTGGGGATGATGTTATTAGTGATGTCATTTGAAATGTCATCAGTGATATCATTACAGATGTCAAACGTGATGTAATTTCAGATGTCATCAGTGATGTCATGAGTAATGTCACTGACCATGTCACAAGTGTTGCAATATGTGAGGTCAAAAGCAGTATAGTCAGCTCACCTAACTATAGCTGCTGAATTTCTCTTGTTTTGTACGAGTGAAATGTGAGCCTAACTATAACATCCCTGAAACCTTTGTTTTTTCATTGAATTTCAAATGTTCTTTTAAATTCTATTTCCTAACTATAACATCCCTGTAACCTTTGTTTTTGTCAGTGAATTCCTACGGTTTTCTAATGTTAATTCTTAACTACAAAGTACCTGTAACCTTTGCTTTTTTCTGTGAATTTCTAAAGTTTTTTAAATTCTATTTCCTAACTAATGGAGAAAGTGGCAGGACCACCCATGAGCTCCCAGTAATCTCACTGTGTGGGAATTACTGGAAGAAACTGGAAGGGTTCTTGGCCCCCAAGAACCCTCAGCATCCAAGGGAACTTCATTTCCCAACCAGTAGTGCGCCAGGAGGAGAATTTGCAGGGTGGTGGAGAAAGGGGGCAGGAACTTTGACCAGTTCACAGCAATCCCGCTGTGTGGGTCTTACTTGAGGTAACAGGAGTGGTTCTTGGCCCCCAAGGACCCTCAACTTCCAAGGAGACTTCATCTCCCAACCAGTAGCATACCAGGAGGAGTATTTGCAGAGTGGTGGAGAAAGGGGGCAGAGCCTCTGATGAGCTCTCAGCAATCCCACTGTGTGGGACTTACTGGCGGTAACAGTAGGGGTTCTTGGTCCCCAAGGACCCGCAGCATCAAAGGGAACTTAATCTCCTAACCAGTATTGCGCTAGGAGTCGTATTTGCAGAGTGGTGGAGAAAGGGGGCGGGTTACCCACGAGCTCTCAGCAATCCCACTGTGTGGGTTACTGGGGGTAATATGAGGGTTCTTGACTCCCAAGGACCTTTAGCGTCCTAGGAGACTTCATCCCTCAACCAGTAGTGCACCAGGCAGCACATTTGCAGAGTGGAGGAGAAAGGGGGCGGGCCTCAGATGACCGCTCTCAGCAATCTTACTGTGTGGGACTTACTGGAGGTAGCAGGAGGGGTTGTTGACACCCAAGAACCCTAAGCAACCAAGGGGACTTCATCTCCCAACCAGTTGTGCGCCAGGAGGTGCATTTGTAGAGTGGTGGAGAAAAGGGTCAGGCAACCCACAAGCTCTCAGCAATCCCACTGTGTGGCTCTTATTGGAGGTAACAGTAGGGGGTTTTGGCTCCAAGGACCCTCAGTATCCAAGTGGACTTCGTCCCCAACCAGTAGTGCACCAAGAGGCACATTTCCAAAGTGGTGGGGAAAAGGGCGGGGCTACCCATGAGCTCTCAGCAATTCAACTGTGTGGGACTTACTGGAGGTAACAGGAGGAGTACTTGGCCCCCAAGGACCCTCAGCATCCATGGGGATTTTATCCTCCAACCAGTAGTTCAACAGGAGGCACATTAACAGAGTGGCGGAGAAAGGGGGAGGGGCCTCAGATTAACTCAGCAATCCCATTGTGTGAGATTTACTGAAAGTAACCGGTAGGGTCGAAGGCCCGCAAGGACCCTTAGCAGGCAAGGGGACTTCATGACCCAACCAGTTGTGCACCAGAAGGGCCCTGTGTATACTGGTTGAGAAAGGGGGTGGGACCTCTGACCCCAACCCCGGGGTCCAGCCTTTAAAAAAAAATGTATTTGTATTAGAGGAGGCAGGCCACGTGGCTCCCATTCCCAGGCTGATTTTGGCCCCTGGAATCCTTCCCATGGGGCACGGGCTCTTTGTCACGGTGCCTAACGGGACCCACTGACTTGTGTTGTGAACCGCAGAGGGAGCCTTAAGGTCTCCGCTTTCTCTCCTGGCCTCCTGCCTCCTGTGGGAGGTTGCATTGCTGGGAAAGACAGGGTGCTGCTGAAAGGCAGCACCCTGTCTGCCAGAGCAATGTTTTCGATCTGTTGCACAGCATGCATATTTGCGTGCATCATGAAAAAGATGAAAACCCCGCTTTCTGCAAGCTGGAGCTGTTTCACAACTCTGGCTTGATAAAGCAGAGCTATATTTGCTTTTGCTCACCAAGCAAAATCAAACACCTACCTCCCAGGGGTGAGCACCTCAGGAGGTAGCATGAGCCAGTCGTGTGGGGTGGCAGTCCCGTGGCTATCCATGGCACAACTGAAGAACCAGGTTTTAGAACCCAGCGGCGCCAGGGGCACGCCCAAAGTCTTCGGGTTCACCTGTCTTAGAATACAGAGACACGGGATACTTCTCAGTGACGTCAAAGATCAAATTTATTGGCTGCAACCAGGAACAAAAGTCTACGAAGTACCACGCAAGTATATTCGTCAGAGACTGCTCAATTTTCTTAGTGTGAGACATCGTCTTTTATGCTAAAAATCACATTCCGGACAAACACCCACTAGTTACAGTTTGTCCAATCATAAGTAACATTGCAAAAGGTATCGCATGACGACAAACCCACTTTTCAGTTGTCCAGCCCACCATCAATTACACGGGAAAGCCCAACATTCTTTCTCGAACAGGCCAGACAAACCCATAATAAAAGACCACAACCCATACCATAAATAGACCATAAAAGAAGGAACAGAAACAGATAAGAAGTAGGATAAGGGGTGTGTGCGTGTGCAATAAACTCAACAATGTCCTGTTCTTTGATCCTTAACCCCTTCGCTACTCATGACGAGCTCAGCTCGTCATGAGGCACACTGAAGCTGTGCTTATGACGAGCTGAGCTCGTCATGAAGAATGGGGATCAAGGATCTCCAACACAGGAGGGGAAAAGTCATAGCAGCCAAGGTGTTAATCTCGATCAGCTACCGGGCAAGGAACTGGCTTAACAAGGTCAGCTTCAGGCAACGAGGTCAGTTCGCTCAGGTCATTCAGAAGTCAGCTAAAGTGTACGTGTACTAAAGACTTGTTTGGCCGTAGTCATCAGCCTATGTGAGGACAACCACAAAATGGCTGCCATGCTCAAAATGGAACCCAAGGGTTCAGAACGAAATCCCTAAATACGTAGTGAATCCATCGGTCTAACATGGCGAAAACACTCGTACTTGCCGCACTCACTAGTTACAGTTCACTACTATCAAATTCGTAACGAAACCATGACCTTTATGAAACGGGTTTAGAATTCACAGAACCTCAGACCCTCCTTTTGCCCTTACACAGGCAATAACCTAAACTCACGTCAATCTGAATCCAGGTCTATATTCATCAGATCATCAAGATGTTGTTGGAGCATAATTCTATTACTTAGTAACTCTCTCGAGACAGGTCTCCTTGCACACGTAGTAGCACAAAGGCCACATATAGCAGGAGCATACTGTACACAAAGACAGAACAGGAAATGAATAGCTAAAGCCATCCCAATGATCATTAGAATCTTCCATCCCCAAGTGGATGACAATCCCCAAAACCATCCCATCAACGACCAATCTCCTTCGTCCACATGTACAGACTTGGAGATATTATGTAGCTTGGAAATGGCCTGGTACACTGTCGGAGCATTGTCTGGAATGAAAACGCAGCAACTCGATTGAATCAATTTACATACCCCTCCTCTATCTGCAAGTATGACGTCTAACGCAACTCGATTCTGCAACGTCATAAGACGATCCGATTGGAGCTCAGCAGTCAAAGATACTAAGGGCACCGGCAGTCTCAACTATGGTGGACTCAACCACTCTCGTCAATTGCCGTATGTTCCTACTATTAACCATAGGTCCCCAAAATGGCAGGAAACCCTTAAGAAAATCTCCCAATTCTTGTCCTGCAGTATCTTCTTACTGAAGACACCTCTAGCAACTCTCCCTCTGTGGTAATCTGCGGCTGCAGTATACGTAGGGGGCAACAGATACGAAACATAACATGTTCCCGAAAAATCAGGGGGCAACCATGTATATGCTCTATCATAGCAGACAAAATATGTACCCTTAGCTGCTAAAAACGTTGGGGAAGTCTGGGACGCAAACACATACGTCTCAGTACAAACACTCTTCCCTAACTGAGCTCTCGGATTCTTGCCATTACCTTGCAGACAAAAATGACCACGATGGGGTACGATCCAAATCGGAGATGACCTTTTCCCTCGCTGCTTTTCACTCAGACTAACACCATATCCAGTCACGTTCCATCCAATATAAGCTAGTGTCTCATCTTTTGGAATAGTCTCATAGGAATCAATACCTCTAATCATATCCACTATTCACTTCCCTGGAGCACTATTACTCGGACTATCCTTCATAGAACGCAGGGGATAGACTTTATGGGCATAAATAAACATCTTCCTATACGCCCACACAGATCCATTATAGCTAAATGGCAGGACCAAATAAGGAATACCTTTATCCACAGTATGTGGCATAAGCCCACACACCCAACAATTAGTGGTGTTCACTACTAACTGATGCTGATGCAGAAGTTGCACAAAGGAATTATTAACGAACTCTGATCTTCTAATTGATTCATGTTCAGGCAAAGGATGAAAAGAATGCAAAGAAGTAGTAGTAGGAAAAGACATAGGTTGTGTGGTGGGTGTAAACGTCACTTGGAAAGAGAAAACATATCCCACCAAAAACATCGTCATGCTAAGTAGCATTAAAAGACACATTATCAAAAAACATTTGCTTCTCATTAATTTACACATTTTTCTCTTAAAGTTCATTTCTACAACAGTTCTCTCGATCTCAAAAAACTCCATCCTCTAACCGTGCTGTTCGCGGCAGGTGGTTCTCTTCACTCGGATGTACGTCTGTAAGTCCCAGGGAACGCCCTAGAACAAACCAGAACCATCGACCTTGTGTCTACACGGCTGAACACTCTAAGTCTAT
This sequence comes from Lissotriton vulgaris, assembly GCF_964263255.1. NCBI lineage: Eukaryota > Metazoa > Chordata > Amphibia > Caudata > Salamandridae > Lissotriton > Lissotriton vulgaris. The sequence continues at coordinate 385,813,449 of NC_141699.1, read as the reverse complement.
ATACCGCGACCCTACAGCTGAACCCGGATGGCGGTTCGAAAAAGAAAAATAGGTCAAAACAGCTTTTTGGATGAGAGAACGCAGTTTTCAAAAACAAAAAGGAATTACTTCTTTATTAGTCCATTGTTTCTCTGTCGTAGATTATAGCGGCCTTTACCAGGCAATGTCTGATCACGAAACAACAACTCAGGCTCAGTATTGTCTAGTCTCAAAGAAGGAGGCACAGCTGCTTGCAAAATATCGTTGTCCTCACGCCCAGAGCTTGTCCCAACCAAACGTGCGTCACTGAATGGAATGAACTTTGGCACAGTCTCATTCTCTGAATCGCCAACACCCTCCTGGACCCACTGGTCATACGGCAGAGGCAAAGAAACCCTCTTACAATGTACGCCGTGGATCCAGTTCTTCTTGCTGTGCACTCTCACTGACGTACGCGTCGACAAAATAACTTGGTGGGGTCCAGTCCAGCGGGGCTGATCATTCTTCGTCCACTGAAAGTTGCGTATTAACACCCATGAACCAGGTTCAATAGCATGTCCTGGATCTTCAGATGCTGGTGGAAGTGTATTGTAAACCTGTTGGTGTAAGACACGCAATTTAGCCGTCAAATCATACAAATAGTCAATCAGCACAGGATGTTCAATCTCGCTAAACTTTGTCGGCCTCGGCACTCCCCATACATTTGCCGGGCGACCAAAAATGATTTCATAAGGGCTAAGGCCCACTCGAGAATGTACTGTAGTTCTTGTTGACAAAAGTGCCAATGGCAAAGCATCGGGCCATTGGAGACCAGAACTCGCCTGAATCTTGGCTAACTTCAGCTTCAGAGTGCCATTGTAGCATTCGACTAAACCAGCTGATTGGGGGTGATTTGCAGCATGAAATTTCTGCTTAATGCCCAAACCTTCACACACTCTCTTCATGACTTGACCCACAAATTCACTTCCATTATCACTCCACACCATCCTTGGCAATCCATATCTTGGGAAGAATTCCTTGAGTAGGGCTTTGGCTGTGGACAAGCAGTATTATCTTTCAGGGGGTATGCTTCTACCCATCTCGAAAAGGCACAAACAACTACAAGGACGTATTTTAAGTTGTTACATCTCTCCATGTGTATAAAATCCAATTGCAGCACCTCGAACGGATACGTCAGAGGCGCAAAGTGACCAGCTGGAGTTGGAGTTCCCTTGCCAGGATTATACATCAGACAAACCATACAATTCTTGACCAGATTCTCTGCACATTTAGGAATTCCAGCATTCTGCCATACTGGAGCCAACCACTTACAAATCCCTTTCACACTGATGTGAGCCATTCCATGCGCCATCGTAACCACTGCAAGCACATACGCATCAGGTAACAACCATCGGCGATGTTCCGACAACTCAATCCAACAGGTGTCATGCTTCATCATTGGTCTCCTGCTCCTCGTCAGACTGGCGCTGCAATGTCTGATGGGCTCCGTAGGCGCTCTTTGTTGGAGATCTTTTTTTCCAGCCAATGGTTTGAGTGCGTGTGAGGGGTCTGGTGAAGGTGTAGTCGTGAGGGAATAGTGAAATTAAAAGAAGGTGAGTCAATCCACAGGGGACTTTATTCACGTGGCTGACTCCCTTGTTTAAAATGGTGGGAGGAGAGAAAGGAACTGCTTAGTCTACAGTGGGCTAACTCAACCCTCTAAAAAGGTCAACATGTTTCTTGCCTGTATAGCAATTCTTCAGGACCTCGAGTGTTGGGTACTACACAGTGAAAATAAGGTAAATATTAAATATTAAAATTAAAGATACAACCTCACTGGGTCAATCAGGGAGCAGGCCAACTGGTCCTGCTCTAGAGGGGAGACCCTAAGAGTAACCCTACAGTCTGTTCCCGTGGGGCTGATCGGCAAGGTAAGGTACCTGATCCACGAACAGCCAAAGGTGGAGAACCTACCCCCAACGCGAGGCGCCCCTGCCGGTGGCGCGGAACAGCTTTTCACTGTGTAGTACCCAACACTCGAGGTCCTGAAGAATTGCCATACAGGCGAGAAACATGTCAACCTTTTTAGAGGGTTGAGTTAGCCCACTGTAGACTAAGCAGTTCCTTTCTCCTCTCCCACCATTTTAAACAAGGGAGTCAGCCACGTGAATAAAGTCCCCTGTGGATTGACTCACCTTCTTTTAATTTCACTATTCCCTCACGACTACACCTTCACCAGACCCCTCACACGCACTCAAACCATTGGCTGGAACAAAAGATCTCCAACAAAGAGCACCTACGGCGCCCGTCAGACATTGCAGCGCCAGTCTGACGAGGAGCAGGAGACCAATGATGAAGCATGACACCTAGGTTTCTGGGTGTGTGAGGTCTCTTAGTTCCAATAAGGGAACACCTTGTTCCCTGCTTCCGCTTTGTCTCCTTATCCCTAAACTTACTTCATCATCCATCCCCGGGGAACTTAGTATTCTTTTGCTGAATAATTGACTGGACACATACTCTTGACCCCGTTAAACATTGTCCACCACTGGTTCCCAATTTGTACCGAACTCAATCCAACAACCAGTCGAATCCAATTTTCCCGTACTCTCTCTCCACACATTAAATTCTTCCTCCGTAGCTTCAGCCTGAATTGACTTCACACTCTCTATTGTATCTTCACACATTCCTCTATCCAGAACCCATCTTGCTGGACCCGCAACATACATTCGACTCATCACATCTTTCGCCGTCTCTTTCGCAACTTCATCCGCAAACGCATTACCACGTCCAATGTCATCGGTAACCTTCTTATGTGCACTGCATTTCACGATCGTAACTTGCGTCGGCAACGTAAGTGACTCAAGAAGCTCATTCACCAACTGACCATGCTGGATTTTCGTACCATGAGAAGTAAGAAATCCACGTTCTTTCCACAAGCGTCCGAAGCTATGGGCAGCACCAAACGCATACTGGCTATCGGTATACACAGTCTCTCTCTTTCCTTTCGACAACACACACGCTCTCGTCAGTGCAATCAACTCTGCTGCTTGAGCTGAATTTTGTGGGACACGTGCAGCTTCAACAATCGTATGCAAAGTCGTAACCGCATATGCTGCAGTCGTATCACCATTCGGAAGCTTAAAGCATGAACCATCTACCCATAAGGTACCATCAGACTTCACAAGAGGAGTATCTTTCAAATCATTTCTACCCTTTGTTTCTTCCTCTGTCCTAAGAAAGCAATCATGCTGTTCCTGAACATCCGTCTCTACAGAAATCGGCAGCAACGTAGCTGGATTCAACGTGTTGCATCGCTTTATATGCACATGACTCGCCAAAAGTGTCAACTCCTAACCTGACAATCGAGCACTAGTCAAGTGCTGTGTTTTAGTCCTGTTTAATAAAGTATCCACTGCATGTGGAACCATCACAATCAACGTATTATCCATCACCAAACCAGCAGACTGTCGAATAGAAACAACTCGGCAACGCTCTAGCTACCGGATCCAAAGTGGACAAAAAATACACACATGGACGCTGCTTATCGCCGAACTGCTATGTCAGGACTGACAATGCACATCCCTCTCTCTCATGGACATAGAGTGTAAAAGGCTTACTGTAGTCGAGGGTACCCAACACCGGAGCCGAACACAATGCATTACGTAATTCAGAAAAACTTTTCTGACATTCGTCAGACCAAGGAAGAGTATTCGGAGTATCCTTAAGAGTAAGTGCTAACAAAGGTTTCGCAAGTAGAGAAAAGTTTGGAATCCATTGCCTACAGTACGAGGTAATACCCAAGAAAGCACGCACTTCTCTCTGTGTGGTTGGCACATTCATTTTCGCAATCGCTTGAATTCGTTCTGGGGTCAACCTTTTTCCCTCCTTCGATAAGAGATGACCTAAGTAGGTCACTTCTTGTCGACAATACTGCAACTTCGAAGGTGATACTTTATGATGGAGGTCAGACAAATGTCGCAACAAAGAAAGAGTAGCTTCTTTGCAAGTCTCCTCATCATCAGCAGCAACTAACAAATTATCTACATACTGAATAAGGGCAGCACCATCAGACAAGACAATCATATCAAGCTGTGTTTTCAAAGCCTGACTATAGATGGAGGGACTTTCACAATAACCTTGAGGAGCGCGCTTAAACCGGAAACTTCTGCCTCCTAAAGAGAAGCCAAAAATATCTCTACTCTCCTCGGCAATCGGGATACTGAAGAAAGCATTCTTCAGATCTATCACTGAAAACCAGGTAGCTGAAGCAGGAATCATAGTCAACAAAGCAGTAATATCTGGAACAACCGGAAACTGTGGCACAACAATTTTGTTCACTTCTTGAAGATCGATCACAAACCTATACACAGGCGGTTGAGAAGAATCAATACGCTTCAGAACAGGCAAAACCGGACTATTGCACACATTACCTCTCGTCTCTTCAATCACACCTTTCTCAATCAGATCATAGATGATCACTAAAAGTGCTCTCTCACCATCACTAGAGATCCTGTATTGGGGAATACGTGGCAATCTAGCATTCGCTTTCAGCGTCACAATGTATGGTGGAATTTCCAAAAGACCCACATCATTAGGACCAGTAGCCCAAAGAGTATCAGGGAGAGAACGAAATTCCAATGGAAGCCGATCTTTAGACAAATACATCGGAGAGACCACTCTCTTACCCAATGTAAACTGTACTCCCGAATGAGAACAATGCAATGTCGCATACAATCTCTTCAGCAAATCCAATCCCAACAAATTCTCACCACAACCTGTCGTCAGAATGAGGGGTGCTTCCAATTCACAAGGTCCAACCGAAAGAGACAGAGGATTAGAAACTGGATTACGAACTGGGGCGCCAGAAAAACCTACCAAAACATTCGTCAAGCCAGACAAAGGTGCGCCAGGGAGTTTAGAGTGCATGATAGAACTATTCGCCGCACCAGTATCCAACAGAAAATGCTCTGACACACCTGATGTAATCACTTCAACATAAGGTCCACTCTGATCTACTGGAACTGACACTACTCCCTCTCTTTGTCTATGGCTGTCCTAGCAATCATTACCGTCAGCATTCTCACTCTCAACATAGTAGTCGTCAGCATAATACTGAGTCGACTGACAAGACGCAACATTCTCTTGATCAAAACAATTCATCGTATTCTGTGGAGGAAAGGATCGTGCATTCTGGGGGAACACAGCACTTCCTCTACCTCTAGGAGCTTGCTGAACACCTCAACCTCTCACACCAGAAGCACCATTCGTACGCTGCAACAGAACCGGACAACTACTCTTGAAGTGCCCTTCTTCTTTACAATACGCACACTGATTAGGGCCTATAGGAACATGCTGCTGAAAAGACTCGGGCCTTTGTGATCCTCTCTGAAACTGCTGAGGTTGCTGAAAGTCACGCTGATTATAACGAGGCGGATACGCCTGTTGCAAAAGAACGTTCGTCTTTAAATCTTTAGTCTTTTTCTCTGCTTTCTCTTGCTCATCCTTATCTCTATTCTCGTAATATTGTGCAGTAGCCAATATCTGGGCCGACGAAGAAACAGACCATGAACTCTCTGAAACCTTCAACTTATTACACAACTCGGGAAGCAAATTATGAACAAACTTATCTACGAACAACCTTTGGCCACCTTCCGTACTCATATCTTGACCACTGTGATCGATAAACGTCTCTTCAAACCTAGTGAAGAAATCAGACACACTTTCATCTTTCTTCTGCTTGCATGCAGACAATTTAACCCAATTCACTCGCATAGCAGACATTAAAGTCTTCATATAATTAATAATCCTACCGGGGAGTTCTGCAACCAAAGCCTCAGGTTTAGCCCCACCAACCTGTATACCATCCGCTGCAACAATATTAGCCCATGTATCACCTAACTCTTGCGCATGATTCTCATGACGAATCTTCGCCCACAAAGGCTGAGGAACCACATTACCAAACAACATGTCTATATCGGCTAAATTCATGATGCATGCGTCAGCTGTCTGTGACAATTCCTTATAATATCCTGCGGGATTCTTGCGGGGGTCTGGTAGAGTCTGCTTAAGGGCCAAAACTTCAGCTATTTTCCACGGAACATGTACCCAAACACGCTGAAAATTAGCCGGTACTCCCGGGGGATTATTATTCATACCAGCAGCTACCGCTTTGCGCCATACAGGAGGAACTTCACTCATGGGATACTGTCTCGCGTTTCTCCTAACAAAAGGATCAAGCTCAAACAAACAACGACTGGGAAGGAAACTCGCCCCTAAACGCAAGCAACGTTGCGACTGCTTTCTCAACGTCGGAACCCACTATCGTTCCTTTCGCAAACTCGGACTGTACATCAAGCAATTCCAATGGGGTCTGACCCAACTCACTATCTTCCCATTCCTCACGGAGGAAAATACACATGATATCGAAGACATACCTCTGCTTCGGTGCTTCCCATTGGCGGAAGACATCCATAACCAAATCTAAATCATATCTCAAAGAATTAGTAACCCATCTACGAGCCAAATGTTCTAACACTGCCCGCTCTTCAGGACCAGGAAACTGGCTACGTAATTGTTTATGCGCCAAAACAGGGGTCACATTCAATGACCCAAAGAAAGGAGACAAAAGACCAGTAACACTATCAGTCGTTCTCTGTCGAACAGAAGGAGAAGTTGTCAGAAGGACAGGAGACAAAGCAGACTGAGATGAAACAAACGTAGGAGTAGTAACAGAAGAAGTAGCAAGTACGGGAGAAAAAGTCGTAGGAATTTGAGGCGGAACTGATAGCAAAGTCGGCGGCCCTAGAGAAGGCTGCGCCAGAGGAGAAGGAAACAGCTGAAGAGGAGCTGGCGGCTGAGCAACAACAGGAGGCTGAACAGCTGGAGGTTGCGGAGGTGCCGTAGCACTCTGCACATAAGGGGGTGGTGAACTCAACAAATGTGACATCAAAGGATCCTTTTCAGGGTCCATCGTTGCACCTGTAGAAGATGTGACAAAGCTGGATACCATTTATCAATGGCCATTTTATGTTGCCTATGCAACTCTTCACTCACTCGATCTTCATTATCTTTAAACTGCCTAGCAGCTTGCATTATCGATATACCCTTCTCTCTTTTATCTCCCTTCGCTTGTTTAATTGCTTTCTGTTCGGCTTCCTTACGCCAAAGGCGGAAAGAGTCAAACATTGCCGGCCGGGCTTTCTTCTTAAATAGTTTAACTTCCAAATTATCTAAAATCTCGGTGTCGTAGCTACCATGTTGGGGCCATTTTAAGACACCGTCTTTTCTAGTGTATCGGACCCACAATTCATTATACGTAATGGGGCCCACGCCATGTTTAGAATAGAGCTCATAAGTCGGAGTTCCAACCGGAGGTATCAGACATGAGTCCTCCAATCGGGAATCCCTGTTACAACTACAACAAAATATCTTTCCAAGTTTGCTAAGACCAGGCATCTTCGCTCACTAATCTAGCTTCAAACTTCAAGGGATTACCAAAAACGATAGTCTTGCAAATATACGAGTCCCTCGGCTTTGGCGCTTGCAAGTACCAAATCAAAACTAAGGAACCAGGACAAAGGACTGGGAGCGACCTACTTATACTTAACTGAAGTATCAATCACGTCACCAGAAGACCCGTCTATCGTCTCGCTCTACAAATCGTCACGAAGGGTCCAAGACAGGGCGACAGTCAGGGCAGCAGTCCTTCGTAGCTGTGGGAAAGCGGGAAGCCTCGCAGCAAAAACCTTCAGTCCACGTTCGACATGCAGGGGTCGATGAAGTGGGGGCCCTCTTCCAGAATTTCCTCACAAAGCTCCTCACGTTCTTCAGGCTTGGACCGGTACCGCTGAAGTCGCCCTACGTTGGGCGCCAACTGAAGAACCGGGTTTTAGAACCCAGCGGCGCCAGGGGCACGCCCAAAGTCTTCGGGTTCACCTATCTTAGAATACAGAGACACAGGATACTTCTCAATGACGTCAAATATCAAATTTATTGGCTGCAACCAGGAACAAAAGTCTACGAAGTACCACGCAAGTATATTCGTCAGAGACTGCTCAATTTTCTTAGTGCGAGACATCGTCTTTTATGCTAAAAATCACATTCCGGACAAACACCCACTAGTTACAGTTTGTCCAATCATAAGTAACATTGCAAAAGGTATCGCATGGCGACAAACCCACTTTTCAGTTGTCCAGCCTACCATAAATTACACGGGAAAGCCCAACATTCTTTCTCGAACAGGCCGGACGAACCCATAACAAAAGACCACAACCCATACCATAAATAGACCATAAAAGAAGGAACAGAAACAGATGAGAAGTAGGATAAGGGGTGTGTGCGTGTGCAATAAACTCAACAATGTCCTGTTCTTTGATCCTTAATCTCGATCAGCTACCGGGCAAGGAACTGGCTTAACAAGGCCAGCTTCAGGCAACGAGGTCAGTTCGCTCAGGTCATTCAAAAGTCAGCTAAAGTGTACGTGTACTAAAGACTCGTTCGGACGTAGTCATCGGCCTATGTGAGGGCAACCACAAAATGGCTGCCATGCACAAAATGGAACCCAAGGGTTCAGAACGAAATCCCTAAATACGTAGTGAATCCATCGGTCTAACATGGCGAAAACACTCGTACTTGCCGCACTCACCAGTTACGGTTCGCTACTATCAAATTCGTAACAAAACCATGACCTTTATGAAACGGGTTTAGAATTCACGGAATCTCACAACGAGGGGGGACGTGCGACACCCTCCATCGTATTAATTTAGCCCCGGGGAGGTTGTGGGGCCCGGGGCTTGGGGTCCGCAACAGACCCCCTAAATGAATTCATTTCAGCCCCAGGGAGGTGGCTGTCCCCGGGACTGTGGGGGCCTAATGCTCCCTTATTTTGAATAAATTGCCCCGGGGAGATAGTGGTCACTGTGGCTATGGGGGGCCGTGCATGCCCTTCTGCATTACTTAAACATAATTTGCCCCAGGGAGGTGGTGTCTCCCGGGGCATAGGCGGGCCCAGCGGGCCCAGTCTCATATATTTTTTAACTGCCCCAGGGAGGCCGCGTTAGCCCCCCATATTATTTAGGTAACATTTGCCCCAGGGAGGTAGCGCTCCCTAGGGATGCAGGTGGACCGCACCATCTCCCAGCATTAACTTATAAACATTGCCCGGTGGGGGTGGCAGTCCACAGGGCTACCATTAGCCCTAGGAGGGGGGCCCTGTGCACTCCCCTCCTTTTTCAGGCCCCAATCCCCCTGGGACCTGGCCCACCTAGGGGCAAAATAAAGGAGAAGTACAGGAGACCACGTTTTGGAAAACAATCTGTGAAAAAGTTGTGGAACCGCCCTTGGATATATCGGAAACCAATTTTGATTATCCCCAAACAAGAGCAGATGTATTCAAATTCATCAGGAAGCTTAAGCTACAAAAGTTCCATCATCAAAAAGCAAAAAACAAATCAGTACAATGAACTGATTTACCATCTTCTGATGGGGTGAACCCATTAGTAGCTTCAGATATCAGTCTACTCAGGGATTTACAAGTACTGGAATGTAACAACCCCGAACAAAATGAGGAGGGTTCCACCCAACGAGTTTTAGCAGAACACTCCATTCACACAAGTGCTATGCCACAATCAGGATTCAAACCCAGATCAACTTTTGTTCCGGTAATGCCAAAAGACTCAATCGATGCAATTCACGATGTAGTTACAGCTGAAATTAAAAATTTTAATTTTATAACCCAGAGGGCAGTAAAACATCGATCTGCCCGTCAACATAAATACCATCAGTTGATTGAAAAAATATGAGAAAATTATTCCATCGTAGTACGAAATGCAGATAAAGGAGGCAATGTGGTCATTTGGCCACTTAAGCAATATCTGGATGAAGCCAACCGACAACTATTGGATTGAAACTGCTACCGAATAAGTAACCGTCAAGTCACTGACATATTCGAAACTTCTAGCTTGGAGAAGTGCTAGGCTTATCAATCAGGATGAACTGAGGTTTCTAAAAAATTACTTTCCCATCATGCCCATCATGTATCTGATA